>NC_080076.1:74072503-74756540 GCF_949987535.1 Balaenoptera acutorostrata | reverse complement strand
GCTCGTTCCCACTTTAACACAAAGAGACAGGTAAAGAATATCGTTAAAAGCGGCCCATTCAGCATGTCAGCTTTCATAATACAATTGCCTGTCAGGTTCCCTAGGAGCTACGAGGCGCTGAAACGTCTGGGTTCAGGCCAGAAATCCGGCCCGCAGTTCTGTTAGTTAGTGAGGCAGCTCCCGGTCACCTCCCACCCTCCCGTAGCGAAGGGCCATCTCCCGGGGGCGCAGACACCGAAAACCATCTTGAATAACAACAGTTTGAAACATTTGCTCCATCAGCGAAAGACTACATGCCAACTCCCGATGGGCTGTATCTATATTCCTTGCATGCCTCCATTAAAAAATTTAACTGAAAACTCAGACCCAAAGACCTAGAAGCCGATTCGTAGGAAAAGTTGGGAAACATTTATCTTAGAGCCAATTTTTAAAAGGTACTCAAAGGAATAAAATAGTTTTAACACCAGAGGATCCTTCCCTAAGGTGGTGGGAAAAATCCCATCTTCAAAGTCTGGCCAGATTAAGACGTAGCTAATCATACGGGAATATGTACAAATCTAAAACACCTCTGGTGCTGTTTCTACTTTGCAACTGTATGAAGATTATATACCACCTAGTGATGCTGATTAGAAACCATTGAGTACCAACGGGCTTGGCTGTCATAGATTCTCAAAAATGACTCATGGTCACTGTATGGTTATTTTTATAGCAATCCTGAGGTTTGCATGTTACACTTGCTTCTTATTATCATCTTGATGTGTCATAGGAAACTGCCTCTGGTCACAGAGTCAAACGGCGAAAAGATGCTGGAGAAAATCAGTGGGTACTTAAGGAGAAAGCAAAATTCATAATGAAGCTAGTTACAGAAGCTCGGTCAGTGGTCAATGAAATTCTAAAAACAAAACAGTTTTGATGCTCCGTGTCAGAGAATAACAAACCATGGCCCGCGGGCCAAATCCAGACAACCGCATGCTTTTGCCAAAAACAAATAATAATAATAATAATTTTTTTAAAAGACACGAGAGGGCTTCCCTGGTGGCGCAGTGGTTGAGAATCTGCCTGCCAATGCAGGGGACACGGGTTCGAGCCCTGGTCTGGGAAGATCCCACATGCCGCGGAGCAACTGGGCCCGTAAGCCACAATTACTGAGCCTGCGCGTCTGGAGCCTGTGCTCCGCAACAAGAGAGGCCGCGATAGTGAGAGGCCCGCGCACTGCGATGAAGAGTGGCCCCCGCTTGCCACAACTAGAGAAAGCCCTCGCACAGAAACGAAGACCCAACACAGCCATAAATAAATAAAAATTAAAAAAAAAAAAACAAAAAAAACCAAAAAACAACTTTCTTTCCTTTAAAAAAAAAAAAGACACGAGAAAGTCATATGAAATTCACAGCCACAATATTGTGTACGTCTGTCTGTGGCTGCTTTCCTGCTATGACAGATTTGAGTAGTTGAAACAGAGGCTGATGGTCCACAAAACCTAAAATATTTACTATTTGTCCCTTTATAAAAAATTTCTCTATTCCTTAGGAACCAGACTTCCGAATCCATGGTATTTAAAAGCTGCACGCACCAAGAGAAGCAAAGTGGAATTTCAAATATAACCCTTTCCAGACAAATGTTTGATGGTTTATGCTACATCCCTCCAACTGTGGCTAGGATTCTTCTTAGTTAAGATTTTTACAGTTAGCATTGTTAGACGTTGAAAAATAAGGTCGTTGAGAACTCGAGGTGAGATGTTACTTTTCCAGACCCACGGCTGCTTCTTTGCTCACCAAACAGAAACCAAAAATTAACTGTGCAAACAGCAGGTAGCAGTTTCTCGAGTAGAACTTAGTGTTTGCTCCATAAACAGACAACACTTCTAGCTCTCAAGAAAACCCTTCTGAAGGCACCGTCCCCAAGTCTGAATGACGGTACTCTGTGGCAGCTAAAATTTAAACCAAACAGACCTCCAGAAAGAAAGCATGGCCTGGTATTTTGATTGAAGGGGTCTCAGCTGTGGAAATGACAAGGCTCATACTTGAGTGATAAGAGCATTATAATATTGCAAGTTTTTATGTAGCCAATTTGCTCAACACTGATGGCTTAACGGCTGAAATGAGGGACTATCTTTTCATGTAACGACAAGAAAACCGTCAGCTTTTGATTATCCAACTGCGGCCCTTTAATCACTACTGAATGCATATAATTATGAATATCAGTAAACAGAATAATGCTTCTAAATTACTTTAGGGATTAGATGGTCTCCTAGTAAGAATTAGAACAGTTCATGGAGCCTTAATTGCCCCATGGGAGTTGCAGGTGGAGAAAGAAATGGCCATTAACTGCACATACTTTTCAGCATAGAGTCAAGGACTAAACAATATCAAATGCAAGGGCTAGACTTCTCTCACTACTTCCCAACAATAAGTAAATAAATTAGATCAGTAAATATTAGAAAAAAGATCTCTGGATGTTTACAGCATTTTTTTCCTCCATACACATTCTTTTTTTTTAAATTGAGGTGTAACTGACATATAACATTATATTAGTTTCAGGTGTACAACATGATTTGATTTTTGTATACATTAAGAAAGGATCACCACAAAGTCTAGTTAACAGCCATTAGCTTACATAGTTACACAACTTTTTTCCTTTGATGAGACTTTCAAGGTCTCTTTTAGCAACTTTCAAATATAACTACAATATTATTAACTGTAGTCACCATACTGTATGCTACAGCCCCATGATTTATTTATTTTATAACCGGAAGTTTGTATCTTTTGACCACCTTCATCCATTTTGCCCAACCCCCAACTCTGGCAACCACCAATCTGTTCTCTGTATCCATGAGCTTGGGTTTTTGTTTTATTTTGTTTTTGAGATTCAACATGGAAGGGGGAGGGGAGGGATAAATTAGGAGCATGGGATTAACAGGTATAGACCACTATATGTAAAATAGATAAACAATAAGGATTTACTCTATAGCATAGGGAACTATATTCAATATTTTGTAATAACCTATAATGGAAAAGAATCTGAAAAAGAATATATATATAATATGTAGTTATAGATATATAATTGAATCACTTTGCTGTACACCTGAAAGTAACACAATATTGTAAATCAACACTAGTTTAATAAAAAAAAGATTCAACATATAAGTAATACCATACAGTATTTGTCTTTCTCTGCCTGACTTATTTCACTTAGCATAATTCCCTCAAGGTCCATCCATGTTGTCAAAAGTGGCAAGATTTCCTTCTTTTTTTTATGGCTGAGTAATAGTCCATTGTCTATTTACACCACATTTTCTTTTTTTTTTAATATATTTTTTTATTTGTGATAAGAATGTTTTAGATGAAACTAATTTTGTACAACAGTTGGACAAAGACTTTTTTTTTTTTTAAGAGTTATTTATTTATTTATTTATTTTTGGCTGTGTTGGGTCTTCGTTTCTGTGCGTGGGCTTTCTCTAGTTGCCGCAAGCGGGGGCCACTCTTCATCGCGGTGCATGGGCCTCTCACTGTCGCGGCCTCTCTTGTTGTGGAGCACAAGCTCCAGACGCGCAGGCTCAGTAGTTGTGGCTCACGGGCCTAGTTGCTCCGCGGCATGTGGGATCCTCCCAGACCAGGGCTCGAACCCGTGTCCCCTGCATTAGCAGGCAGATTCCCAACCACTGCGCCACCAGGGAAGCCCTACACCACATTTTCTTTATCCACTCATGTATCGATGGATACTTAGGTTGCTTCCATGTCTTAGCTGTTATAAATGATGCTGCAATGAATATGGCGGTACAACCTAGCGGTTTTGAATGGAAGATATCTATCCTAATTACTTTTAGCTTTTGCTCAAGTCCATGGAAGTTCTTGAAGTCCCATTTCCCTGAGTTTATAGATGAATTTATAAAAGAAGCATTTTCTTGCCTTAAGGAGAATCTTCCTGGTATCCTCAGCTATCTTTCACTGGAAAGAAAGATGGTTCGTGGTCTGGGAGCCTTGCGAACACTCAACAGAAACTGGATATTGGCCATGGATTATACTAAAACCTATCTGGAACAACAAATGCTAATGTGTGGCCTGGAATTTTCCCAGGGTACCCCCCTACCCAGTCCACATCCCTGTGGGACAATGAGGAAATTAATAGACATCACAGAATAGACAACTTTCAACATAGCTTTTTAAACTATTCCCCATCCCCAAAGGGGTGCTTTCCTAACACTCAGGGAAAAATGGCTGTGACGTCCAGCACAGTTAGCAATCACTTAAACCTAAGGCAGTGGTTCTCAACCTTCAACACGCAGGAGAATCTCCAGGTGAAGCCTGGGACAGTGCAGAGGGTGGGCCCAGGAATCTGCATGTTTAACGGGTACCCCAGCCCATTCCAATGAGGGTAGCCCAGGACCATAATTATAACTCTGCTCCTCAAACTGTGGTGCAAGGTATCAGCATCACCTAGGTGCTTATTAGAATTCCAGAGTCTCAGGCTCTGCCCCAGAACTAGTGAGTCAGAATCTGCATTTTAACAATAGCCCTCTGTGATTGGTATGCACCTTACTGTTTGAATAAAACCTATGTTAAGACCCAGTGATCTAGGGAAAATTTTAAAGTTAAGGAAGATTGAAAGTAAAAGGAAACTAATTCCCCTGAGGCAGAATGAATGAGAAAATGGAGAAAGAATTAGTGTTGAGAAAAGGGCTCACTGAAGGGGAGGGGGAGAGAGGGAGACCACACACGTATCCCTTGGGGACAAATATGCAACAAATAAAGATCAATGTGTACCATTTTTACCATTTTTTAAAATTTACTTTTCTGGATTTTGCTATTAACACTGAATGGTTTCTGGGACTTCCCTGGTCCAGTGGTTAGGACTCTGCGCTTTCACTGCAGGGTCCCCGTTCAATCCCTGATCTGAGAACTAAGATCCCGCAAGCCATGCGGCTCAGCCAAAAGCAAAAAAAAACAAAAACAAAAAACACTGAATGGTTTCTGATGAGAGAAAGTAGGGAGCTGAGGATGAAAAGTATACTTATTAAATAGGCAACTATTAAAAGCCCCCCCATAAATATAGCTCTTTTAAAATGCTATCTTTTCTTTTCCTGTCTGATTATAAAAGAATTATACGTTCATTTCAGACATTTTGGGAAAACGTGATGAGGAGAATAAAAAGTATCCATAATCCCACCACTCAGAAATTACCACTGTTTTCCTTTTGGAATATTCCTTTTAGTCTTTCCCACCCATGTGTATGTGTGTATGTAAAAATACTGGGATACTGTTTTATATGTGATTTTATGTCATTTTTCTAAAATGACATGATTAATTCTCATAAATTAAGAATGACACTATAGGGCTTCCCTGGTGGTGCAGTGGTTAAGAATCCACTTATCAATGCAGAGGACATGGGTTCGAGCCCTTGTCCGGGAAGATCCCACATGCCGTGGAGCAACTAAGCCCGTGTGCCACAACTACTGAGCCTGCGCTCTAGAGCTTGCGAGCCACAACTACTGAGCCCACGTGCCACAACTACTGAAGCCCGTGCGCCTAGAGCCCATGCCCTGAAACAAGAGAAGCCACCACAATGAGAAGCCCGTGCACCACAATGAAGAGTAGCCTTCGCTCGCTGCACCTAGAGAAAGCCTGCACGCAGCAACAAAGACGCAACACAGCTAAAAATAAATAAAATAAATTTTAAAAAAGAGCAATGTACTTTAAAAAAAAAAAAAGAATGACACTATAAAATATCACATGGTATAAGATCATCTGGAATTGAAACCTGCAGAATTACAAGGTTAGAAATCAAAATTCAGGCAACAGTTAATTTCCCAATAAGTTCTCTGGGCCACAGTGGTATTGTTTAAGTCTTATGGCCAAGTACCCCTGATATTAAAGTATTAAGAACTAGAATTATTTTCATCATTACATGTCATCTTTTAAAGACTTCATTAAAAGTGGAATTATGAGCAGAGCCAGGCTTCTGTGACAACAAAGGATCTAGCCTTGAAAAGAGGCAAAAACCCTTCATCTTCTGAACCATATTGAGGGCATCCTCTTGTTCCACTAGTAAAACAAATTCTGAAGCAAAGAAAGAGAGTAAAGCTCATCTGACAGAATCCTGAACATCTAGAAAATCAAAGGGGAGAGAAAATAGAGTTTCATTTTCTTTAAATGAAAGTGATGGGGGTAAAAAAGCATAATTTGAACCAGCTTCTCCGACTACCATGGAATCATTTACATTAGATTCAAGCAGAGAAAATTTTACAGAACCTGCTAAAACTACTACTGGAAATGTTGACCCTAGAATCTGTACTGTCCACTTAAGAAGCCAACAATCACATTGGAAATTTGAGTGATCCAATTAAATAGGGACATGATGTGGTGCCCCATGGACAATGGTGCTTCAAGGACAAAGGACGACCCTGCCTGAAAAAGTTTCAGCGACACACCCCCTACCAGACTCTTAATCGCCCTCCCTACCAATGGTTAAGAAATTCCTGAGCCCACCTGGGCAACACCCACCTGGGCAACAGGACTTTTCCCAAATAAGGAAAGGCATCTGCCCTGTCCCACTTCCACCCTATAGAAGGAAGGTATATGTGCCTCGACCAATCAGTAAATGAAATTTTCACCTCGGACCATTCCTTGTTTTCTGGCTATAAAAACTGATCAATAGCACATGTTCGGGCTCAACTCTCCCAGACTACTAGGAAGTCGGCCCGCTGTTCTGGCAGCGAGCCTTCCCTCTAATAAATTCTATCTTCTTTACATTCTGCCTTGTGTCTGGAAATTCTTTTCCAACCCGCGTTCGGACCACGACAATGAACACAATCAAAATCATCATAATTATGGGGGCTCTCTTCTTATTTTTCAAATGAACACAGCACCTGATCAACCAGTCAGCAAATATTTTCTGAGCATCTACTGTGTGCAAGGCATTGTGGTGGGTACCTGGTCCTTATCGGGAATTTACAATCTCTTTAGAAATAAAATACAATTATAGGAACAGTGAACAAGACAGCAAGCCTGGACTCAGTGAATAACCTTTTAAATGGCTTTTATCTGATTCTAGTAAAAAGTGGTTAACTACAAAGTTACTTAAAATAGTGTCATAAGTTCCTGCTGTAAAATTCTGTGTGATTTTGCTTTTCTTCAAGACTTTAGTATAAAATATTTATTTTGTTAGTCAAAAAATAAGGTAAGATAGTGGAAGTTGACTGGAGGAAAGCGTTCCTAAGAGTTTTCATAGTAGTAATAACAAAAACATGCAGCCTGCTTTAAATGCAGCTTTGCTTTAAAAATAAGCCATATCAAAATTAGTGGCAAAACTAAAAATGAAGTTATTGGAAATGAAACCCAAGGGGCAGCTCATCCAGCCCAATTATTCTCTGAACCCATAATATTACTTGGATACCACTTCACCTACATTCTAGTGAAACCACCTCTTAACCGAACAGGAGAATAAGTTTATTAGAGGCTTAATGAGCTTAATTAATTAGCACTTAAGACACCAGCATAAAAATAAATACATTGTGGTGATTGTTCCATGGATCTACAGATGTGATAAAAAATGGCATGGAACTACACATGCACTTCGTACCAATGTCATCTGTCCTGGTTTAAATACTGACTATACCTCCGTAAGATGCAGCCATGCAGGCACACGGGGTTAAGTGTACATGGGATCTTCTCTGTACAATTTCTGAAACTTTTTATAAGTCTATATTTTAAAAATAAAAAGTTTAAAAATTGCTTATTGCATTTTGACGCTTTGATGTGTCGTAAAGGCACAAAATATATAAAGTCACAAAATATATTTGAACCATGGCAAAGTACTCATTTGAAACATGATGAAAGCCATCCTCTATAGATATTGAACATGGATGTAAACCATGAGTCTCTTCCTTATTACCTGATAGGAGAGTTTTCCGATTTCTGACCAAGTCCCTACAATCCAGTTAATTGAAGGAAAGAGGCAACTGACCACATGATTTGCATAACGTGAGGAGCATATGGAAATAGCCAAACATGGATGATGGCCAATCAAGTGGCAGGAACGAAGTACTCAGTTATTATCAGCATCATTATTCATGTGGCTTTAAGTTCTTCATTTTGCTTCTCTCATCAAACCCAGCTCCCTCTGAGGTCATTTCTAAATGGCTTCATCTCTAATATTTCCAAATAAGTTTTAACTTTTTATTTTGAAATAATTATAGACCCATAAGAAGTTGCAAAAATAATACAGAGATATCCCATGTAACCTTTACCCAAGTCCCCCAAAGGTAATATAACTTTAGTACTAGGAAATTGATGTTGGGACAATTTTCAGGTTTTATTCGGATTTCACTAGTTTTTACATGCACTCGTGTGTGTGTGTGTGTGTGTGTGTGTAGTTCTATGTAATTTCATTACATGTAAGGATTCATGTAACCACCATGACAATCAAGATACAGAATTGCTCCATTATCCCTAAAGATATGTTACCCTGTACAGTCATACCAACCATCCTCTAACTCCTGGCAACCAGGAATCTGTTTTCCATCTCTATAATCAATATCATTTCAAAAATTACATGAAGACATACAGTATACAAACCTTTGACAGGTTTCTTCACTCAGCATAATGACTTTGAGATCCACCCAACAACTTGGATGGATCAATAGTTTGTTCTTTTTTATTGTGGAGTAGTATTCCATTCCAATAATGGTTTACCAAGTGAGTCTGGGAATTAATTCACCAATTAAGGAAGGATAACTTCCTTCATTTAAAAAAAAAGTATAACTACATATAGATACACCTGCATGAATTTCATATGGCCATGACAATAGAAAATACCACACATGACCTTGCTTGAGGACAGGTCTACCTGTGCCATTTCCTCTGAAGACCCCATCCACAGTGAATACTCCTCTCCACCAATCAACCAAATTATTTCTCCCAGTGAATCAGGCTTCCCAGAGTTCCTATTTTAAGATATGATGCAGGGGGCTTCCCTGGTGGCGCAGTGGTTAAGAATCCGCCTGCCAATGCAGGGGACACGGGTTCGAGCCCTGGTCCGGGAAGATCCCACATGCCGTGGAGCAACTAAGCCCCTGCGCCACAACTACTGAGCCTGCGAGCCACAACTACTGAAGCCCACGCGCCTAGAGCCCGTGCTCCACAACAAGCCACCGCAATGAGAAGCCCACGCACCCCAACGAAGAGTAGCCCCCGCTCGCTGCAACTAGAGAAAGCCTGCACGCAGCAAAGAAGACCCAACGCAGACACACAAAAAAAGGTATAATGCAGGAATGGCAAGTAAAACCAGGACCTCTGGGCATTCAAATACATTTTCAGTCAAGGACAGTGCCTTTTGGAGTTACCGGTTGCCAAGCAGACAGTATTAGGTGCTATAGAAATGAATCATTGACTGAACGGCTCGATGACAGACTGTATCTAGAGTTTCTTCATTGTGCAGGAGGGTTCTGTGGCCAGCTACTAAATTATTCTAACTATATATATAAATGCTTCTGTAACCTTTTTGACTGTCTAGAGAAGGAGAAATAATCCTTCAACAAATAATTTTTTCTGAATAGACAATGTATGAGACGGTTATGCCAAAAGAAGGCGGGTGGGGAACCAGAAAAAATTGTCCTTCTAGATCTTATGCCTTTTAATTAATTCCTGGAAAAAGGCAATAGGTCTGACACTCAAATTCTGTCTTCCATCACCTCAAGAGAATTTTCTCATTGTCTACAGGCTAGTGAAAATATGTTTTCGCTTTTTAAGGTTATTTTTACCTGGGATAATTTGCAGTTACCACGTCTAAGAATAAACACAATATATCTGGGATAAAAAGAAAATTTACAGGTAGTCTTACATCTAAGGGCAAAAATTACCTACGATTTTCTTCACTATTAGGTCACCATCTATTATTTAAGGTTCTAGCTGGGCTGCTCAACACAGTAGCCACTGGCCACATGTGGCTATTAGGATAAAGAAAAATTTTTAATTTAGTTCTCCAGTCACAGCAGCCAGATCACAAGCACTCAAAGGTCACACATGGCCCGGGGCTACTACAGTGGACATCAAGAATACAGACCACTTCCATCACCACAGAATGTTTGATT
This sequence comes from Balaenoptera acutorostrata, assembly GCF_949987535.1. Taxonomy (NCBI): domain Eukaryota; kingdom Metazoa; phylum Chordata; class Mammalia; order Artiodactyla; family Balaenopteridae; genus Balaenoptera; species Balaenoptera acutorostrata. Next base: position 74,746,456 of record NC_080076.1, on the reverse strand, counting down.
GAAGGCTCTCCTCTAGACCAATTTGAAATGAATCTGTAACACACCACATTTCAGTTCTCAGTGATCACACCTCCCTCAAGCAACAAAAGGGAGGCATCCAAAGACTGCCTTAAATAAAATTTTCACCAATTTCAGAATCTTATCCATGAGTCCTGTTCTCTCCCCATGCCTACTGGAAGCCCAGGTATTACTGTGTCTAGGTGGCTCCAAGTAGAAGAGAGAGTGTCACAGCGAGGCCACCTTTGAGTCCCGTTACCTTGGATGCCATCCTGCACAGAAGAGACCGGGTTGTTAGCAATGATTCCGCTTAAGCCATTCAAAGCTTGCTTCCCACTGGCTTATGCTCCTGCGACGCCTGACGCTCAGTAGCAAAGTATGAGGTGACTCTACCTTGCTGGGCGGAGCAGTATTCATAATTTATCACGGGAGGCAGTGACTGCGTCCTATGGCCACCCCCCTGTGTGCACACGGGGCTGCTGGAGAGTGATAAGAACTGGAAACTGGACCTCCCTCGAGATTATGTTACAGCTACTGCTGATCTTTGATTAGTCACTTACGTTCCTGACAGGTCGCCATCAGGTCCTTCAGTGAGCTATGCTAAAAGAGTAAAAATTCTCCCGACCTCCCAGCCTAGATCCAGCTTAGCAGAAAACCTCTTGGAACCCTCTCTTGATTCTGTTTGGAAAACTTTACATCCTCCAACTTCAAGGAAGCAAGTTGACAGGGCAACTTCAAGATCCAGAATATGGAGACTCTGGCTCTCCCCAGAGATTTCTTATTTTCATTTTATTCATTTTCAGAAGCAAATATCATGCATGTGTGCCTCATTAAAAAAATTACAATGTTCAGATATCTACAAAACAGAAACAGACTCAGAGACAGAGAGGACAGACTGGTGTTTGCCAAGGGGGAGGGTGTGTGGGGGATGCAAGGATTGGGACTAGATTCAACATCCTGTGATAAACCACCACGGAAAAGAATATGAAAAAGGATATATAGGTGTATAACTGAATCACTTTGCTGTACGGCAGAAATTAATACATTATAAATCAACTATGCTTCAATAAAATTTTTTTAAAAAGAAAATTTTGCGAAATTAAAAAGAATTACAACGTTCAGGTTTTTGGAGGCAGTGGAACTGCAGGTGGCTTTGTTGTGAAACTCAGAGCTGGTCCCTTCCAGGCTTGGAACTAATTTTTTTTTTAATAACTTTATTTATTTTTATTTTTGGCTGCATTGGGTCTTCGTTGCGCACGGGCTTTCTCTAGTTGCAGCGAGCGGGGGCTACTCTTCCTTGCGGTGTGCGGGCTTCTCATTGCGGTGGCTTCTCTTGTTGTGGAGCACAGGCTCTAGGTACGCGGGCTTCAGTAGTTGTGGCGCATTAGTTGGTTGTGGGCTTAGTTGCTCCGCGGCATGTGGAATCTTCCCAGACCAGGGCTTGAACCCGTGTCCCCTGCATTGACAGGAGGATTCTTAACCACTGAGTCACCAGGGAAGCGCTGGAACTAATTTTATGTTTGTCAAGTTGTATTCTATTTAAGAGACTTCTGTGGAGCAGGTATCTGGCTTGTTACCCCCACCATGATCCCTGTAGGATGTAGGAGGACCATGGGTAAGTGGCTCCCCTCTTGGACCTCAGTTTCCTGCTGTATAAAACTTGGGAGGATTATGGTACCACCTCCCCAGGCTGTTACGAGGATTGTAATACCTGTAAAGCATTTGGAAAGGTGCCTGGCACCAGTGGCATCATTAAATGCTAGTACTAATATTATAGCTAAGATTGGCATCCTTAAGCCCACCTCCTCTGCAGGCCCCTCCCCACAGAGGTCCACCATTATTTTCTTGCTGTGTTTCCTTCCAGACTTTTTTCTATGCATGTACGTGCCTATATATGTACGCATAACAAGTACGGTGTTGATGTGTGTGTAGGGGTATGATCACATGTGCACATTTATGCGAGTGTATCATATGGTATATAAAGTTCTGCAATTTGATATTTTTACTCAATGATTCAGCTTGGAGTTCTTGGCATTTCAGTGCCCAGCAGGCTTTCACTAGATCATGCTTAAAATCTTAGGGCTTCCCTGGTGGCGCAGTGGTTGAGAATCTGCCTGCCAATGCAGGAGACACGGGTTCGTGCCCTGGTCTGGGAAGATCCCACATACCGCAGAGCAACTGGGCCCGTGAGCCGCAATTACTGAGCCTGCGCGTCTGGAGCCTGTGCTCCGCAACATGAGAGGCCGCGATAGTGAGAGGCCCGCGCACCGCGATGAAGAGTGGCCCCCGCTTGCCACAACTAGAGAAAGCCCTCGCACAGAAACGAAGACCCAACACAGCCATAAATAAATAAAAATAAAAATTATAAAAAAAAATCTTAACTTGCGGCTTCCCAGGTGGTGCAGTGGTTAAGAATCCGCCTGCCAATGCAAGGGACACGGGTTAGAGCCCTGGTCCGGGAAGATCCCAGAGGCCGTGGAGCAACTAAGTCCGTGCACCACAACTACTGAGCCTGCGCTCTAGAGCCCGCATGCCACAACTACTGAGCCTGCATGCCTAGAGCCCATGCTCTGCAACAAGAGAAGACACCGCAAAGAGAAGCCTGCGCACCGCAATGAAGAGTAGCCCCCGCTCACCACAACTAGAGAAAACCCTCGCACAGCAACGAAAGCCCAACACAGCCAAAAATAAATAAAATAAAGTAAATTAATTAAAAAAAAATCTTAAGTCACTACTGATGGACATTTGGGTTGTTTCCACTTTCTGGCTATTGTGAACAATGACTTTATGAACATTCATGTAAAAGTTTTTGTGTACATATGTTTTCATTTCTCCTGGGCAAATATTTAGGAGTGGAATTGCTGGTAAGTTATGTGTAACTCTATGTTTAACTTTTTGAGAAACTGCCAAATTTTCCAAAGTGTCTGCACCATATTATATTCCCATCAGAAATGTACAAGACTTCCAATTTCTCCGTACCCTGGCCAACACTTGTTATTGTTCTTCTTTTTGATTATAGCCATCCTAGTGTGTGTGAAGCAGTATCCCACTGTGGTTTGGGTTTGCATTTCCCTAATGCCTAATGATGTTGAGCATCTTTTCATGTGTTTTTGGCCATTTGTATATGTTCTTTGGAGAAATGTCTATTCAAATCCTTTGCTCATTTTTAAATTGGGCTATCCATCTTTTTATTGTTGTGTTGTAAAAGTTCTTTGCATATTCTGGATACTAGACTCTTAATAGATAAATAATTTGCAAATATTTTCTTCCTTTTCTGTAGGTTGTCTTCTCATTTTATTTTTAATATTTATTTATTCGGCTGTGCTGAGTCTTAATTGCAGCATGCAGGATATTCATTGAAGCACGCAGGATCTTCAGTTGTGGCATGCAGGATCTTCAGCTGCAGTGCACGGGCTCTAGTTCCCTGACCAGGGATCAAACTTGGGCCCCCTGCACTGGGAGTGCAGAGTCTTAGCCACTGGACCACCAGGGAAGTCCCTGTCTTATTTTCTTGATAGTGTCCTTTGAAGCACAGAAGTTTTTAATTTCAGTGAAGCCAAATTCATCTGTTTGTTCTTTGGTTACATGTGTTTTAGGTGCCCTGTCTAAGAAACCAGTGCCTAACCCAAGGTCACAAAGATTTACACCTATGTTTCTTCTAAGAATTTTATAGTTGGCCTATTTTGAGTTAATTTTTAAATACAATATGAGGGTCTAACTTCATTATTTTGCATGTGATATCCAGTTGTCCCAGCACCATTTGTTGAAAAGCTCTTCTTTCCCCCATTGAATTGTCTTGGCAACCTTGTAGAAAAACAGTTGACCATACATGTATGGGTTTATTTCTGGACTTTCAATTCTATTCCTCTAATCTACATGCCTATCCTTATACCAGTCCTACACAGTCTTTTTGTTGTTGTTGTTTGTCTGTTTTTTAATATTTATTTATTTATTGGCTGTGTTGGGTCTTTGTTGCTGAGCGCTGGCTTTCTCTAGTTGCGGCGAGCGGGGGCTACTCTTCGTTGAGGTGTGCAGGCTTCTCATTGTGGTGGCTTCTCTTGTGGAGCACGGGCTCTAGGCACGCGGGCTTCAGTAGTTGTGGCTCGCGGGCTCCACAGCGCAGGCTCAGTAGTTGTGGCGCACAGCCTTAGTTACTTCGCGGCATGTGAGATCTTCCTGGACCAGGGCTCGAACCCGTGTCCCCTGCACTGACAGGCAGATTCTTAACCACTGCACCACCGGGGAAGTCCCTACACAGCCTTAATTACAGTAGCTTTGTAGTAAGTTTTGAAATCGGGAAATTTAAGTAATACAACTTCATTCTTCTTTTTCAAGATTATTTTGGCTATTCTGAGTTAGGATCAACCTGTCAATTTCTGCAAAAAGCCAGATGGGATTTTGATAGGGATTGCATTGAATCTGTAGACCAGTTTAGGGGTATTGCCATCTTAACAATATTAAATTGTTCTTTCCATGAACATGTCTTTCCATTTATTTGGGTCTTCTTCAGTTTCTTTCAATGGTATTTTATAGTTTTCAGTGTACAAGTCTTACACTTTTGTTAAATTTAACAAAATTTTAACAAAATTCCTAATTATTTAATAATTATTTAATAATAATTACTATTTAACAAAATTCCTAATTATTTTATTCTTTTTGATACTTTTTGAAAATGGAATTATTTTCTTAATTTCATTTTTGGACTCTTCATTGCTAATATACAGAAATACAATTGATTTTTTTGTATATTGATCTTGTATCTTGAAAATTTGTTGAACTCATCAGGTGTAACAGTTCTTTTGGTGTCATAATACATATTTTTTTAATTTAAAGAGAGATCAGGTCAAGGTCAACATCAACAGTCATAAATTATGTGGTTTTTTCGGTTTATTTTTTAATATTTATTCTATTTTGGGCTGCGTTGGGTCTTAGTTGTGGCACGCTGCGGTGCACAGGCTCTTTTTTGCGCATGTGGGCTTCTCTCTAGTTGTGGTGTGCTGGCTCAGTAGTTGTGGTGTGCGGGCTTACTTGCCCCACTGCATGTGTGATCTTAGTTCCCCGACCAGGGATCGAACCTGCATCCCCTGCATTGGAAGGTGGATTCTTAACCACTAGACCACCAGGGAAGTCCCGGTCATAAATTATGTTTATAGGACATACCCTCAATGTGATGTGATGAAAATGACACTCTACCTCTGTGGTCTTCTTCCCAATAACCCATAACCCTGAAATAATCATGAGAAAACATCAGACAAACTCCAAATTTCAAAGAAGAGTGACAGGAGAAAAGACAAAAGAGAATGGTTTTACTGGAAAAAAAAAATTAATCAAGGTATTTAAACCCTGACATTTTATTTCCACCCATGATTGGAAGCTTGTTCTAAAGCAAAGAATGAAATAACATCAGTGTACACAAGAGACAGAATATATAAATGGACAACGGCCAGACCACGTATAAAATCAGAACTCTGACCCATAACCTGTAGTTACCTGCTCAGGAAACCAACACCGTACCTATAACACACAGCCCAGGAAGCCAACCTGCCATCCGTCTCCAGTAATAATCCAGGAAAGCCAAACAATAACTCCGTAACTGTTGGCTCAAAATGGCCAGGACTTGATTAAAAACTGCCAGCTTCCCTAGTTTTTGTCCCCACTTCCAACTTAGGACCAATTAGAGAAAGCCAAATATGTAACCTTAGATAATCACAGAGGATGCCCCGCTTCTAGTTAGCCCACATCCAGTTCCCTGTGCCAACAACATCCAGTTGAGGCATCCCTGATGCCTTCCCTTTTTCTCCACTACGCAGGTTTTCTCACTCCTCTCCCGGCCTTTGATTCCCTGCCCAAACACAAATGATGGTGGCTGACTCCCTTGTTGTCCCAAGCTCTGAATAAATAGCCTTTGTTTGTTCTCATTCGGTTGGTCTTCATTTATTTCCACAGTTGCTGTCATTCAGCCATTTTCCCTGATTTTTGCAGAAGAAAAACTTCAGAAATTTTCAATGAATATAGTGAATTCTCTAATAAAATTGTTGTGCTGGAAACTTTCATCTCTGGAGACACTGGAAAGTTGCAAGAATTGAGCTGAAGAAATAGACATGGACGATATTGCATTTTTCTGGAATGTATTGTGAAAACGAATTTTTATGAGTATCTACCAAGTTTATCCTTATGTTTAAGACTTTTTCTAACCGTTTGCGTGGCCTGTTTCTTCACATCTATTGAACACGCATATGCAAAAAAGATCGGTAGCTATGAAGACGTTGGCAAAATTTGCAGAAGTTAAGGTTTGAAAACCCAAAATGTAATGTTACTGTTCATCACTGTGACAGAAAATATGTAGGCATAACTTTTTCCCCCTTTTGTCACAAAACACATTAATGTAATTAAAAAGTACCGATCCATTACTTCTTTTCCTATTTTGTACTGAAATATTTTAATTTTGAATTTTTTTTTTTTTACTGGCATGATTTTACATATATTGGGTTGGCCAAAAAGTTCATTCGTTTAGTGAATATGTTGTTCAATAAAATTCTTGGTGAAAACGAAAAACGTCTTTTACTTTTAAAACCGAACGAACTTTTTGGCCAAACCAATAAAAAGTGAAATAAGACAAATTTCACTCTCTCCACTTTTTTTCTGACTATTGTTGTTGCCTAATTTCATGATTATTACTGAAAATAGTTTTACTGTATAGAAGAGAGAGGTGTTCAAAATGACCTCGGCAGGTGGCAGACGCTCCAGGTACACAACTGTATTGGCTAATGGTCTTTTTCACGGCCGTGTAGGTTCCCGTTGTGTGAATTCACCGTAAAATATTGAACCAGACCCCAGAGATTAGTGTTTAGGTTGTTTCAAGTTTTTTGCTACTATAAGTAATGCCGTACACTTGACTTTGAGGCACACATATATGAAGAACTGTGGGATACTAAATTCCTAAGTGGAATTGCTAAGTCAAGGTTTATGTGCATTTTATAATTTGCTCAACATTGCCACGCTGTCCTTCATCAAAGATGCACAAATTTACATTCCCAGCAGGGCCCAAAGATGCTTATTAGTTCCATCACAATATGGCCTGCCAGTCACCACTGCGTATTATCAAAAGTCTTGATTGCTGCAATTTTCTTTTAGTTGTAAAGAAGGTTGAGACTTTTTTTTTCTTATGCTTAAAAGCCACTTGAATTTCTTCACCTTTAATCCTTGTCTCTCTCCCCCCTCCCCTTTTCTGGATTGTGGATCTTTTTCTTACTGATTTGTAAGAGCTCTTTATAACTTAAGGAAATTGGCCCTTTGTTGCATGTTGCAAATAATCATCTCAGTTTCTTTCTTGCCTTTTGACATTTCTTAGGAGTTTTCAAACTTTGTTTTCAATTGGCATATAGTTAAATTTGATTGGAAGTAATTTCCTTAATGGTTTCTAGGTTGGGATTTTGCTCATCAAGGCCTTTGCCACTCTAAGCCCTCTAGTCTTCAAAGGGACAGCAATGGCTCCAGGTGGAAATGTTAACTTATTAATGGGAAGCACTTCTTTCCCCCTAAAAGTTTATATATGAACAAACCACTCTTTTACAGAAAAATATACAAGATTTTGAAAGCCTCCTATAAACATAAGTACTATGGCAGGAACACTAAGAAAAGGGAGCAGGTTATTATTAGCACAGATGCTGTACGTTTTACCCAAGCCAGTCTGACAACAGTTCGTTCTGGAATTTAAAAGAATCCTTGGGAGAGAAAAGCCCTCTTATTCCACTGTCATTGATAAACTGTAGGAAGTTAGCCTGTAGTACCTAGAAGTGATCTCAAGAAGAAAATCTGTCTGAGGATTAACTCATCTTGGAAGAAAATAGAGCTGGAGAGCAAGTCTTGATATCAGCATAAAACCCTTGGATCCAGTCAAGTTTTTCAGAAGTGTGATCCAATACTCAATCCAGTCTGAGTTGGATTTTTGCCACTTGAAACTGACAGTCTTAATGAATACAGATGTAGTTCTGAAGGATGTAGTAAGAGGAGTTGGGAGGGAGGGAAGTTGGCAAGATGGATTGGGAACTGAGGGCAAAGGAATGCGCTAAATTGGGAAGGGTCTAGGTCACTGGATGAGGGTCCTTTGGGGCTTAGGAAGGAAAAAGAGAAGTAGAAGTAGGAGACCTAACAGGCAGCATCAAGGAAGAACCAAATGGATGTGCATAAGCGGAATCAGGGAAACATTAACTAGAGTGCTGTTTCATGTAGAGATTTCAAAAATTAAGAGGAATGCAAGTGAAATGATGACATACCTAGAAAACTTAGGAGAAATAATATAAAAACCCCTAGAGTTAAAAAGGGCACTCAGTAAAGTGGCTGAATACAGGATAAAAACAAGACACAACACTTGCCTATTGATTTTCTTTTCTTTCTTTTGGCGACACCACATGGCTTGTGGGATCTTAGTTCCTCGACCAGGGATAGAACCTGCGCCCTCAGAAGTGAAAGCACAGAGTCCCAACCACTGGATGCCAGGCAATTCCCTGCCTATTGATTTTCTAACAAAAAATACAATGGGAAGAAAACCTCATCTACAGGGGCATAAGATCTCTAGCGCTAACATTAAAAAGACATGCACAGGAGCCTCCTAAAGAAAAAGTTTTAAGTTTACTAAGAGCTAAAGATGGCTTGAATATTCCTGCTAGAAAGACAACACTTAAAGATGTCAGTTATCCTCCATTAATATTTATATAGATTGAATGCAATTCCAATCTACAGATCAATCCATGTTTGAAAACTGACAAAATATTGTCAGTGTTTTGAAAAAGAATAAACAGACGATAATAGCTAAGAAAAAGGATTGCAATTTAGGGGTGTTTGTCCTGCTGAGATAGTAAAACACTGTAGAGCTATAATAGTTCTATAATATGTGTATGTACGTGGCTCTATGACTCTGAACACATATGGTTGTATAATTCTGAATATATTTTAAAAATCATTGAATTGTGCGATTTAAAGTGGTGAGTTGTGTGGTATGTGAATTGGATGCTGACTGCAACTAACAAGAGGCTGATGGCTGACAATGAATCCTACTCCAGGGCAAGGCAGGCTGCATGTCCTTTCTTGTGTGAATGGTATAAATAATCACCATGAGGTCAGCAAGGCCAGAGAGCCCAGGTGGGATGCCCAAATGCAATCATTCATGTACCCTTCAACAAATACTTGTGAGGGCCTACTGGGTGCCACATACTAGGAATTCAGCAGTGAACAAGACAGATGAGATATGACCTCAGGATGCTCACAGTGCAGCAGGGCCAGGACTAGGGTGAGGTAAGTGTCTCACGGGTGCAAAATTTAAGAGGGTGTCAAAAAACTCAGTAATTGGGCTTCCCTGGTGGTGCAGTGGATAAGAATCTGCCTGCCAATGCAGGGGATACAGGTTCAATCTCTGGTCCAGGAAGATCCCACATGCCACGGAGCAACTAAGCCCATGCGCCACAACTACTGAGCCTGCGCTCTAGAGCCCGTGAGCCACAACTACCGAGCCCACGTGCCACAACTACTGAAGCCCGCGTGCCTAGAGCCCGTGCTCTGCAACAAGAGAAGCCACCGCAATGAGAAGCCCGTGCACTGCAACAAAGAGTAGCCCCCGCTTGCCGCAACTACAGAAAGTCCGCACACAGCATTGAAGACCCAACACAGCCAAAAATAAATAAATAAATAAATAATAAATAAATAAATATTAAAAAAAAAATAAGATGCTGGGAATCCAAATAAATTCATTAAAAAAACAAAAACAAAAACTCAGTAATTATCTTATCCTGGGCTGTCATAGAAAAATACCAGAGACCTTGTGGCTTAAACAACAGAAATTCAAACTCATCCTTCCTCCACCTTTGTTTTTTGTTTTTTTTTTAAACATCTTTATTGGAGTATAATTGCTTTGCAATGGTGTGTTAGTTTCTGCTGTATAACAAAGTGAATCAGCTATACGTATACATGTATCCCCATCCTCCATATTTTTATTCTATTCAGATCCTCAAACAATTGAATGATGCCCACTCACATTAATGAGGGTGATCTTTACTCAGTCTACCAATTCAAATACTAATCTCTTCTGGAAACATCCTTACAGACATACCCAGAAATGACATTTACCAGCTACCTGGGCATCCCTTAGCCCTGTCAAGTTGACACATAAAATTAACCATCATGCCTTATAAGAATCTTCTGAGTCAAAGTGAGAGAGTGGCATGGACATACATACACTACCAAACGTAAAATAGATAGCTAGTGGGAAGCAGCCACATAGCACAGGGAGATCAGCTCGGTGCTTTGTGACCACCTAGAGGGGTGGGATAGGGAGGGTGGGAGGGAGACGCAAGAAGGAGGAGATATGGGGATATATGTATATGTATAGCTGATTCACTTTGATATAAAGCAGAAACTAACACACCATTGTAAAGCAATTGTACTCCAATAAAGATGTTAAAAAAAAATCTTTTGAGTCAAATACGAATAACCTCATTTTGCAGAGGAGCAAGATATAGATTTGAGAAACCAAGTAACTTGCCCAAGGTCAAGGTCACACAGCTAGTAACTGGTGATATCAGGTAGACATGCAAGCCAGTATTCTTAACCACTGTGCCAGATGCTGGGAAAATGTACCCAGTTCTCATTTATCAGGTTCTGGTATAATCAGAACAAAAACCTCTCATATTTTTTTCTTTTCTATTCTGTTGTCTTTGGGCTACATTTAAGAGGTTAAACCAGCATTTTACAATCATCTTAGTAAACACTGAATCAGGCTAGAATTCTCAATGGATACTAAACCCAGGGGGACATTTTGATAAGGTACAGAATATCTTCCAGCAGACTGCACATTAACAGAAAGGAGGAAAACAGTAATTCTACAGTGGAGAAATCAGACAAACACCTCCACTGGGTGGTGAAAGTCAGCATCACCAATGAGGGGCAAACAGACTCGGTGAGACTCCAGATTTGATTCCTTGAGAAGGAAGCAACATCACCTCTGCAGTATTGTGACAAGAATGCATAACTGGAATTGAATTGCCAGGAAACATCAGACAAACACAAGATGAACAAGTTCTATTAATCAAATGGGGTGAGAGGGACTGTGTTCTTCCCAAACGTCATTGTTATAAAGACCAGGGAGAGGAACCAAGATGGCGGAGTAGAAGGACATACTCTCACTCCCTCATGTGAGAACACCAGAATCACAACTAGCTGCTGGACAATCATCAACAGGAAGCACTGGCACTCACCAAAAAAGATATCCCACATCCAAAGACAAAGGAGAAGCCACAATGAGACGGTAGGAGGAGCGCAATCACAGTAAAATCAAATCCCTTAGCTGCTGGGTGAGTGACTCACAGACTGGAGAACACTTATACCACCGAAGTCCACCCACTGGAGCGAAGGTTCTGAGCCCCACGTCAGGCTTCCCAACCTGGGGGTCTGGCAACGGGAGGAGGAATTCCTAGAGAATCAGACTTTGAAGCCTAGTGGGAATTGATTGCAGGACTTCGACAGGACTGGGGGAAACAGAGACTCCACTCTTGGAGGGCACACACAAAGTAGTGTGCGCATCGGGACCCAGGGGAAGGGACAGTGACCCCAGGGTCGACTGAACCAGACCTACCTGCTAGTGTTGGAGGGTCTCCTGCAGGGGCAGGGGTGGGGTGTGGGGGCTGTGGCTCACCGTGGGGACAAGGACACTGACAGCAGAAGTTCTGGGAAGTACTCCTCGCTCGGTGTGAGCCCTCCCAGAGTCTGTCATTAGCCCCACCAAAGAGCCCAGGTAGGCTCCAGCGTTGGGATGCCTCAGGCAAAACAACCAACAGGGAGGGAACCCAGCCCCACCCATCAACAGTCAAGTGGATTAAAGTTTTACTGAGCTCTGATCACCACAGCAACAGTCAGCTCTACCTACCACCAGTCCCTCCCATCAAGCCTCTTAGATAGCCTCAGCCACCAGAGGGCAGAGAGCAGAAGCAAGAAGAACTACAATCCTGCAGCCTGTGGAACAAAAACCACATTCACAGAAAGATAGACAAGATGAAAAGGCAGAGGGCTATGTACCAGATGAAGGAACAAGATAAAACCCCAGAAAAACAACTAAATGAAGTGGAGATAGGCAACCTTCCAGAAAAAGAATTCAGAATAATGATAGTGAAGATGATCCAGGACCTTGGAAAAACAATAGAGGCAAAGATCGAGAAGATGCAAGAAATGTTTAACAAAGACCTAGAAGAATTAAAGAACAAACAAACAGAGATGACCAATACAATAACTGAAATGAAAACTACACTAGAAGGAATCAATGGCAGAATAACTGAGGCAGAAGAACGGATAAGTGACCTGGAAGACAAAATGGTGGAATTCACTGCTGCAGAACAGAATAAAGAAAAAAGAATGAAAAGAAATGAAGACAGCCTAAGAGACCTCTGGGACAACATTAAACGCAACAACATTCGCATTATAGGGGTCCCAGAAGGAGAAAAGAGAGAGAAAGGACCAGAGAAAATATTTGAAGAGATTATAGTCGAAAATTTCCCTAACATGGGAAAGGAAATAGCCACCCAAGTCCAGGAAGCGCAGTGAGTCCCATACAGGATAAACCCAAGGAGAAACACGTTGAGACACATAGTAATCAAATTGGTAAAAATTAAGGACAAAGGAAAATTATTGAAAGCAGCAAGGGAAAAACGACAAATAACATACAAGGGAACTCCCATAAGGTTAACAGCTGCTTTCTCAGCAGAAACTCTACAAGCCAGAAGGGAGTGGCATGATATACTTAAAGTGATGAAAGGGAAGAACCTACAACCAAGATTACTCTACCTGGCAAGGCTCTCATTCAGATTCAATGGAGAAATCAAAAGCTTTACAGACAAGCAAAAGCTAAGAGAATTCAGCACCACCAAACCAGCTCTACAACAAATGCTAAAGGAACTTCTCTAAGTAGGAAACACAAGAGAAGGATCTACAAAAACAAACCCAAAACAATTAAGAAAATGGTCATAGGAACATACGTATTGATAATTACCATAAACGTGAATGGATTAAATGCTCCAACCAAACGACACAGGCTTGCTGAATGGATACAAAAACAAGACCCATCTATATGCTGTCTACAAGAGACACACTTCAGACCTAGGGACACATACAGACTGAAAGTGAGGGGATGGAAAAACATATTCCATGCAAATGGAAATCAACAGAAAGCTGGAGTAGCAATACTCATATCAGATAAAATAGACTTTAAAATAAAGAATGTTACAAGAGACAAGGAAGGACACTACATAATGATCAAGAGATCAATTCAAGAAGAAGATATAACAATTATAAATATATATATGCACCCAACATAGGAGCACCTCAATACATAAGGCAACTGCTAACAGCTATAAAAAAGGAAATCGACAGCAACAAAATAATAGTGGGGGACCTTAACACCTCACTTACACCAATGGACAGATCATCCAAAATGAAAAAAAATAAGGAAACAGAAGCTTTAAATGACACTATAGACCAGACAGATTTAATTGATATTTATAGGACATTCCATCCAAAAACAGCAGATTACACTTTCTTCTCAAGTGCACACGGAACATTCTCCAGGATAGATCACATCTTAGGTCACAAACCAAGCCTCAGTAAATTGAAATCATATCAAGCATCTTTTCTGACCACAATGCTATGAGATTAGAAATGAATTACAGGGGAAAAAACATAAAAAACACAAACACATGGAGGCTAAACAATACGTTACTAAATAACCAAGAGATCACTGAAGAAATCAAAGAGGAAATCAAAAAATACTTAGAGACAAATGACAATGAAAACACAATGATCCAAAACCTATGGGATGCATCAAAAGCAGTTCTAAGAGGGAAGTTTATAGCTAAACAAGCCTAACTCAAGAAACAAGAAAAATCTCAAGTAAACAATCTAACCTTACACCTAAAGGAACTAGAGAAAGAAGAACGAACAAAACCCAAAGTTGGCAGAAGGAAAGAAATCATAAAGATCAGAGCAGAAATAAATGAAATAGAAACAAAGAAAACAATAGCAAAGATCAATAAAACTAAAAGCTGGTTCTTTGAGAAGGTAAAAAAAATTGATAAACCATTAGCCACATTCATCAAGAAAAAGAGGGAGAGGACTCAAATCAATAAAATCAGAAATGAAAAAGGAGAAGTTACAACAGACACCACAGAAATACAAAGCATCCTAAGAGACTACTACAAGCAACTCTGTGCCAATAAAATGGACAACCTGGAAGAAATGGACAAATTCTTAGAAAGGTATAACCTTCCAAGACTGAACCAGGAAGAAACAGAAAATATGAACAGACCAATCACAAGTAATGAAATTGAAAATGCGATTAAAAATCTTCCAACAAACAGAAGTCCAGGACCAGATGGCTTCACAGGTGAATTCTATCAAACATTTAGAGAAGAGCTGACACCCATTCTTCTCAAACTCTTCCAAAAAATTGCAGAGGAAGGAACACTCCCAAACTCATTCTATGAGGCCACCATCACCCTGATACCAAAACCAGACAAAGATACTACAAAAGAAGAAAATTACAGATCAATATCACTGATGATTATAGATGCAAAAATCCTCAACAAAATACTAGCAAACAGAATCCAACAACAGATTAAAAGGATCATACACTATGATCAAGTGGGATTTACCCCAGGGATGCAAGGATTCTTCAATATACGCAAATCAATCAATGTGATACACCATATTAACAAATGGAAGAATAAAAACCATATGATCATCTCAATAGATGCAGAAAAAGCTTTTGACAAAATTCAACACCCATTTATGATAAAAACTCTCCAGAAAGTGGGCGTAGAGGGAACCTACCTCAACATAATAAAGGCCATATATAACAAACCCACAGCAAACATCATTCTCAATGGTGAAAAACTGAAAGCATTTCCTCTAAGATCAGGAACAAGACAAGGATGTCCACTCTCACCACTATTATTCAACATAGTTTTGGAAGTGCTAGCCATGGCAATCAGAGAAGAAAAAGAAATAAAAGGAATAAAAATTGGAAAAGAAGAAGTGAAACTGTCACTGTTTGCAGATGACATGATACTATACATAGAGAATCCTAAAAATGCCACCAGAAAACTGCTAGAGCTAATTAATGAATTTGGTAAAGTTGCAGGATACAAAATTAATGCACAGAAATCTCTTGCATTCCTATACACTAATGATGAAAAATCTGAAAGAGAAATTATGGAAACACTCCCATTTACCATTGCAACAAAAAGAATAAAACACCTAGGAATAAACCTACCTAGGGAGACAAAAGACCTGTATGCAGAAAACTATAAGACACTGATGAAAGAAATTAAAGATGATACCAACAGATGGAGAGATATACCATGTTCTTGGATTGGAAGAATCAATATTGTGAAAATGATTATACTACCCAAAGCAATCTAGAGATTCAACGCAATCCCTACCAATGGCATTTTTTACAGAACTAGAACAAATCATCTTAAAATTTGTATGGAGACACAAAAGACCCCGAATAACCAAAGCAGTCTTGAGGGAAAAAAACAGAGCTGGAGGAATCAGACTCCCTGACTTCAGACTATACTACAAAGCTACAGTAATCAAGACAATATGGTACTGGCACACAAACAGAAACATAGATCAATGGAACAAGATAGAAAGCCCAGAGATAAACCCACGCACCTATGGTCAACTAATCTATGACAAAGGAGGCAAAGATATACAATGGAGAAAAGACAGTCTCTTCAATAAGTGGTGCTGGGAAAACTGGACAGCTACATGTAAAAGAATGAAATTAGAACACTCCCTAACACCATACATAAAAATAAACTCAAAATGGATTTGAGACCTAAATGTAAGACCGGACACTATAAAACTCTTAGAGGAAAACATAGGAAGAACTCTCTTTGACATAAATCACAGCAAGATCTTTTTTGATCCACCTCCTAGAGTAATGGAAATAAAAACAAAAATAAACAAATGGGACCTCATGAAACTTCAAAGCTTTTGCACAGCAAAGTAAACCACAAACAAGATGAAAAGACAACCATCAGAATGGGAGAAAATATTTGCAAATGAATCAACGGACAAAGGATTAATCTCCAAAATATATAAACAGCTCATTCAGCTCAATATTAAAGAAACAAACAACCCAATCCAAAAATGGGCAGAAGACCTAAATAGACATTTCTCCAAAGAAGACATACAGATGGCCAAGAAGCACATGAAAAGATGCTCAAAATCACTAATTATTAGAGAAATGCAAATCAAAACTACAATGAGGTATCACCTCACACCAGTTAGAATGGGCATCATTAGAAAATCTACAAACAACAAATGCTGGAGAGGGTGTGGAGAAAAGGGAACCCTCTTGCACTGTTGGTGGGAATGTAAATTGATACAGCCACTATGGAGAACAGTATGGAGGTTCCTTAAAAAACTAAAAATAGAATTACCATATGATCTAGCAATCCCACTACTGGGCATATATCCAGAGAAAACCATAATTCAAAAAGACACATGCACTCCAATGTTCATTGCAGCACTATTTACAATAGCCAGGTCATGGAAGCAACCTAAATGCCCGTCAACAGACGACTGGATAAAGAAGTTGTGGTACATATGTACAATGGAATATTACTCAGCCATAAAAAAGAGCAAAATTGAGTCATTTGTTGAGACATGGATGGATCTAGAGACTATCATACAGAGTGAAGTAAGTCAGGAAGAGAAAAACAAATATCATATATTAACACATATATTTGAAACCTAGAAAAATGGTACAGATGAACCAGTTTGCAGGGCAGAAGTTGAGACACAGATGTAGAGAACATACGTATGGACACCAAGTGGGGAAAACCGTGGTGGGGTGGGGATGGTGGTGTGGTGAATTGGGCGATTGGGATTGACATGTATACACTGATGTGTATAAAATTGATGACTAATAAGAACCTGCAATATAAACAAACAAACAAACAACAACAACAAAAAAAGACGAGGGAAGGCTGTGAAAAATTTCCAGGTTAAAGAGGCTAAAGAGTTGTGACAACTAAACACAAAACCTGATCCTTGATGAAATCCTGAACTGGAGGAGAAAAGATGCTATCAAGAAGATGATTTCAGGGCAAAGGGAGCATGAATGATAAAGCAAATGGGATAAATTGCTCACAATAGGGGAATCTGGGTAAAGGGTATATGGGTCTTCTTGGCACTATTCTCATTCTTGTATGTAAACTTAAACATTAAGAAAAAATATATAAAACCAATCTTCCTTTTGACTCCAGGTTTGGTTTCAATATATTTCTTTTCTTTTTTTTTTGGCTGCACAGCTCACAGGCAGCATGTGGGATCTTCCCGACCAGGGATTGAACTCATGCCCCCTGCAGTGGAAGCTTGGAGTCTTAACCACTGGACCACCACGGAAGTCCCAGTTTCAGTATGTTTCTGATAATTACAAGGCTGATTATATTGGTCATATTCCTAAAGAAATTCCTCAAGACCCTTTTAGTGTCCTGGTTACTGAATTCCAATTTTGGGGGGTGAGGTTCCCCATACATACTGTACGACAAGCAATTCTCAGGACACCCCGTGTGTCCTACAATTCGTTGATGCTGACACTATACCCAAATTCCACAGGTTAAGGGTTCATCCCCCCCACCCCCACCCCACTCCTGATGCCAACCCCAAGTCCAGGTTGTTACCTGTACTTCTGGCCAACTGGCTATAAACCAGAGGTTCCCATAACCCCCTCCTGAGGTTCAGTTAACTTGCTAGAGTGGCTCACAGAACTCAGAGAACCTATTACTTACTAGATCACTCGTTTATTATAAAAGAATGTAACTCAGGGACAGCCTGACGGAAGTGATGCATGGGGCAAGGTATGTGGGAAGAGGCATGGAATCCCCATGTCCTATGCTCACCACTCTCCCAGAATCTCCACGTGCTCACCAACCCGGAAGATCTCTGACTCCTGTCCTTTTGGGGTTTCTATGGAGGCTTCATTACACTGGCATGGTTGTGCCAGCTAAGGAAGGTTGCTTGCCTCCCAGTTCTACAAGAATTAAGTCACGAGCCCCTGTAGTCAATGGCCTTCAACACAGCCTGAAAGGAATTCAGGGCAGAGATCAGGAATGAGGCACTCTGTGCACTGGGAAAAATGGCAAAATAGACCTTCAGATAGTTAGATATTTTCAGGAGAAATTTTTATCATCCTGGATTCTTATATCTTCCCATACTTAGAAAAGCAATTAATACCATTAATATCAATTCCTTTTGATCAGCAGAAAACTTCTACCGAGATGTGGGCTTGGTTTCAGTACCTTTCACCAAAATCACACATATACTGTCCTCCCCCCTTACCTCTTTGGAACATTTTCTCAGAGCTGAGAGGCTCTCTCCTAGGCTATAGTCCTCAGTAAGATACTGAATAAACTCAACCCACAGCTTTTACGTAGTGCTTTTTTTCCCCCAAGTCAACAATTGATTAAATCATTGGCCATTGGAGACTGATTCAACTTCCAGCCCCTCTTCCCTCCCCAGAGAGGGAAGTGGTTTTGGGGTGGGGGGGCGAGCCCTGGTCTCCTGGCAACCAGCCCCCATCCTCCGGTGCATCCCAAAAGCCACCTCGTTAACATAACAAAAGACGCTTTTTATCACTTGTAACACTTAGAAAGTTCCAAGTGTTTGGGGAGCTGTGAGCCAGCAACTGTGGACAGAGACCAAATATATATTTCTTATAAATCACAACATCACATCCAAATTATTTTAACTATTTAACTTTCTTTGTACTTTTCTTTGTTGGCAAAACAAAAAACAAAACAAAAAAGCCAAAAAACTCCTCCTCCTTCCCACCCAATCCCAACATGCAAAATTATATCTGAAACTTACTTCTTATCCAAATGTTCATGCTTGTATCCTGGCCTTCACAGTAACCCGTGCGGTACCAGGCACAGAAGTAGTCTCAAGATAGTGCTTTATAGACTCAAAATTCTCTAAATCTAAGGTATGATTAATATCTGGAAGTAGGATATTACCAAAAAGAACCTAGTCGTACTGTGTGAGAAGTATGGTATGTCAGAGATACTGATCCTGTCTTCATCTACATTTTTGATATTTTATTCATCATGGATTTTTTTACATTAATTTTGATTTTTTAAAAACATTGTTTATCTTGACTATTGAGTTTTTTTGGCAACCATTTAAATTTTACACACCCTTGCCTCATCCTAGTTCCAGACCTGCTGAGATTCAAAGTTCATTGATTTAAAAAAAAAAAAAATCAGAAGTGAACAGAAAAAAATATTGCAGAATACTGGTGAGATTATGTATCTGTTAGGTTTATTTCTCTTTGATTCCCTTTACACTATGAAAAGAGCAATTCTGTACAACACTGTTGAAAAGGGGATGAAATGTATACATAATTCTATAAGAAATACTTTCATTTGCCACAAAGTCTACTAATCCAGTCAACCTCAAAAAGACCATTTCTTTTCTTTCTTCAAAAGAAATTGTGGACTAAGTTATATAGCATGAAAAAAAATAACAAAATGTCCATTGACCGATAAATGGATAAACAAATGTGGTATATCCATACAATGTCATATTATTCAGCTTTAAAGAAGAATGAGGGAGTTCCCTGGCAGTCCAGTGGTTAGGACTCTACGACTTGGCACTTTCACTGCCGTGGCCTGGGTTCAATCCCTGGTCCAGGAACTAAGATTCCACAAGCCGTGCTGCATGGCCAAAAAAAAATAAAAAGAATCAAGTTCTGACACATACTGTAAGATGGATAAATTTTCGACACATTGCTAAATGAAATACGTCAGACACAAAAGGCCATATATTGTATGATTCTATTTATATGAAGTATCCAGAATAGGCAAATCCATAGACAGAAAGTAGATTCGTGTTTGCTAGGGACTAAGGAGAGAAGGAAAAGAGGAGCAACTACTAATGGGTATGGAGTTTCTTTGTGAGGTGACAAAAATGTTCTGAAATCGTGGTGATGATTGCACAACTTTGTGAATATACTAAAACTCACTGAACCGTATGCTTTAAACAGGTAAATTTTATGGTTTTCAAATGACAATAAAGATGTTATTAAAACAACAACAACAAACAGGGAAGAAAAATTAACCACAGAATAAGAATGCTAAATATAAGAAGAGGGGGGAGATGTCTATAAAATGAAACAGAGGCTTCTAGATACATGGCCAAGAAAATATCCTGCTAAAAAGCAGGAGGCAGCTTGAGGTGGTAAAAAATGTAGTAGCTTCAGCTGGCATTTTCAGCAGATCTAATCTTAGCTTTCTTAACTGCTTAATTTTCCTGAGCCTTATTTTCTCATCTGTGAAAATGTGGATAATGATATCTACTTCCCAGGGTTGGTATGAGGGTGGCCTTCACACACAGTAGGATTGCAGCTCACGTCAGCCACAATCATGTGTATCTGTGTGCTTCTGGTTGCTGTCTCAGTTCATCTCAAGAAAAAGAATAAGGGCTTCCCTGGTGGCGCAGTGGTTGAGAATCTGCCTGCTAATGCAGAGGACACGGGTTCAAGCCCTGGTCTGGGAAGATCCCACATGCCGCGGAGCAACTACGCCCGTGAGCCAGAACTACTGAGCCTGCGTGTCTGGAGCCTGTGCTCCGCAACAAGAGAGACCGCGATAGTGAGAGGTCCGCGCACCGCGATGAAGAGTGGCCCCCACTTGCCACAACTGGAGAAAGCCCTCGCACAGAAACGAAGACCCAACACAGCCAAAAATAAATAAATAATTAATTTAAAAAAAAAAAAAAAAAAAAAAAAAAGAAAAAGAATAAGTCAGCAGTGACTAGACTGAATAGGCAAAGGTTATAAGAGAAAGAACATCAGAGGAGACTGCTGCCTACAGAGAGGGAGAGAAAACTAGGAAATGAATAAATAAGAAAGAGAAGGTGATGGATAAGCAAATGGGCAAGTGGGTCATTAGAGATGGCAGGATAAACGTAGAGTAGCTAAGGCATTTAGGTACCACCTAAACTTGGGAGTTGACTTAAAAAGGACTAAGGTCCATGAAAATCTTGCAGCTCTTTGGTAATAGTAGCAAATCCTAACACAGTACTTATTCTGTGGCCAGTATTGTTCTAAGTGTTTTATACATTTTTAATCATTTACTCCCTACAATAACCTACAAGATAGATCCTGTTATTGTTCCTGTTCTCAAGTTGAGGAAACAAAGCACAGAGGAGATAAATAACTTACCCAAAGTCACAAAGCCAGAAAGTCAGCTATAGTACCTGGTTCTTCTATATTCCACATTTTCTCTATTGTACCTTCAAAATGTTTGCTTTATGAAGTGTGGTAAAACCAAAATGTCATAGCAACTTGGGTTAGTAATAGCTTGAAATGATCTTTTAAGAGCCACGCAATTATTGTAACTGGTTTTTCAAATGTGCTATGAAAATGAAGTTGAAAAGATGTAAAACACACACTAGCCTGGGGAGTGAGCCTTGTCAGGGAATTAGACCCTGGGGCTCTCATATGGGGGTGGCGAGCCTGGCATCCCTCCCACCGAGCTTTTTGGGGAATTGGTGAACGGGTCCCCGTCTCAGGGAGAAATATGGCCAAACACCTCACACCCAATCTTCTAAAGAGTGAATTGAGAGGTGTTGGGAACGAACCCAGCAGATGTAAGGTCTAGACAATGTTCTCAATGAACAGTTTTATCACAATTTGAGCAAAGTGTTTTCCCATAAATTAGAGACCACAGGGTTATATTTTGCCTTTCTGCAAGGGGGCAAATTTCCCCAGTCAAGAGGCATGTGGTGCTAATTTTCAGATCCATGAACGTGTTCTACGTGCATTGGGGGAAAACAGTGCCTATGCTTGTAGAAGTTAACGACTGCCAATCTGCTGTTTCTTCATTTTCTTCTTCATCAGTAAATATTCACTGAGTGTCCACAGAACAAAAACAGGAAGATCTGTGACAAATCCCTCTACTTTATATGGTGAATCTGCCATCAAAAGACACAGCACCAATTCTGACGTGTCTACTGGAGACAAAAAGAGATTTCAGAAGGAATCTCAAACACGAGAGGGTGGCAGAAAATCCTTATCAGGTTAGGTTGTGTGTCTGCTACAGAACTACACTATTAAACAAAAGCAACAAATCTCCAGCTCTGAAAAAGGAGTTACACTATACAACTGAGAGCGGGAGGGACAAATCATTGCAGGGGGACTGAAGGAATTGACCCCTGCCATATCCATCATTTCCCATCACATGGAAGACCTGTCCCGACCCTTTTTTCTGAAAGGTCTAAAAAGTTCTCCTGAGGAGGCAAAGCACATAAAAGCTGCTCCTAACAATTTTCCTTCCAGGGTGGTCTGCCTTCTTCCCAAGAAGCTCTTGGCTCTGAGGAGGGCCCAGACTTTGTGTCTGAATGTTTGGCCAGGCATCTGGGGACTTCAGAGACCCCCCACCCTGTGTGGGCATGAGCTCTCTCAAGAGAGATGACCCAGGCTGGATCTCAGAACTTCTACCTCCTGTGGAAACCATTCCTCAAAAGGCCTTCTGAAGTCAATTGAGCTCAAGAAGGAATTATTTGCCATCTTGGATTGTTAAAATATGAAAGGTGGGACAACCAAAAGCTCTAAAAATCAACTGGAGACATACTCCTGCAAACTTTCTAAAATGGATTTCCTACTTCAGACACTGACGGACAGTTTAGTAACAGGATAATAATGAAGAAACACTAAAGTGTATGATACGTGAAGGATTATTTTACAGTAAATTAGAATAATTAACAAAAAATGAATCCCTTTCAACCAGGAAAATTTATCCTATGGCATAATGCCATGCCCCAAAGCAGCATTTAAATGATACTTAAGTGAGCAGTCTGTCAAATTATGTCCAGTATTATAATATTCATTAATTTTGAAAGAAAAACTTCTACTGCTACCCACATTCAAAAACAACAACAACAAAACCAACAAACAAAAAACCAACGCTCTGACATAAACAGAGACAGTCCCAATCCAATGATTATTTTTGGTTTAACAACCCAAGACTACAACTATAAAGCTAGGTGAAACAAAGGGATAAAAATAGTGTGATTTCCTGGAAATCCCACGATGCAATTTCACTTTGAACTTGCAAGCAAATATCCAGGCATGATCTGCATGCAACTGGGTGGCGTTTTGTTCTAGAACGATGGGTCCCAATTAAAAATAATGAGGCTTGTCTCCAGCCGCCAGACCCAATTAGAGATAATAAGGAGTGATAGTTCCTGAAAGATTCATTTTTCTCTGATAGACGAATTGGGACAGGGGTCTTGGTCGGGGTCATTGGGATAGGCCTGGCAACAAAACATGGGTCACTCAGGCTTAAGAAGCCCTTACGAATCCAGTTATTAGATAAGGAAGTAGGAATAACACCACAAATCGTTCATTCATCAGCCACTTACACCCCACCACATTCAGATCTACATTGTTAGCCAAACAGGGTGACTATTGATATTAAAAACTTTAAAATAATGACCGTAACATTTAAATGATTGTTTAAAAAAATACTGGAACGGAAGTGTGGCTGACTTCACGTATGTGTGTATGTTTATGCATGCGTGTATATGTGCACACACATTTGCACTTTTTATTTGGAATAATTGTAGACTTGTAGAAAAGTTGCAGAGACAGTACAGGGAGTTCTTATATAACCTTCGCCTAGTCTCCCTTAATGTTAACATCTTATATAACCTGGCATGTTTATCACAACTAAGAAATGAAATTACCATTTCTGTCAACTACACTTATTAGTCTGGGACTGGGAGAAGAGAGACCAAGATGGTGTGATGGGATTGAAGTAGGGGGACAGGGATGCAGCAGGAAGTAATGCAGAAACATACAAACTGCTGGGGCCCTGGGCAACCGGGACAATAATGTCACCACTCACCAGGTGAAAGAGATCACCTGCACAGGTACAGACAGGCAAGCAGGTTGTGCCCAAGGTATCTGATTACCCTCTTCCGGCAAAGGTTGCTGCAAGCTGACAGGACCTCAGCACAGAAATGTTTTCTAGACAGAGTGTTTACCCTGTAACAAAAAATAGCCATCAAGGATGCAAATGTCTTGTGTAAGCCTTAAAGAAGAGAGAACTAAGGCACTCTCAGGATGGTGTATTTGGAAAGATTCAGTGTGAATCCATCGTCTTCACCCCTGGTTCCCTGAGCAAGATTTTAAACTCTAACAAAATGACAATGTTAACACCTATGTAAGAGACATATTGAAAAGGTGTTGTGTTTTGCAAAAATATCTTAATCATAAAGAGGAAAAAAAAAGTTTTAAAAATAAGTTTGGCAGATGGGATTTTTTCCAAAGATGGTCACAATAGTATCTCCCATTCCACCTGCTCTTCTAGATCTTTCCATTCCTCCATCAAAATGTAGAGTTTCATTCCTCCCTTGAATCTAGGTGGGCTTGTGACTCACTTGTAAACAACAGAATGTGGCAGAAAGGGCACTGTGTGGCTTCAAAGACACAGCCGCCATCAGAGCGGCCCGGCTGCCCTGAGGCTGCCATGCTGTGTGGAAGCCCAGTTATGTGGAGAGGCCGCCTGCAGCCCTTCTGGTTGGCACCTCTCGTCCTCCAGTCTCCCCAGCCAGGTGCCAGACATGAGTGAGCAAGCTTTCAGATAGCTTGAGCCCAGCTATCAAATCACTCCCATCCCAGCCTTCCCAGTCTTCCCAGATGAGGACCCGGATATCAAGGAGCAAAGACAAGCCCATCCCACTGTTCCCTACTGGAATTCATCACCCACGGAATTAGTGAGCATAATGAAAGCATGGTTGTTTGTGCCACAAAATTTGGGGTGGTTTTTTTATTCCCCAGTAGTAACCAAAACAATGAGGCATATACTCTCTTGACTGACCTCCATGGTCCAAATCCCAAGACTAGCCATTGCTTTCCATCTCCTGTTGACACCTTGATGACACCCAGGCCTGCTGAACTCTCAGAAACAGCAGAAGACCTTCTAGAACCTTGTTACATAAGGTCCAGGAACCAGCAGCCTCAACACCATCTGGGAGGGCTTAGAACTGTACCACCTCAGGCCCCATCCCAGACTTACTGAATCAGAACCTGCCTTTTGATAAGATCCCCTGGTTAAAATAAAATACTCAGGATTCTGTTTGAGTATTTCAGAATGCATGGCAGACACTGTGCACCAAAGACCAATCAGAGCTCCTTCCTCCGTTGCCTCCTATCTGACAGGATGGAAATGTAAAATGCTGGGTTTTCCAGGCTCCCTTGCAGCTAGGGGAGGCAACACGGCCCATATTTAGCCAAAGAGCTACACATGGGAGTGCCTGGGAGAGGCTTTCAGGAAATCTTTTAAAGAAGGAAGATCCAATTTATGTATAGGTCTTTCAACGCATCACTAAACATTTTTAAAACATATCCGGTTCTCTGCTTTTAATGGCTGTACAGTATTCCACGTATAGATCCACCTTGTTCAACCCATCCATTTCCCTAATGATAGATACTTAGGTCATTTCCAGCTCACCACTCCCTCAAACACCAGCATGATGAACATCTCAGATGTGTTCTCTTTTGAACATACACTCAAGTCCTCTCAGGAGTGTATGCCCAGGAGTGAGAC
Organism: Balaenoptera acutorostrata; assembly: GCF_949987535.1. NCBI lineage: Eukaryota > Metazoa > Chordata > Mammalia > Artiodactyla > Balaenopteridae > Balaenoptera > Balaenoptera acutorostrata. The sequence continues at coordinate 74,720,798 of NC_080076.1, read as the reverse complement.
TACTGGGTCATAAGGCACATAAGAACATAATTTCATTGCATTCTGCAAAACCCTTTTCTAGAATGATCGTAGAAGTCAGTTTGTCCTTCCTTCAATAATGCATTACGGCTCTTGTTTCTCTGTATCATTGCCTTTCCTTGGTACTTCAGGCTTTACAATCTTTGCCAGTCTCATGGGTATAAAGTGGTATTCCATTGCAGTTTACTTTGTATTACTGATTATTTGTGAAGTTAGAGAGAATGATTAACCACAAATTTTTATTAGCTAGTCAGTTTCACCTTTATTAGCCAGTCAGAGAAATTTTCTCACATGCATGAGTGCATTTCTGGGTCTCTATTCTTCTTCACTGTTCATGTGTGCTTTCATTATGCCTTAAGAGTGTGGATTAATAATTGATTGGAATTTTATCAAATGGTTTAATTAAGGAGAACTGACATATTTACAATGCTAAATTATCACCTCCAAATCATTAGGGAAATACAAATCAAAATACAATGAGATATCACTTCACACCCATTAGGATGGTTATTATTTTTTTAAAAAAACCACACAAAATAACAAGTGTTGGTGAAGATGTGGAGAAATTGGAACCCTTGTACACTGCTGGTAGGACTGTAAAATGGTACAACTGCTATGGCAAACGGTATGGAAGTTCCACAAAATATTAAAAATAGAATTAGCATACAATCCAGCAGTTCCAATTCTGGGTATATATCCCAAAGAATTCAAAGCAGGGACTCAAATAGATATTTGCACACCCATGATCCTAGCAGCATTACTCAAAACAGCCAACAGGTGGAAGCTATCTAAATGTTCATTGATGAATGAATGGATAAACAAAAATGTGGTGTGTCTACACACATACACACACACACACAGGATAATTACTCAGCCTTAAAAAGGAAGAAAATGCTGACACATGCTGCAACATGGCTAAAACTTAAAGACATTACACTAAGTGAAATAAGCCAGATTCAAAAGCACAAATGAGGTACAGAATAGTCAGATTCATAGAGAGAGAGAGTAGAATGCTTGTTGCCAGAGACTGGAGGCAGTTAGTGTCTGATGGGTACAGAGTTTCAGTTGGGGAAGAGGAAAAGAATTCTGGAGATGAATGGTGGTGATAGTTATACAACAATGTAAATGTACTTAATGCTACAGAACTGTACACTTAAAAATGGTTAAGATGGTAAATTTTATTTATTTTACCACCATAAATAAATTATCTCATGCATGAAAAATTGTTTCTCTCTCCATTTATTCTCATCTTGTTTCTAGATCTTTCAAAGTTTTAAAACTATTCTCCATTAAAGTGTTTTGCAACAATGAACTATCAGATAGAGAAATTAGGAAAATGATCCCATTTACAATAGCATCAAAAATAATAAAATGCTTAGGAATAAATGTAACCAAGTAGGTGAAAGATCTGTACATTGAAAACTACAACACATTGAAATAAATTACACACACAAATAAATGGAAAGATATTTCATGTTCATGGACTGGAAGAATTAATATTGTTAAAATGTCTGTACTACTCAAAGCAAACTACAGATGCAATGCAAAATTCCTATCAAAATTCCAACGGCATGTTTTCTTTTTTCTTTTTTTTACAGAGAGAGAAAAAAAATCCTGAAATTTGTACAGAACCACAAAAGACCCTCATAGCCAAAATAATATTGAGAAAGACAAGCAAAACTGGAAGCATTATGCTTCCTGATTTCAAACTATGTTACAAAACCACAGTAGTCAAAACGTGTGGTATCAGCATTAAAACAGACACATAGATCAATGGAACAAATAGAAAGCCCACAAATAAACCCATACATATATGGTCAATTAATTTATAACAAAGGCACCAGGAATATACAGTGGGGAAATGACAATCTATTCAATAAATGGTGCTGGGAAAACTGGACAGCCATGTGCAAAAGAATGAAACTGGACTCCTATCTTACACCGTACCAAAAAAAAAAAAAAAAATCAACTCAGTATGGATTAATTTAAACATAAGACCTAAAACTGTAAAACTCTTCAAAGAAAACATAGGGGATAAACTCCTTGACACTGGTCTTGGCAATGATGTTTTAGATTTGATACCAAAAGCAAAGCAGCAAAAGCAAAAATAAATAAAGTGGGAGTAAAACAAACTGAAAATCTTCTGCACAGCAAAGAAAACTAGCAAGAAAATGAAAAGGCAACTTACAGAATGGGAGAAAATATTTGCAAACCTCCTATCTGATAAGGGTTTAATATCCAAAATATACAAGGAACTCATACAACTCATAGCAAAAAACAAAAAAACCCAATTAAAAAGTGGGCAAAAGACCCGAATAGACATTTTTCCAAGAAAGACGTACAGATGGCCAACAGGTACATGAAAAGATGCTCAACATCATTAATCATCAGAGAAATGCAAATCAAAACCACGATGAGGTATCATCTCACACTTGTTAGAATAGCTCTCATCAAAAAGACAAAAGATAACAAATGCTAGCAAGAATGTGTGGAAAAGGGAACCCTTGTGCACTGTTTGTGGGAATGTAAACTGATACAGTCACTAGAGAAAACAGTATGGAGATTCCTCAAGAAATTAAAAATAGAACTGTATGACCCAGCAATCCCACTTCTGGTTATATATCTGAAGGAAACGAAATCACTTCTTGTTGAGATATCTGCACCCCCTTGTTTATTGAAGCATTATTCACAATAGCCAAGGTATAGAAACAACCCAAATGTCTGTTGACAGATGAATGGATAAACTCAGTGTGCTATATATACACAATGGAATATTATTCAGCCTCAGAAGGAAATCCTGCCATTTTCAACATCATGGATAAAGCTAGAGGACATTATGTGAAGTGAAGTATGCCAGACAGAGAAAGGCAAATACTGCATAGTATCACTTACATGTGAAATCTTAAAAAATAAAATAAAAAGACAAACTCAAAGAAACAGAGTGAAAAGTGGTTGCCAGGGGTTGGGGACTGGGGTTAATAGGGCGAGGTTGGTAAAGGGTACACATTTTCAGCTACAAAATGAATAGTCTGAAGATCTAATGAAAAACATGGTGACTATAGTTGATAACACTGTCTTCTATAATTAAAATTTGCTGAAAGTAGATCTTAAATGTTTTCCCACACAAAAAAGGTAAGTATGTGAGGTGATTTGTTAATTAACTTGATGGGGGGGGGAATCCTTTCACAATGTCTATGTTTATCAAATCATCACATTGTATACTTTAAATCTTCCAATTGTCAATTATACCTCAATAAAGCTAAAAAAAGTTTTGGATTCATTTCATTCTTTTTAGTGGCATATAACATGTGTTGATTGACTGATTGAGGTAAGAACATTTAACATGAGTTTTACCCTCTTAAATTTTTAACTGTGTAACACAGTGTTGTTAAGTGTATTTTACTGGCACAGTGTTCTACAGACACCTTACCCCATCCTACACCTTTCCAGGCCCCTCTCCCACAAGGAGCCCAATTCTTTCTTGTTATTTTCCAGACCAGAGGAAATCAGGTGGATAAACAAGGTATTGGTGATTTAACAACTGAATTTTAAAACACCAACAAAGAATGAGATAAAAGCATAAAAAAATGGCTTCACACCACCCTGGACAACCGGAAGGCAGATTATTTGGAAAGAAAAACAGGCAACTAACTGGACTGCTCTTGTACCCAGGATCTTGCCAAGTGTCAGATCCTAGGGAGCTACCCTTTCACCAGAAGACCCTGTCTGAAGGTCTTGGAAAAAAGGAGGAAGTCTGCATTTCCCCATTCTGAGACCTAAAGGTGTGTTTGAATAGTAACAGCTAGTTTTTATTTGTCTAAGAGAGGAGAGTAGACATACAGTAGATAATCCAGGAATGCTTTCTATGTGCTTACAGGATGTAATCAGCAACATCCAACTACATGCACATTCCTTCTACCCTCTGCCCTTGGGACCAACAGACCTTGGCTTCCATCTGCTTGTCTGCTCCTTAGACCCAGCTGGGTGGGAAAGATACCAAGATGGCCAGAATTGGGAGGGACTGCTAACTAGGATTGTTTTCAGCTGATGGGGGGCTCTGTTCTAATTTGAGAGGCAATGAGGAGCTCTTAGACCATGATGTGTCCTATGATCATTGACAGGTGGGTAAGCTCAACTCAAGTTATTTTGCTTTCTGTCCCCCTTAGCTTTCTCCTGACTAGGACAGTTGTGAGCAGGTCATGAGGGGCATCTTGGTTAACAGTCATCAGCGTGGCTAATGGTGAATCTGCTCTCTCGTTCACCATCAACATCGTACACATGGAGAGCCTGTAAAGGACTTAAAAGTTACACACACCAAATAGATGAAAATCAACACAGTGAATAAGCTCAACATCTAGATCAGTGCCACCAATAGAACTTCCTGTAATGATGGTAATGATTTGGATCTGCATTGTGCAATATGGTAGCCATCAAGCACTTGAGATGTGGCTAATGAACAAGCAACAAATTTAAATTTTAATTCATTTTAAATAGCCCCATGTGGCTATTGACTACTATATGAGACAGTGAAGGTTTTGTTTTTTAAATCTGTTCCTTTCCTCCGCAGTCTTACAATAGTCCAATGGTTCTCAGCCAGGGGCAACTTTGCCCCTGAAACCCAGGAGTCATTTATCATTGGAGGTCTTTTTGGTTTCATCATGGGGAGTGGGGTGTCACTGGCATCCAGTGGGTAGATACCAGGGGTGCTGCTAAACATCCTACAAAGCACAGGACAGCTCCACACCCCCAAACAGAGAATCAACAAGCCCAAATGTTAACAACATCAAGGCTGAGAATCCTTCTCTAGCCTTCTTTATGGTAAGCAAAGCTTTTCATAATTTGTACAACTGTTATATTCATTTTCTTGATTTTTCAAAAAATGTATTAAATTATGGTAAAACACATAAAATGTGTGGGGGTAAAACACATAAAATGGCAACTACCATTCTACTCTCTGTCTCTGTGAATTGGACTGTTTCTAGGCACCTCATATAAGTGGAAAGATGCACTGTTTGTCTTTTTGTGATGGTTTATTTCACTTAGTATAATGTCTTCAAGGTTCATCCATGTTGTAGCATGCGTCAGAATTTCCTTCCTTTTTAAGGCTGAATACTATTAAGTTCTGTTTATCCATTCATCCACTGGTGGACACGTGGGTTGCTTCCACCTCTTGACTCTTTTCCATAACGCTGTGAACATGGATGTGTCATTTACTTGATTTAAAATAAACTGGGAATGATTTTAAACTTACAGAAAAGTTGCAAAGATTATACAGAGAGCTCTCATCTGTCCCTCACCTAGTTTCCTCCATTATTATTTCATATTACCATGGTACATTGTCACAACTAAGAAACCAAAGGTGGGACATTTCTATTAACTGCACCCCAGACTTAATTCAGATTTTACCAGTTTTTTTCCACTAATGCCCTCTTCTTCTTCCAGGATCCAACCCAGGACACCACACTGCCTTTAGTCGTCATCCCTACCCAGTCCCCTCTGGGCTGGGACAGTTTCTCGTTGTTTTTCATGACCATGACGGTTTTAAAGGGCACGGGTCAGGTATTTTGTAGACTGTGCCTCAATTTGTGTTTGTCTGTTCTTCTCATCAGTAGAGCAAAGTTAGAGATTTAGAAAGAATACCATAGAGGTGAAGTGCATCTCATCGCATCCTATCCCATTCCATCAGGGACACATGGGATCCACATGACATCACTGACATTAACCTTCACGTGGTTAAGGTTGTATGCGCCAGGCTGCTCCCCTGTAATGTTACTATTTTTCCCTCTCTATACACTGTTATTCCGAGGTGAGTTGTTAAGACCAGCCCAGTGGGGAAGGGGGAGGAAAGGGGAGAGAACTAATATCCACCTCCTGGGGGAGAGAGTATGTAAATACATTATTTGGGATCTTCCGTTAAGAATATTTCTCGTTTCTCCCCCATTTATCTTTTTTTTTTTCAATCATTTATGTCGGTACATACTCATGGATATTTATTTTACACTTTAGGTTAGACTCCAATTTTTTTGTTTGTTTTGGCCATCCCTTGCTTTTCTAAACAGTATATCAACAACTATGTATCTTGCACTTGATACTTTAACATGTTTCAAACCTGATAGGCTTTTTCCAAGGAATGAGTCCTACCTCAGTGTTACTAATATCATGGATATCTATGACAATAAAGGCCACATTGATCATTCTGAACAAGCTCCTATCCACCCCAGCGCCTGAGAAACAGAGCTGAACTAAGAGCCAGTTGCCAAGCACCTCTAGAATAATCCTGAGAAGCTTACAAGCATCCCCTCAAGATGGGGTTGCCAAAGCCTTCTGGGAGGGTAATTAATTGGTCCAATAGAGGACATGGTCGTTATCACTCAGCTGGCCCATCTCTGTCACAAATCCCTGGGTTCAGGAAAAGCAATAAAACCCGTGTGGGGTGCACGTGCCTAAAAGCAAGACAGTTTCTGGAGTCAGACATACACAGTGTTCACTCGTACTTTTGTTTTGAGCTCTGTAACAAAACGGCGTTTGGAAACAATACTTAGGATAAACAGTTCATTTGGATATAAGGTTTTGCTTTGTTTTTGAGAAACAAATCCTAAACAGCCAAGAGAATTGCCTTAAACTCTTTTAGGCATTCAGGCTTTCGGGTTTTCTTCTGAGACAACGTATTCTCCTGATTGGAAAGTTATTTCTCACCTTTACCTCTGAAATCAAACCAGAGATTTGGAGGGAGAACTTATGTGGTTGTATATAGACGTTGCCTATGAATCTTAATTACCACTGAAATGGCTACGCTCTGATTTTAAAATTTTGCAAACAGTTATTTTAAGAATACAAATAGTTTGAAAAGAAAACAGGCTTACTTACCTAGTTCAGAGTCCCAAGGACACACTGGCTGGTCACTTACTGTAACGTGGTCTGGATTCAAGACTGTGTGTACGAGGGTGCCGTTTTCACTCTCAACATTAAGTATGTCAAGGGGTTTTCAGTCTGTGGCTCTGCGGACTGACAGTTTCAAAATCAGGGGCATTGTATCGATCTTTAGGAGTCCTTTTCATTTCTGGTGCAGATTAATTTCTGAAGCAGAGAACCCTCCCTACCCCCCAGTCCACGCAGCACAGGATGACTTTCTTCCCGGCAATTAGTGAATAGCAGGTATTGGTTTTGATAACCAGCTCTCTGGGCTGGGCACATCTGCCAAATTCCCACTGCATGTCCCACTGTGAAGTTGCTCTTTACAGGAATTCTAGTGGAATTTACAAGAGTTAAAGCTAAGCACACTGAGAGGATGCTTCTGCATAGGCACTTGGTAGGTCTCAGATTACACAGAAGGCACTGCAGATCATGGCACAGGCTAGGTGATGAGACGCAGGCACCCTTAGGGACTGAGCATCTCAAACAAGTCAGGCGCTAGGACCTCCACCGCATTTCTCCAGGCTGAAGTTGTGGAGGTCTTTTTGTCCGTTACACCCATGCATGTAATCAGCGATTGTTCCTATTGTAAATCCCAGATTCACCATCTGTATGTTCCAAAGGGCTGGGTGATTGTTAATATCCTGTCCCTATGGGATTAATCTCAAATTTCACACTAAATGATTTTTAAGTATAATTTGTTACAATGATACAACATTACCATTTCGAAAACAAACAGCCAGGATTGTTACCTTGCAATAAAAAGCAAAAAGTTTGTGTGCTACTGTTTTACATTCACTTCTCTTTAGACACAAATAGAGGTATGGAAAAAAAAAACAAAAAAACAAAAAAAAAACAAACCCAGCCCAGAATCTTGGGAAGGGGTTTTAAGTAAGGGAACACACTGCTTTTTTATTCCTGGTGAACAGGATCTGAACGTGCAGTAGTGATAAAAGTAAGAGAGTTCTCTGAGCAGTCTTTAAAAACCACTCAGGGTTGTCTGGTGTTTGCAGCAAAAAGAAACTTACAGTAAAAAATCCAAGTTTGGATCCTCTATTGAGCAAAGAACTGTTAAAAGCTTTTTGTAGACAAATGAGGAGCCTCCAAAATCAGTCTGTGATATTAAAAAGAGCTGGCTTGAAGTGTGCAGAGAATATTCTTTTTCACGTCTTGGTTTGTTACACAAAAGGTGTTACTCCAATCAAAAGTTTTAACTCTACGAATTTCAAAATATATTGTCCAAAAGAGCATATTATTTGAAATAAAGTCTAACCACAGCCAGGATACCAAATATTGAGACATTTTTGCCTACTTTACTAAGAATGAAGCCTTTCCACTAGATTGAAACACATACAGCAATTTTATTTTCCCGAACTTTTTAGGGTGGGTTCAAATGTTCCCTTTTATGGATCAGATGGTAGAGATGTTGGAACCAGTTCCAGTTACAAAGTTTGCTCAACTTCATTTTTAATATAATCTACCCCATAAACTAAATGTATGACACCTATGGGACCTGTGTGGCGACCAGCAATTCCCTGGGATGTAGCTACATTCTTCTCAGTGGGATGTGCCTTGTCCCAAGCCATGCATCATTTAAAAAGATGCCTAAAAGGGCCTGCCTATTAGAAACCACTCAGTGCAGAAGTGTAGGAGGGTGGGGTCCTGCTACCACTTCTTCCCCATCCCCTGACACCGTCAGGTACAATAGCTAAAGTGAGCCAAATCAGCGTTATTTCCTCCTGTCTCATATGGGTGCAATCACACCGCCCCCCTCCCCGCACCATTGTAAAGACCAAGAAAGATGTACAAAGCACTTAGCACATCATCCAGCAGAATAAGTTTTCCAAAAAGGATACCTTATTATTTTTTATTAGCTACTGACAATCTTTCTGAGGTTCTGACAGCATCACGGGCACAAAAACCATTTTACTTTTGTCTTCATTATTATAAGAAAACAAAGAGCCAAGAAAAACATGGTCAGAGACCAATGGCAAAGACCTTGGCCTTGGGGTTGGGCGATAAGGAGTGGTGGAGCCTGTGGCAAACTGGAAAGCACGTGATCCTCCCTCTAACGGGGGTGGGGGGTGGGCAGCAGCATTCAGTCCGAGCTGAGGGCTCCCTCCTGGGATTGTGGGCCTAGCACGGCCAACTTTTCAGATTTTTCAAGAAAAGCTGGAAATCACAGCTTGAAGGATTTTGAAATGCTGGCTTCTAATTCAAGTTTTTAAAAAGAAAGCCCATGAGCCAAACAAAGCCTGTCTGTGGCTGCGTGTGGCCGGCAGACCCCTGGTTAGGGATGCCTGCTAGAAACCAATAGAAAAAGACATACAAAGAAAACAGAATATAGAATAGAGTGATCGTCACAGTTCTGTCTAATAATGCAGACTCAGATGTGGAATGGTACATTAATTGCACCCATAATATAGATCTAGAGGCTGCAGCAATATACCCTGTACAGTGAGAATATACATATACACACACGAGAAAGTATGCAAAGTGGCCAGATTAGATCAATTATAGAATTCAGGGGCCAGAGCTTTCCCCACATGGTGATTGCTGAATGGGATTTCCTGGTGGATAAATGAAACAAAGGGCTTAGATTGGGTAAAAGTATGGATTGGGGCAGAAGATAACGATCTTGGATATTTTTTTCGTACCTAAAACAGCATTATCTTGAGGGAGCCTAAACTAATTTCTCCCTGGATGCCAGAAAAAGGCTGTCCAACCTTTCAGATTACGAGAGAACTGTAGTAAATCCAGACTACTGATGGTTGAGAGAGCTTCCCAGAGTTACTCAGTTGATTCCTTATTTGCTTCAGCAGAATCTAGCTACAGAACAATTAAGAACCTTTAGGAACACAAACTCACCTGGAAATACAGTCCGTCGTTGGTTGAGCATCTTCTATACATTAGGTGCTATTTCCAAGCCTCACACAGCCCTGACAGATGGGCGTTGTTTGTTTTTTCGAAATAGGGAAACAAAATTACGGGAATAACTCACCCCAAAACTACTCCAAAGGGAGGGGCAGCACTGAGACTTGAACCCTGGCTGGCCTCACAGCTGAGTCATTACAAAGTCCCCCTCCTAGAGTGCTGTCATCACATTTAGAGTCTGCAGGGAATGGGTGATTCTAAATATTCTAATTCATATGGAATTGCTATGTTAAAATGCCTGTGATTATTTACTTTCCAAAAATAAAATATGCTTAAGGTCAAGATTATGCCAAACAATTAGTTATGTCTTTTTTTATTCAGAAAGTATCTCAGAGTTTTTCAGGGCCGGATAAATGAGCATTACATCAATGAGCATTATGATAATGTAGATAGCCATACCAGCCAAGAGATAACCCAGCTTTTTAAAATATTTGTATTCTCGAGCCCGTTTTAGTCTTTAAAGTCTTTGTGTTTTTAAACTGAAGCCAAATAGAAAGACAACTGGCCAATAGTTTCAATGTGGTCACTGCCAAGATACATACATTGAAATTGATACCGGATTTTAAGTTGTTTTTTTTTTAGCATTTATTTTATTTTTGTACTCTGAATTATCACGATTAGCTGTAATTAAGCTTGTTAAAACAACAGAAACTTGCTTGTCCATGTTCAACAGAAAAATTGCTACTTGTGTACATGGACTTGGCACTGACAACCTAAGATGAGGTGTAGAACTCCATGGAATTTCGGCACTGGGTGAGCCTCAGAGCTCTAATCCGACTTGCCTCTGGTTTGTGAATCCCCCTTCACCTCTTCTTAACCTCTGCATCAGCAGCTGGGTCAAGGGCACTTTCTACCATCAGAGGAGACAGGCCAGCCTGGGACTGCTCTTAGTGCTAGCAAGTTTTTCCTTATCCCGGTTAAAATAAGCCCTGGAACCTACAACCCAGTGATCTCAACTTGGCTTTGGGGAAGTCACAGACAAAAAAAGCCTCTGGGTTTTATTCTTTCAACACTCAAATTCTCAAAAGAAAAAAAATTCATAAAAGGAATGCCTAGACATTGCCAAAACAACAACTAAGTTAGGTTGTTATAAAGGGGAGGAGGAAAGCTCCAACAACCTGCTTGGAGCACATTCAAGGGTCCCACTCAATAAAAGGCTGAATTTATTAGCTACCAAGCACCTTTCTGAGGAGTAGGACAGGGCAGTGATTGAACTGGCGGAAGCAATAGGGTACCGTCAAGATATAAAAACCTTAGAGTACTCCCTTCCTGGAAACCTCCAAGGGTTTAGCATCCTTTTATTAAATAAGACGTATGCCAACAATTATAAGTGGCATTATCCTCTGCAAGCGCACTCCCAAAGAACCATAATACACATATCAGTCATGCTAACAAGAGCAAAAGAGATCAACGGCCAGCGTACTTTCATGATCTCCCACAGAAAAAACCCATTCTGTCCTCCCATCTGCAGAAGCTGTGCTTAGACATCAAACAGGGGCTTCACAGCGCCGTGGAACCGACATCTTAGGAAATCAGAATCAGAAGTTACTTTTAGAGGCGGCATCAACCTTGGGGAGTGAATACTGGGTAACCTTTCTGTTGAGAACTTTCTTATGAGAAAACGCCACCTGACTAGATTTTGCAATTGACAAAGCAAGAAAAAAAATTTTTTTTAAGCCTGTAAGTCTCCTGCTTCCCAGCCACAGTCCAGGGTGCTGTGGCCTAGACGGGTTGTTCTAGTATAATCATTCGTGAAAAAGCACCTTGACATTTCTGCTTCAAAGATATGCCCTGTGGTTCACTACACCAGCCAGTGAATCAGGGTGGGAGAAAGAGAAGTGATTATTTATTGCTACAAATCATATATTCCTGACCATACGCCCTTTGCCCCCTCACTACCGGAAAATCAGAACAATAAGCAAAGCAAAAGTCAAGAACTTAGGAAAAAGAAGAAATAGTCATAGCCTGTAATAATATCAAACTGCTTTTTGGTCAAACAAAGCCTGCTTTAAACTTGCTAAGTGAGTGAGTAGTTTTTAATCCTTCAATAGCAGCACTGTTCCTACACACTGCCTATGAGGAACTGGTCTTCCCAGTTATGACTGAGTTGGTTTTAAGCTCATCAACAACATCTCAAACAAACATTTCTTACGTAGCCTTGGGCACCCTAGCCCTGAACAGACCGGGCAAATAATCTACTGCTTAACTCCCAAAACTTCAGAAATACCAGCCCAAGTTGGAACATTCTCTGTTACGTCAAACCAGAGAGTAAGCAGAAAAGCCATATACCTATTGTTTTTGCTTCCTTCTGCCTTTCCTTTATAATCAGAGGACTGATGAACTGTTGAGCCTTTTGGAAAGCTTGCTAGCAGGGAAGCAGATCCATTTGCAAAATCAGAATCGATCTGAGGCTCTCCGTAGCCAGAAGCAAATGATAAGGTGCTATATAGCCATGGAAACAGGTGAATTTCACATTCTTTCATTTAAAAAAGAAAAAAGGGTAGTATTGGCCATCTATATGTAATTCAGTAAGATCACCTGGTACAGGTACCCATATTTATTCAATCAGAGAATCACCTGAGACTCTTGTTACAAAACAAGAATTCCCCAGCTCGTCCCTTTTATGGTTCTAATTTCACCCCAGGTGACTCTTATAATTCAGCAGGCTTGAGAAATACCATACATTTATAAAAGGGAAAATACATTAACCTAACAAAAGAAGGATTTCTGCTAAGTTACCTGGGTTTTCTGAATAACTCTAACAGTAGGCGTTTGAGTGGCAATATTGTCACCAACCAAGCCTGAAGCAAAGAACTCAAAAGCTCAACTCTTTAGGGAAATGATACAGTTGCTAACCAAAAATCCCTGCAGAGAGGCCAAGTTCCTAAGGAAAAAAGGGGGGTTTTGAGGACTGCCCAGGACAAACTGAACCTCTATTTTTAAAAAATGTTTTATTTTAGTGAAAGGTCTTTTGCTCTTTTTTCTCCATAGTGCATGAGTCTACAGAACTCAGATTGTCTACCTTTTATTTTAAAAGCTTTACTGACTCCACCAGGTTTCAGAAGGGAGACTTTCCAAACCACTCTAAAGATATAAAATTATACCTGGAGGAAAAGGACTGTTACTTCAAAAGGAGGTTGTCACATCAACCCCCCACCCCTCCCACACTATTTACTGACAACTCCATTAAGGATTAACAGAAATAAACCCAAATGCTTTCAATGCTTACAACGTAACCTCTGAATTAATTGGAGGTCATTCGGGGACATTCAAAGCAATGTAAACTACATTGCTACATTAGTAACGTAGTAAACTACATTACTACAATGTAAACTAGAACCGGTCAAAATACACATTTTCAATATATGCAGGTCTCAGAGAGATGAAAACTGAGACAGTTCATGACCATGACCTTAACTAACATCTGTAAATAACATTTTCCCCCCTAGAGAATGCAAGCTGATCTATTTACTTCTGGAAGAGAAGAAAGGAGCAAGGGCGCCCAGGTGCTACAAGAAAACCATTCGGGACATGGAGCAGCGCCAAGGTCACAGCCCACCTGAATGAAAAATGAAATCCAGGTACTGTACACCCAGCCTAGGCAGTCCCGGCTCCTTCTTGAAAGTAAACAGTGGGTCGGAAAGGCTTCCCAACCACAGGTGCGGAGATGCGGTTCCCCTGCCCGCTACGGGATAAATAAACGTGAGGACAGCCTGGAGAAACCCATGAAGCACTGGATGCCCCGCCTGACTCGGCCAGAGGCGCAGATTTGAGCCGAATGTCCACATGCAGGGGCAGAGGCTGTGGAGCCGCCGTGGCCTAGTTTGAATCCCCACTCTGCCCGTGCGCCCTTGTCCACGCATTACCGCCCAGAGCTTCAGTTTCCCTCTGTGCCAAAAGCGGAGCATCCTCTCCCCTAAGGGGCTGGTGTGAAGGATAAACGAGGCGGCAGAACTAAGCAAATAAAGGATGACTGTGACTATTATTGCTGTTGTTATCATTTCAAACTATTCCAATATAGGCTCAAGAGGGAGGGAGTCGAAAACGCAAACTTTCTCGGAGGATCAAACTAACTCAAGCCCCACTTCTAAGGCGTCTGGGGAGACCTTTGTCCGCGCTCGACCCCGCCGCCGCCCGCGGTCCGCGCCACCTTCCCCGCGGCGGGCGCGGGGCGGGGCAGCCGGCGGCGCGGGCCGGGCGGCGGGGAAGGCGGGAGCGCGGGCGCACCGGCGGGCCGCGGCTCCCAACGGCTCGGCTGCGCTCCGCTGGCCGCGCGGGACCCCGAGCATCGCAGCCTCCACCACCACCGCTGGCCCAGCCGCGCTCGCTCCGGGCCGACTCACTCTCCACGCGGGACAGGGGGGCGCGGCGCGCAGACCCGGGACGCCCCGCGCCCGGCCCGGCCCCCACCAACCCCCAGCGGTCCGGGCAGGTGGAGGCACCCGGCGCGAGCGCTCCCGGCTCCGCGGGCTCCCTCCGGCCACGCGCCGCGCCCATCCGCGCGGGCGCAACTTTCTTAAAGAGACAGGTGGCCGGAATCCGCGTCTACCTGGCGCCCTGACTCGGCCTCCTGGCCCGTCCCCCCTTTGGGGAAGAGAGGGAGCTGCAACAGATCTCCACACCACCCACCTCCTTTTCCCCTGGGCAGTGACGGATTGCAAATTTTAATGCACCCAGCATCCTTTTGCAACTTAATTCTTTTGGCCTAAATCACCCTCCCACTGCTCCTCAACGCATGCTCGCAGGCGTGCAGCTGGGGCCACTGCTGGCAAAGTTTGAAGAGGGGTGTCCCTACCCCTGCGCCACACGCCACCCGGAGCCACGGGGCGTGCAAGGCTCGCTGCTGCTGGGAAACGCCCGTTGCAATCCCCTTGACCCTGCCCTGTAACTGACCCTTGGGGAAAAGCCCCCCCGCACAGCTACTGCGCATGCTCTGAGCTGGACAGCTCCAGAGAGGGAAATTTAAAAACGGTTCGAGCTGCGACGGCGGCCAAATTGCAGAACGCGAGGGGCGAGCGCGAGGGAGTCCCCCTCAGAAACCCCATCCCGCCCCAGGAGCGCCTGCGGCGGCGGCCCAGCGAGGATCGGCTCCAGGTACCGCCTTGCAGGGTCGGCTTTGCTCCCTCCTCCCGGGCAGTGCCCTGCATTGCGTTTCCTGGGGGGGAGACCCGGGGCAGGGGCTGCGGGGGGCTGCTTCTCTTTGCTCCCCTTTTCTCCTTTCCAGGGGTCCTTGATGACTTTGGGGGCGGATCTGAGAGTCTAGTGGGTTTCTGTGTTCGTTTCAGCCTCAGAGTTTGAGAAACTTAGGGAAGATTTCTTTTAAAGGTTAAGTTTGTGTGCAGCGGGGGGTTAGGAGGTAGAGTGGGGAGTTGGATTGGGTTTCCAGCAAGGGCATGTGGCATTTTTGAAGGCATTTCCAGGGCGGGAGCCCTGCGGAGATTATTCCCTTTGCAAGTGGGAATTTGGCTCCCCCAGAGAAACATACATGACACGTCAAGCTGTCCTTTTTTGTTTATTTTTTCCAAAGTGGTCAAATCGAGCTGTGGTTGAAAATACTAGGCTTGGAAGGGAATCATGTTTTTCTGATTCCTATTTTGCAAGTCCACATTATCCAAGACTTGACATTTGGATTCTAGAGTCTTCCTCTGCCCTTCCCCCATTAATTTGAAAGAACCTGGAATTTCATTCCATTCTCTTCATTTGCTTCTAAAACC
Source organism: Balaenoptera acutorostrata (assembly GCF_949987535.1). Lineage (NCBI taxonomy): Eukaryota > Metazoa > Chordata > Mammalia > Artiodactyla > Balaenopteridae > Balaenoptera > Balaenoptera acutorostrata. The sequence goes on along the minus strand of NC_080076.1, from coordinate 74,705,220 downwards.
CCGTAGAATTGCCCTGGGAAAGTGACCTGTGACACCCAGGAATCCTCTAGTACTTTTTTTTTGTTTATCTTTATTGGAGTACAATTGCTTTACAATTTTTTTTTAAAGTGTTCTGTTAGTTGTTTGAGCTCCATCCTTCTGAATTGTGGGAAAACTATGAGTTTTCTGCCCTGTCCACATCGTTGCTGATGGGAGCTTTGTTTTCTGCTTGTCTTTTCCCCAAGGAGATGATAGAAAGTGACATCTCATCCATGATGTCAGGAATTATTCGAAACTCAGGGCAAAATCACCACCCCTCTCCACAGGAATACAGGTGAGGGCTTCAACAATAACAAATGATATCTTTTTGAATTGTTTAAAGTGTTTATGTGCTGGTTATGTTTTCTGAAATTGACCAAGAACTATGGTTACATTAAATTCTGTGATTTTGCAGGAGAGCGAGAAGATTTTGGTTTTGAAGGTGGTCTCTGAGGGTGTGTGACTTGAGGCGTGGGGCAATGGGACCACTGAAAGCCTGCAGTTTTTTGTCCCCTCCTGGGTGAGAGACTGGGCAACTGGGTAGATGTTAAGATGACAATAGCAGTTATTGCTTCTCCTCCAGTGGTCTTAACAGTGATCCAGGAAATGCCCCCCAAGAAAGGAGAAAGGGCTTGTCCAAGGTCACCAGCAAAGGGAGCGAGGAGGAGAAAAAGGAAGTATCCCAGCCTCTCTCCCTTGAGCCACTGAAGGGCTGCCCTGGTTCCCAGTGCCCCACCCACAAGGCAAGTACCCGTGTCCATGGGTAGAGGGGGCACAGCCCAGATTGTGGAGTGGAGACAGGACAGGGGCTGGCCTGGGAAGAGCAGGCTGTCACGTCAGATCAGCCCTGTTTACCCAGGGGCTGTCTGACCTCCCGGGGCCACTGCAACTCACCAGCGGTGCCTTTGGGGAAGACCGAAGCCCCCAATTAGAGGGCGGCTGCTTCCCAAGAGCTGTGGGCCTGAAGGCTGCCTTCTGAGACCCGAATGAGGCCACACATTCAAACAAGTATTTGCTGAGAGACTGCTGTGGGTGGGGCTGGGACTCCAGATGTGGGCCAGGCACACAGCAGTGTGTGGGCACCTACTGTATGCCCAGCTTGGGAGGCTGCTCAGATGAGCCCCCATTGTACAGGTGAGGAAACCGAGGCTCAGAAAAGTGAAATGGTTTTCCCAAGATCGCACAACCAAAGACCTATGGGCTTCCTTTCTGAGCTGAAAGGGTTTAAATTATGGGAAGTGGGCTGGGGACAGCCTAAGGGTTAGGAGCTTGGCTCTGGAGTCAGTTAGAAACTCAGCTTCTCTGGTTGTGTGGACCTCTGAGCCTCGTTTTCCTCATCCATGAAATGGGGACAGAAATAGTACCCACTGCATAGAGTTGTTAGAAAGATTAAATAACAATTTTAACTCTATCACTTGCCAACTATATGATCTTGGGAAAATCCTGGGGGTCCTGCCGTTCCTTTTCACATGGATTCAGGGCTGTTTTCTTATGTTAAACAGCATAAACAGAAGGCAGAATAACAAAATAACAACAACAACAATAATAATAGCTGGTGGTTTCTTAACCCTTTAGTACCTGCCTGCCCTGTGCCACAACCACCCTATGAGAGTAGCACTCTTGTGCCCATTTGGCAGATGAGGAAACCAAGGCACAGCCAGATTAAGTGACCTTACAAGATGATGCAGGTAGTTATGGGAACAGTGGGGACTCGAACCCTAGGCTGTCCCACCCAGAGGGTACCATGGCCACCACCCCCATGCCCCACTGGTGAAGAGCGCATGGGGTTGGAACAGAGCAAGTTTCTCCACCACCTTACAGCTGTGTGACCCTGGACAAGTCACTGCCCCTCTCTGTGCCTCAGTTTCTTCATCTGGGAAATGGAGCAATGAAAGAGCCCAATTTGTGGGTCATTGGGAGGATCCTGTGCTTCCATCTAGAAATGGTGTTCAGCCAGGCCTGGGGTAGAGTGCTTTCTCATGGAGGGGAGATTTTATGATTATACAGAGACTCCCCCACCCCTTCCAACCACTCCCATTTTTCTCCCTGAATAATAGCCCAGGAGAAGTTTATGGGCTTCTCATTGCTGCTCCCACATCTCCGGAGAATGACTCTGAGGACCACTCAGGCTGCTAGTGCAGCCTGGTTCCAGCCCCCTTGCAGCCCTCCATGCAGCTGCCTGCCCCTCCATCCCCAGGGGCTGAGTTTGGCCGTTAAGTCTCAATGGCTGTGTGCAGGGAGGCTGGGGGCTGGGGGGGGCGTAGCAGCTGGAGGCGGCTGCCCTGTCCCCAGGGAGCTGTCGAGAGTCAGTGGCCAGGCCTAGACAGCAAACGGGCAGGAGCATCCCGGCCTGCCTGGGGCTGAGGATCTCCTGAGCAACGGCTAACAACAGCTCGTGCTCAGCGTGGGTTAGCTGCTTTCCCCTTGGCTCAAAACTAGGAGGGAATCCACTCTTAGGGGTACTAGGAAATAATGAGAGCTATTAAGCACTTACTGTGGGCTAACTCCTTATTTTAGAGGTCAGATCCAACAACCTCCTTTTACAGATTGGAAAACTGAGGCCCAGAGCTGCAAAAGGAGGCAGGCTGCTAGCTCCTTGGAACTTCAGCTTCTCCCAGGGCCATGTGGCTCAGTGCTTATCATTACAGAGCCTTGTGCCGGGTGTTTATTCCCCAAACCCTCAGTCCCTCCTCTAATAAAGGAGGTGACTTTGGGCAAAACCCTTTCCCTCTCTGGACAGTGGTTTTCTCATCAGTGAACCACAGTGCCAGGCACACAGTAGATACTTAATAAATATGCATCGGATGGAGAGATGGATGGATAAATATCACATGAGAAATAGCACATTCACGGAAACTCAGGGAAGTTTCACTCTCAAGTGATGACAAAATCCTGTCCTGTGGACCAGGGCAGGCGGACACCACCTGCCTTTCCTCTTAAGCCTCCCACTGCATTGAGTGTGGCGGATGGTTTACCCCCATTCCAGAGTGGCTCCTCCCATCGGTTGTCATCTCCTTGGCTGAGGGCTCCATATGGCAGCGGCAGTGACCAACTGAGCATCTTTACAACCCTGCACCCTTCAGGGTGTTCAGGTGGCCAGAACAGCTCCTCAGCCTACCCTCGGACAAAGAAAGAGAGCTAGCCTTCCCGGGGTGCAGTCCTCCTTTGGGGTCTTGTGTTTCCACCCCTAGAAACATGCACACAGCATGCCCACGCACACCAAGTCCTGAGCCAAGTTCTAAAAAGGAGAGTCTCTTTTCCAAATTCCTAGTCAAATCATTTCACATTACGCTCACTCTTGGCCCAGCTGGGAATTTCTAAGCTTGCTAAAATGGCATTAGATTTTCTTTTTCCTGTAAACGGTTAGGAACAATATTACAAATGATATGTTCGCTAAATAAACAGCTCCATGAAATGTTTAATCCCTTTTGTGTAAAGGTTGGATCGTAAACAAGAACAGTTGGTAACGATGTAACAATTTCTTACTAACCATATCTCCAGAAGGCAGGTAAAACCTCCTGGTTATGATCATAGCGGACGTGTCTCTCTGTACTGCAGGGATGCTGATCTGACACCCCACTCCCCGCAGAGACAATATTTTCTTGGCAAACCCCTCCTAGTAGCCATGAAAGGCCAGAGGAGAAAAGAAAGAAATGTGGTTTGAGTACCTGCCTGGTGCCCTTTCTTACAGGTTATCTGATCTTATCCTCACAATTTCCCTCTGTGGTGGGAATTCTTATTCCATTTTACAGATGGGAAAACTGAGGCACAGAGATGTGAAGTGACTTGCCCAAGGTCACACAACTACAAAGGCGTTGAGATAGGATTCGAACCCCAAACAGATGTTCCTTCTACTGTGCAATTGCTGTCTCAACTCTGAGAACTCCCAAGATAGGAAATAAAGGGTTAAATGTGGGCTCTGCACTGAGAAGGCAGGAGTAGACAAGAGAGTTAAAATTAATGAGTGATCTCAGGAATCTATGCCATGGGTAGATACTAATGGCACTAGTCATTCCCGGGGATGGAAAGACTGGGAGATGTTGGACTGGTCTGGGAGGGCTTCCTGGGGGAGGTGGTGTCTAAGCTGGGCAGGAAATGGATAGAGATTGGGGAACGCAAGATGTGTTGGAGCTGAACTGGGCTGGACTTGGGGGGATCCCTCTTCCCTTTCCTACTCCAGCACGTATGGAATAAATGCCCACAGGGTGCCTGGCCCTTTGGTGGGTGCTGAACAAAATAGAGGGCCTCTCCACCCTTGCCCTCCTAGAGTGGAAAGACTGGAAACATGTATAAGTGAATCTACCTCACGGCAAAATGCTAAATGTTCTGCAGACACAACACAGGAAGGACCACCAGGGGTGGGGGTGACCAGGGAGGACCTCTCAGAGGAGGGAAATTTTAGGCTGTGTCCAGAAACATGAGAAAGAGCCAGCTGTGAATGAGTGCATGGAACAGCATTCCAGGCAGAGGGAACAGCATGTGCAAAGAGAACATAGAATGTTTGGGGAACTGAAAGATGGACAGGTTTGCTAGAGCAAAAAGAAGGAAGGAAATGGCCAAGGGCCAGATCATGGCAAGGAGCTCGACTCTTACTACCCTGATGGATTTTAAGGACAGTGACAAGTTCTGATGTCCCTTTTGAAAGGTTGCTCTGAATTCTGGGTATGAAATCCATCCATTCCACAAACACTTGCCTAGCACTCGAGCCACGTACTGTACCACGCCCTGCAGTGATTTACCTACCCTGAACCAGGAAGCAGGCCAGGCCCTTTTCTCACCTCTATTCTACACGTGAGAAAACTGAGGTTCAAAGGCATTGAGTCACTTGCACAAGGACCCCCATTAGGAGTGGAGCCAGGACTGGAATCCAGGTACCCCTGGGCTCACCCCATCCAGTGCCCTACTCTCCTGGCTCATCTTCCATCCCTCCATGGGATTAATTAACATGGCTGATCAATTAAGGATATTGTTAATTCATGTTATCAGCTTGGTCCCCTGGCCAGTGCAGAATGGCAGCCATGGACTCCAGTTGTATCTCACTTTGCCCAGGGCTACCACAGAGTCCCCTAACCAGTGGCCCCATCACCATGGAGGCACCTTGCGGCCTGATCCTTCTAAAAATGACGTGATAATCGTTTGCCCTTCCTGCTTACAACTTGATTTATTTCCGCCATACTGGCAGATCATCCAAGTGAAGAGGCTCCAGGGTGGGTGGTTTAAATCCCAGCTCCTTTGCTGACATGCTGTGTGGCTGAGGGGTATACCTTCCTCTTTCTGGGCCTCAGCCATCCAATCTGTGAAATGGGTATGATAAATAGCCATCCCACAGGCCGTCAGGAGACGAGGGAGATGCAGACCTAAGAGGGCTGGCAGGAAGGTGGGCATGCCATGGGGCAGACTTCCCCTTCTTTGAATCCCTAGGTCAATTAGAAAGTTCTCTCCTTGGACAGAGGGAACTTTGTCTGCCTGCCAGAACAGGGCCTGGCAGGTAGGAGTTCAGGAAAAATTTGTGGAATGAAGCTGGTGCTTCCTGAGTGTCGGGTACTCTGCAGGTTGCCCTCCCCATGGAGCCCACTTCACGCTGAATCCATACTCTTTGGAGGATGTTGACACTAATCTGAACCACTGGCATGCAATACACATTGATGTGCTGGGCGCCCTACCTGAACTATCTCATTCAGTCCTTACAGCCCCCTATGAGATGCGTACAGGCGTTAGCACTCCCATTTTACAGATGAGCAAACTGAGGCTCAGAGAGGCAGATGACTGCACACAAATCTAACAACTACTAAGTGACTGAGTGGGATTCAAAGCCAGGCCTGGTGGACCCCAGAGCCTACACTTGTAACCAAGTACACTGAAATGCTGCAAAAAGAGAAACACGGGAGCCAGGACCCAGGCTTTCTAGCTGAGATGGGCTCAGAATGTAGCATTACGGAGGGCGGGCCTGGGCCTTCTGATAAACCCAGAACCTTCAGAGCAAAACTCATTACAGGAAACACAGGTAAAGTGATAAGCATGGAGGAAGCACTTGAGAAATGGCAGCCCCATTATTGCACTGACAAGAAAGGGTTATTACTCTGATGTCGATTTTCCCAGGGTACCACCTGGCTCCTAACCAGGGTCTGCCACCTCTCAGACACTCCATGCTGCAACCCCCTCAGAATGGGACTGTATCCTTCAGCATCCCTCTCCCTTGCAGAGGTGGGCTGCCCACCTCTACAGTTCTCCACCCAAGGTGGCCCTGCAGGTGGTGTGTCCCAGTGGCCGCCCCATGGAGATGGAAGGGGCTCAACCCCCTTGTGTTCCAGATGGGGAAACTGAGGCCTGGGGAGGGTCAGGCTGGAGGTGCTGGGGCCAGTACCTGGGGCCACTGCCAAGAGTCTGCTGAGGTGAGTTCACCTGGCTTGGCCTCACCTTTCCTCTCTGAAAGGGGATGATGATGCCCCTTAAGGGGGTGTGTGTGTGTGTGCACGCGCGCACGCGCATTTTAATAAGAAGAAGATGGATGTGGCTGAGCTTTGAAAAGCAGTGCCTCCTGCATGGGCGGGGAGCCGCGAGTGAACCCTTTTATTCAGAAAGGGGCTCTGGAGTGCTACCTAGGTCTTTTTCTTTTCTTTTTGCCCCCAAAGCTTTCTATTCACTAATGAGGATCCCCTGCTGGTGACAAATCCCCCACTTGGTTTGAGAAGGATGTATTGCCAGGGGTCTCCTTTGGAACCCTTGAGGTAATCGTTTAACCTGCTTTTTCAGGTTAAACTGAAACCAGATGCTTCATCTGATATGATGCTTAAATGAACTGTTAATGTGTTCTCAACAGCCCCCTTAGGGTAGGTGCTATTATTATTATTCTTCCCATTTTATATGTAGGGAAACTGAGGCCCAGGGCAGGTGATGGTCATACAGCCAGGAAGAGGTCAGGCCCGGGCCCGCCTGTCTTGGGGTTCACACCTGCTCCTAACCTTGGGGTGCTACTCTGCCTTCCTAGAGCCCTAGGGCCAGTGGGACCCTGAGGGAACTTCTACTCTGCCAGTAATGCTTTATAGATGGGGAAACTGAGGCCTGGAGAGGGAAAGGGGCTTGCCCAAGATGTTAGAACTTTGGAAATGCAACCAGGGATTTACCTGCAGACTGCTCCCCTGAGTTACAGGGTCTCTGCATCAAAAGGAACCTTGGAGGTTGCTTAAGCCTCATCTTTCATCCAACAGGGGCCTGACAGGTCATCCCTTGGCTCCTACTTGCATGCTCCCAGGATGGAGAGCTCACTACTTCATGAGTTGCCTTATGTGCAGCTCCAATTTTTACAGAGCCCTTCCCCATAACTTCCTCACTGGTGGGAGGGTGGGGTGGAGAACTCTTTTACACCCAAATCTAATAAAACTCAAACTTCCATGAAATCAGCTCCTTAAATGTCCAAATCCAAATCAAATGCCCAGTTGTCTTAAGGCAAGGTAGAAACACCACACATTGTTCCATCAAGATTGAAGAATGTTCCAGAAGGCTGCCGCCTAGTAGGATGCTTTGCGATAATGGGAATGTTCCACATCTGCATGGTCCACTATGGCAGCCATTGGCCACGTGTGGGCACCAAGCACTCAAAATGTGACTGGCGTGACGAAGAAACTGAATCTATCATTTTATTTAATTTTAGTGAGTTTAAATTTAAATAGCCACCTGTGGCTTCCTATCGGGCAGCACAGTGCCTGGATTTTCTAGAACTCACAGAGCACATTTCTTCAACTGTTCCTTGTAGGGCAGGGAGAGAGGACAGTGGGGCTGTAGTCAACCCAGGCTCTGGCTGGGGGACCCTAAACAGGCCTGTTTCTCCTGGGCCTCAGTGTCCCTACCTGGCAAATGGGAAGGTAGTAATGTTAACATACCTCCCTGATCAGGCTCTTGTGAGGATGACGCGAGATCAGCTGTGTAACCCACTTCCATTAGGGACAAGGTGCACCCCAGGGGCTCACTCACCCCAACCTGTGTCCACAGGCTGTAATAAGATTCCATTTTATTTAACTATAAAATTAAATAAAATTACACTGAGCCTTTCACCCCTGCCTGGGCCCCGGGGCAGTGGGGGTGGGGCATCTAGACGGCTGGATCTGTTTGCTCACTTGTCCAATCTCTGAGTAATTATTAAGCACCCACTGTATGCCCGGCCCTGTGATGGGCTCTGGGTATATGGCTCCTCCCAGGGTGCAAGGGTCCTGCTTTAGCATCAGCACCCAGCAGCGAACTCAGCCCCTGTCCTGGCCTCCTCCCTGCCAGACCTGGGGCCCCCCGAGATCTGGGAGTGCAGCCCCTGCCCTCCCTGGGGACATCAGCCAGGTTCAGAAGGTGGAGGCTTGTGGCCCACTAAGGGGCTCCCTGGAGCTCAGAGAAACAGGGGCTCAAGTGGGGGGATGATGACAGGTCCAGAGACGGAGAAGGGAAGGCATCCTTTGTGAAAGAAGAGAAGATACACAGGCGCAATGGAAGGTGCTGGAGGAGGTGGGAACATTTGGTACCCTGGGGCCCAGGGCCCGTCACACACTACATCCGTGTCAGAGCCACGGGGTCACCTGAGCTGGCAGAAGGGTGTGGCGGGGGCCATGGCGCCCCAGCACTGGGCGTGTGGGAATTACCTGGGCGCGGGCGCATGGTTTAACTGCTTTCATCCCCTGAAAGCCTGGCTCAGTGTCTTTAAATAGTGCTGGCACTGGGGACACAGGAATGATGGGTGAGTGAATGTGTGGGACGGAGACAGGTCTGCGAGAGATCTGGGGGCCCTGGATGCCGCATCAGAGAGAGATGGGACAGGAGAAGAGGATGGACATTTACTAAGAGCCTCTTGTGAGCGCTTTGCCTCTGTCATTGTTATCCCACTCTGCAGGGGAGGAAACTGAGGCTCAGGAAGGTTTGCAAGCACATCTGATGTCATCAGGCAGGACAAGTGGAGCCAGGACTTCATCACACTGACACAAGGACAGAGACAGAGAGACATACACAGAGACAAACACAGAGATACCAGCAAGGAAAGAGTGGGAGAGAGTCAGAACAGAGGGACAGGGGTGAGATAGGAGGTGGGGCGTGGTGGGGAGAGTGGAGGGAGCAGATGGAAGGAAGGAGCTGTGTCTCTGAAGTTTCATAGTTTCGTTCTCCTTGTAGCTTCCTCTGGAGGTGACCCTGGGTGGGGAGGCATTAGCGATATGGTGACCTGGGGCTGGCTCTCCTCCTCACCCAGAGATGCAGAGAGTGAGTAGGACAGGTCTTGGGAGATCCCAGGGCGATGGGGCTGGGTTTGCCTCTTCCTTTGCATTGCAAATATCCCATCATTTTCCAGCAGACAAGGAACCCACTCAGGAGACTGACACAGGGTGTGTGTCTCTCTCTCTCTCTCTCACATACACACACACACACACACACTCCAGGGAATAATCCCAAACCCTCGCAGATGGCAGGATGGTTCACAAGGCACTTCGCCTCCACACCAGCAAGCCAGTCCCAGGCAGGGTATAAGATATTACAGCTCTTATTATCATTTGTGCCCATTTTATAGGTGGGAAAACTGAGGCTAGGGATTAAGTGCCTTTCCAAGGGCTATAGCTCAGAAGCCATGGTGGCTCCTGAACCAAGAAGTCTTTCTCTTGTCACAACTGCCAAGGATCCCATGGTTTATGCCACTTAAAATGAAGTGCTAGGAGAGAGCAGGAATGGGGCACATGGGGACACCTTGAATGAGGGAATTCTAGGCACTGGTAAGGGAGAGGTTTGGGGGACCTTTACATGCCACCATGGAGAGGGGGCTGTATGCCTCTTTGCAGGGGCAGGGGAGGGTGGGAGAGAAGGGGACAGAGATGGTCAAGGCCCCGGGCCAGGCAGTGGGGATGGGACACTCCCATTTAGGCCCTAGAGCATCACCTCCTGGTTCCTGTGACACACAGTGGAGAGGTGCCTGGATGCCAGGTGAGCCTAGGGGGCAGCGGGACATGAGCCAGGCTTCGGGGCCCGCAGACTCCATCACAGAGCTCCGGGACATCCACAGCCATCTCAGGAGACCAGCGGGGCCAGCCGGGCCATGTGCCAGGCACATGGAAGCAGGCATTCTGGCCTGAACTGGAGGGGGGACCAGACCACCCTGGGATCCCTGAGGCAGCAGGGGAACAGGACCTGGCTGCCCACCCCCAGAATGAGCAAGCAAACCCCCAAGAAGGGAGAACGGGGGCCAGGCCTGTGACAAAAGTTCAACACACTGGCTCATCTGATCCCTGCAACAACCCAGGGAGATGTGGTCTGTTCCTCTCCCATTTTCCAGATGAGAAAATGGAGGCTCAGGGACCGGAAGTAACTTGTTCAAGGTCTCACAGATGGGGGGGTCATAAGGACTTGAACCCAGATCCATCAACCAAAGCCTGAGCTGCGCCAAAGCCCCTGCCACACCCCCTCAGGGCTGCCCTCCCCCCAGAGCTTAGGGAGGCACTAAAACACAGCTTCCCAGGCCCCAAAGCCCCAGGGTGCGATTCCAGGGTCTGGGCTGGACCTTAGACTCTGCATTTGAACCAGCCCCTGGGTGATGGTCGTTCACACAGCCCTAGCTGAGAGCCCAGGACTCAGGGTGGGGCATCTGCCTGAGAGGACATCCGGTTCTCTGCCTGTGGTGCCGCAGGTACAGCCCAAGATGGCAGCAGACAGACCCAAATTCGAGTCCTGGCTGCAATTTTGCTTTCACCAGTCTGGCCTCAGTTTCCCCATCTGTAAAGTGGGGATGTCTGTTCCCTGTCCCTGTCCTGAGGCTATCTCTTCCCTGTCCCTGTCCTGAGGCTGTCTCAAGGACTCAAGGGGGCAGAGGACGGCTAAAAGTGCTGGATGTGACAGTCACTGTCAAGCAGTTCTCTGGGTTGCTGGCCTGGGGTCAGCCTTTTTTAACCGGCCAAGCAGGCATTTAAATAGTACCACTGTGTGCTGGGCCACAGGGTGATGGGGGGCTCAGGGCCAGCCCTCAGCGAGCCGAGAGCCAGGATGTGGGCAGAGGGATGGCGAGGCAGGACTCACCGGCCCGGGGAGCAGTCAGGATGCAGAGGGGGTCCCTGAGCTTGGGGTCTGGGTGGCAAAGACTTCCTGGAGGAGAAGGTACTCCTGGGCTGGGAGGGGCCACATGGGGAGCCAGGAGCCCCTGCCCTGTTCCTTTCCTGGAGTATGACATTGGAAGCAAACTGCTTCCTTTCTCTCGGCCTCAGTTTCCCCATGGGTAAAATGAGGGGTGGGGTCAGGTGATGTCTGTGGAGACTTTGGCATTAAGAGGCCAGAAGACAGAGTTTGAAGTGAGCCTCCAGGGATGAGCACAGTTTGGGTGGGGGAGGAAGAACCAAAAGGGCTTTCCTAGCATGGAGGTGGGGCCATGGGGTGCCAGGGGCAGGACAGACGCTGGGGCTGCTGCTATGAGGGAAGGGGAGGCCCAACAGGGCTTACAAACAGCAGGAAAAAAAGAAAAGAACGATCAGAAGAGCACCATTAACTCAGCCCCTACCACATGTGCAGCTGTGTGCTAAGCAGTTACATTATGTGATTCTCACTCTGGGGGAAATAAGCTCAGAGCATTTGAGAGCTCGGGGCCTCAGTTTCTCCATCTGTAAAATGGGCATGTATGGAGCCCAGCATCTGGCATACAAGAAGTGCTCAGTAAATGGAAGCCGCTAGTGGTAGCTGCAGCACGGGCAGGTCTGTGTGACCCCAGAGCCCAAAGCTCTGATGTATTTCCAGTCCCCTGAGGACTTGGCTGATATTATCATTAACATTAATATTGACATTAATGAAGGCAAAGTCAGGCATGGTTCCAAGTCTTTTCATGCAACAATATGTTTAATCCTCAGCATACCCTATGTGATAGGAACTATTATTTAGCCCCACTTTACAGATCAAAAACTGAGGCTCAGAGAGGTTAAGTCAGTGGCCCCAAGGGCCACTGGTAAGTGAAGATCAGGATTAGAACCTAGAGTCCAAGCTCTTAACCAACACATAATCTAACAGATTCGCCCTGCCACCAGAGATCCTGCTCCATGCTGATGCCCAGGAACCTGGTGTGTTTACAAGTCCCCCACCACCATTCAGGGGGCTCTGATGGGCCCCCCTCTTGAGAAACCTGCCACCAGGGCCTCATTTCCACTCCTCCCTGAGGCCCCAGCGCCAGGTAGAGCAGCAAGGGCACTGGGGAGCCAGAGCAGGTCACTGAGCAGGAGTGGAGCTCATACCCCCAGACGCTGGGAGGTCGGCTGGCCGTGGGGCGAGGAGGGGCCTGGGTCGGGGCTGGCCAGGCTCTCCCGACAGCGGGCGGCACATCAAGCCCTGCCCCTCAGCCTCACCCCCTGGTCTCCACGGGCCCGACGGGACAGATGGCATCGCCCAGGCCTGGCCTGTGGCTGTCACTTGTCCAGATGAGTTATGAGTGGGTCAAATGGGCGGCAGCCGCGGGGGCTGTAAAAACAATTGCAGGGAGACCCCAGTACAATGGGAGCCACGTGCCATGGGGGCAACAGTCGTTTGTCACACAATGGGCCGCCAGGGGACAGCAGCCGGGCCAACTGCTGCTACGGACACGGACCAGTCGAGTTTTCAAATCGTTTCCAGGCCCTGTTTTCCTACGAGGCAGCCAATCACTGGGGCAGCCGGGTGGTCACCTGATGCCAGCTTGGTGGGCTGAGGGCCCAGGCCCGGCTACAACCGAGCAGCGGGTGCCATGGCAACGCTAATTGTGGCCCTAAAACACAAGGAAAGAGAGAGCAGGAGAGATGGGAAGGAGGGGGGAAGAGAGACAGAGTGAGGGAAGGAGGGAGAACACAGGCCTGAGGCAGCCATGCGGATGGCAGGAGGGGGCGGAGGCTGATGCCCCAGCTGGGTCCACGGTCACGTGCGTGAGAAAACCACAGGCTGCAGCTCTCGCGCGCTCTCTCTCTCTGAGGCCCCAGGACACCTAGTTTTGAAACCTGGAGTTTAGAATTTGGACGGTGGGCCTCTGGGCAACAGACCAGAAAGCGCCTGGCCTGCAGGGCCGCAGGTGTGCTGGGTGAGGCGTGGGCTCCTGGCTGGTTTGCAGTCACATTATAACACGGGCAGGATGCTGTGAGGCCCGGGGCCCTGGAGCTGTGGGGCGAGCGTGACTTCAAGGCCACCGGGGAGCCATGGTTACCCCAAACTGGGGTACCTGCCTGCTGTCCTCGATGGGCAGACTTTTTCTTTCCACAGAAAGCGATGCTTTTGCTTGTGAATCAGTTGAGGGTTGGTGGGTGTGGGTCCTAACTGGAACCTCCAGGGGCTGCCTGGGGCCACGGTGAAGAGTTCAGGCTGGGCTCCCAGCCCCACCCCTTCCTGTTCCGTGTGGCCTTGGGCAGGTGACTCAGTGCCCTGAGCCTCAGTCTCCCCATCTGTGAAATGAGAATAATAATAACACCTGCCTCATCAGGTGACGGGTGTTCTGTGGGTTAATACCTGTGAAGGACTTGATTCAGTACCTGGCACTTAGTAAGTGCTCAACAGACATTAATGTTTATTATTTGGGGGTAGGGGCTAAGTAAGACGTGTTAAGTGAATAAAGGAAGGGAAGATTTGAGGGTGTGCGATCTGGCTGCCAAAGGGGGATATCTGGGGGTGGGCAGATTGGAGGATTAGGGTGGCTTGGGGGAGGTGAGAGGCTAAAGGGGGTGATTCCAGAGGTAGGCGAGCCCCCCAAGAGCTGGCCTGAGCTCCCCGCCCCTGCCCGAGCTCCTGCCCCTCCCCGCAGGCTCCTGGCCACCACCGGCGATGATGACCTTCCCGGGGACCTGCAATCACTGTCGTGGCTCACGGCCGTGGACGTGCCGAGGCTGCAGCAGAGGGCGAGTGGCCATGTGGACCTGGGTGGCCCCAGTGCACCGCACGCGCACCCAGGTAGGCGCGGGGGCGAAGTGAGGTGGCGTGAGGGTGGTGCGGGGGAGGGGCGACGCCCAGCACTGCCATCCACCACTGTGTGACGTGGCCAGGTCACCTTCTCTCTCTCTGGGCCTCTGTTTCTGCCTCTGTAAAATGGGACTAACTCTACCTTCCCCAGAGGGATGTGGTTTGTTCATATGCGCATCACTGTGTGCCAGGCTCTGTGTGAGCTAAGTTTTCAGCAGCAAATAAAGACAGACCTTCCCTTACCCCTGTACATCTTGAACACCTAGAGCAGTCAGCAAACGACGGTCTCCGGAACCAAATGCAGCCTGTGGCCTGTGGCCTTTGTGTTAAGAATGCTTTTACATTTTTCAAGGGTTATTAAAAAACAAAGAAGACAGATCACATGGCTGGCAAAACCTAAAATATTTGCTGTCTGACCCTTTACAGAAGTTTATTTCATTTACCTCTAAAAAGTAAAGAAGTACTTTGAGGGGGAGGAGGGGAGGAGAGATAAATTAGGAGTTTGGGATTAACATATACACACTACTATTGATATATATAAAATAAACAACAAGGACCTACTGTATAGCACAGGGAACTATACTCAATATTTTGTATAACCTATAAGGGAAAAGAATATGAAAAAGGACATATATATATGAATCGCTTTGCTGTACACCTGAAACTGACACAACATTGTAAATTAACTACGCTGCAATTTTTTCTTTTTTGGTGGCACCGGGTCTTAGTGGTGGCAGGCGGGCTCCTTAGTTGTGGCACGTGAGCTCTTAGTTGCGACATGCATGTGGGATCTAGTTCCCTGACCAGGGATCGAACATGGGCCCCCTGCATTGGGAGCGCAGAGTCTTATCCACTGTGCCACCAGGGAAGTCCCTACGCTGCAATTTTAAAAAATGATTATAAAAAATTTTTTTTTAAAGTACTTTGACTTCTTCAAAGAAAGTGCTGAGCTCAGGACCTGGCACAGTAGGTGCTCAGTAAGTGGCAGCTAGTTGCAGTCAAAGCAAGAGGATTAAATGTTTAGGGACACAAAAGTGTCAAAGAAAAACAGTCAACAAAAACAATCACTGCAGTACATGCACTAGGCAGCCTTCCTTCCCCAAGACGGAGGATTAACTACACAAACACTGGGTTTGCTTCTGTCCTCTTATGAGTGGTTCTCAAGTTCCTATATTTTATAAAGCTATATTCTTAAAATAAAATACAGATGCTACAAGCAGGAATATATTGTTCTCACAGACTTCTGTATTTCTGTGCTAAAATTAATGGAATCAGATTTTTAGATAAGTGTAATTTTCTCTCCAGCAGACCAAGTTGTTAAATCTGAATTGAATGCCTGTCAGTGATCAAAAGAAACTCAAAAAATGGACCAGAGCGAGGCTTTTGGTATTTAAAAATAAATATGCTGTGGTAATTTTAAGCTAGAAAAAAAAAATCGGGCTTCCCTGGTGGCGCAGTGGTTGAGAATCTGCCTGCTAATGCAGAGGACACGGGTTCGAGCCCTGGTCTGGGAAGATCCCACATGCCACGGAGCGACTAGGCCCGTGAGCCACAATTGCTGAGCCTGCGCGTCTGGAGCCTGTGCTCCGCAACAAGAGAGGCCGCGATATAGTGAGAGGCCCACGCACCGCGATGAAGAGTGGCCCCCACTTGCCGCAACTAGAGAAAGCCCTCGCACAGAAACGAAGACCCAACACAGCCATAAGTAAAATAAATAAATTAAAAAAAAAAAAAAAAATCACCACAGTACATTAAAAGTACCCGTAGTTGAAAAATTAATGCCTAGGAGTTAGTCTTTCTTTCTTTCTTCCTTTCCTTCCTTCCTTCCTTTCTCTGTGCTGCGTGTGGCATGTGGGAATCTTAGTTCCCCGACCAGGGATCGAACCCACTCCCCCTGCAGTGGAGGCACAGTCCTAACCGCTGGACTGCCAGGGAAGTCCCCAGTAGTATGTCTTTCATTGGACAAATTGTTCTTGGCCAAGTAGCAGGGGTCAGCAAACTTTCTGTAAAGGGCCAGTAAATATTTTAGACCCTGTAACCCAGATGGTCTCTGTTGAAACTTTCCAACTTTGTCACTGATGTGCAAAACCAGCCATACACAATATGTAAGTGAATGGGTGTAGTGTGCCAATAAAACTTTATTTAAAAAAACATGCTGTGGGGCTTCCCTGGTGGTGCAGTGGTTAAGAAGCCGCCTGCCAATGCAAGGGACACTGGTTCGAGCCCTGGTCCAGGAAGATCCCACATGCCACGGAGCAACTAAGCCCACGCGCCACAACTACTGAGCCTGCGTGCCACAACTACTGAAGTCCGTGTGCCTAGAGCCCGTGCTCCACAACAAGAGAAGCCACCACAATGAGAAGCCCGTGCACCACAATGAAGGGTAGCCCCCGCTCGCCACAGCTAGAGAAAGCCCATGCGCAGCAACGAAGACCCAACACTGCCAGAAATAAATTAATTAATTAAAAAAAAATCCTGTGGGCCAATCTGGCCTAGTGGCCAATAGTTTGTCAATCCCTGATCTAGAAGCCCAAGGGGACAGCTGTGTGACCTTGGGCGGGTGCCTTCCCCTCTGAACCTCCTTCCTCATCTGCAACGAAAAGATAATAAAACTGCCCTCATGGGGTGTTGTGAGGACTCGATGCAGAAAGTACCTTGCACACAGTAGGTGTTCCGTAGACGTAAACTGTGAAATAAGAAAGCCCCTTCCATCACTGCACACCTCCTGCGTGCCTGTCACTATGCCAGGTGTTTGGAGCCCTGAGTCACATAAAATATGGTCCTGGCTCTCAGGGAGCTAAGGATCTGGTCAGACAGAAGGACAAGGCAGACAGACCAAAGCACAAAGGATGAGCCCAGGTGGCAGCCAGAACTCAGAGGAGAGCTGAAGGCCCCAAAGCAGGATCATCTTGTACATCAGCTTTGCTTGATTGGAGGTGGCTACCTAAAATCAGGCTGGTGCAGTGAGAATCTGTGATAGATTAGCAATGTCTGTCACAGGCCCAGCACAGGAGAAGGGGGGTACATCTGCTATCCCTGAGCTAATGCTTGGCAGAAGAGCAGATAGGGGTCCACAGCTGATAGGAACCCACTCTCCACCACTATACCCAGAGAAGTAATTTGTCAAGTACCTATTATATGCCGGGCCCCAAGGGTGGGGCATGGCTGCATTCTCTGGAGGTGCCCAGGGACTGGGCTGTCCCTGCCCGCAGCCACCATTCCCCCAGCCTGGGCATCTCTGTGCTTCCTTTATCCAGGTGCCTTGGCCAGGGCAGCTGACCTGCATGTGGGAGCCGCCCCAGGTCCCCTGCTCCACGGCCCAGCTGGCATGGCCCCCCAATGCATGCTGGGTCTGGGTCACCTGACCAACCATGGAGCCAGCGTAAGTGCCACCGCAGGGGTCATGGAGGGAGGGGGGTGTCCGACAGGGCTGGAGTCCCCCCTTGATCCTCTGTCTCCTTCTCTCCCGGCCCCAGCAAATGAACCAGTTCCCTGTGGGGGGCCAGCCCACATCCAGCCTGCAGGACCCACCACAGCTGTACTCTCCCAACTCCCAACCACAGTTCCCGCTACCCCCGGGTGTCCAGCAGGTACCGGGGGCTTGGAGGGGCCCTGGACTCAGAGGCAGACACTCCTGACTTGGACTGGCTAGGGACTGTTCTGAGCCTCAGTTTACCTACCTGGAACATGGGAATAACATTCTTCACCATGTCATGGGGTTGTTCATTTGGCTCCCCCGAAAACCCTGCGGTGGGCGGAGACAAGACGGTCTGCTGCGGTTGTAAACCCTGCATCTGGCTCTTTGAGATGGGGTGGAGTGGGGTCATCGTGAGTGACTGATGCTCTCTCTCACCTTCTCTCTCTCTGCCACTCTTCCCCGTCCCCACCCGTGGGAAGTGCGCTCCTGTGGGCCTGTATGGTTCCCCGTTTGGGGCACGGCCTCCCTACCCCCAGCCCCGCATGGCTGTGCATTCATCTCAGGAACTGCACCCCAAACACTACCCCAAGCCCATCTATTCATACAGGTGAGGTCCAGGGGGGCTGGGACTGTGGGGACCTCAGGGAGGAGAGGGGTGAGGGCTGCCTTGAGGGCACCTCAGACAGCTGGGTGTGGTGGCCCAGGCTTCCAAGGGGGAGGCTTCGGGGAGTGGGGAACCCCCAGGTGGGACCCGTTCTTAGGAAGTACTGTCATGTGGTCAGCCAACCCCCAGGGTTGAGAACCCACCCCAGACACAGAGCCCAGCACTCCACTCTGTCACTCACAAGCTGTGTGGTCTTGGGGAAGTGGCTTGGCCTCTCTGAGCTTCAGTTCCCTCTGATGTAAAAAGTCATCAAATAATAGTATTATGTACCTCACAAGATTTTGGGGAGGGGGGTAAGCAGCCTAGCGAAAGTCTAAAGGCCCATTAGTTATGGGAAACGGATAGAAAGGAGGAAAAGACAAGGTTTCTCAAATCGGTACCAATGGCTGAGCTCAGGATCAAGGTCAGGGGGTGGGAAAGACAGGGCCAGGAAAAGGTATCAAGAGCTAACACTATGTGTAGGGGCTGGTACCAGTAGGGTTAAGCAGGGACAGCTCCCTGGCAGAGGAGGCTTGGGCTGTCAGCCTGAGACGACTTCATGCCTGGCCTGCCCCACATTTTGCCTCCAGCTGTCTGATCGCCATGGCCCTGAAGAACAGCAAGACAGGCAGCCTGCCCGTGAGCGAGATCTACAGCTTCATGAAGGAGCACTTCCCCTACTTCAAGGTGAGGGGCCCAGCCAGGGTAGGGATGTTGGAGTAGCTCTGGCCTCTCCCTGGCACTGCCAGAACCCAGGATTGGCCCCGGGCCAAACGGGACCGCCCTTTTAGTCCCCTAGTTATGTCCATAGACACCTATAATGTGCACTCACACAGACATGGGCCAAGAAATCCCGAGAGAGAAGGGGGCATTTGAGCTGGGCTCTGACGGATGAAGAGGACTTCACCAGGCATCCCAGGGGGCAAAGGGTAGAGGTCCAACCTAGTTATTCAGCACAGACTCAGTAAAACATAATGATGCTAAACAGACTTGGTGAGAACCTTTGCCTCTCTGAGCCTCAGTTTCACCCTCTGTGCCTCAGTTTCCCCCTCTATAAGATGGGGAGAATGATACCCAGCTGGCAAGGTTAGTAAGGATCTGCATGTAAAGGCACTGGCAGCTCCTGGAACCTGGTTGACCATTAGTAAGAGAGAGACAGAGAGACAGAGAGAGAATAAAATGAATAGGGTATGAGGTGCATTGCAATATCTGGTTACCTAACAATAAAGTATGAGCATTTATAAAAATGATCGGCATTTAATGCACTCGACCAGTTATCCACATACTAGCATCATCTTTCTTGCTTCCTGAGTGGGAGAGAAAGAGCGGGAGATCTGGCGGCCCTGGGCCTTGTCCTCATGTCTTAACCACTGCCCAGAGCTAAAGTGCAGCTGCCCCTTTAATCAGGGCATGGACCCTCCCGTTTGCCACAGTTTGCCCCGCTGTTCTCTCTTGTCTTCCCGACTCGAGGTTGAGCATTGGACACTGACATCGTCCCCCTGCCCCTCTAGCCCTGAGTCTGAGATCCCCAAGGAGAGAGAGGGTTCAGAGGGGCGTCCCTGCAGGGGTCTCCCACGGGCCCATTTCTCCCCACAGACGGCTCCCGACGGCTGGAAGAACTCAGTGCGACACAACCTGTCCCTGAACAAGTGCTTTGAGAAGGTGGAGAATAAGATGAGCGGCTCCTCGCGGAAGGGCTGCCTGTGGGCCCTGAACCTGGCCCGCATCGACAAGATGGAGGAGGAGATGCACAAGTGGAAGAGGAAGGACCTGGCCGCCATCCACCGGAGCATGGCCAACCCCGGTGAGGCCCGGGTGCCCCGCCTCACACACACACACACACACACACCCCTGCACGCACACACGCACACACACACAGACACACACCCCGGAGCATGGCCAACCCCGGTGAGGCCCAAGTGTCCCGCCTCACACACTCACACACACTCACACTCACACACACACACACACACACACCCGGCATCCTGCATGGCCAACCCCGGTGAGGCCCGGGTGCCCCGCCACACACACACACACACACACACACACACACACACACACACACACACACACACACACACACACACACACCCGGCATCCTGCCCATCCCACAACGAGCCCAGTCACCATGGCGGGGACATGGGCACCTGGTGACTGTCCCCCCTCCTCTCCCCTGAATACACCTCTCCTCTCCATCCCTACGTGGTGGCTGGTCCATTGAAGGGTCTGGTCAGAAACATAAAAAGCTGTAGAATCTCGCTAACAACCCCAGTTTCTCCCACAGACATGTCGAACGAAACAACCATGGGAAAGCATGGCTTCCTTACCTTTCTTACCACATCAGTACAGATGCCCAAAGTAATAAAACAATAACACCCAGTGTGGGCTAGGATGTGGAGAAATCAGCAGCATCATGTACAATTGGTGGGAACGTAAGCTGTGAAACTTTTCCGGGGCAAAGTAATGTAGCGAAAACCTGCAAACTTGGTCCTCCAATTTGGTCCACTTATTCTACTCTGGCAGTTTATGCTGAAGAAATCAAAGATTTGACCAAAAGGTTTATGAACAAAGTTATCCATCATGAAGTGATTTCTGATAGTAAAAAACTGAAAGCAATCTAGACAACCTGCAATAGGGGATTATTTAAATAGATATAATGTTATACCGTGCAAGTATTAGAGATAAAAATATTTTGGGAATATAAAGAAATGCTCCCAATACAATAAGTGAAAAGAGGCAGGTTATGAATCAATATACACAGCATGGTCACATTCTAAAATGCGTATATATCCACACCCATTTGTGTATATATATGTGTGTGTGTGTGTATACATATATATATACATACACACACATACACTCACACATATGTATATATCTATAGACATACATGTATACACACACACACGCACACACACGGACTGGAAGAAATATACCAAAATCTTTACTGTGAATGGAGAGACCACTGATAATTTTTATATTCTTCACGTTTCTCTATTTTCTAAATCTTCTACCCTGTTCATGAATTACTTTTAGATTAGAAAAAAATATTGTACCCGCTTTTTTTTTTTACTTAAGAGATGGAAGCTGGGAACATACAAGTGACATATGAATGGAAAGAGTGACATGGGAGGCTAATGCCACCCAGCCTTAGGAATATCTGGCCTGGCCCCGTGAATGTCATCGTGTTTGAGGTCTGAGTATCAAGGGGGATGGGCGTCTAGCTCAGAGATGAACAATTCAATAAGATGGGGAGAAAGACCAGAGCAGGGTCCAGTAGGCCCTCAGCTGAGAGCTCCGGGGTCTGGTTCGAGATCCAGGGCCCGTCCGGACACATATTTGGTGTGAGCTAGGGCAGGCCATTTCACCTTCTAAATTCAAAGTGTCCTCGTTTCTAAAATGGGTGCAACCCAAATAGATCCTGGGACCCTAGTGACCAGTCTCGGAACTGTGTTGCAGTCAATGAGATACAAGCCAACCACCAAAAATAATTCAAGAGTAATTTGCATCTTGTTTCTATCCAAGAGCATTAAGGAGGATCCAATTTTCAATCCACAGCAACGCTTCGTGTCTCTTTATCAGCAGGGAGTGGCTAGGACCCCTTGTATGTTAATACATGTTGTCCCAATCTCGTGGGATTTGTAATCTCTGCCTTACCTCCCTCTCGTAGGGCTGTTATGAGGTTTAAGTGAAGTCCTAGAGTTACAGGATTGTCCCATAAAACACTGTCCCCATGGGAGGAGCTCTGCTATCTGAGACGCCCCTCATTCCTCAAAGTCCCTATGTAATCTGATTTCATTCCATTTCCACAACCCTGTGCAGAGTGTGTGATGCCATCTCATAGATGAAGAGACTGAGGTCAGAGTCCAAGAGGCTTGCTAAAATCACTGGGATTTGAATCCAGGCCTGGGCTGGGGCCCAGAAACTGTAGGGTGGCTTCTGATGAGTGACCTCTCCCACTTGCCTGCAGAGGAGCTGGACAAGCTGATCTCGGACAGGCCAGAAAGCTGCCGACGCCCCCGCAAGCCAGGGGAGCCCGAGGCCCCCGTGCTGACCCATGCCACCACGGTGGCCATGGCCCACAGCTGCCTGGCCGTCTCCCAGCTCCCACCCCAGCCGCTGATGACCCTGTCCCTGCAGTCGGTTCCCCTGCACCACCAGGTCCAGCCCCAGGCACATCTCACCCCAGACTCTCCTGCCCCGGCCCAGACCCCACCCCTGCATGCCCTGCCGGACCTGAGCCCCAGCCCCCTCCCCCAGCCCACCATGGGAAGGGCACCTGTGGACTTCATCAACATCAGCGCTGACATGAACACCGAGGTGGACGCCCTGGACCCCAGCATCATGGACTTCGCTCTGCAGGGTGAGGCTGGAGGAAGGGGGTGAGGGGAACAGAGGGGGGAGGGGCAGGCTGGGGGAGGAGCAGCCCGGAAGGTCAGGGAGGGCAAGGGAAAGGAGGGCGGTCTGCATTTACCCCGCAGCTCGTCCCTTCAAAAAACACTTCCCAGCCACCTAATCCTAGCTAATTACAGCAAGCATTTAGTTAGCACTTACGGTATACCAGGCCTCGTGCCAAGCACTTCAGAGGCATCGTCCTGCGACAGTCCTGGGAGGCCACTGCCCTTTCATATACCCATTCTGCCGATGAGGAAACTGAGGCCAAGAGAAGTGAAGCCACTGGCCTGAGGTCGTCCGGCTAGTAAGTGGCAGAGCTGGGATTTCAACCCGGGCCTCTCCGACCCCAAACTTTCCACCAGTAACTGCTTCAACCTGCATGTGCCAACCTCGTGCCAGGTCACACTCTGACCCACGTGGTCACGGGGAACGAATGAATGAATGAATGAATGAGCCAGGGGAGTTCAGGCTTCAGTGGAGGCTCATAAGTCATCCATTCACTAACACTGGTGCGCCTACTGTGTGCCAGCCAACGGCCAAGAAATCCTCTGCCCTCAAGGAGTTGCGTGTCTAGTGAGGGAAATGGACAAGGTATCAGGTTAGTTAGCAGGTTAGTCAGTTATAGCTGTGAAATGGGTATGTGTGAACTGCCCTGCTTCTCCGCCTGGAGACGTGCTGGGAAAATCATGGTTTTGTCCCCTGGCTTTGACCATGATGGTACCACTTAACGAGGGCCGAGCATTTCCCGCTCATCCCCTATTTCAGCCTCTCAATCCTAGGCGGTGGGTTCTCTGATCATCTCATTTCCTCCCGAGGAGCCCAAGGCTCCGAGATGGTAGTGACGTTCCCAAGGACGCCCAGTGGAGAGGGAAGGGCCGGGATCGCTGACTCCTCCATGCTGTCCTGCGACGCGTGACTTTAAACACCACACGTGGTCTTTGCCTCAGCCCTAAGACGGCCTTCGAACTCGGGTCCGTTTGACATGAACGCTCTTGTCTTTGAAAGGGAACCTCTGGGAGGAGATTAAGGATGAAGGCTTCAGCCTGGACACACTGGGCGCCTTCGGAGACTCCCCACTGGGCTGTGAGCTGGGGGCCTCGGGCCTGACCCCCGTCTCTGGCGGCAGTGACCAGTCCTTCCCGGACCTGCAGGTGACCGGCCTCTACACCACCTACTCGACCCCGGACAGTGCGGCTACGTCAGCCGCCAGCTCCTCCTCTCAGTACCTGGGTGCCCCGGGGAACAAGCCTATAGCCCTGCTCTGAGCGCACGGCCTCGCCTGCCCCAGAACCTGGGCCCAGGAAGGATGCTCACCGAGCCGGGTGTTCCTGCAAGAAAGGCCCCTCACCCTCCCACAGGCCTCTGAACCATCGCTGGGGCTGCTGGCCGACAGGGCAGTAGTTGCTCTCCTCCCTGACCTCCACGGGAAGTTTCTGGGGCCTCCCCAAGTCAGGGGGACAGAGGAGAGCGGACAAGCATCCCCGCCTCCCCCACTCTAGATGCTCGTCCGAGGCTTGAGGTGCGCGGCCTAGCCGAGCTGAGAACAAGGTCTCTCTAGACTGCTTCCCCAGTCTGGCTCCCAAACAACCTGCAGCCCATTTTGGGACGCATTGGTGTACCATGGAAACACCCCAGGGGGAAGGCCTTTAATTTATTATTCTCCTAGGATGAAACACCTGCCTTAGCCTCCGGCGGACAGGCCCTGAGGCTGGGAGCGGGGCTGGCAGACCGTACAACTTCCCTTGGACCGGAGCAACTTGAACTCTGAACCAGGCGCCTACCCCGCTGGCCTCCGGGCCCCCTTCTCCCTTAGTCCGTTAGGGTTTCACAGACCGAATCCCTGGGCCATGCCGGGCACTGTGACCCTACGTACATTTATTTATATTTATTGGAGCACGTCCACACCACTTCTTCAAACCCAACCCGTGGCCCCTGGAACGAGACTCTGTGGTCCCTCCCTGCAGCCCAGCGATCCTAACGCCTAAATTATCCGCGCATCACGCCTCCAACCGGCTCTTAAGCTCTTTGCAGCCTTGGGCTGCTTTTTAGAACAAGCAAGCACTTTTGATACTGTGAAACATCCTATTTTTTAAAATTAGAGACCAGATATTTTTCTAACTGTTCAGTCATGATTCGAATCTCTTGCCATGTGTACCTAAAAAGAGAGACACCCTAGTTTTGAGCTCTGGGGGCTTCAAGTCAGGATGGGGATGGGACGCATGGCAGGGGGCTTTTTGTACCGGAATTGAAGACACCCCTGATGGAAAGAAAGTAAACTGTGAACCAGGTAATAGCGAGTGGGGCTGTAGCGAGTGGGGCTGTCGAAGCCGCAATGCAGAGTATTTATGGGCACTTTTTGGCCTGTCTCACTGCCCCGTGACCTTTTTTATGTTTTTTTCCCCCTCTTGTTGCCAGTTACTGACTTTCCAAGTGGCAGGTTCTGCAGACAGTCGGGTTAGAGGGGACCCAGGTGAGTGGGCTGAGACAAGAGGAGGTAACCAGGGATCGGCCTACGGCAGCAGCTTATACCACTGTCCTCTTCTGACCAACTGGATGTTGGGTTCCTACATCTGGGAGTTCCTGAACCCTAGAGCCAGAATTTTCTGATTAATCCACAGCCACCTGGAAGGCTTGGTGTTCAGGCCTGTCTCAAAGGACCATCTCTAACTTCTTCCTAATTCTGGAACTTTCCACCAAGCATCACCATCGTTACACACAGCTCAGTGCTGCCCGTCTGACTGGCACTGCTCAGCTACTTTGTGTGACGTGACCCGTCCCCCGCCGATAAGATATCTGAGTCATTAAGGAAGACGCGTGTTCGGGTGATGCCAGGACTGTGTACCATAGTGGTGGAGAACCGTCTTCTGTCAATAAAGGCTGAACGCAGCTCTGTGGCTTGGGTGGGTGGGTGGGTGGGGTTGACGGGGGAGGAAGGGGTAAAGGACAACAGCGCCCCTCGCCCCTCACAGCGGAGACATCCCCCTTACAGATGGGAAAACCGAGGCCCAGAGAGGGAACACTGAACCCAGGTCTTCTGATGCCAGGTTCCCATTGTGCCAGACACTGGGAGGACTTTGTCATTATCGGTAAAATTAGCCTGGCCCCCGGTCACCATCCCACGGTGCCAGGCTCTGGATGGGCATTCGCTCAGGCAGTGATGTGAACCCCACTTACTGTTCAGAAGGCGAGGTTCAGAGAAGTTGGGTAGGACTCGGGGTCCAGGGAAGAGGCAGGACTGAGTCCGTGTGTGCCGGGTCCAGAGCCCGAGCTCAGCAGCACTCCCCGGAGCTGGGCCTTGGTGCCCGCCTGGGGTCAGAGAAGGCAGCAAGGTGGGAGGAGGGGGCACCCTTTTCAGCACCAGGCCCTGCGCCAGTCACTGCTGTAAATTAGCTCATTCCATCCTCGCTACGACCCTAAGAGGCGTGTCTTACTAGTTATTACACCCATTTTGCAGACGGAGAAACTGAGGCTCAGAGGACTAACGGAGGTGACTTGCCACCCAAGATAACAGCAAAAGGGCATATTAATTAGGAGTTGGTTGAACTCTTAAGCCCACCCAGGAAGGGGCTTGCAGCCTCACTGGGGAGACCAGATTCACACCCATGCAACGATTAGCAAGTAGGGAAGGTAGGGGATGATGGGGCTGTGGGTGGTATCGGGAAGTGCTGAATGGGGCCCCACCTCAGTGGAGAACAGGCAGGCGGCAGGGAGGGGGTGCCTGCAGCAGCCCTGGGCTGCCTTTCTCTCCCCAGCACCCCTCTTCCTCAGCTTGGCTCCAGGGTGGCCCTGTGACTCAGGCCTGACCAGTAAGAGCATCACAACCCCCGGGCATCCCCGGTGACTGACTGGGGGGCAAGTGACTCAGGCCATATTGGTCACAGCCAATAAGCATCACCTGGGGGTTTTGTGGAAGCTCTGAGACACAGGGGTGCCCTCCTCCTGGGGTGCTAAGCTGGGAGGATGGAGCCTGAGTGGCTGGATCACCATGTGGAGAGGGCTGGGGAGCACTTTCTTGAGTCACATCCATTCCTTACCACAGGCAAGTGGGGCCAGGTATGTACAGAGTCAGGGCAAAAATGCCAAGGCCACAGGGTCACGGGCTCTGGGCAAGAGCCCCAGTCACAGCCAGAACCCCACCTGTGCAGGGACCACACTGACACCAGAAGAAAGCATAGAGGAGAGACGGAGGAATGAGGCTTAGTTGAGGGTTTCTCTGCAGTTGGCCAACTAACGGGAGAAACATACTCATTGCCACCCTTTGAGGGCCTGCCGTGTGCATCGTGGAGTTAAACGCTGCTCCGGCAGCATCTCCCTGAAACAGCACAACCAGACACCCAGCCAGTGGGATGGTCCCATTTCCCAGATGAGAAAACTGAGTCTCAGATCATGATCATGCAGCTTTTCTTCCTCCTCCACAAGAAATCACCCACAGTCTAACAACAAAAAGACAAATAACACCGGCTTACGAGCAGAGGGGGCTTACTCCATGCTACAATGTGCACTATGACACAGTGTATCTTATTTTCCCCTCCTACTCCCCATGGTGTAAAGCTGTCATCCCCTGTGGTGGGCAGAATAATGGCCCCCAAAGGCAGCCACATCCTAATCCCCAGCACCTGTGACTTTATGCTACGTGGCAAAGGGAATTAAGGTAGCAGATGGAATTAATGTTGCTCATCAGCTACCCTTAAGCTGGGAGAGCATCCTGGATTATCCAGGTGGGCCCAATGTAATCACAGGCTCAAAGTAGAAGAGGGAAGTCAATGTCAAGCTCTGAAGATGGAACGAGGCGTCTAGAAGCTTCAAAAGGCAAGAAAACAGATTCTCCCTTAGAGCTTCTAGAAGGACTGCAGGCTTGCCAGCACCCCGATTTTAACCCAGCGAGACCTATTTCGGACTCCTGACCTCCAGAACTGTAAGAGAATAAATTTGTGTTGTTTTTAAGCCACTGAGTTTGTGCTAATTGTTACAGCAACCGTAGAAAACAAACACACCCCCATTTTACAGAAGAGGAAACGGAGGCTCAGAGAGGCCGAGTAGCTTACCTGTGATTAGCAAGGGGTAGAGATGGGATTCCGATGACACTCTGCTTCCCCACAGTCAATCGTCAGTCTCAGAGGGCTCAGTGGACACTGTCTACTTGCTGGTTTAAAAAGGAGCCAAAACTGTGAGGTTACGCTGCTGGGATTTAACCCTGGGTCTGCAGATCTCCTGGCCCCTTCCACGGCACCGTACTGCCTGGTGTAGTGTTTGCTCCTGAAGGGCAGCTGGTGGAGGTTAGGGGAAGGATAAAAGGTCAGAAGTAGGAGATGAGGTGGTGCCTCTGGACAATGCTGGTTGTACCGACGCCGTTCTTCCTCTGGGTACAGATGCTGAACCTTCCATCTCCAGAGTCACAGCCCCCTGAGTCCAGGGGTAGCAGGACAAAGACCAAATTGGCAGCTGAAACATGGGAAACTTCATTGGCGGAAGGAAGGGAGGCAGGGCAACCAGGGGAGGAGCAGCTGAGTGGGCGGCGGAAGCGGAAGGCAGAGGAATTGGGAATTTAAAGGCTCGCTGGTGGGGTCTGTACATCCCGCCCATGATGTTTGAGGGATGCAAGGAAAAAGGTTCAATGTCTTCTGAGTTAAAATGACTTCTAGGCTCCACCCAATAGGATGGCTACCATAAAAAAACAACAAACAGAAAACAACACGTGTTAATGAGGATGTGAACACATCAGAACCCTCGCGCAGTGATGGTGGGAATGTAAAATGGTGTAGCCCCAAGGAAAACGGTGACTGTTCCTCAAACACTTAAATACATATTTGCCATATGACCCAGCAATTCCCCTCTTCTTACCCAAAAGAAAAGAAGTGAAAGTAGAGACTCGAACAGATATTTGCCATCCATGTTCATAGCAACACTATTCACAGCAGCCCAAGTGTCCATCGATGGATGATGGATAAACAAAATGTGATCTATATATATGATGGAGTTATTATTCAACCTCAAAAAGGAAGGAAATTCTGACACCTGCTACAGCATAAATGAACCTTGAGTACACTATACTAAATGAAATAAGCTGGTCACAAAAAGACAAATACTGTATGATTCTACTTATATGAGGTACCTAGAATAGCTAAGTTCAGAGAGACAGAAAGTAGACAGGATTGTGGCATCCACCTCAAAAGCTCATGGGATTGCACGGGACGAGGCCAGGTGCCAGTGGCCGTCACCCTGAGTATTCAGTTTAGACCTGGGCTGCCCACCCAGGCCTCTGTCCACACTCAGTGATCTGATCCTTTCTCCCTTCCCTGGAGGCGCCTGTGCTAAGTCTCTCGAGGGAAGAAAGTCGACCCCATCAGGGAAAGTCTGTTCAGCTGCCGGCAGACAGCAGCTTGTGTCCATGTTTGAAACTGAGCTGCAAGGATGAAGTGGTCCTCCGCTCCCCAGTGGCCTTCGGGAGGGGAAGTCAAATCAGAGCTTTGTCCTCCTGAGATGGGGGCTTGCACAAGATCTCAGTGGTTGTCGGAGGATGGAGAGCGATTCCCCAGTGAGGCGGCCTGCTTTCTCTGGTCCAAATAAGCCAAGGCCAAAGTGCTTCCTTCAAAAAATTATTCATTCCACACATTTCCTGGCAGGTTCCTCCGCCCACTGTTTCTGGGTAGCAGCTAGTCATCGACTTACCATCCCTCCCAAACCAGCAGGGCCTCCCCCCCACAGAAAGCATTCAGCTCCCAAAGCCGTATGGACTCTTCCCTGCCCCCTCCAGTCTCAGGATGCGACAATGGCCAATTTATCTTTCTCCCACCCCTCACTGCACCCACACCACCTTCATCGGCCAGAGCTGTCACTGGCCGATGGCCTCAGACATCCTCCAGCATTGCAGCTTGTAGGGGCTTCCCCGGGCAACCTCGCTGGCCTCCAAGTTGGACAGGTGTAACGTTTGGTGTCCTCAAACTGCCCATCACAGCAGTGGAGGGTGGCCAACTCCCTCCCATCACTGGCACCCAGGGACAGATGGACGGGGCCAGAAGGATCGCAGGTCCTGACGCTGTGCGGCCTTCAGAGCTGGGTACTGGCGGATGCATTGCGAAGCCCTCCCTGAGTGAATCAGTGTGGTCCTTGTGGTCCAGTCCTCGGGAATCAACAGCTCTGTCTGTCAGGGCCAGATCCCACCAATGGACATTGAGGCAAGAGGCGAAAGAGTGAAGGTGACCCGAAGGGCCCTCCAAGGCAGGTGATGGCAATCACAGAGGTGACACCTGGGAGGAAGCTGGGCTTCGAGTTTGGAGAAGGCTTTCCTTCTCTTCTTTGTCCTCCCAACCTGGGCTGGAGGATGCGTGCCTCTTCGTGCACCCTCCAGGACATGGGAGGGCTCGTCCTCTCCTCCTCGGAGGGAAGGGGCAGGCAGAGGGCTGTGAACCACATGAAAGAAGCCTCCCAATGCCCTTGAACCTACGGCTATGCAATTCTCTGCTAATGAGAGAACTAAGCCTGGTAATGGGACGTTGCTAGTGATTCACTACTAGGGGCCACGTGGGGAACAAAATACCATTTCACACTCTAAATAAAAAATCATTCATACCCTTTCCTGGGTGACTCAACCGGATCCGAGTAAGCATCATTACAAAAATAGGTTTTCTCTTGTCTTGTCTCTATTTTTCTTTCTTTATTATGCTGCTATGAGATGCTTACATCATGAGCTAGTCTCAGAGTAAAAATAATAAGATTCCATGCTCTGATAGAGCCTAAAAAGAACACCTGGATCCCACAAAGCAAGCAAAGTGGCTGGAAACTGGGGTGTTTGGGTTCAATTCAATTCAGTGACGCAGCAAAATGTCTTAAGAGACAAAAAACAGACTTCCCAACAATGGAGAGGAGGTGATTTCTGCTTGGAAGGGGGCACTTCTGAGCCTTTTATTGAAACAGGAGTGACTTGGGGGTCAGCAGCCTTGCAGCAGTTTTAAAAAGCAGTCCCAAGGTGCAGGCGAGGGCCTGCAGTCAGCAGATCAGTGTGGTTTCTCCTGCCCGTGGACCTGCAAGTGACCGGGAGGACCGGGGTCAGGTGGAGGCCGGGCTGTCCATGGTGGACAGGAGGTGAATGATCTGGGCCCGCTCGGCCGGGCTGATGTGCTGGCATATGTACACCAGGGAGTCCACGGCCACCTCGGGGTTTTCTTGAACCAGGCTGCATGGGAGGAGAGAGAAGGGCGAGGTCACTCCTGCCACTGAGTTCAACGGGCCCTACGGCAGCCCCAGATCCCTGTGCAGGGCCCCGTCCCATTCCTGGGGGGGGGCAACCAACCACCCAGAGCTCCCAACACTCTTCCTGCTGTGGGCACTGTCAGGGTGACGGTCCTTCGGGGCAGGAGGGAAGCAGAACCACCTCAAGGAACAACAGTGGAATCTCCTGGTCATAAGCTGCGTGACCCAAGACACAACACTCCCCCTGAACCTCGGCTTCATCCCCCAAATGGGGTCCCATGCGCTCTGCCACCTACCCCATGGGGATGCAGGGAGCCAATCCCCCAGAAAGGCTGCTACAGAGTGGGAGCCAGCAGCCTGAGGCCTAGGAGTTCGGAATGTGGGTTCTCTAACCAAACACGCTCTGGCTGTGACCTTGGGCCAGGCCCCCTGTATGTTCCAGCAAGGACCATGAACTGAGATCATCGCACAACCTCCTGATCGCATCCCTAGGACTCTGTGCTGGGAGATCTGGCTTGGGGGAGTGGCGGCCTCTTTGCCGGGGGAGCTGGGCCGTGGACCCCGACACCAAGGCTGAGACCGGGGACCGTGAGATGCGGTGGATGCGAGCGGCCCCTCTGTGGGCAGGCGGCTGCACACGAGTCCCCGCTCCGGCGCTCGCTGACAAGTGCAAGAGGTGGGTGGGCAGGCGGGGCGGCCACTCACCCTCGGATGGTCTTGAGGACAGAGTCTCGCTTCAAGTACGCGATGTTCTCGCGGACAGTGGGGCGCGGCCCCTCCCCCGCCTGCCAGTGCTGCTCCAGCCACCGCACCGCCGTCCGGTTGTCGTCCCATAGGTAGGCCTGGGGAGGCGGCAGAGGCTGCGTCAGGGCGGGACACCCTGCCGGGCGGGGCGCCCCCCCGCACCCGCCAGCCCACCTATCTCCGCCCCAGGCCCACCTTGACGGCCCCCTCCGTCTCCACGAACCAGCGGCGCAGCATGGACTGGACGTGCACGTGGCTGAGCTCGCTGCAGGCCTGCAGCACCTCCTGCTTGACCTGGTCCTCCAGCAGCAGGCGGCGCAGGCGCCAGTACAGGAAGCTGCGGGCGGTCTTCCAATCCAGGATGTCCTGCGGACAAGCCCCAGGCCTGAGCCCCCAGAAACAGTGGGGCGGGGGACTCGGGAGGCTGCCGGGGCCCGGCCCTGTGCTGGGGAAGGCTCTGGGACCATTCCCATTTTACAGGCCGGGAAACTGAGGCTTGGGGAGGTGGCAGAGGCAGGACGCTGCCAGGCCTCTAGGCTGCCTCTCCTGGGGAACAAACCTGGCGCCCACCTCCACCTCCAGACACAGAACACGGGCTCACCAGAGGTACGGAGGGCTTAGGCGAGGTAGGAAGGAACACGGGACGCAGGGGTAGCAGGACTGGGGATGTCCTCGTGCGGACAGGGCAATAGGGCAGGGTTGTGACGGTCAGTGGTGGGTGAATGCAGGCTGGGAACAATGGTTCCCAAACCTGGACCAGCAGTTCTAAACACACACAGAGGTTAGACTGGTGGTTCCCAAACTTGGCCACCTATTGGAATCTCTTGGGGATCTGAAAAAAAAAATACTGACGCCTGGCATCTCCCCACTCCCACCACCCATATTCTGATTTAATTGGTCTGGAGAGCCACCTAGGCACTAGGATCTTTTTTTTTTTTTAAGCTCCCTAGGGGATTCTAACGTGTGGCATTTGACTCATCCCAAAGCCCTGAGCCCAAATATCCTCTGTGTGTTGGAAACCAGGTGACCTTAGGACGGGCCATGCACGCCGTCCCTAGAGCTGCAGGCTCTTACAGAGACGGCACCCTTCTCCAACATCCTGCTGGCCTTGTCGTGGAGGTCGGCGAACTGCACCGCCACCTGGTGGTAGATGGGCAGCAGCAGGTCCTCCCGGGCCTTCAGCTGGCCCTCCAGCTCCTTGCGGTCCTTGTTGGAGAGCTCAGGCATTCCTGCAGGTAAGTGCAAGAACCAGGGTGTGCAAGACAGGCCTCAGCTTTAACTCTGATGATGCCCAGAAGTCAAGTCGCTTGTGCAGTCTCAAAAATGCACCCAGAGTTGCAAGACAGCATTCAACACGCAACTTCAAATTTATCCCCTTTTATCAGGCCCACTGTGCTTACAGGACACTATCAGGTACCATTTTTAATATATATGATAAAATCTAATAAGGGAATATTATAAACAAGTCTATGCCAATTCGATAATTTAGATGAAATAGACAAATTCCTTGAAATATACAAACTATGAAAGCTCACCTAAGAGGAAACAGATTAAACTGAACATTCCTATATATAATAAAGAAGTTGAATTTGTAGTTAGAAACCTGCTATCAAAGATTTAAAGACATAGTGCCAATTCAAACTCAGAAAATAGGAGGAAACACATCTCAACTCGCCCTGTGATATCAGCATTACCCTGATACCAAATCAAAGAAATTATACACTCATCATCACCATCATCATAAATCTTGTGAATTTATGATGACACAGATCAGTTATAAAGACACTGACACCTAACATGGACTTTTAAAGAGAAATACACCTAAAGTTACAAGTGAAACAAGGCTATCACTCAAACAAAAATATGTCTGATGGAAAAATTCTAAAGGGTAATTTTGCTACCAAAATTCTAATGTTTCTTATTGGCGCGAAATACTTCAATTATTATATCTTGTGTGTGCCGAGAAATACACTCACTAAGGCATAGTGTATATTTTTTAATGTTAAAGGAGTTGATACACCGTATGTGAACATTTAAAATATCTCATAATTTTTGTTGCTGTGTTTTGGTATGTCTTCACTATTTTTAACATACCAGGAACCTCCAGCAATGAGCGGGCTGAGCCTCTCTTGACCTCTGAGAAGTGGTTCATTTCAGACCCACTCACCTAGCTGTTCCACGAGCTTCTTGTAAATTGGGTCGATTCTTCTCATGGTCTTTACCAGATCTTTCTTCCGGTACTTAATCTCCACTGTTCCCTCTGGCTCCAGAACACTCGCTCTGAAAAAAACAGCAGCAGGGGGGTGGTGTATGAGGTGTCCCCCAGCAAGCGACAGCCAGAGGACACGGCAGGGGGAGGCAAGACAGCCAGGAAATCTGGTGTCAGTCCTCTGCTCTTTCATTGACTCACTGTGTGACCTTGGGCAAGTCACTTCCCCTCTCTGGTCATCTGCTTCTATATCCATAGAATGAAGAACTAAAGCAGCTTTTAAAATAAAGTGTTCTGGGACTTCCCTGGCGGTCCAGCGGTTCACACTCCGTGCTTCCACTGCAGGGGGCACGGGTTTGATTCCTGGTCGGGGAACTAAGATCTCACATGCCTCATGGTGAGGCCAAAAAGTAAAAAATGGGATGGAATGGAACGGACTATTCTGAACTCTGGAAGGCCCTTTCAGCTCCAAGAGTGTATGACTTTCTCCAGAACAACATAAGTCTCGAGCTCTTCAGCCACAGTCCTTTCTGGCCTTCCTAATCTCTGCTCTCCTAGGGCCAGGGTACTGTTTCTGATCTCCTTAAAGCCCACAAAGGCACACTGAGGGATCCAAGGTATGAGTGACCCTCTCATTCCCAACTCTCTCACTCACCCCTCAGTCTCCCCCTGCCCCCTTTTCTTTTGATAGCTTGGAAACCCTGAGCAATACTATATGTAGCTCTGAGCTTCCTGGTGGCCAGAGTGAAAAGTTAATGATGACCCCATTCAAGGCTGTTCTCGTCCTGAGTCTTCTTGGAGGGTGACCTCAGCAGCCTTCCATGAAGGTCTAGGGCCACTGAAGGCAGGGCAGGTTTGGCTCATTTGCACCATATCACAATGCCTAACCCACCACCTGAGACATAGGAGGTACCCAATAAATATTCATTGGATTAAGGAATGAAGAAGGGAATAGACACAGGAAGAAGGTGCCTATCTATATTTTGGGCAGAACTACTCTTGAAGCCTTTACAGTCTACACAGCATTTGGCATAGTCTTCATTTTGAAGGCACTCAAACACTGAGTTGCAAGTATTATTGTCATTATCCTTTCTGTAAGAGTTCCTGGGATGAATTCCTGATTTAAAAAAAAAAAAAAGTGCCAAGAAGGTTTCTCTCCCCTGAAGAACTGGTATCCTCTCATGCAAGTATTCATTCAGTCATTTGTTTGGCTACTATTTCCCAAGCACCCACTAGGAGTCAGGCACTGTACTGGGCCCTGGGTTTTAAAACTGAAAAAAACCCAGTCTCTACAGGAGAGCTTTGGGAGAGACTCAGAGTCTAGTAAGAACTAGATGACTGGTCATATTTCCCTTTTCATCCTGGCTGCCAGGAAGCTCACATGCTTTGGGTCTTTCTTAATTTGATTGCAAACCTCCTTGGGAAGCAGGTGAGTATAAGTGATGAAAGAAGAGACAACAATTCCTCCATCACTTCTGGGCTCCAGCCACTAATTCTACTGAGAAAATCCAGTCGCACACTGGATGCTAGTTTCAGATTGGTAAAACTGGAGGCTCTCTGTCCCTTCAGAAACTCAGAACACCCCTGCGATCCTCAAGCCAGTGGCTCGAAGGTGATGGGGCCTGAGGACTGGGAGTGAGAACAAGAAAAGGCTAAGGTGGGTTGGGGGTGGCGCGTCCACCTGCTCTCTTTGTCCGCGTATATTTCTATGCACAGTGGGTTGATGGAGGTGTCCATGACCGCCCAGGAGCCTCCCCGGAGCTCTGCGCACGGCGGGATGTAGATCAGGACAGGTTGTTTGTACTTCCGGAGGCCATCCACGATGTAGGCTCCAAACTTCAGCACCTGGTCGTACATGTCTGAAAAGCAAGGCAGCCACCCGGTGAGGTGACTGCAGGTCCCAGTCTTCGCTGTCCTGGGGGGTCTGGGAGAGCGTGGTCAACTGGGAGGCTGTACAGCGCTACGGAAAGGCTCTCACTGGGCCGAGAGGCAGGAACCGGCCCAGACACAGATTGCTCCCTAAGTGCCCACGGGACCTTGGACAGGTCCCCCTCCCTTCCTGGGCCTCAGTGTCCGCACCTGGAAAAGGAGGCACAGAACGATTTCTAAGATTCCTTCCAGCTCTGACTCTGAGATGCACCCGGCCTGTCCCACTATTCCCAGAACAGAACCCTCCCCAACAGTAACACAGGCCCTCCCCTCCTGTCCACAGGCAGATGGTCCTTATTTTCTACCAAGAGGCATCCATCCAGTACCAGGCACCCTACATGGTAACAACAGCACCATAACAAAATCCACCATAATCACACTGAGAGTAAACACCACGTGCCAGTGATGGGCTCAGCGAGTCCTCACCTTGGCCCTTGAGTTGGTCCTATTCTTACTCCCCTCGTAGAGGAGGGAAACCTCGGCTCGGAGCAGTCACCCACCCGGCGAGGATTCAGACCAGGTCCGCCGGCCCCCGTCCGGCACTTTCCTCAACAGCCCACTGACAGTCACTGTATCTTGAAATGCGCTTGGTGGCTTAAAAAGCACTTGCGTGACTGTCAGGTCACTGATGCTCACAGCAGCCCCCTGAGGAGGGCAGGCGTCTTCTCCCCATCTTACCAAGTGGGGAGGTGACAGCCCAGGTCACTGGGCAGCTTCCCGGGGCCACCCCTGCCTCCCCTGCCACTCCTGGTGTGACCGTGACCTCCAGCAAGTCGCACCAGGCACCCTCAGTTCCTCAACTGTAAAACGGGCGGCGTTACCTGAATGGCTCAGGGTTGGGGGGAGCTGAGCTAAAATGATGATGGGACCCCGAGGGGGGCTGTCCTGAGTGCTGACCCCGAGGCTTCAGGGCACCCACAAAAAGGCCACTTTACCTTTCATGCCACCGGAGAACCCCCTCCAGTTGGCAAAGATCATGAGGGGCAACTTCTCCCGGTTGAAATCCTGGATGGCCTGGGCTGTCTTGTAGGCTGAGTCTGGGAACCACACCTGGCCTGCCTGCTGGATTATCTGGAACACAGAGTGGCCTGGGTCCGATTCCTCTGTGCAAGGGCAGCCCCAGAACACGGGACGGCCGCCCACACTTCACCCTGGAGGACAGGCAGTCTGATCCGAGTTGGCACCAAGGCCGGAGCCAGGGCTCATGGGGAAGGCCCAAAGCTCGTCTGTAACCCTCAGACACGTGACCCTCACGCTGCAGCCCAGGGAGGTCCCCGTTGCCCACCGACGGGCGCCAAGCTAGTAGAGGCCACTCTGAGTGGCGCCCGAGGACCCGCCCTCTGACTTCTGAACTCCTCCCAGTATGCGGTGTGGCCCACCCTAGAAACAGCAACAGCGATGGGGGCTGGAGGTGGGAGGGATTCCTAGGGACCCGTCATCCTCTGAGGAAGACAGTGCAGGGCACTAGGCATCCCACAGAGAGTGCTGAAGCCCCCCCAGGGCCAAGGACTCCTCTGAGTCTCTGAGCTGGAAAGACAGACGTGTGACCACCTAGGACCCACTCCTGTCAGCTGAGGCAGCCAAGACAGCAGCCCCAGCAAAAGTACCATGAGGTGGCACCTTGCCCCTGTCAGAATGCCTATCAAGAAGTCTACAATAACAAGTGTTGGTGAGGATGTGGACGAAAGGGAACCCTCGTACAATGCTGGTGGGAATGTTAATTGGTGCAGCTACTCTGGAAAACAGTAAGGAGGTTTCTCAAAAAGCTAAAAATAGAACTACCATACAATCTGGCACTTCTACTCCTGGGTATATATCCAAAGAAAACAAAAACACTAATTTGAAAAGATATACACACCCCAATGTTCATTGCAGCACTATTTACAATAGCCAAGACATGGAAGGAACCCAAATGCCCATCAACAGATGAATGGGTAAAGAAGATGTGGTATATAGATACAATGGAATACTACTCAACCATTAAAAAGAATGAAATTCTGACATTTGCAGCAATGTGGATGGACCTAGAGAATATTATACTTAGTGAAATAAGTCAGAGAGAGAAAGACAAACACAGGATGATATCACTTATATGTAGAATGTAAAAAATAATACAGATGAACATATACGCAAAACAGAAACTGGCTCACAGATAGAAAACAAACTAGTGGTTACCAAAGGTGAAAGGGAAGGCGGGAGGGGCATATTAGGGGGATGGGATTAAGAGATACAAACTGCAATGTATAAAATAGATAAGCAACAAGGATCTATTGTATAGCACAGGGAACTATAGCCATTATCTTGTAATAACTTTTAATGGAGCAAAATCTGTAAAAATGCTGAATCACTGTGCTGTACACCTGAAATGAATATGATAATGTAAGTAAACTACACTTCAATTAAAAAAAAAAAACAAAACACGATAATAGCAGCCCCAGCTCCCTGGCCCCTAACCTTGGCCTCGGAATCCAGGTTGGCAGGGTCTGCGGGCACAGCCAACTCCACTGTCCGTGTCTCTGCAGCGATCACTCCGACGGGGATCCCCCCCAGCCTGCAAGGTGGAGCACAAGGGAACTGGGGCGCTGGGCAGCGTCCCAGGCAGATTCGGGGACCGGCGAGTCCAGCCAGCCCGAGCTGATATTCTACAGGCACATGGGCTGGGTCCTGGGTGGCCGGGATGAGGGCATACAGAGCAGAGTGCTGTTTTCAGTCTGGCAGGCTATTCTACCGGAAGGCAAAGCAGCAGCCCCAAAGCAATGAAAAGCCTCACAAACTAGCAGGCTGGCAAGGTCCTTTGGGTGCCCTTGTTGGGGCAACAGCGGCCATGGTTGGGGGGAGGGTCAGGCCAGTGCAAGGACGGGAGCAGCACCGTCCACTAGAACTTTCCATGATGATGGCCACGTTCTCTATCTGCCTGACCAGTGTGGCAGCCGCGAGCTGCACGTGACCACTGAGCATTTGGAATGCGGCAGGGACAGCGGAGGAACTGAATATGTGTCATGTTCTTTCACTGTAACTCATCTGAATTTGAACTGTCACGTGTGGCCAGCAGCTACCACGGTGGACAGCGTGGGTCCAGACACCACGTCACATCTGGAAAAGGGCTGAGGGATGCTGAGCCTGAAGGAGCTCCAGTCATGGGGAGTCCGTGGCGTCGGTATCTATCACCTCTGACCACTGGCTGCCCCCAGCCACATGCGGCACTTAATTACTCTCATTTACACTCCCAACAGTTGTATGAGGCAGGTTTGGGGACAGCAGTCTTCAAATAAAGAGCTTCCTTATGGAGGGAGGAGTAGATTTCATCTCATGTTTAAAAAACATATTAAAAAAAAATAAAACACTTACGGAGAAGCAGCTAAGTTCCAATACTAGGCTTAGTATTTTCGTAGTTATTGCAGGGAGGTAAATAATAACAACAATAATGACAGTGGTGGTAGCTGCTACCACCTGTGGAGCGGTTATGATTTTTTTTAAAGCTTTTTATTTATTTTTTAATTTTTTGGCCGCGTTGTGTGGCATGCGGGATCTTAGTTCCCTGACCAGGGAGCAAACCTGCGCCCCCTGCAGTGGAAGCGTGGAGTCTTAACCACTCGACTGCCAGGGAACTCCCTGTTTATATTTTAAGTGCCTAACATATGTTGTCTCTTCTAATCATCACAACTTTGTGGTGGGGGAGGTGTCGAATTATTACCCCCATTTTACAGATGAGGATGTAAAGGCCCAGAGAGGGTGAATGACAGAGCTCAGGTCCAACTCCAGAACCTGGACTTGAAGCAACTACATCGTGTCAGGAATCTGAGTGGTAAATTATGAGGATGCTGCTTTGGGCTCCATATGAAGAGGAACTTTTGGGCAGCTGGAGTGATCCAAAAAGATAAGGGCTACACCACTGAGGAATGAGAGGCTCAGCTTTCAAAGCATTCAAGCATTTAAGCCTTCTGCCAGCTATGGTCTACAACAGGGGTTCCTGCCTGTGGCCCTCCTGAAATGGGAATTCACAGTTCTGACCGTCTGTGCAGTTTCCGGGGGGAGTACCAGGGCCACCTTCTGATTCCCAAAGGGGTCCATGGCCCCCCTGGCTAGGGAGCCCTGCCCCAGGGGCAGACACGAGGGGCAAGGGTGCTGGGCCCCAGCAAGAGGTTGGCTGAGATGCCTTCTAAAGCCACAGACAAATCCAGGCTTTATGAAGAAGTTCATCATCCAGAAAACCATCCCCCCTGCCCCCCACTGCTTTTCCTTTCAGAAAATCCTGGGGCCAGGAAGAAAGTGTCCCTAGGGGCCACCTAGGAGGAAAGAATCCCTGGCTTTGTACCTGGGAGTCCCAATACCTGGGGAGGCCAGGTGTGTGCTGCCTGCCCCATCCTCAGGGTTACCTTGCTCGTCCCGTCACCACAGTCTGGGCCCAGGGCACCATGATTTCCTTGAAACTGCCCTGGTCGAAGAATCCACTCTGCCAGGATCCCTTCAGGGCTGTGGGCAGAAGGGCAGAAGCCCAGGCCAGGGGCTGGGTTGATAAGGGCCCCCCAGCGTCCGCCTGGAGGGGCAGACTGCTCTCCCGTCTCCCTAAGGACAGCCTGACCTTGACAGCCCAAATACCTTTTTTCCTGGAAAACTACACAGATACCGACCCTTCCCCCACACCCCAACACACAAAACCAGGGCTGCAAAAAATACAGCAAGTCAGGAATTCAGTCCATATAGAACATCCAACTATATACATCAACTCCTGTCAAGGCCAAACACAAGGAGACCCTAATCACAATCTCTGCCTTTTCTTCCCAAGAGGCAGAGAGCTGATGGATGTCTTCCGAAGGTAGGATTTCAAGAAGGGACCACCTGCCCCAAAAAACTCATCCCTAACCTGGTGGCTGCAGCTTCAAAACCATTTAACTGGGAAGAAAGTGTTCAATTTTAGAGAGAGAGAGAGAGAGAGAGAGAGAGAGAGAGAGAGAGAGAGAGAGAGAATGAATATGATGATGTCAATTGCAGCCATCCCTGGAGAGGATGTGCTGCCAGGAATCTACACCACGGTGTAAATGACAGCAGTTTGGACACGAGGTGCCAGGTAGGATGAGAGATCTCAAGTTGCAGGAGTGGGAGGTTGGGCTTCTGGGAACAAAGCAGCCCAACCTCAGTGTCTGCCTGGGGGCTGGCCCGACTAGCTGGAGAAAACTGTCAGTAATATATCAGGCGTTTTTTTTTTGTTTTTTGTTTTTAATCTATTCATGGCTGTTGCGGCAAGCGGGGGCCGCTCTTCATCGCGGTGCGCGGGCCTCTCACTATCGCGGCCTCTCTTGTTGCGGAGCACAGGCTCCAGACGTGCAGGCTCAGCAATTGTGGCTCACGGGCCCAGCCGCTCCGCAGCATGTGGGATCTTCCCAGACGAGGGCTTGAACCCGCGTCCCCTGCATTGGCAGGCAGATTCTCAACCACTGCGCCACCAGGGAAGCCCCTCAGGCGTTTTTAAAATCAAGATGAAGCCAGTGCTCACAGGCGAGAAAGCCCAAGAGAAATGGCAGAGGGAGAAGTAGGGCATGGGGCTTCTTTTGCTGGCAGGGCCTGGCACGCTCCTGGCAGCACGTCCCCTGCCCCACACAGCTGGATGGGGAGGCCAAGTTCTAAAGGGGACAGCGTGTGAAATTCTAGACTCGGGATTGTGGTAACGGGGCGGCTCAGCTTTCCTGTTCTGGTTGCTCCGAATGTAATCAAATACTTCCAGGAGGCCTACCTGTCCCTTTCAGAGCGAGAGAGAGAGAGAGAATTGTGTGTGTGAAAGCATGTGGGTGCACACGGGTGTGTTTGAACATGTGTGTGCACATCTATCCATGTGAATCTGCAAACGTGGGTATAGAAGAGGCTAAGTTGCTCGTCCTGAGTAAACTCATGGAGAGTTACCTTATTAGGTTTAGCCAAATAGAAAAAGAAACAGAGAGAGAGAGGGAGAGAGAGAAGCATTCTTCTCTTTGAAACCCTGATGTTACAGCACCAGAGTTTCCACCTATGTAACCGCATTTGGGGAAATTTGGGGAGGGAGGCCATGACCTCTGCTACCCTTCACCTCCATCCATCAGCTCCAGAAACCGGAGGCTGTTTCCACCCCTTCTTGGTCAATAGCTCAGGAAAAGCTTAGAGAAAAATCTCCATTCCTCCACCCCCTTTGCATTCGATCTCAGGTGTATCCCTCTGGGACATCTGACCAAGTAACAGTGCTTCTACCGACACGTTCCTTTATCCCAGGCGCAGAAAAGAAACCCCAAGACCCAGGTCTCAGGCAAAGTCTTTTAGGACTTACTTGGGTGAGGCCTTCCTGCAAGCAACCACCGGGGGTCATAGGGTGAGCGGGACGGTTGGAATTCAATCTCTCTGTCAATGGGGTCAGTGGATGTGATGATTGGGACTGGACTGCGATTATCCTAGAAAAGAAAGCCAGGTCTCCAGCTCAGTCCTCTGTGCTTGTCAATAACATCTGCAGTCTGCTCTTTGCCCTCCTCTCCTCCTCTGGTGGTGATGCCTGGTCACGTGACAGAACCCAACCCCAAGTAGCTCATCGTCACATCTATGAGTAGCATTTGGTGAGGGCCTAGTAAGCGCTGGGCTCTACGCATCATGTCACTTAACCATC
This sequence comes from Balaenoptera acutorostrata, assembly GCF_949987535.1. NCBI lineage: Eukaryota > Metazoa > Chordata > Mammalia > Artiodactyla > Balaenopteridae > Balaenoptera > Balaenoptera acutorostrata. Next base: position 74,663,141 of record NC_080076.1, on the reverse strand, counting down.
ATGATAACACCCTGGGGTGGGTGCTATTGTTATTCCCATTTCACAGATGAGGAAACCGAGGCTCAGAAAGATTAAGAGATGGTCCTGAGGTCTCATTACTACTGAGGAGGAAGCCAAGAATCAAATCGAGCCTGACTGCAAAGCTTGAGGATTCTCTGTTGTCCAATGTTACCTCTTTTGATGAGAGGAAATGCCACCTTTTTGTTGTTGTTGTTAGAGAACAGCCTTTTATTCTGTTTGTTCAGGCACCAACCATCCACTATTCCCTTAGAGAATTTACAATGACACAGAAATAGTACAGAGGTGATTTTTTTGGTAAATTAAGTATAAACTATTTCCCTGGGTATAAAGAGGATATTTAGCAATTAACTTTCTGAGCTGTGGGATTAATAAACAAAGATTTAAAAATAAACATTAAAGTTGCTGATGTTTGACATTAAAATTCAAAGCACCTTGTGTGTAAAATTCTAGCTGTATTATCTCAGGGTAATTAGTTTGCTAGTAATTGTCATACAGGATGGCATGTGCATTTTAGAGGCTTGTTTCCACTCACTTACTGGCCATATTACCTTGGACAAGGTACTGCATTTCTTTAAATCTCAATTTCCTTATCTGTAAAGTGGTAATAATAATAGCAGCTCTCCGATAGGGCTGTTGTGAGGATTTAACAACATTATGAAGATAAAGGGCTTCACATAATGACTTTAGTAAGTGCTCAGTAAATATTAGTGATGACTCTTAAATCTTGGCCTTGGTGTAGGAGTTGTAAGAACTCTATTTTGTTTTTAAACATTTCATTAAATACATCATTCCATATTTAACACATGTCCATCCACGTTGAAACTGCCACCTCTTTCTAAAGGATTGACAGAGAGCATCCTTACAATGGCATTAAAAAAAAAAAAAAAAAAAAAAAAAAAAGAGGGCTTCCCTGGTGGCGCAGTGGTTGAGAATCTGCCTGCTAATGCAGGGGACACGGGTTCGAGCCCTGGTCTGGGAAGATCCCACATGCCACGGAGCGGCTGGGCCCGTGAGCCACGGCTGCTGAGCCTGCGCGTCTGGAGCCTGTGCCCCGCAGCGGGAGGGGCCGCGATAGTGAGAGGCCCGCGCACCGCGATGAAGAGCGGTCCCCGCACCGCAATGAAGAGTGGCCCCCGCTTGCCGCAACTGGAGAAAGCCCTCGCACGAACCGAAGACCCAACACAGCCAAAAATAAATAAATAAATAAATAAAGTAGGGGAAAAAAAAATTATAAAAAAAAAAAAAAAAAAGAAAGCAAAGAACAGCAAGTACAGGGCTTGGTACCAGAGAGGGAAGGAGGGAGGAGTGAAGAAAAATTAAACGCAGCCACATCTTCAGTGCTCCCTGTTCCCCACACCACCTGGCAAATGAACTTGACAGCAGAGTCTTCCAGGCTCTAAGCTGCAGGGGGGTGGGATACTGCACCTTTGGCATATAGGACAGCCACTCCAGGATGGTACAAACACCCTCGAAGTCATCCGGCACGGTGACATGGGAGACGCCATTGTAATGCATGATCTGCACGCCGCCCAGCTGGTTGTTGGACGTGTAAACCTCTCTGCCCAGGACCTGCTTTGACATGGCAGGGTTAGCAAGGTTCTGCCTGGCCCGGGGCCCCTCCACCTGTTCGGAAGTCATCCCCCTCAGTGGTCCTCAACCCTGGCTGCATGGTAGAATCATCTGGGAGCTTTCAAAAGTCCCGATGCCCTGGCTGTACCCAGACTGATTACATCAGAATCTTTCGTATTTTCTTTTTGAACTTCCAGAAAATTCCAATATGTAGCCCAATTTGAGAACCAGTGATCCAGCTGATTACTATAGTCAACTCCAAAGCAAAACCCTACCTAACATTTCTGATGCAGCAGGTCTGCAGTGTGGCCTGAGAATTTGCATTTTTATGTGACCCCAGGTGATGCTGCCAGTTCAGGGGCCGGACTTTGAGACCCTCAGTGGGATTTTAGCAGATATTATGTTATGGAGGCTTTACAGCAATGTGGAAAGCATTTTAATACAGTGAAAAAAGTCGAATGAAACTGCACTCACTAGGAGTCTAACCATGTTAAGATACAAGACTAGAGGAAAATACACCAAAATTGTAGTAGGAGCAAAATTACTTTTTGGGGGGTCTTTTTCCAATTTTCTGCAATGTGTAATGCCATTTTAATAATTTTTAAAATTTCAATAATATTTAAAAATTTAAATTACAGTAATACAGAGTTAGTTCCACCAGAAGAGCCTAATATATATACATATTTTTGGGGGCTCATAAGAGGCCCATATAACTGCAAAATGGAAAAACAGCTCTGACATCAGTAGGGATGAAACTGGTTTCATGTTGAGAAAAATCCCCCATCGGGGACACTGGGAAAGTTAAAATGACCCCTCCCCCGCCCCGCCCCTACATGTCCACTCCCCAGTGGCCCCTTCAAGGTCACCTTGTTGAGAGCCATTGCCCCTGTCAGGATGATGTGGGAATTCTCCACCTGGATCACTCGCTGGCCCAGCCTCACCAGATAGGCCCCGATCCCAAGGGCTCGGCAGGTCACCTGTGGAGACAGGATCCCTCCTGCATTCCCCAGGGCCACGTGCCCCACCTACCACAGTGAGGACAGCCCAGGGACCCGCTGGGCACCAACGGAAGCTAAGCTTGGCCACTGGCAACCTGATTGGAGGCCAAACAGCGTGACACAAGCCTTCCTTCAGGGTGCCTGACCTCAGCCTCCTAACCAGAAAGAATGGGGTTAGCAAAGAAGGGTGTTGTAAAGACAGCAGAAGTGGAATGTTCTGGTTCTTGCTTCAAGAGGCATGTCTGTGGCTCTTCTGAGCTTGGTCACTCCTGAGTCATTGCAGCCGTTCACACAACCAAAGGAGGCCTAGGAGGGCGTGTGAAACTGGAAAAATCCGAGCGAGGTCTGTACCGAGTTAACAGTATTGTGTCAACGTCAATGTCCCAGTTCTGATCACGTCTGATGGTTATACTGTCTTGGGGGAAGCTGGGTGATGGGTACATAGGACCTGCCTATACTATCTCGTATCTGGTGTGTCCTAAACTATTTCAAAATAAAAAGACATACAGGCAGATCTCGTTTTATTGCACTTCATGGATATTGCTTTTTTTTTTTTTTTATAACAAACTTAAGGTTTCTGGCAACCCTGCGTGTCAGATGATGGTTAGCATTTTCTAGCAATAAAGGATTTTTTAATTAAGGTGTGTACATTTTAAAAAGACATTAATGCTATTGCACACTTAATAGACTACAGTATAGTGTAAACATAATTTTTACATGGACTGAGAAACCAAAAAATCCGTGTGACGTTTATTGCAATATCCACTTTATTGCAACATTTGCTTTATGGTAGAGGTCTGGAACCAAACCTGCAACATCTCTGAGGTGTGCCTGTCTGTATATATATAAATAAAAGATACATATATATTTATATATTTTTGGAATATATAAAAATATACATATCTTTTTATATCCTTCAAAATAAAAATATTTTGGAATATGTAAATATATGCATAAATCTTTTTATTTTGAAATATATATGAAACATATTTAAATGACATCTAGAAAACAAGCCTAAGGAAGACACTCATGGCCAACATCTTCCACCTTGGAAACTGAAGATACAACACTGAAGGTAAAAATCATATCTTGAGTGACAGTTTACCATTGAAAAGTACTATTACTACGACTCTACCAGAAACAGAAAATATTTTTGAAAAGGCCAAACTGGGGAGCGGGAAGAGAGTCATTAGTACTAGTTAAAATCGGACAGAAGTTCTTCTAAATACTCAGTACCTTTTAAATAAGAGGTGATTGGCCCCTGATTCAAACCAACCAACTGTAACAAGATATTTTTGAGATAACTATTCAAACTGAACCCAAACTGTGTTCTGATGATATTAAAGAACTGCCATTGATACTGTTGGGTGTAACAGTACTGTGGTTATGTTTTAAAAAAATGAGGGGGGGAGCATTAATCTAGTAAAGATCCACATTGGGGTACTTACAGATGGAAAGATATAAGTGGAGTTTGCTTTAAAATATTCCAGAACAGGGGGGCAGAGGGACTGGGGACATAGGAATGGTTACACACTGATAATTGTTGGAGCTGGTGATGAGTACATAGGGCTCATTAGCAATTCTCTTTACTTTCTTGACTATTTTAAAGTTTCTATAATAAAAAGTTGAGACGGAAAAGAAAATAGGAGGGGACTCACCAAGCTGATGGTGACAATCTCATCATAATCCAGGGAGGTCTCCCCAGCAATCATGCCTGAGCCCCTCAGATTCTCTACGCCCAGGCCATCCTCCTTCCCAATGATATCCGTGATGACATACCTTCAAGAACCAAATGCGAGTTAAACACTGAGCTCTAGCCCAGAAAAATCCAAGGCTGATGCGTTTCCCAAGGACCCGAGGAAGGAAGGCTAAGCAAGGTGAAGGATTGGAAAGTGATAAAGCAGCCAGAGGTGAGATGAAGGCAGGGGTCTAGGCCCCTGATGATTGGCCCTAAAGTTTCTAGAAGGGCAAGTACAGCATCAATAATCATCATCCTTCCAACCAAAGATAAAGTTTGCCTATTCAGAGGCTGTCCTAATGAAATGTCACCCCACCCTGCATTCCTCCAGAAGCAATCTAGAATAGCCTTTGGTCTACAGAGACATGGGGGTACACAAGGAGAAGCCACTTGGTTCATCATCAATCAATCAATCAATCAATCAAGATTCCATGGCCACATAAGTACACTGTACAGCCTAACCCATTAGGGATTCACAAGGCATTTCAGTGCATTAAATATTCTGAGAAAGCCTGCAATAAAGATGCTTGTTGGATCTCATTTAACCCAGTGTTTCCCAAACTTACTTGACTATGGAAAATTTTCCCTCCCTCGCATCCTCCCAAATCACCAACTAACATTCCAGGAAACTCAGCCTGGGAAATTCTGATTTAAATCAGAATCTGATATAAAAAACCCACAACCTTCCCTGGAAAAGACAGTCGGTATTGCCCTTGACGTTCTCATGGAGCAGGCCCTCCCGGCATCTTCCCAGCTCACCAAATCACTGCTGAGTCAGTTTGGCTAATTTGGTCACAAAATGTGAACCTGCAGCTCTGGGGACACTGTGGGAATCCAACCTAATTCTCCTTGCACGATGTGTTATTTTTGTGAAGGGCGTGCCTCATTTTGGGATGACAAGGATGGGCTCACCCTAAAGGATGCCCCAGGTGTCTGAGCTATCAGTGCCCCCAGTGGAGCTCGGGGGTCCCATTGTACAAACACTACCACCTGCTTGATATACTGTCAGAAGCCCAGAGGCGAAGAGGCAGATTCCCTGGGAGTAGCTGAAATTAACCACAGGCAAAATGAAGGAGCTGCCTGGTAGGTTATTTACCTGGATTCTCCTTCTTCCTCGATGTGTTTACAATGGACGGAGTTCAGGGAGCTGACTGTGGTGTAGTCTTGGGGAGTCAGGTACAGGTACTTAATTCCCTTAAAAATACATACTTCAGTAAGGCTATGAGTCCAGCTTCATGCACTCAACAGCCACTGTTTTGTTTTGTTTTAATGTCAACACTGTGATGGGGGGGCGCGCGGGGGTGTTAATAACACCATGTTAATAACACAGTCACCTGTCTGATGTTAATACTGTGTTAATAACAGCAATAAACTGAAGGTCTGCTCTGTGCTTTCTACTCGTCCTTACAACACAACCTCACTTTCTTCCTGGGTTCTCTGATTTAATGTTTTTTAATCATCTTTTCATTCTCTTTCCCCTATGGAGCTTTTTTTTCCTTAATGCCAACCCCCCCCAATAAAATTTTATTATAGATATATTGTTTATGTAATGTGTGTATGTGTACATATATATATACGTGTATGCTTTTTACATGAAAAGAATAATTTTTGCCCCCTTAGGGGGGGCAATACCACCCCCTTGAGAACTCATGCTCTGGTTGCAAAGAATGACTCTGTCCCCTGCATTTTCACATTACAAGATGTATGCTTTTCTCTATTCATTTTGCCTTTTATGGTAGCTGGTGTCTCTAGGTCTCCTGGATGATTTTTAAGAACTTCCTGAGGCCAGGGATTATGTTATCATTCACATTTGCATCCTTGGTGTGCACTGCGTTCAAGAGATGCTCAGTATGTATTAACTCTGTGTTTACATAAAAAATAACTTTTTTTTCATTATTGTCCCCCTAAGGATCCTATTTACACCTTTTTTCCTAATCGTCACCCCCTCCCATGAAATTTTAATGCCTGTTTATGTACTTTATGGATATCTATGCTGTCTACACAAAGAGCAAGATTTTTTTCCGCCCCCTTGGAGGTGCTGTCACCCCCACAGAAAATACAACAGGAGCTTAGTGCAGTCACACTGCCACCCCAGCTTTATCACGTACCTTGTGGGGGTCTTCCCGGTCCACCCAAGCCACCTGGAACATGTGTTTGATCTCCTCCGCAAGGCCGATACGGGCCCCACTGTTGGCAGCGAGGTAGATTTTGGGGATGCCCTCTGCCCGGGCCATCTCGGATGCCCGCAGGTACAGTAGGTCTTCTCCAAGGCCAAAGGATCCTATCCGGAAGGTGATGTCATTGCTGATGAGGATAACGTCACGCCCGTCTGGGTACTCAAGGGTCTTAAACCTCATTTTGAAGGCCACCATGCCCACCTGGCGAGGACATGAATGCACAAGAAAACGGGCTTGTTTCTTCAGGAGGAATTTATTTATTTATTTTTGGCCACACTGCACAGCATGCAGGACCTTAGTACCCCGGCCAGGGATTGAACCCACGCCCCCTGCAGTGGAAGTGCAGGGTCTTAACCACTGGACCGCCAGGGAAGTCCCCCAGGAGGAAATTTTTTTAAAGGGTGATTCCGGCCAGGGGCTGGGCTCTGTGAGTTTTTTTTTTTTTATTTTATTGAAGTATAGTTGATTTACAATGTTGTGTTCATTTCTTCTGTACAGCAAAGCGACTCAGTTCTTTACCTCATTTCCTCCAGGAAGTCGGTTCATCTCCACCAGCTGGCCCTGCGGGTCCAGCACTAGTTCGGTGTATGTCAGGATGTCTTTGGGGTACTTGTCCGGGGAGCCCCACATTTTAAAAAGAGCCTACAGAGAGCACAGGAAAGAGAAAAACCTGAAGTCATCAGTAAGGAAGTACATTTTCTACTGCTTTCTCTCTTTTTCAATCATGAACTATTTAAAGCATACATGCAGAAAAATAAATACCCAAGCACCTATCTCATGGCTTTGTCAAATCATAATTTTTCCATAGTAGCTTAAGATTTTTTTTTAAAGAAATAAGAAAAATGCAGTTAAAGTCCCTGGTGTACCCCTCCCCATCCCATTCTCATCCCTCCTCCTCCCTGCTCCCCTCAGGTAACTATTATCCTGAATTACTGTCCATCAGTCCTCTGTATGCTTTTACATTTTTATTTCATCATATGTGCAGACATTTAAAACATAGCATTATTTTGCATGACTTATACTTTAAATAATGGTATTGCACTGGACACGTCCTTCCACAACTTATTTTTCCAACTCTCCAATATATTTGAGAGATTTATCCATATTGATAAATTTAGCTCTGGTTTATTCATTTTCCCTGCTGTTCAGTTTTCCATGATATAAATTTATCACAATTTATTTATTCATAACCCTTTTGAGGAACATTTAGTTTTCCAATTCTACACCAACAATGCTGTAATCAACATTTTTACGGTCTTTTTTTTTAAAATAAACACGGATGAGTGTTTCAATGGGTGTATACCTAGGAATGAAATTGCTGGGTCATAGGGTATGTGAAAATTCAGATTTACTGGATATTATCAGATTGTTTCACAGTTCTAGTAAGAAGGTGTGAGAGCTCCTTTGCTCCATATACTTGGCCACACTTGGCTTGGTCAAATATTTTAATGTTTACCCATCTGCTGGGTGTGAAACTGTACTGTGATTTTTTTTTTTGTACTGTGATATTGATCGGTACTTCACTGATTATCAGTGAGGTGAGCACCTTAGGATATATTGATTGATCTTGTAAGTTTCTCCTTTTTTTTGTCAATGTCCTAAGTATAACTCTTGCCCATATTTTTTATAGTTTTGCTTGTTCTTTTTTTCCCAATTGATTTATAAATGCTCTGTAGATAATATTGCTCTAATCCCTTGCTGGAAACAGATATTTAAACATATTCTCCCAATCTGGGGTTTGTCTTTTCTCTTTTACGTAAATAACTTTTAAATTTTAACATAGTCAAATTTATGGAGTTTTCCTATGCTTATGCTTTCAACTCACTCCAAGTGGTTTTAATCCTCTTGAAATTTATTTTTGTACACCAGATGAGGTAGAAATCGAAAATTGTTTTTCCCAATTAGATAAGAAATTTCTTTGTACCCTTTAGTGAAATTTATTCCCTTGATTCAGAGTCCCACCTCTGCATTCAATCAAGGTTCTGTTGTAAGTGGGTTTGACTCTAGACTCTATTCTGTTCCATTGGCCTATTTGTTTAGCTCTGTTAGAATAATATTACACATTGTAGTATGTACTGCTGCTTGAAAGTAAATAATGACTTATTTTAAAGGATGGCTAAGACAAGTCCTCCTGATTTTGTTCTTTTTCAAAAGTGTTTTTGCTATTCACGCACTTTTGCTATCCCTATGAATTCTTCAGTTGCACCAAAACTCCAGAATTATACTGAATGTATTAATTTGGGGGGAATTATTATCTTTATAATATTGAAGCTTCCCATCATACATAAGCATGATATATCTCTCTATTTAGGCTTAAAGTATTTCTGTAAAGTTTCAAACTTTCCTCCATAAATGTCTTGTATGTTTTTTGTTTGATTTATCCCTAAACTTGGAGCTGATCTTAATATTGTAAATGGCATTTTTTCCAATTAGATTTTACAATAATTGCTGGTCTATGAGAGTACAATTAATTTTTGTATATTGCTCTTGTATCTAGCAACCTTGCTGTATTATCTAATTGGTTCCATAAATTCTCTTGGATTTCTTGTATAGGCATTTATATCATTTCTGAAAAACATAACTTTGCTTCCTTCTTTCTACTCTTTACACCTTTTATTTCTTTTTCTCTTCTTTCTGCATTGGCCAAGAACTCAAGTAAAAAAAGTTGAATAGAAGGGGTGTTAATGGATATTTCTATCTGTACCTATCTTTGAAGCGAATACTTCTAACATTTCACCATTAGGTGCTATTAATTTTAGGTGGATGTCTTTTATCAAAATAAACAAATTCGGGGCTTCCCTGGTGGCACAGTGGTTAAGAATCCCCCTGCCAATGCAGGGAACACGGGTTCGAGCCCTGGTCCGGGAAGATCCCACATGCCACGGAGCAACTAAGCCTGTGCGTCATAACTACTGAGGGTGTGCTCTAGAGCCCATGAGCCACAACTACTGAGCCCACGTGCCACAACTACTGAAGCCCGTGTGCCTACAGCCCATGCTCCGCAACAAGAGAAGCCACCGCAAGGAGAAGCCTGTGCACCACAACAAAGAGTAGCCCCTGCTCACCGCAACTAGAGAAAGCCCGCTCGCAGCAACGAAGACCCAATGCAGCCAGAAATAAATTAAAAAAAAAAATTCCCTTCTAGTCCTAGTTTATTAAGAGCTTTTATTATAAATAGATACTATCTTTTCAAACACATTTTTTGCACCTATTGAGAAACTTAAGTTCTTTCTTAATCTATTAACATGGTAAACTACAGACTTCCTAATACCATACAAGCTGTCACAAGATAAATACTATTTAGTGTAAATTTTTTTAAAAAAATCATTACTGGATTTCATTTGCTAATATTTTAATTATGATTTTTGTGTCCATGTTCATAAATGAGATAATAAATTTCCTTTCTCCTAATGTTCTTATATTGGATTAATATTAAAGTAATAATAACCTGATGAAATGAGTTAAGCATTCCCTTTGTTTTTTCTATTCTCTAAACAGTTTGTATACAAAGGGAATTATCTGTCCCTTGAAGGTTTGACAACAATTGTTGTAAAATTGTCTAGGACCAATTTTAGTAGATGGGTGTTTTTGACCTATGAATTCAATTTCATTAATGCTTTTTTTTCAAATTATTTATTTATTTATTTATGGCTGCTTTGGGTCTTCATTGCGCGTGGGCTTTCTCTAGTTGCAGCGAGCGGGGGCTACTCTTTGTTGCTGTGCACAGGCTTCTCATTGTTGTGGCTTCTCTCATTGCGGAGCATGGGCTCTAGGCACGCGGGCTTCAGTAGTTGTGGCTTGCGGGCTCTGGAGCGCAGGCTCAGTAGTTGCGGCGCACGGGTTTAGTTGCTCCACGGCATGTGGGATCTTCCCGGACCAGGACTCGAACCCATGCCCCCTGCATTGGCAGGCGGATTCTTAACCACTGTGCTGCCAGGGAAGTCCCTGTCTGGGCCCAATTTTAGTAGATGGATGTTTTTGAACTATTAATTCAATTTCATTAATGCTTATAATCTATATTTTCTACTTCTTCTTGAGTCAGTTTTGATAAGATATATTTTTCTTAGAAATTTTCATCTGTTTTCAAATTTATGGGTTGTCCACCATACTCTGTTTCTTTATCTAAAAGAAAGTGGATGGATTTATTGCTGATTTGTCTGTTTCTTATTCTTATGGCCTGTGACTTCTGAGGCAAAAGGATACAGACAATGACATTCTTAATTATAAAAGTTTCCATTTATTAAGCATCTACTGAATACTTTACATATATTTCTTACCACAACCTGGGGAAGTAGGTAATATTATTAGCCTCATTTTACAGAGGAGGAAAGTGAGGCCCAGAGAGGTGAAGGAACTTGCCCAGGGACACACAGGAAGCAAAGGACAGATTTGGAACTCAGGCCCAGGCCTTACTGACCCTAAATGGCAGCTTTTCCTACTATCCTGCATCTCCTATGCCTAAAGTACACTGATGCTTTCCTGCAGACAGTAGAAGTCCACGACCTCAGTTTCATGAACGTCATTCACAAGGCAATGGAGAAGATGTACACAGGCACCCACATCACCAATGCCAGTGTGCTCAGTCTCCTTGAAAGGCCCTTCTACGTAAAAAAAATAAAGGCATAGAAAGCATACTTGAAGGAAATACACTAAAATGTTATTGCAGTCCTCAATGGTAGACAAGTGATTACCTATGAGTGAAATTTTATTTGCTTATTCCTATTTTTCTGTATCCAGTGTATATTTAATAATCATAAAAACATAAAACATTATTTTTTTTAAGTAGACCAAAAAGTCTTCAAAGGCAGTGACCCCATCCTCTTCCTCATGGTCTATCTACCCTTAGAATGGTTCCTGGCATGTAGCCAGCACTTAATATAAGCATTAAAAAGACCAGAAGGAAATGGTAAGCAATTTGTCTTTAGTACGTGGAACAAGGAGTCACTTTTTCCTTCTTTCCACTCTCCTTTACTTTCCAAAGTTTCTATATTATATTCCTTTTTATCACTGGGATGAAATTAGGTTTGTTTTAGAAAAATATACTATGAAGTCATTCTCAATATTAGTTTCTTTTCCTTCACGAATACTGTGTTCTTTAGAGTGGGGTCTTCAGAAGAGGAACTAAGGGGAATTCCCTGCTGGCCCAGTGGTTGAAACTTGGTGCTTTCACTGCCGTGGGCCCAGGTTCAATCCCTGGTCAGGGAACTAAGATCCCACAAGCTGCACAGTGTGGCCAAAAAAAAAAAAAAAAGAGTAACTAAGGATGGGGGGATGTCGATGCCAGTAGAGTCTCTAAGAGGACCCTGGGCAGTGCTGAGTCTCAGCCTCAGGACTTGCCTGCCTGAACATTTCCGGGAAGTCATACACATAGGTGGTACCCAGGGACTGGGCCTGGAATCGCTTAGCCTGAAGCAGATCCTTGGTGACATAGGGAGTATTGATCAGCATCCCGTGTTGGGGCCCTTGTTTGTTGCCGAAGGAGTGAAACATGATCTGGACCAGAAAGAAAGAAAAACAGAGAGTGAGGAGGGCAAGTCTCAGAGAACCACACTCCTGCCCAATTTATTTCTTCCCAGTCCTCAGTGAAAATGCAATGAAGGAATACTACTCAGCCAGAACAAAGAATGAAATAATGCCATTTGCAGCAACATGGATGGACCCAGAGATTATCATGCTAAGCGAAGGAAGTCAGAAAGAGAAAGACAAATACCATATGATATCACTTATATGTGGAATCTAACATATGACACAAAGGAACTTTTATGAAACAGAAACAGACCCACAGACATAGAGAATAGACTGGTGGTTGTGAAGGGGGAGGGTGTGTGGGAGAGGGATGGACTGGGAGTTTGGGGTTAGTAGATGCAAGCTATTATATATAGAATGGATAAACAACAAGGTCCTAGTGTATAGCACGGGGAACTATATTCAGTATTCTGTGATAAACCATAATGAAATAGAATATTAAAAAAATAATGTGTATATATATATGTATAACTGAATCACTCTGCTGTATAGCAGAAATTAACACAACATTGTAAATCAACTATATTTCAATAAAAAATGCAATGAGGGGAAGCATAGCATGTATCACATAACAAAGTGAGTGCCTGGGAGAATAATCTTCTCTTCTCTGCCACTGTGGGAAACAGATGTGGAGACACAGCTCCAAAACCATAATTATCATACTACTAACACACACACACACACACACACACACACACACACTGCAAACAAAGCAGAGTGTATGTAAAAATTGGTGAAAGCCAAATAAGGTCTGCATTTGAGTTAATAGACTGGACCAGTGTCAACTTCCTGTCTTGACAAGGTCTCTGGTTAAAAAAGATGCTATCATTGGGGAAAGTTGGGTGAAGGGTACATGAGTATTCTCTGTACTAAATTTTCTCCTCTGTGCTATTTTTGCAACTTTTTGAGAGTCTTTAAGTGTTTCAAAATAAAACGATTATATATATACATGTAATCTACTACCTGTATATATAGTAGTCAATAGGAAACTTGATTCATTTTACAAAAGTCTATTCCAAAACACAGTTGGGGAAAATACCATTTCCCTAACTGAACTAACTTGGGAATTGTGTTATAATCATCCATAATACTCCACATCTTATCCCAAACATGGTTCTAGACTGGATTAAACTTTGGATTCATTCTCCTTCCCAGAGGAATGAACAACTGGGATTCAGAAGCTAACATGTTTATCATAAAACTCAGAGGAGCAGCCCCAATCTGACACAGCAAAGTTTCCAAGTGCCATTTTAATCTATGTCTTGCTCTCCGGGCAGCCTGCCTCCACTTCGACTTGACTTCTGTGACCCAGCCCGGCCTTACGTTTCCAGATCTGGGGTCGGTCACTTCTTTGTAGAGGCTGATGTCCAGGTAATAGCCTGACTCGTTGGTGATGAACAGGCGGATGGGAACGGCGTGGTCGGTGGTGGTCTGGCGGATGTTGATCTTGACCTCAGCCTGGAGCACGCGGAGTTTCCACAACCGGCTGCCGTAGCGCATCACCATGGACCGCACTGACTCCTCAATCTGCCGCAAACCACAGCAATTCAATTTCAGGACCCATTCCGCGCACACTCATAATAGTTCTAGCTCTGATTATAACAGAAAGATGAGATATACTGAATGCAAAATGCACTGCACATATATAGCAGAGCAATACGTGGCATGTATCCATTAACTATAAGCTGATAATAATCAAAGGTATCCTGCTAAGCATTTAAGCTCATTATCTCACTCTGTCCCCATAATTACTCAGAGAGGCTGGCATTTTTGTCCCCCACTGACAGATGAGGAAACTGAGGCTGGTAAGAGCTAGCACCCCTATGTTACCCTGTCTTTCTCTCCATCATGCATCCCAAGCCTATGCATTTTCTCTTCTAGGAACCATGTGAACTGGTGGAGTTGGGCAATCAGCATGGGCCTCTGCACCCCACACATGCCAAGCTGATGGACTAGAACGTCTTTCATCCAGAATCACCACCACAAACTCTGCCTGCTCGTGAAGAACCAGCCAATGGAGAATGGCTGAGCCACAGACCTCAGGTTCTCACCTCCCTTCCCCCACCCACATGCAGCCCTCAACAGAGCCTGGAACTAGGGAGAGGACAAAATTTTGTTTTGCAAAAGACGTTTTGGGCATCTGTGTCTTCCGAAATGTGAAGCGTGCCCACGGACGGGGAACATCCTTAGGGACGGTCCTAGGGGTGGTGGCTGAGAAACGGCTCTAGAATTAATCGATGGAAGGTTTGTTCTCCACCTGCAGCAAGTGAGACTCAGACATGCACATATGCACCCTGGAACTCAGGTCTCGAGCACCAGGAGACAACACCCTGGAGCAGGAAGGTCCCAGTGAAGGTGAACCTAGAGCCTGGTGAGAGCCCCGCCCCCAGAGGTGAGACCTTAAAGGGGTCCATGATGACGGTGGGCACGAAGTTGAGGAAGATGTGGTTGCAGTCGGTGCGCACGCTGGTGTTGTTGAACGCCACCTCCAGCTCGTCCATGGCCTCCAAGAGCAGCCGCTCGCCTTCGTTCTGCAGGTACTCGAAGGAGGCTTCCTGTCGAAGGGGGGGAGGGGCAGCCGCTAGGCCAGGGGTGCAGGGCCCAGAGAGTCGAAGGGAAAGGAGAACATCCCTCTCCTCCAAAAGGCATGCCAGGTCAGACAGCAGAGCCCTGCCTCCAGAGGTAAAGGGATGTCCAAGGCTGTCTCGTGTACTCAGCACCTCTTTAATTTTCTGTATTCTGATGCTTTGACAGCTGGGCCTTGCTGACCCTGGAGGGACTGCCCCTCCCAGGGTTAGCCAATTCCTAGAGCCTGTAAACAACTCACCCATGAGCATGCTTTTCAGGCAAACCAACCAATCCAGACCCCACACCCCAACTACTTCCTTGTCAGGCTCTCACCCTCCAGGCCACGATCCACTGGCCCTAATCACCCCAGGGCCAGGTATCAGACAAGTAGAGACAGTCCCTATGCTCACAGCCTGCTGAAATTACTCAAGCCAGCCAATCCCAAGCCTGCTCACCCTGCCTCACCCATTCCTTCCTGCGGAATCCACAATAAAGGCTCCTGTCCATGTATCCCCCCTCCCTCTGCCTCCTGAGCAGCCCTGGTGCTTCCCCATGTGGCCCCCATAGCTCAGCATGTCCCCTCCTCTGGGAATCTGTGATAACAAATAAACCATCTTTTCGATCACAACTGTCTCCTGATCTGTTGGCCTTACCATACCTGGATAATCATGAAAGTTATTAAAATATCTAGGTGACAGAGGCAGCAAAATACTGAGATTAGCTTAACATCCATCACTAGGGGATTTGTTAAAAAACATTACACACACAAGATGTACATCCATGCAAGGGAATTGCATGAAGGAAATCATCTTCATTAACATGGAAAGAGGTCTACAGTAAAAAAAAAAAAAAAAAAAAAAAAAAGTCTTTAAATGACTTGTCCAGCCTGAGCTCCTATCTGTAACATTACACCTACAACCCAATCCCAATACATATATGGAATTAGGCCTAGAAAGGGTCACCAACAGGGCTGAGCCCTGAGTGGCAGGATTCTGGTACTTTTCCTTGATTTTTAAAAATATTTTCAGTATTTTTTGCAATCTTCACAATATAATCATGAATTACTTTTCTGAAGGCAAGAAACAATGGGACATGATCACTCACGCACAGAGCAAGTACAAAAAAAATCCCCTTAACAAACCAGGATCTTTCTTTTCTATCCTCCCACTTCTCTCCTCATGCAGAGAGATCTCCGCGACAGAAGAAAGAATCCACATGCCAGCCCATGAAAACAGACCACTTCATTATCCACCTCCTACTCTGTCCCCAGACTGGAGTGTCAGTCACAAGGGCAGGGCTGTGTGTGCCCTGTGCACCCTGACATCCCCAGAGGGCAGCCCAGGGCCTGACCCAGAGCAGGAACTCAAAGAAGGCAAGGCCAGCACGTGAGTGACAAGTTCAGGGGGAGAAAGAAACACCCCGTGACATCCTACCTTGGTGATCAGGTCCGAATGCCTGATGATGGCGCGGATGAAGAACCTGTGGTCCGTGACCTCTGTGCCCTCTTTCACTTTGGCAGCGCCCAGGTACAGATGCATCTTGTGGTTGGCGCAGGGCATGGCAGTTATGTCAAAGTTACGCAACCGGCTGAGCTCCAGCTGGAAGGCCAGGGCCGGCTCCAAGTGACGGTAAATGCGATCTTCTGCAAACTGTGGGCCGACCAGAGAGAGAAAACAGATGGACACACAGACACAGGTGGAGTTGGACACTGGGGCTGCGTGCCTGCTTGATCCACGCCCTGTCCTGCAGATCCCTGGTGTTTGCGGGTTTAGCACTCAGGAATGAAGCATTCATGATATTCTCTAACTGTGAGCTCAAGAGATTTGGGATTTTGCGATGGTCCAGAGGAGAGCCACGAGCATGGACTCTTGTGCTGGCATAAGCCTCTTGGCCCCAGGGGAGCCTAGCTAGTCCCCAGCACCTGCTGGCACCACCAGGCTGTTCTCTATCTGCCACCACACAGAGTATTTCTCAAGAAGTCACTAAGCCCTAGTTTCCTTGTGGAAATTGGTTCCCACAAGGAAGCGACTGATGGTGCTGGACACTGAAGAGAAAATGAAGAAGCTAAAGAAAGGATGCGTCTTAACTAGGAAAGTAAGGCTTTGGATAAATTAAAATACTGTTTAGTGGAGACTGCATCTGTGCTGGGAACAAGCCCACCTGTTCTAGAATAAGGATGAGCAAACTTTTTCTTAAAAGGCCAGAGGACTGACGGAGTATACGGTCGGTCCCAACCACAGTCCACCTTCCGAATCCGCAGGTTCCGCATCCGCGGACACAACCAACTGCGGAGATTCCATCCATGGTTGGGTGAATCCACGAATGTGGAATCCGTGAACACGGAGGGCCAACTGTACTCGATTCAGCTGCTGGAGCGAGAAAGCCACAGGAGACAGTAAGTGATTAACGGGTGTGGCCTCTGTCCCAATCAAACTTCGGTTATAAAAACAGGGGGCTGGCCTGCAAGCCATAGTTTGCCAACCACTGTTCTGGAAGAACATAAGAAAAAGAGGTTGGCCAAATGTTCATCAACAGATGAATGGATAAAGAAGGTGTGGCACATATATACAATGGAATATTACTCAGCCATAAAAAGGAACGAAAGTGAGTTATCTGTAGTGAGGTGGATGGACCTAGAGTCTGTCATACAGAGTGAAGTAAGTCAGAAAGAGAAAAACAAATACCATATGCTAACGCATATATATGGAATCTAAAAAAACGGTACTGGTGAACATAGTGGCAGGGCAGGAATAAAGATGCAGACATAGAGAATGGACTTGAGGACATGGGGAGGGGGAAGGGTAAGCTGGGACGAAGTGAGAGAGTAGCACTGACGTATATACACTACCAAATGTAAAATAGATAGCTAGTGGGAAGCAGCCGCATAGCACAGGGAGATCAGCTCGGTGCTTTGTGACCACCTAGAGGGGTGGGATAGGGAGGGTGGGAGGGAGGCTCAAGAGGGAGGGCATATGGGGATATATGTATACATATGGCTGATTCACTTTGTTGTACAGCAGAAACTAACACAACATTGTAAACAATTATACTCCAATAAAGATATTTAAAAAAAAAAAAGAAAAAGAGGTTGGGAGAACCGTCTTACAGAGCTACACCAGTAAGTACAAAAAGTGCCCAGGTGAGACAGAAACCTGTAATGAAGGCTGAAAGGGCGGGAAACGTGAGGTCTGAGCTCCACACAGCAACACGGGGCTCTCACTGGAAATACCAGCCCAGAGGAAGGCTGGAATCTACACAAAAGTTGCATGTTCTAGAACATGGGGATACCACAAGGACTAAGGACTATATTCTTGCTGAATATCAAATATCCCAGGGAAGCGAGAACCAGTTCATTGCTCTTCACCATACCTCGTCTCTTGCTCTGAATGTGAAAAACTTGGGAAATTCTTTCTGCAAAAAGAAATCCATATGAAAGACAAATCAAGCAAGACTCATTTAAATATTTATAGACCTGTTTTGTGATTTTTAACCCTAACCCAGTCCACTTCGAGAATGAATCATTTGGAAAGCCATCTCTTCTCTAGGGACTGATTTTTTCCACCCCAATCTACAGAGTAAGCATCAAATAAATGCCACCAAGTCTTGCAGAATGCGAAAACCTCAGATGTGTTGAGAATCGGACTGACCTCTTGGGCAATCAGGAATGTAATTCTTCGGAGTCCATACTCCACAAGGATGTTTTTCTGTATTAAAAACCAAAAACACAGTGGGATCATATTTGGCCGCAAAAAGGAATGATATATGTTACCACCCGGATCAACCTTGAAAGCATGCCGAGTCAAAGAGGCCAGTCCCCAAAGACCTCATAGTGTATGAAATTCCATTTATCCCATTTATAGGAAATACCCAGAATAGGCCAATCCATAGAGACAGAAAGTAGATTAGTGGTTGCCTAGGGCAGGGGAAAGGGTTTTGGGTTGAGGGAAAATGGGGTGACTGCTAATGAGTATTTTGGTGGGAGTGGTGAAAATGTTCTAAAACATAATGATCATAATGATGGCTACACAACTCTATGAATACATAGTAGTCCCTCCTTATCCATGAGTGATACGTTCCGAAATCCCCAGTGGATGCCTGGAACCACGGATAGTACCAAACCCTATACATACTATGTTTTTTCCTATATATACATACTTATGATAAAGTTTAATTTATAGATTAGGCACAGTAAGAGATTAACAATAATTATAACAAAACAGAACAATTATAGCCATATACTGTAATAAAAGTTATGTGACTGTGGGCTCTCAAGATATTTTCCTGTACAAATTTAATGCCTTTTCCATCTTAACTAGGCACTTATCACTCACTGTGGCCGTAATGTCTGCAATTTAGGGTGTGACAGCAAAACTAGCACGCATTTCTTTTTTCCTCCTTCACAGTTTCATGGATAGAAGACTTGGTTTCACCATAGATCTTAGCAACTCAGCATACGGTTTTTTTTCCTTCCTTATTAAGTCAAGAATTTTCACCTTTTCACTTAAAGGGAGCACTTGACAGCTTCTCTTCGGCCTGTCCGAGTTGCCAGCATCACTTGTGCTTTGGGGGCATAATTAAGTAAAATAAGGGTGACTTAACATGAGTACTGCAATACCATGACAGTTGATGGGATAACCGAGCTGACTACTAAGTGACTAACGGGCGGCTACGCTTGGACAGAGGGATGATTCACATCCGGGCAGGACAGAGCAGGATGGCATGAAATTTCATCACACTACGCAGAATGGCACACAACTTAAAACTTACAAATTGCTTAAACTTAAAAATTTCTGGAATTTTCCATTTAATATTTTCAGACTGCGGTGGACTGTGGGAAACTGAGATTGCAGAAAACAAAACTGCAGAAAAGGGGATTACTGTACTAATAAGCACTGAATTGTACACTTTAAATGGGGGAATGGTGTGCTAAGTGAATTATATTCAGTAAAGCTATTTATATATATATATATATATATATATATATATACACATATATATTACATATATATATATCTTAACATTTCATGAACTCTTTAATGAAATTGGTGGGATGGGGCACTGCTGTATTTTTTTTTTAAAAAAGACGACAAGCTGAATAAAAAAGCCTGACACAAAAAAGTACAAACCATATGCTTTAGTTTATACAAAACTCTAAAATAGACAAAACTAATCTCTACTATTAGAAGTCAGGATACTGGTTGGTTATCTCTGGTGGGGGAGATGTAGTGATGGGAAGAGGCTCAAGAAGGGGCCAGAACATTCATTTCTTGATCTGAATGTTGGTCACACTTGGGAATTCCCTGTGAAAATTCATCAGGCTGTACATTAATGATTTGTACACTTCTGTGTACATTCGACTTCAGTCAAAAATTACCCAAGAAAAGTACTAAACTGTTTTTAGTTGTTCCCTAAACGAAATAAATACTATTATGTATAGTTCTCTGGGGAAAGGAAAAAAACCCAGAAGACCAGAAAATAAGGATATTTTAAAATTTCTCCATGTGATAAGGAAAATTATTAGGAGAAATGAATAGTCTTAGCCCATTTCAGAAAGAGGCAAGGAGACATAATCAAAAAAACACTTAACAGAATGCAGGTTGCAAAGAAAAAAGGATAAATTGGAAAATGAAGAGGATTCTACTGGGAGCCTGATTACTGTTCTCAATTAAAGGTGTGCTTGAACGTACAGGTGTGTGTATGTGTCTGCGAATGTGCACGTATCTATCTGCTTAGTGCAAAAATTTTTAAATAATATAGAAATACCTAACATTAAAATGTCTCCCACTCCCCTGGTAGGTGTATATTCTGCTAACTTTCCTCTCTTTGGTATGCTATATATAAACACTTATTTGTACAGAGACACATACGTTTAATCTTTTCTAGCTCATGCATATCCTCCTGGGTCGATATGTAGAGAACTGTCTCCTTCCCACACACAGCCACGTTGCCCCCCATAGCGCGGCTGTTCCCAGGTGATTCTGACACCCCTTCACTGCCCCCTCGGGGGAAGAACCACCAAGTATCTTGAGCATCGTCTGATTTGGTTAGGGGGCAGGCAAACTGCCAACAGCTCAAACGTTGCCTTATCTAAGCCATGGATGCCAAGCTCAAAGTCCAGTAAGGACATCAGCTATGTTAAGAAACAGGCTAGAGGGAAATATACCAGGATTCTCACAGTCACTGCCCTGGATGGTGGGGCAAGCTTTTCAGATCTGTCTGCCCCTTAAAAATTTTCTACAATGTACATCATTACTCTGTTGATTAATCAATCACATAAGGCTAAGTACATCACTAACAATAATGTCCCTAAGCTTTCATGGCATCATCCGTGCGTTATTCACCCAACACCTCCTGCCTAGGAAGCACCAGGCCAGGTCCTCTGAGGGACGCCAAGTCAGAGGAGGTAAGAGGTGTCCCTCCCACCAGAATAACATGGGGGATACAACACACATACAGATAAATACACTAAAAAGCAACAGCCAAAAATTTCCAAGTGTTCTTAAAGTTGAGACCAAGTCAGGAGGGTAAAGAGCTAACAGCTATAGTGTGCCTGGCAGATTTGATTAATTTATGAGCTTAAGTATCCCATCTTACAGATGGGAAAACTTAAGGATCAGAGAGATAAAGTAACCTGCTGGAGGTCACACAGCACCTGCCCCATAGTTCTACTACCTACACTTGCCAAGCTGCTCCACATCTGTTTGCAGCTGGGGTCATTAAGCATATGTAACAGCTGTCCCTACTGCTGGGTAAGAATCCATGCCAGCAATGGCCACCACATGTTTATAAAACCAACCCACAGTGATATGCATACATGGTTGTTTATGTAAGTGACTTGGGCACATGGACGCCTCACCAAGACAGCCCCCCCTCCTTCTCCAGGGACCCAGAAGCAGAGGCTGCCCAGCGTACCTTGGACTGAACGAATGTCCGGAAAATGGGCACCAGCTGCTCATCCTCCGGGTAGTCTGCACACTGGATGGCCACGTTCAGGATGTGGATCGGCTCTTCTCGGAGGCTCTGGGAGAGAAAACCAAGGGTAGGCAGTAGAAGGGCCCAGGGCCCCAGCCCGCCCCCTCCTCGGCTTGCTCCCTGCTCAGACACTCACCTTGCTGTCATCCTCGGAGTACAGGGAAGTACGGGCCTTGCTGAAGAGAGGGATGTCCTTGGGCACGTTGGCAAAGCAGGAAATGACCTCATCAAAGTTCCTGGGGGCACGGGGCAGAGAGGGAGGGCTGAGGGGCCGCTGCCCCACAAGGTGATAGGTCAGGGCCGACCCTCACTCTTTCCCAACCACCACTCTGCAAGCACATCCGAATCTGTGCAGAATTCCTGTGGTTCCTGATAGGTCCAAGGCACCATCGATGGGGTCTTTCCCAAAAGGGAAGAATGAACCTATGTGATTTGAGATGGTGAATAAAAGAAATGATTCCCAACACTTTTGGGGGCCATGGCTGGGGTCCCCCTTTCACTGGCTGGTAGACCCTTGCAACCTCATCTCACCCCTCTGAGTCAACTGAGGATAACAAAAGTAACCACTACACCTCCCAAGGCTGTTGTGAACATATAAGATAATCCAAGCATGATGCATAATATACAGGACCAAGTTGAAAAAAGGGCAACGATGCTGACATTTTTGAGCATGTTATTTACATATTAACTATAGTTTAAATACAATATTTTATATGTATTATCTCATTTAATTTTCCTTGTGACCCTACGAAGTAAGTCCTTCTCTTATGCCCATTATACAGATGAGAAAACGAAGGTACAGAGAGAAATCATTTGTTCAGAGTCTTATAGTCAGAAAGCAGTGCAGAGCCAGAATTCAAAAGCAGGAGGTGCTGACACAAAAGCCCACACTTTTGATGATATTATTATTCTGTTATTATTAGCTCCTTGTGCCATGTGTCTGGGCCACCCCCACCTGTGTGTGCAATGAATGGGTGGGGGTCAGGGGAAGCTCACTCAACCCCTGTGCATGGGGTGTTCTGGGGATACTGAGCCACACTGGGTACCTGGTGAAATCCTCGAATCTCTGGAAGGCAACCATGGCCCCCATCCGCTGGGACTTGGGGGAGAAGCCACTGTCCATGAAGAGCTCCTTGCTGTGCCTCAGCAGTTCCGGGTTGGTGATGCTGATGGGCACGGCCATCCTGCAGAGGGGTGGGAAGTAGGGGGTGAGGCAGCCACCCGTGGATCTAGCCCCAAGAGCTGTTCCTGCCCTGGAAGCTTCGGTGAGCCAGCGCCACATTAGAGCCTTCTGAAAGAGGGGGGCTTAGAATCGGGGTGGAAGGGATGGGGTAGAGCGACAGGGGTTGGGGAGTCTCATCTGATTCCTCAGGACCTGGTATAGAGCAAGAGCTCCACATGTGAATGAATAAATGACTGAATGGTACGTGCATGCATGCAAGTCCAGTTCCAACATGGTCGCCTGATAAATCCATAGTAGTGAACTCAGCCACAGAGTAAGAATGCACTCAGCGCCGATTTCTCCTGGAGAGCCCCAGCCCCCGGCGGCTGGTGAAGGGCCAGCCTTGGTTCTGAAAGACATTCCAGGCCTCTGCTCCCCTAACCCCTCCCCTCCATCAAACCCGCCCTACGGACAGGGCCAGAAACCAAAACTGACCCCCAAGCCAGCAGCCCATTGGAGTTTAGGTGGCCACTGCCCCCAGGACTGTCTGCACACCAGGAGCAAATCCAAATGGGCCCCCGGGTAGTTAGGATGGGGCCCTGGAATCAAGCAAAGGAGGGGCTGCTCATCAGATGGGGGCAGAAAAGAGTCAACAGAGCAGGCCTGAGGTTGCTCTCCTGAAAAAGAGACCTACTTGCAAGGCTGGCCCTTGGCTGGCATCCAGGAACTCGGGGTTGCCCCCATTCCCTAAATGATGCGGGAAGCTCACTGTGCCCACGTTGTTTGTACAGTGTGGTTTATGCTGTTTTCCTTCTGGACACCAGCTACTTTTCTGGAACTAGGACAACAGCCCCTCAGGCATGGCTGTGTTCTTGAGTTCCCCCGCTCTGGCCATGCTCTGCGCCCCTTGGGCCTGGACCTAAGTCCTGCTGGCGTCTCGCCTGACCTCCCCTCTGGCCTCACGACCCAATTCACAATGTGCCTGGCTCTACAGACACAGGTGTGGAGGGTCCAGCCAGGCCTTGCTGGGCGGTGAGACCTCACCCCTCATGACCTTCCCAGAGGCCTGCAAGAGCAGAGCTGTGTTGGCAGTTGAGGCCACAGGTCCCAAGTAAGCTCCTGGCCCTCCCAGCCGACAGCAATGGCAAGGGCCTGAGACAGTCAGGGAAGCCCTCTAGGGTCCTCAACGTCTCCCTGGCTGATAATAACACCCTGTGTCTATACTGAGGGTCACAACCAATAACCTGGACACCCGTGTAGGTTCTTCCAAGAAACAAGGCGTGAGTGACCCCCGGCCTTCAGAGGGCGGCCCCCCTTTCCTAACGGGGTTGAACTGCTGTGACAATGAAATCCAAAGGGAAAGAATTCCTCCTCAGGCGCAGACAAGTTCAAAAGTTCTTACACCACCCCTCCCACAGACCCCCAAAATGATTCCAGGCCCCCGAAGAGTCAGTCTCCTTTTCTCTCAATTAGGCAAATGTCACAATTTTTTTTTTTTTGGTGGCGGGGGAATAAGTCTGAATGAAATAGAGTGTGGAAGCACTCAGCATAGGGCCTGACACACGTCATGCCATCGGACAGTAATAACAGTATCGGTCATGATCTTCAAAGGGACCCTTAATATTCATCAACTTTCTGCATGCCAGGCACAGTCCTAAATGCTGTCTTTGCCTTATTTCATTTACTTTTCATCATGGTCTTGGACAACTCTGTCCAACAGAACTTTCTGCAGTACCGGAATGTTCTAGAACATTCTGCAGTGACAGAATGTTCTAGAACATCACAACGTCCAACATGGCAGCCACAAGCCACATGTGAGCTTGTGGCTAGTGCACACTTTAAATGCAGCTGGTATGACCGAGGAACTGAATTTTTAATTTAATTTTAATGCATTTTAACTTCGATATCCCACAGGTGGGCAGTGGCTACCGGAGGTTAGCACTGGGCTATCTCCATTTTACAGACGAGAGAACAAAGATGGGGGGAGACGCCAGGGTGGGGAAGTGGTGAGCCTGACGTCTTCCCAGCAGTTCCCAGACATCCTTGCTGGGTCCCTCCAGAAACACGGCTACAGTGGTCAGGGAGAAAAGAGGCATAAGCTGGCCCCCCAGGTGGGTACCACTCTGTACCGGTTTGGGTGCGAGGAGGGCAGCATGAACTGGAATTCCACCACGCAGGTGCTGTCCGGGAGCTGCCGGTGCTGCAGGCTGGTTAACTCATAGGCGATGTAGCCCCTCCGCACATAAACCTAATGAAACAGAAGCACAGCTGACGGAGTGCCCTCAACACCTGAGAAAACTCAGGCTGAAGGGTCCCAGAAACGATCTTGAAATATGATCCCTAAAGTGGTAGCTAACAGCATATTTGCTCACTCTTCAGGATGCTACTTTCTCTGCAAAGGACCAGATAGTAAATATTTCAAGCTTTTGTGGAATATATCTTTATCACAGCTACTCAATTCTGCTGTTGTAGGGACGTCCCTGGTGGTCCAGTGGTCAAGACTCCATGCTTCCACTACAGGGGGCACACGTTCGTGCCACTGACAATACGTAAATGAGTGGGCGTGGCTGTGTTCCAATAAAACTTTATTTACAAAACCAGGCAGTGGGCCAGATGTGGCCCACGGACTATAGTTTGCTGACTCCTGCTCTAGAGTAACACTGTCCAACAGAAATATAACACAGGCCACGTAGGCAATTTTAAATCAATTTCAGATTTTCCAGTTGATACTTAAAAAAAGGCAACAGGTTAAATATAATTTTAATAATATATTTCATGTCATCCCCAATACCTAAAACATTATCATTTCAACATGTAATCAATTTAAAAAAATTAAGATATTTTAAATTCTTTCTCCATACTGAGTCTCTGGAAGCCAGTGTGTATCTTACACTTCAAGCACAGCTCAATCAGACTGGCCACACTGCAAGTGCTCAAAAGCCATGCGTGGCCAGTGGCTGCCATATAGGACCACACAGTTCTAGAGTCTAAGCATTGGGAATTTTTTTAATTGAATAGGGAAGCCAGGGACTGTGCAGCAAAAGTTAACACAGCAGGCCTAATTGCTGTCCTTTGAAAGGCCTGCTTGCAAGGCTGGCCTTTTGCTAGCACCTAAGAACTCAGATTTAGGGAGGATTCCCACCATTCCCAGATAAGAACGGTTGATGTTGCCTAAACTATGCAAACAGTATGATTTATGTTGAACATGTGTTTTCTTCCTGGGAGTTTAGAATTTTGGTATGTGTCAGGCAGAGAGTGCCTATGTGACCAGCCCCCAATAAAACTGTGGGTGCTAAGTCTCTAATGAGCTTCTGTGGTAGACAACTTTTACATGTGTTGCCATAATTTGTCAAGGAATTAAAAGTCCCTGGAGGACCACTGGAAGCTTGCGTGTGGTATCCTCTGGCCTTCACCCCATGAGCCCTTGCCCTCTGCTGACTGTGCTTTGTATCCTTTTGCTGTAATAAATCACAAATGTGAGCACATCTATATGCTGAGTCCTGGGAGTCTTCCTAGAGAATCAGTGACCCTGGGCGTGGTCTGGGAGCACCAGACACATTTTAAGCAGGGACAAAACTCTACACAACTCAAGAGGCCAAGTGAAAACCTTATGTTTACAATGCTCATCTCAAGTCACGAAGAAAAGGTTGGATTCTATTCAATAAAACTGCCCAACAAAGTGATGGAACGTGTAAAGAAAGCATCCTAGAAAAATCACTAACAGAAATAAATGGGATTCAGCACTTTATTAAGTGGGGAAGGTGGGCTGCTGCTTTCTATCTGACTTAGGATCCCTAGACTTAGGACCCCCTAAATAGGACAGGTGTTTGGATGATGGGTGACGATGGTGATCAATACTCACATCTGATGCTTACTCATCCTGTGAGGTCAGCATTATTATCCCTATCTAAAGTGCAAGAATCTAAGAGTCCAGAGAAGGAAAGCAACTTGCCAGAGGTCACACAGCTTGGACCTCTGCATATGCCGCTGACTGGAATCTCTCTGCTTCTCCCTCCCGCCAATTCCTACTTGCTCTTCAGACGCTTTCATGTCACTTTCTCATCAAAGTCTGAGTCAAACCTCCTGGTAAGGTTAAGTACTGCTGTGCAATTCTCATCACGGCCTGCATTTTCACTTTGTGGCCCTATCACATGTATAATTAAAGAAATACTGAGTGTGTGTCTCTCCCCAGCCAGAGAAGCTCCACTAAGGCAGAGGCTATGGTTATTCTCCAATGTATCCCCAGCAACTGGAATACAGTAGGTCTCAATAATTACTGGTGAAAATTGAAGACAGGGGGAAAACACTTGGTAGCTACTTAAGAGTTGTATTAGGTCTCACTGCTGCGAACAAAGAGTGGGGCCTGGAGGGGTTCTTGGAGTTGAAACCAGGGGAGGGGTAAAAACTGCAGGCCCAGAGACAGTGGCTGTAACATGCTTACAAGCCCAAAATGGTCTCCATGGAGACCCAGTCAACCTTCTGGTATCAGGATGGGTGACCCATGGGGTCTAAAAGATGGCAGAAGAGTGGGGACCACAGGGGACTGAGACTTCAAGTTCAGAGGGTAAAGAAATGAGGAGAAATCACCAGGGGAAGACAGTCAAGTTGAAAACACCCATCATCTCATAACTCCTTGAAAGGATTCTGAAAGAGCAGATGAAACGTCGTGATGTCCTGAAATTAACCGAACACCTCTCAGCCCCTGAATTCAGGACGACCAGAGCGGGAACAGACAACCTGGCTCTAATCCAGGTTTCGCCACTGCTCATGTTCATCTCTGCCTGACACACAGGGAGGTCACCTTAAGCTGTCACCTAGGCTCCTTCCGGCTCTCACAGTTCCAAGTGGAAAAGTCTTTCAAAGGCATCTAAGGCAGGTGAGTCGGAAAGTTTGGATGAAGTGCCTCAGACTTGGCCCTTGGGGGTTCATGTTTAACTGTACCTGGTCCGGAGGAGGCTGGAATGGCACACAAGATAGCAGGGGTTACCAGCAAGGACTCTGGACTAAGACAGACCTAATGTGAATCCTGGTTTTGCTACTTCCTAGCTGTGTGACGTTGAGCAGGTTGCTTCACCTCTCTGAGCCTCCGTTCCCTTCTCCGTGAGACAGGTGTAAGTAACAGGACCTACCTTGTAGAGAGAATGATAAGATCACGTTTGCCAGGCACGTGGCCCAGGGTCAGGCGTGTGGCAGGTGGGCAGTGGATGTTAGGACCAGCATGGTTAGTACTGGTGCTGTTACGGGGGCCTCTCTCCTACTTACCTCCAAGGATGCCATGCAGACGACTTTGTTAGCATGATAGAAGAAAGTGGGCAGGACGTCAAATATGGTCGTTTCTGAGAGTATTAATTTCTACAGGAAATGGAAAGGGGAAAAAGAAGGAAACGGGAATGTTAACAAGTTCTAACCAGCAGTCAGGTAAGCAGGAGGGATGGGGGCAGGGAAGGAGGCTGGTCGTGTTGTTATCACGAAACGTTGCCCATTTCCCAGGCCCACGAGATCCGAACATGGAGGCAGCTCTGGGGTGACTGCTCCCAGGGCTCCCAGCTCCAGATGTGGAGGGGGTGCCTGGAAGCCTGTGAATGAGGCAGGTTTAGGGGGTGGGGGAGCCCTGGGAAGATGAAGCCATGACCCAACCATGTGAGTGCTCCCAGCTTCCAATAAGTTCCATCACACATGAATTTTTAACATCACACCTCCTGGGAGAGCCTTGCTGCCTGAGGCTCTGTCCATCCTGCAGGACTCAACCTCTCCCAAGCCTCCCCTGGGCAGCCCTGGCCACACTGGACTAAACCACTGGAGTTGGCAACTGTGCCCTGCACCCGAGTGCCAGCCCATCGAGGGAAGGGGGAGCCCACTTGCCCACCCCCAGGCCCCACCTGGGTCACGGCGTGTGCTCTGTGCCAAGTGGATGGATGGAGATGGCCTCACCTTGAGGTTTTCCGGGCAGAACTGGTGGCCATACATGTCAATGGCAGACAGGAAAATGGACTCCACCTGGTTGTGCCTCAGCTCATAGGAAGGGAGGTGGGAGGCAATCAGGACCTGCAGGGGGAGGGGACAGAGGGGCTGGGGTGAGCCATCCTCATGGGGAGGAGCCAAGGGGCGGGTCCTGCAGCAGAGGGGACATGCACGGTGGGGGCCGCGTGTGGGGAAGGACGGCACCCTACGACCTCATGCACAGTGGGGACCACGGCTGGCGACCCTACCTGCCTGGCTCTGAGGGCCACCTTGCAGTGCTTGCTTTTGCTCAGCTGAGTGAGCTCGCTGAGGATGGAGGTCAGCTCATCTGACAGGGAAGGGTCTGGGCCACAGAGCTCATCCTTTGGGGGAGAGAAACAAAATCCAAATGGCTCTCTGTTCTACCAGAAGGAAACAGGCCAGCACTCACCCTTGGCCAGGGGGGTAGGGGTGTGGCTGCCCCCGCAAACCTGCACAGCATGATACACATACCCTTAGCCACTCTCCACCAAGTACCTCCCTATTCATTCACTCTCCCATTCATCCACCCCAAAACATGCCCTAAATTCCTGGCATGAAGAAAAAGACAACAAAGTCTCTGCCTGCATCACTATTAATGGCCAGCACTTATCAGGTACTTACTATGGCCAGACAAGCAGCTAGACCCTTTCCACTCATTTCCTCAAATGCCCCCAACCCACTGACAAGTTACTATATGATTCCCATTTAACAGATGAGGAAACTGAGGCTCAGAGAGGCAACGTGCCTTGCCCCAAAGCTACCAAGCACATGCAAGGCAGAGCCAGATTTGAACCCAGGGCTCTCCTGTCCCTATGGCCTCTCCCTCTTTCCTCTAAACATTGTTGCCTGACTTATGGAGCTCAGTTTCAGAGAAGAGGGATGAGGGGAAATAGAGGCAGGTATGAACAAAGAGTAAGGGCCACATGGGAGGCTTTGGTGAGGGTGTGTAAGCTACCCTCCAGGAGCCCTGGTGTGAGGGGAGCATCTAGGGCCTGGAGAGGTCAAGGGAGGCTTCCTGCAAGAGAGAAGATCTAGAGGTGGAACTTGCAGAAGAGGGAGGGATGAGGGTTCCTATGTGCATCCCTCCTCTCTGCTTCTGAACAAGGGACCTTTCTGCTGGAGACCAGGGCCGCATGCGACTGGTCTCTGCAACTCCTCTTACGCCCTAAATGCAAGAAGGGCTTGGTAACGGCTCAGAGCTTATACTCCCTCAATACCCACAAAGACAGAACAATGAATGCTGGGAATCTGAATGCCTGGGCATCACACCCCCCTTCCTTGCACCAGGCCGTTCTCCAAGTGGCCACCAGATGGTGGGGCCAGGGGTCATTCTTTTCCGCATCTGCTTCTGCATTTTCCTAATTAGAATGAGCCCACACTGTTTTCACAATCAGAAAAAAATTTTTTTTAACATATTAATATTTCACACTTGTACACAGACACATAGCATGTCAGTGGTGAAGAAATCTCGTGGGAAATTATTCTAAACTTTCTCTCCCTCCCAAATTCTGATTTGCTTTATCAAGTGGCGGTGGCATTAGTCTCCATCATTCCACCAGCCTGTGGCTCCAAGGACAGCACAGAACACAGGCGCCGTCCAACAACCAGGCTAGTGGTTTTCTAAGAGAGGAAAGGCTCAGCAGTTCCCTGTGGCCTAGTGGTTAGGATTCCGGGCTTTCACTGCCATGGCCTGGGTTCAATCCCTGGTTGGGAAAGATCCTGCAAGCCGTGTGGCATGGCCAAAGGTAGAAATAAAAAATAAATAAGAGAGGAAAGACTCAAGACAAGTTCTATGTGAAAAATTTTTAAATCTGGCCACCACACTCTACACACAAAAGTCTAAAATACTCTCTCTCTTTCTTGTTAACTTTTGTGAAGGGGTCCCATGGCGTATATTTTAGTTCACAGCATCATGTTTTGTTTTTTTTGTTTTGTCACTAGCAAAGTCCTATGACCACTGAATTGACATTCAGAAATGAGGTTCCCTGTAAAGACTCCAAAAAATTTCATTTCCAAGTAATCACTCAATTAACAAGTCTTTGCTCAAAATCTCCAAAGCATCAAATACCGTCAAATGCAAAGAACTCACCATTTTCTAGCAAATGGAAACAAGAGAGCCGGAAGAATAATGAATCTCACATATAACCCCCAAACCACACCTGCTACAACATTTTTAGCCTCCTTCACCAAGAAGCCCCTGGCAGTGCCCTAGTTCTCTGATCTGGGGGCCATTCCACCAGGCCATCCTCTTCCCCAGGCCATCCTCTGGTGAACATTATTTTTAAGAACTTCGTGCCCAAAAGAGAGTTATTATGTACACAAAGAAGAGCAAACAGCAGAATAACCCACAGACCCAAGCCCTGGCCTATGAACAAATGGTGAGTGGACTGTAATAAATTATAGGCATCCTTTGTTTTACAGACGCTCACACTTAAAAAGACTCCATCCAAAGGAGGTACTTTGAGAAAAGGGTTATATTATTTTAGCAATGAAATTCCCCCCAAGACTACATATGTCCTCGGTCATAAGTTCCCAAGCCTGGCTGCATGTTGCAATCACTTGGGGAGCCTTCCTCCCAAATTTAATTTTTTTTTAAAATTTTATTTATTTTTGGCTGCATTGGGTCTTCATTGCTGCGCGCGGGCTTTCTCTAGTTGCAGCGAGTGGGGGCTACTCTTTGTTGCGGTGCGTGGGCTTCTCACTGCGGTGGCTTCTCTTGTCGTGGAGCACGGGCTCTAGGCGCGCAGGCTTCAGTAGTTATGGCATGCAGACTCAGTAGTCGTGGCGTGCAGGCTTCAGTAGTTGTGGCGCATGGGCTTAGTTGCTCCGTGGCATGTTGGGATCTTCCTGGACCAGGGAATGAACCTGTGTCCCCTGCATTGGCAGGAGGATTCTTAAACCCTGCGCCACCAGGGAAGTCCCCCAAA
Organism: Balaenoptera acutorostrata; assembly: GCF_949987535.1. Taxonomy (NCBI): domain Eukaryota; kingdom Metazoa; phylum Chordata; class Mammalia; order Artiodactyla; family Balaenopteridae; genus Balaenoptera; species Balaenoptera acutorostrata. The sequence continues at coordinate 74,631,501 of NC_080076.1, read as the reverse complement.
TTTAATTTTGAAGAACTTCAAAACTACAGGAGATCAGTACATCGCAAATTATCCAGATTCAGCAATCGCTAAACTTTCACATCTGCTTTTCTAGTAAGCATACATGCATGTCTGTATCCACAAACACACTCTCTCACTCTTTTCTCTTTCTGTCTTTCAGTTGCAGACACCATGCTCCTTCCTACTACTTCAGAATGTACCTCCTTGAGAAAAAAGATCTTTCCCCAGCTAACTGTAGAAGTGTTAAAACACCCCCAAAATTGAACACTAAACCAATATTATTATCTAATATACAGTCCCCGTTTAAACTTCCCATTGGAGAAGCTTTCAGAAAGTACTAATGCCTGGGCCCCACCCACAGAAACCCTGAGTTAATGGACCAAGGGTGGGGCCTGGGCATCTGTATTTTTTAAAAGCTCCCCCACCCCCACCCCAGGTGGTTCTCAAGTACAGCCAGGATTAAGAGAATCTCATGCTTCACTAGGAGATTTTTAAATGATTCTTTACAAAAATATCAATATTTATGAATCCATCTTGTTAGGGTGTTAACTGCCCTATAAGCCCAGGCCCAAATCTGGCCCACTGCCCAGTTTTGTAAATAAAGTTTTATTGGCACACAGCCACACTCATTTATTCACATATTGTCTATGGCCACTTTCACGCTACAATGGCAGGGCTGAGTAGTTTCAACATAGGCTGCATGGCCAAAGCCTGAAATATTTACTCTCTGGCCCCTTACAGAAAAAAAATCTGCCGACCCCTTCCTGCTATAAGCCAAGCCCAAGTCTCTGCTACTATCTGCTGATCCTGCATTTTCCAAGTCACGTCAAGGAAAAAAAATCTTTAGCTATAAAGGATTGCTAATTATTACCCGGTAGGAGGAGAAATAAGAACAAAAACATTCCATGCTTCACCAAGAAGGTAAAATGAAAGCCCTACCAGAAGACTCGGAATCCAATATCCCTTGACTAATCATAGTTCATGACTCCGGAGCCATGCTGTGGGTTCAGATCCCAGCTCTGCACTTATAAGCTGGGTACCCTTGGGAAAGTGATTTCACCTCTCTGTGCTCTGTCAAAGGAGGATGAGAACGGTACCAACCTCCTAGGGCTGCTGTGGGAATTAAACAAGTTAGTATTTGTAAAGCATGTCAGGAGTGCCTGGCACACAGTAGGTGCTTTGTGGGTTAGTCATGATCTTCCCCAGGGGTCAACAAATCCTACCTACTGCCTAGTTTTATAAGCAAAGTTTTATTGGGACACAGCCATGCCCATTTGCTTACACTGTGTCACAGTAGCATTGAGAGGTCAGGACAGAGACCATATGCTGGGCTAAATCTAATATATTTACTCTCTGGCCCTTTCCAGAAAAAGTCGGTGGAGCCCTGAGCTACCCCCACTCCGGGTAAAGGGCGACTTTTCTTGCTTACGATCAACATGATCACCAGCTGGTTCTTCTTGGCCACCTGCGCATGGGAGAAGATGCAGTCCAACACCTGGGACATGTCTGGTTTCAGCTGCTCCCTGAGGTTTATCACACACTTGTCGTAGTGGGCTGCAGGGAGACAAAAGGCCACGTGGGGTAAGGCTCGGGGCCCCTCCTGCCCCCGTGGGCTTGTCACCAATGCCTGCGGTGGCGACTCTTGCCTTGTTGGAAATGGTGCTCAACCAGTAAATATCTTCGCAGGAGATCCAACACCACCGCCTTCATGTAGCCCCGGGTCCCACTGCGGTATCTGGGGAGGAAGGGAAGGCTGCCTTAGTGATCAACTCTACTTCCTGGGGTGCCGGAGTTATCCACAGCCAGGACTTTTATGATTTGAAAAAGGAGAAAACACTAATAAAGAAACTGGAGGCTGCTCCCTCTAATCTTTAGGCCTGGGAGGGATGTGTGAGTTAGTTCATTTGTGCTAATAACTCCGCAGGCCAGAGAGAGCAATGACTTGCCCAAGGTCACACATCCAACTGAGAGGCCAAGCCTGAGCCTTTGGATGATGCCTGCCCATCCCCAGAGAGAAGGAAAAACACTTACAGAGTTGGAATGCTGAAAGGGGTCAGCCTTGCATGCATGGTTGAAAAGCAAAAATTTTCAATTAACCACTCAATGTATAAAGACAGATTGGAAAACAAAACAACTGGAAAACAAAACAAAACCAAATCTGAAGGACATTTACCAAAAGATCCCTGTGTAAATTTCACTTCCCTTTTAAAACCAAATGGTAACCTGGATGTTCCTTAAACCATTTCCTCTTCTAAACTATTTCAGAACACAGGGAATAGAGTTTTTAAGAGAATGTGATGCTGAGTTTTAGGGAAGCTGAAAGCAGCTTCACCCCAGCATCACCAAATGGCAACAAAAGAGCGTAAGAACCTAAAGTACTCTTTTATTCAGATGTGATTTTAAAAACACACACGAACACAACACAAGACAGAGCTTTGAGATTTATATTTAACACACAAAAAACCTGCTATGGAATTTGATTCGTTTATCATTTGTTCATTTCTTCTAGGCATTTCCATTGCTGAAGGATGGGTTAGCGTTAGCGGTCAAAGTGTTCCGGGGAAGGGATTCCCCTCCTAGCCCTCAGCTGTGACTCTCACTTTGTGGGGAATCCGAACTCAAATCTCCTTCCTCAGCTGCAATCCTATATTGTTAGTATGAGTCCTCATGAGCCAGGGAGCACCCTGAAAAGGAGGGCATTTTCCTATAGTCCTATATCCTCTGTACCTCTGATAGTTTCTGGCACATGGCGAATATGTGCTGAATTAATTCGCTGAAGTCTGAGAATGTTTGGATTCTGTCCTTATAGGCAAAGCTTTCTTGCTGGGTAGAGTTTTCATGCAAAAGGGCAGTTCTTTTTATCGTCAGAATAGTTCTCCCTGCTCAAGAACTACTTAAGATAAGATACAAATTCTTCGCCAACTCCTCCTTTGCAAGGATCCCCCAAAACCGCAAGGATAATCTGTATAATCCTTTACAGCCTATAAAGCCATCTCATCCCACTGTCTCATAATCAAAGCTACCACAAGGACTCACTATGTGTCAGCACTTTATAAAAATCAATCTGCTCAAAGCTCAAAATGACTTACGGTGTGTGAAGTGTTTTTATCCCCATTTTACAGACTGGCAAACTGAGATTCACGGAAGTAAAGGGTGTTGCTTTGTTCTGCTGTTAGGAAGGGCTGTGCTGGGGCTGTAACTGGGGTATCAGACCCCAGGCACTGTCTCTCAATTTGAGCCTGCCCTTAAGATAGCACCACCCTGGGGCAATACATGGATAACTGAGTGTGATAACCACACCCCAAGGAGGGCCCAGGACTCACTTCTGGACCAGCTGCACAATGCTCTGGGTATTCATGAAGAAGACCTCCCGATCGGCCTTCCGCTGCAGGGTGGCCGCATGGCAGTCCAGGATGGTGGCTATCTGCATGGGAAAACAGGACAGGTCTGGCCACTCAAACCACACAATCTGGTTGCCACGCAGAAGTCACCAGAAGGACCCACCACAGGCTCCCATTGAGATCCCATTCAAAAATTAAAATTCCAGCCCCAAAGCCCTCTGGCCACCCAGAAACAGCTCTGCACACCCCACTCAACATGTGGCTTGAGGACTCAAGAGCTCAGAATGACAACAATCACATAAAGACACGCACCACTGTATCATCCCTCTCCACAAATACAAATGCTCTGGGGAAAGAGGAGAAAGGAATTTCCAACCCCAGGGAGCATGAGGGTGTTGGGTATGCGGGTCCTATTTTTACAGTTAGATTTAATGCGATCGGCATATTGTTTGTGGCGACAAAAAAACATGTAATAAAAAACCTGCATCAATAACAAATTCCTAGAACGTTCCAACGTGTATTTTTCTCAACTGGGGTCCTTGAGAGGTTTGTTTTCATTATTTTTTAGTTGAGATAGAATTCATATACCATCATATTCCGCCCCCCTTCTTTTAAAGTGTACAATTAATTCAGTGCTTTGTAGTATATTCACAGAATTGGGCAACCATCACCGCTATCTAATTTCAGAGCATTTTCTTCTCCCCCAAAAGAAATCCTATAACCCTTAGCAGCTACTCGCCAACCCCCCTGCCCCCAGCCCCTGGCAACCACTAATCTACTTCCTCTTCTCCATGGATTTGCCAGTTCTGGATGTTTCATATAAATGGAATCAGGCAACATGTGGTCTTTAACGATTGGCTTCTTTCACTGAGAATCATGTTTTCAAGGTTCATCCCTGGGGTAGCATGAATCAGTATTTCATTCCTCTTTATGGCCGAATGATACTCCAACCTAGAGGTTGACCTCTGGGAATAAACTGACTTACACTGACCTCGAGCACCCCAAATTGCTGACATGTGGGTGGGGTGATGGTGGGAGGCAGCCCTTATAACCAGGCAGAGAGAACGAAGGTAAAAAAGAGGTGCCTCTTCCAAATGCAGATTTCCTTTAAAATGCCTGATAAAAGCACCCCCAAAAAAGAACAAAACGAGGCCATTGTAGAATTATTAGAGATTTCTGATACTACCCGGGAATGGTTTCCATTCTTAAAAAATATTACATACACGTATAGCCCCAAGATTATCACCTTACACAAAGCAGAGGGGGAGAATCAGTGCTACACCCTGGCAAGAAGAACTCACAATATCCTCTACTGTGTCAGCCAGCGTATATTTGGAAAACGCTCACTCTGTTTGCACCAACTACTTACTCCTGTTCCAAAGCCAAGTTATACAGAGTGAGGCCTAATAACTGTTTATGTTCCTCTAAACAACTGTTGCTTTGGGGGAAATGCTGCAATTCTGCAGAGAAGGCGTGAAAGAAAACTCTCAGTCCCCAGCATCTCGGCTGTAAGTGGGTCTCGTGAGGCCCGATTTGATCAGAGACCGGACGTCCGCACTGATGGGGAGACGAGTTCCCAGCGGGGCTGGAGTGGGGGTGGGGGGCACCCACCTGCTGGCTGGGGAACTGGCACAGCACCGAGGTGATGTTGCTGGCGTACTGGGCCATCACCCTGCGGACAGCCTTCTCCACGGGGGCGGGGATGCGGCCCGACACGCTGGTCATGATCTCCTGCAGATCCAGCAGTGGCAGCGTTGGGTGCCGGAGGGTCATCAGGAGCTTCTGCACCCATTCCTTCAGCTGCAGCGGGGAGCACAGAGTCGGCCCAAGGCTGTGCTGGGGGCATGGGCATGGCCACCCACCACGGGGCGGCTGACACACTCAGCCCATCCAGGCCCCGTGCACTTGAGTGGCCAAAGATCTAGACCCAGTGGCCTGTGGAACAGTCCAGAGTAGAATGGCCCCCTGACCACAGGGGGAATGAACACCCTGTTTCCCGACCCAGGAAGGCCCCACTCCCCTCTCCATGCATCCAAACAGCCAGCCTGGTGTGGGGACAGAACACCAGGCCCTGGGAAAGGTGAACATTTGTGGGACACTGGCTTTGTGCCAGACACTGTTCTAGGACCTGGATTTGCATGTTCTCATTTGATCCTCAGAGACAACCCTACGAAGTAGGAATAATCATTACTCGCATTTTCCAGTTGAGGAAACTGAAACACAGAGAGGTTAGTTAAGTTACCCAAAGTCACCCAGCTAATAGGAAGCAAAGCCAGGATGCAAACTCAGGCAGACTCAGAGACTCTTAACAGCTGCATTGCACTGCTTCCGGCTCACCTGGAAGCAGAACTGTCGATGGTCTTTCAATGGGGAGGATAATGGCGTCAACCCCATAACGTGGTTGTAAGGTTTAAAAATGAAACCATGCACACACAGGCAAGTGTAAAGACTAAAAAAAATGTTGTAATTCTAGCAATTAGGCAGCATAACCTAGGGGCTAAGTGCATGGACTCTGAAGCTAGAGGGCCAGGGTTCAAGTCCCCTCTTTGCCTCTTCATGGGTGAAACCAGGCAAATTTTGTAGCCTCTCTGCGCCTCAGTTTCCTCACCTGTAAAATGGAAATAATAACAGTTCTTACCTCCTAGGTTGTTGGGATGGTGAAATGACTTAATAAGGTTTAAGTACTTAGAGTAGTAGACGGCACATAGCATGTAGAGGACAAGCGCTGAGTTATCACCATGACCACCGTCACCGTGACTGGCTTTTCTGGGATGGAATGTGATGTAGCACAATTTTATAGTTACTGACGTTGAGCTTAGCAGCATGGGTCTTTCATGGCGGTCTGCAAATTTGAGGACTTGTTTCTCTACAGACAACGGGACCCTGGGATGATGAACAGGGTTGTGTTTCTGGACAAAGTCCCTTCCTCGCTGTCTCTTTAAGAGGGTGACCCACATCGACTCCTTTCTTAACTTACTATGTGAACATTCTCAGTGTTGAGCTGAACCCAACCCCAAAAAGCAATGTCACCTTTACAACAGTTTATAATCAGACAGAAACATACACTGATGTTTACAATGAAACTGAGGAATTTCCTGAGAATGGGTCCTTGATAGAAACAACAGAAGATGAATCATTTTCTCATTTCTTACCTCAATAAAGATCTCTGGGATCTTCTGGCTCTTCATACAGACCTATGCACGTGTGTGTGATACACACCTACCCTGCACACGTGACCCACCTTGATGCTAAAAATAGGCTCTGGCAGACAGTAGCCCTTCATGATGTTCGTCAGATTTTCCAGGACACTGTGAAAAACCTGGTGCAGTTTCTCTCCGAGGATGGGCAGCGTTGGTTGGGAGGGGAGCTCTCCCGTGAATGGCTCAGCCTGATGAGACACAACAGGAGTCAGAGGTCAAGGCCACTGGGGCCTCTGAATGAGACATACAAGCCAAGGGCCAAGGCAGAGCTACCAACACACAATATACACAATACACATAATGTAGTTATCATGAAGCCTGTGGGGGAGGGGGGAACAGAAGAAAACGTTGTATTGGAAAGTTAAAATTGCTACATTTACACCCCTGTGTGAGGTTTCCAAATCTTCCCCTTTACAAATGTCAGAGTCAATTATGTACCCCAAATAATTTTGGAGGGTGTTAGATGTGATAAAAAAAAAATGTTCACATGTTGAGATCTGGGGAAGTCATTCTGGCTTCTACATGAGTTAACTTGAATTTCATGCTAACTAGAGCAGCCAGTTTGTAGCCAATCAAACATACATTGTACATCTGCTTTAATTATTAAAGAAAAGGGCGCACTGACCAGAAGTAAAGAATGTCCATGTTAAAAATAAAGATGAAATGCCTCCCTTCCTCGGAAGCCAATGCTGGTTCTCCTTTGATGATAAGATTCCCTTCCCAGCTGCCAAGGCCACATGGACTCGCCGTGTACGTGCCGATCTGTTCTGTTTGTATTTGTGTGTGTGTGTGTGTGTGTGTATGTGTGTGTATGTTTTGAAACCTTGAAGGAATGTATCCCTGACTTGTTTCATGTTCTTTGTTTTGACAAGACATAAAACTGTGCTGAAAAAAATGCTCCTTGGGAGCAGTTCCTCAGAGTTATCTGAAAGGTTGTCTTTTGGGCTATGCTCCTCAGTTTGGTTCAAATAAAACTCTTCTCTATTCCTATTAAAGACTGTTTATTATTTTTGTCAACAGATGTTTTTGTTTTGCTTTGCTTTTTAACCAAGATCATCTTCCTGTTTTTTTCTATTTATTTCAGTCTCACTCAAACCCTAAAGACGAATGCCTAGAAGGGTGAAAATTTAGGAAACTCTCATGCAAGTGTACGTGCTTTTTGTAAATCATAAACATTTAGCCTTAAAGGATCCCCAAATAAAAAGCTCCCCACAGGGGCAACACTGACTTAATGTATCTATTCGTCTGTTAATTTATTCTACAAATATCCACTCAACACCAACTGTGTGAGGCACTGGGACCCAGGAGCTGGGGCATGCTATTCTGCTGGCCCAGAACCCTCAGCTTCCCGGCCCTCAACTCCGCTCCCTACCCCGCAGGCTCCTCTCACCCTTGAAGATTAAACGGAGGGTTTCCTTTCTCCACAATCTGCTGCTGGCTTCTCCACCTGGGCCCTCACAGCCAGTGGCCAAGGGCAGTCCCTCTGACTGCACTCAGCGAGCTGAATTACAAAGGCTTATCTGCCCGTCTTTCTCACGGGCATCTGTGAGCCTCCTGACCTGTGGCTGGGTGCTGTCTCAAGAACCTAGCCCGGGAAACGTTTGCTAAAAGGAATCACAACGCAGGCACAGACCTTCCTGGTGATCTAACAAAGCTCAGTCTATTTCTAGCTTTGGGAACCCTCTAAAAAGAATAATGAAAAGAAGAAGAAAACAAATGAAACTAATAGAATAGTACGAAGAAAAGAGTCGATTTGATTTTTTTTAAAAATGCTTTTCTAGCTTTTCTTTTTTCCTGGGCATATACACTAATTATTGTAGAGAAAACAAAATTACATGCATAAACGGCAAGCCACCTCCCCGCAGGCCTGGCTTACTCTAGGAGGGTGAGTCATGTCATGTCACGGAGACACGACAGCTCTATATAACGCACTGGGGGGATGACGTCTGCGTCAAAGTTCACAGAAGGAACCCTTCCCCTGTGGGCGTCTGGGAGAAGGTTCTTCCAGGCAGAGGGAGCTGGCCCCAGGGGGATGGGTCTGGAGCATTCGATTAAGGGAGGGGTAGTGGGAGAGAAGATGAAGCCAGGGAAGAAAGCGGGGCACAGCTCATGGGGGGACTTGGAGATCATCGGAAACACATGGCTTTTATTCTAAGTGGGATGGGAAGCTGCTGGGAAGGATGTGGGCACAGGCAGGCACACTCCTACGCCCGTCGTGCTGGCTGCTGGGGGCGGGTGGTGGCAGGAGAGCCAGGGCCACAAGCCTGTCTGGCTCACGGGGTAGCCGTGCCGGGTGCCACATACCGGGTGCACTTTAGAAGGGTCGTCGAGCTCCAGCCTGGCCACCACACAGCCTGCTTCCAACACAGCCCCTGGGCGCTTGACATACTTCACCCGGCCACTTTCCTGCACATTCAGGGTCGTGATCATCTTCATCACCTGTTTTGCAGAAAGAAGAAATTAGATGGAGCCCACTAGGACTGGCCTGTGTCACCCCAAACTAGTACCTCTGGAGCAGGGACCGTGTCATTTACATTGAATGACTCCGTGGGCAGAGTTCAAGCGGAGGGTAGAGAGGGAACCAGCATTTACACAATCTATTGTGTACCAGGCACAGCGCCGGGCATAAATTTTTTCCATCTGCAAAGCCAGCCAGGGAGGCAGGTGTTCATCGTGCCCATTTTACAGACGTGGAAACTGATCTTTATTTCCAAAGGAAGGCCTCTCTCTTAGAAATACAGATGAATCATATGATGTAGGGTGACTGACACACACATTCCTAAAATGCGGTGCATTTTGTCACCAGCTCCATTTTTTAAAGGCAGCGAGAAAACCCTCTGGGGAATGAAGAACATGACTGCAGTACAGTCATCAGCCCCTTGAACTGGTCTGAGAGTCTGGCCGTGTGGACGTGATGAGTTTTGTTATCACGTGTGGGCTGCAGACCGACAGGACTGTCCCACCCTTTGCTCAGAAGTTCACAGCTTGGGCACCCAAGTCAGCCAGGCCTGGGATGGAACCCCTGCTCCCACCCATCACTCTGTGATCTCCAGCACGTGTCTTCCCCTCTCTGAGCCTCAGTTTCCCCAACAGTAAAATGGGAGGAAATGACAGTCTTGCCTCACAGGGCGCTGATAAGGATGAAGCAGGATGGCACATAGTAGGAGGCCGACAAGCGTCAGCTACTACCGTTGCTATATTTTCATTACAAAAATCACTATTTTCCTGGGCAGCAGAGAATGGAGGCCGGGTTTGAATCCTGGCTTGGTGTGACCTTGAGTGAGTTCCTTAGCCTGCCTGGGCCCCGTGTCTTCATGTACAAAGTGGGGGTCCCATTTGTGTCCAACTTATATGATTGCTGGGAAGATTAAAGAAGGTAATTAAAGACAGATAAAATGCTTAGAATAGTGCTTGCCACGTGGGAAGTGCTTTGCTTCTGTTGGCTTACCACTTTTTAATTGTCCGCATCATGATTCATCCGTCCTTACTCACTCCTTGGGGGGGTATACATTTTTGAGATTTTTTTTCCCTTTGGATATTGCAGGGAGTTGGGGCTGAACCCCACACACATGGCTCTCTTAGGAATCTGCAGATGACAGCCCAGGTGAGAGGGTAGGTCTGTTGGCTTAGATGAAGCAGCATTGGCAGATGGCCCTCCCTGGGGGAGGGGGTGTAACGGAGACCTGGCTGCAGCCCTACCCCCCTCCCAGGGGGCCAGCTCTGCGGTCACCTCTATCTCAGCATAGCTGCCCCCAGCCTTGATGTGGGCCCCGTCCTCCACCATGTACTGTATCAGCTTCCCCGCCGAAGGGGCTCTCAGGACCGTGGGATCATTCTCCTTCTCAAACACACACGTCTTGTTGCCGATGGTGATTCGGTAACTGGAGAGAGAAGGAGCGGGGAGGTGGCGGGGAGACTGGGGAGGACCATCGACCCAGGTGCCCGCGTCAGGGTTTCGACGGCATCTTCCCTTCCTAAAGGCAGCCGTGAGCATCACCCTGCGTGTGGTTTGAGGGACTGACTCCATTTTTCCCAAATGGTAGCATTTGACAGTTACCGCAGAGACTTTGGGAGTGAGCTGGGTGGGACCCTTTACTGGCTGAAAACTAGTTCCTTTTCCTGACATAATTCCAACAGGCCCTGGCATACAGAAAGCAGTCAATCACTATTATTCAGTAAATACTGACCCACTGAAAGGCTTCGCCTTAGAACTGGGAAGAGCATGCCCCATGGATGGAGCTTATAATCATCTTGAATATTCTTGGCAGATGGAACACGGGTTACAAAGAGGTTAAAAACCACCGATGTGGGATGAATCTAGTCCACCTTCTTCCATCGAGGACTCGGAAGGGAACCTAACTGGAGCTTTTTCAGGCACGGGGCCTCTGGAACCCCACTCCTCCCCATCTTATTCTCTTGGTCGGGGGGGGGGGTCTTTGCTGCCTGTCCGTGGGGGTGGGCGGGTCTGTGTTTCATCGTGTGAGCTCAGGGTGGTCAGACGCGCTGGAGCAGGAGGACACGCGATGCGCCTGTGCAAAGTGCTTCCGGATCATCCCGTCCTCCACCCAGCCAGACACAGAGCAAGCTTTCCCGCCGCCACCTGCTTGTTCCACGTGTCTCTTCCCCGACAGACTCCATGAGTCATGACCACAGCTGTATCCTAACACCTAGCCCGGCATCTGGTGTAAGCAGATGCTCAATAAATAGCCCCTTCCCTAATCGGACGGCCTCATCTTCTCCAAGCCTTGATCTGATGGGTGTGGACACTGCAGCTCAGACCCGGAGCCGCTGGCACTCAGCACACACCTCGCAGGCCGTGGAGCTGGGAGTCACGTCCCATTCGGCTCTGAATCCTCCCAACACTAGAAAGGGGCCTCCTGGGAGCCTCCCATCTATGCCTGCCAGCTGCATGGAATTCCAGCCGAGAGATTAACCTCTCCAGGAGCCCCAGAATGTTCCAGAGAAGGTGCCTTAGCGAAGACCCTCAGACCCGCAGGGGAGAGCTGGCTCTGTGTGCCCTCCACGACCACACACCTGTCGACCTCCTCCTTCAGGTACGTGGTGTAGCTGCTGCCACTGTAGGACAGCAGCAGCCCCCCGTCGTTCAGCCGGTGGGCGTCGATCTCGATGTGACTGCCGTTCATGATGAGGACGAACGTGGTTGGAGACTGCCGGGCCACCTGTGGGGACAGTTCAATGTCCCCACCTGAAATGAGGATGCCTGCTTGGCCCTGTGCCCCCAGAGCACCGCCTGGCCCCCCTGACCACAAGCAAAGGCTAGTGTCCACGGCGGGAGTGCTGGGGTGGACACCTCACCTCTCGAGGGCCAGCCCTCACTCACCCCAAGGGAGCAGCGACGGGGAGGGAGCCCGGGGTCAGCGAGCCACACCTGCCCCGTGGGTGGGCTAGAGGCTGCCGGCCGCAGGTGTAGACCCAGGCCGGGCATCACTGTCCACTGTGTGCCCTGGAGGGCTGGGGGCTTTCTTCCGGTCCTGTCTCCAAGCAGGGCTGCCCTGGGAGCCAGGGAGATGGGGGCCTTGCTCTGGGTGAGGCAGACCTGGGGCCTCCATCAGTGGCCTGGACATGGACTAGGGCTCTGCCCGCTAGACCTGGCCCTGCCCAGGGGCACACAGTGGATCTGGGACGCTGGAAGGAGACATATACGGCCAGGCCCTGGCCTTGGCTCTGCATTTCAATCTGAAATACCAGCCCCACCTGGCCCTCAGTTCAAAGTATGTGCTCTCTCTCAGAAAACTAACACCCTAAAGAGCCCTCAACCTCTGAAATATATATATAATGACAAAAGATGGCAAGAAATAGAGGAATATTTATTGCCACATTATTTATGGTAACGGGAAAACCTAGACTCAAACGAGCTCTCCAACAGTGGGTGCTGCCATGGAATGTTCTAGACCTGCACTGTCAAATATGGTAGCCCCTAGCCAGACGTTCAAATGTAAGTTAATTAAAATTAAATGAAAGGTAAAATTCAGCTCCTCAGTTACACTCGCCACATTTCAAGTGCTCCATAGCCCCAGGTGGCCCATACTGGACAGAGCAGATTTAGAACATTTCCATACCTGCGGAAAGTTCTGTTGGACCGTGCTGCAGACTCTAAACTGATGTTAAGGAAAACTTGCTAATAACAGGGGGAAACTATAGGCCATGATAATATCAAAGCAGTAAAAACATTTGCACTATGATCTTAACTTTATAAAATCAATGCATAAGGAAAAAAATAACTGAAAAGAGGTCTGCTAAAACGTCTGAACCCGGGCCACAGCAGTGAAAGCGCAGAATCCTAACCACTAGACCACCAGGGAACTCCCCCATGGTGGACCGTTTTTCTGACGCTTCATGCTTGTTTGCTGTTTTGAAATTTTCTACAACGAGCATGTGTCATATTTAAAATCAAGGTGACCCCTTAGCCCCCAAGGGGACCCCAGGCCCCCAAAGGTAGCCAGGAAGCATCAGGGCCAAAAGGGAAGCGATTTTACACACGTTACGTGGATAACACACCCGTTTGGCTGAACGAAGCCTGAAAATCTCCAAAGTTGAAAGTTCAATGTGTGCTCAGCAATGTTAAAAATCAGGTAAGAGAAAATAAAAATTCTGTTGCCTTTTCCATGGAATGTGAGGCTGGGAAGTGCTGGGGAGGCCCTGGCTTCCCAGGGACACATCGCTCCCAAAGGTCACCCCGACTTGGACCCAGGGGGCTCATCCTGTGCTCGCACATCTCAAATATTCTTTGATACTCTGCTGAATTGGCCTGGGATGGCTCAGGACAGGTAACTAGATACTTCCAACAGAGGAAAGCAACCCTGACAAGCTCTAGGGATGCTGGTGATAGACCTGGAAGCAGTCGGAAATCCACACATTCATTCTCGGTGCAGAGACGCTGGACAAAGCCAGTCTCACAGCCCTGGGAAATGCACCCACACGCTCTGCTCTTGAGCAATGGTCCGGCTCACACTTTGTAAGGAGTTGAATTATGTCCCCCCAAATTCATGTCCTCCCTGGAACCTCAGCTTGTGACCTTAATGGAAATAGGGTCTTTGTGGATGTAGTTAGTTAAGGAGGGGTTGTGCTGGATTAGGCTGAACCCTAAACCCAGTCTGACTGGTGTTCTTGTAAGAGAAGAGACCCAGAGAGACAGGCACAGAAGGATGAGGATGTGAAGACAGACAGACACAGACACACTCAGAGAAGGTGGCCGTATAAAGCCAGAGACTGGTAGAGACTGGAGTGACAACCTACAAGCTAAGGAACACCACGGACTGCCCACAGCTACCAGAAGCTAGGAATGCATGCTCCCTGGGAGCCTTCAAAGAGACCATGGCCCAGCCAACACCTTGATTTTGAACTTCTGGCCTCCAGAACTGAGAGACTATAAATTTCTGTTGTTTGAAGTGACACCAGTTTATGGGACTTCCTTACGGCAGACACGGGAAACCAATACACGCTCTATCGTGCCTTGTGTGCATGGCTCAAGCCTATGGGTTCCGGAATCCAAAGACCTTAGATTTCAAGGTCACGGGACTGCACGGGGAGTCCTGGGACCAAGCATGAGAAAATCCACTGCAGGGATGGCCCATCGCAGAAATAAAACTCCCTTGAGCCACCAGAGTGTGGGAGACATCTAACAGAGACCTTTACCTTGAGGATGTACTTAATGCCTCCGTAGATTAATTCTACATCCACAATGTTCAGCAGAGAGTCTGCGGGGAGGACCTGGCCCCTGAGAGAGAAGACAGACCTGTGGTCAGTTTGGGAGTGACCAAGAACTCCGCAGCCATCCATCCCCTGGATATGAAAACCCATCCACTCTTTGCCTCTTCTAACTATCAACACACCTGACTGATAAAAGGCAAGGAATGGAGAGTCCCAAGGAACCTGACATCCCTTAGAACTTAAGGAAACTGCTCTTGCTACGGGATGTGACATTTCAAAAAGGCTCTCTAAGAAGCAATAACCATATTGCTTCTTCTTGAAAAAATTCCTTACGTGGGAATTCTGCCGCCTGCTTATGAAGGAAACGAATGCACGGATTGTGATTCTATTACCATTCAAAAGCGTATTATCCAAGCACTAAGAACTTTCGCCCTTCTAGTTCCCTTTCAGTAGTTTCCTTTGCCTACCACAGTGGTTTTCAATGTGGGGTGGGAGGGTAGGGTTTGCCTCTACCCCGAGGACATCTGGCGATATCTGGAGACATACTTGATGGTCCTGACTTCCAGGGGGAGAGGGGATGCAATGGATGGGACCAGGGACGCTAACTTCCTACCCTGTCCCACAGGACAGCGCTCACCACAAAAGATGACCCAGCCCAAAATGTCAGCGGTGCTGAGGTTGGGAAACCCTGGTCTATCCTAAGAGGGAGCTCCTGGCCACTTCCACAGGGTCCATTTCACTGGTCACCTGATTCAGGTGAGGGTATGGGAAAGAACCATTTGTAGAGGTGACCTATAACCCGCTTTGCTTCTCAAGTCCACCTCCTCCTCTCTGAACTCCTGAGTGTTACGACGTACCTTGCACAGGTCAGCACGAATAAGCGCACTGCTGTCTATAGGATGATGGCTGCCTTGGCCTTGAGTATCCCTCCCCTCCCGCCCCCTACCCCAGCCTCTTCTAGGGCAGTCCAGGTTTATCCAAGGAATTCTACAGAGGCAAGCACGTAGGAGAGGTTCACTAATTGCTTGGTGATGGATTTACACCCAAATAAAGCATGTTTCTGCCTTACTTGCCACCAACACGTATCCCAAGAGGGGAAAGGAAGTACGCGTGGGCCCCACCTTTCCAGCGAGTGTAAGAAATCCGTCATGCAGGTCCTGAACATCGAGTCGGCCACGTTCAAGGCTCCGCACACCACCCCGAGCATGATATCCGGCTTCTCGGCCTGGGAGAGACTCTGCATGTCAGTATCCACAGTGACCAAAGCCACGGGGAGCCAGGAGGGCTCCAGGACCCCCAGGGGAGACACGTGCAGCTCCCCACCTGCACTTTCTCGGCGATGAGATTATCCAACCAGCTGGTGTCAATGTCGTTGTTCTGGAAGCTCTCGGTCTCCAGGAGGTTGGTGAGATATTCCACAGTGGTCCTGAAGTCGCCCCGGATGGACAGTTCCTTCAAAGCCACCACCATGTTCCTTGAGGGGAAGGCACACGGATTGTTTTCCCAATTAACGTATGCGTCATCAAAGTTCTGGAGTGGTTTCCAGTGAGTCAGAACCGCACAGAAGTTTAGGGAGGGCCCTGAGTCAGACGGCTTGGGGCAATGTCAGCTCCAGCATTGACTGGTACAGCAAATCTTGGGCCAGTGACTTAACTGCCTGGGCCTCAGTTTCCTCATCTGGAAGATGGGGGAATAACCTTGCCTTCACACAGATGCTTGGGGATTAAAATGAGACAGTCTGTATAAAGCACATGGTCACTGAAAAATAAACCTTAGCTGCTATGATTTATTACAGTGATTATAATTGTTATTAACCATGCCAGTTGCTCTGACTCCCTCCCCCGCTGGACCTATCAAAATCCCCCAGTGTCCCAAGAATGAGCCGCTCTTTACCTGTGCACACAGCTGTCCGGTGTGCCTGGGGTGCACGAGTAGGTGGCCAACACCAGTGCCCCCCTCTGGGCATGGCGGTCACCAGCCCACACGTGCTTGGCTGTAACCACCTCCCGTTTCCCAGAGGGGCTGCCTCCCCCCAAACAGGGTGTCCAGTCCAAAGGGCAGAAACCTCCACTCTCCATGAAATCATAGGGAGAGTGTTTTGGGGAAAGGCACCAGAGGAAGAAGGGGCATAAGAACACTTCGTGGGAGAGGAGAGCTTTCACACCAGTTACGATGCTCCCGCGTTCTGTCAGCAGGTGTGACAAAGGGGCCACGAGACCCCAGCGGGAGGGTGAGAAAATGAAGACGCAGTGAGGTTAAATGAGGGTGTCAAATAGGCTACTGCAAGTTGGGTGTGGGACCTGAACCTGCATCTACAGGCTGAGCCACTGGATTCAAAGGTGACCAACTTGTCCCGTGTGGCTCAGGACTTTCTCAGTTTTAGCACTGAGAAATCCCACATCCCAGGAAACACTCAGTCCTGGGAAGACAGGGACAGTTGATCCCCCTCTTGCACACTGACAGCAATAAGAGCTGGAATTTTTCCTTCCTATTCTGCTGAAGTGATTACTGGCCACTCACAGTGTGGGACAAGCCACAGGTCACTTCACTCGGAGACAGCTGGGCTGGCTGACCACCATCCCACCTTTTATTAATCCTTATTTGCTCCAAGCGTCTCAATTTTTCACTGATTAAGATGAATTACTCAAAGCTGGCAAAGAAACTCTCTCCCTCAAAAGCACCAAACTCCATTTAATTCATGGCTAAGCGCCCCAGGCCAGACAGATTTAAATGCTTTTCAAATGAAATGTCTTAGGGATTTTTCACTCTAAAAGACACCTCCACAAGAATGTTTAATTTTACAAACTGAACTGGTGTTTACCTTTTTGTTCCCAGGTCAAGGCAGGAGAAATGTTAAGATGCGGGGGTTTTGACTGCTAATTTTTAGGGAAATGCAAATCAAAACTACAGTGAGGTACCACCTCACACTGGTCAGAATGGCCATCATTAAAAAGTCTACAAATAACAAATGCTAGAGAGGGTGTGGAAAAAAGGGAAACCCTCCTACACTGTTGGTGGGAATGTAAGTTGGTGCAGCTACTGTGGAAAACAGTATGGAGGTTCCTCAGAAAACTAAAAATAAAATTACCATATGATCTAGCAATCCCACTCCCGGGCATATATCTGGACAAAACTCTAATTTAAAAAGATACATGCACCACTATGTTCATAGCAGCACTATTCACAGTAGCCAAGACATGAAAGCAACCTAAATGTCCATTGACGGATGAATGGATAAAGAAGATGAGGTAAATATACACAATGGAACAGTACTCAGCCATAAAAAAGAATGAAACAATGCCATCTGCAGCAACATGCATGTAACTAGAGATTATCATACTAAGTGAAGTAAATCAGAAAGAGAAAGACAAATACCATATGGTATCAGTTATATGTGGAATCTAAAATATGACACAAATGAACCTATCTATGAAACAGAAACAGGATCACAGACATAGAGAACAAACTGGTGGTTCCCAAGGGGGAGGGAGTTGGGGGAGGATGGAGTGGGAGGTTGGGATTAGCAGATGTAAGCTTTTAAATATAGAATGGATACACACCGAGGTCCTAGTGTATAGCACAGAGAACTATATTCAATGTCCTATGATAAACCATAATGGAAAAGAATGTTAAAAAAAAGAATGTATGTATAGGTATAACTGAATCACTTTGCTATACCGCAGTAATTAACACGACATTATAAATCAACTATACTTCAACAATTAAAAAACAGATGTGGAGGTTTTGGAATTTGTAAGCTTCTTTGTCAATGTAGGTTCCTCCAGGGACCACTTATGAGGTTTAAATTTAAAAGAATCCCCAGCCCCATCCCAACCAGCACCACCTTTTTAAAAAAGGCTATAGTACTCAGCACCTTTTAAACTTTTAGAATCACCTTGAACATTCTTTGGATCTCCTTCAAGATCGACCTGTAATAAGCTCAAGACCAATGACCTTGGTGAACTGATTTCATGTATGTCATGGATCTCAAGTACGGGAAGAGGACGGACTGGGTTCTCGGACTTCAGCATAGGGTATTTAAAATAGGGTCTGCTCTTCGTCTCCTAAAGTGCTGCTGCATCTGAAGCAGCAGGCTAATTTTTAGTTTCTCAAAGGGAGGGAGGGAAGGAAGGGAGGGAGGGAGATACTGACGAAATGGCCTCTTCCCGGTTCTCTCCCCAGGAGAAGCAGTGCCCAAACTGGGAATCGGCAAATTCATGTAAGCCTCCAGTGGCAGCCACGCTGAAATAACCCCACACGTTCTTGCTGCTGCGGAAATTCAACTCCTGGACCGTTCCAGAGCTCGGCTTAAACCCCTGGAGCCCAGACAGAAAAAGCAAAATGGAAGAAATCGTTACTCCAGATATATGTTCATCAGAATTAAATCCTAGGAAAACCCAAGAGCCCCCACCCCCACACACCCAAGAGCTTAGCGTGATGAATAAAACACTGATACTTCTCACTAGGGGTGCAGGTGTTTCCAGGTGAGCACGTCAATGTGTGTCATTTTTACTTAAAAAAAAAAAAAAAAGTCAAAAAACCACCACCAAGTTTGGGACCGGTGATCACTGATGGAGCTGAGTGAAGGTACATATTGATTTTAAATGTTTGCCATTGTTGACAATAAAAAGTGTAAATAAAAGAGGAGTTGGCGGGATTTCCCTGGTGGGCCAGTGGTTAAGACTCCATGCTTCCACTGCAGGGGCCACGGGTTCAATCCCTGGTCAGGGAACTAAGATCCCACATGCTGTGCAGCACAGCCAAAAAAAAAAAAAGAGGAGTTGGATTTCCAATTCCAGATTATGAAAATTTCAGCAGGTAAGGAAATCCAGTGTTAGCCCTTGCTGATGCTAACACACACATAATTCCCTTTGCGGGGATGACACAACCCCTTCTGAGTATAATTGTGGTAAAGGGGGGTGGGTTGGATCCTCTTGCTGGGATTAGAACTCTTGAAGCTTGTGATGGAGGCATTCGTTTTGGCAGACATGCCTGGAGGCAAGAGATGGAAAGTTCCAGGTGCCTGGGCTATTTCTACACGTGATCCTCCATCCTCCCAGGCACCTGTGAACAAGGCATCAACCCTCTGAAAACTTCCCGTTTTGCTTGTCCACCATCAGAACTGACTGTTCGCCTGTAGCCAAAGATCCCAAACTAATACAGTCACCATAGTTTAAAATTCTTCCATTAAAAAGGTGGGGGTGGGGTGGGAGGACTTCCCTGGTGGCGCAGTGGTTAAGAATCCGCCTGCCAATGCAGGGAACACGGGTTCGAGCCCTAGTCCGGGAAGATCCCACATGCCGCAGAGCAACTAAGCCCATGCACCACAACTACTGAGCCTGCGCTCTAGAGCCCACGTGCCACAACTACTGAAGCCCGCGAGCCTAGAGCCCGTGCTCTGCAACAAGAGAAGCCACCGCAATGAGAAGCCCGCGCACCGCAATGAAGAGTAGCCCCTGCTCTCCACAACTAGAGGAAGCCCGGGCACAGCAACGAAGACCCAATGCAGCCAAAAATAAATAAATAAATAAATAAATTCATTTAAAAAAAAAAAAAAGGTGAGAGGTAAAAAAAACCCCAAACCTCTCTTCTCCCAAATTTCTTAAATGTAGTTATTAAACAAAATTGTGGTAGATTATGGAGATTATGTGACAATCAACTGTCAGTAAGCATGTGAACTTGATAGATGCCAGCTGGTTGGTATCTTAAGGCACAAGTAAGAACAAGTCACATAGGGACTCCTTAGAATGAACCAGATTGTATGTTGCAGCAAAAAGTTCATGGGGCCACAAATCCAAGGACCTGTGCTCTAAACCTGGCTGTCCCAAAGATGGACGTGGTCTGTATAGTCCACCAGTGGGGCTTGGCCATGGCCTCAGCAAGTCCCGGGCATGAAGGTGGTCACCCCAACCTCTCGAGCTGTAATGTGGGGTCACAATGCCCAGTGGCAGGGCTGTCATGTAACTGACATATGAAGGCATCTGCCCGGTACCTGGGACACATCACATGTGGATAAACCGTGACATGTCCTTTCCCGCATCCCAGCGTCCTCGCCTGTAAACAGTGAACCTGGGTGTCTCAACAGGCTAAGGTTCGGGGTCTGCCACACGCTGGGAGGTCGGAGATGGTGGAAACTCAGGGCCCTCAGACTTGCCTCGTCTGGGTTTTCACTGGTGATTCTGGCCGCAATGACGTGGCCTCGGGCGATGGGAGGGTTGGAAGGGGCCTCAAAAGAAATGGGCGTCACCCCCCATGGGGACTCTCCATACAGAAGCCGGATATCCTTCAGCCGGTGCAGAGGCACGCCCATGGCGATCTGAAATCAAGAAATCCATCCCAAAAGAGGGTCAGTGCCCAAACGCGGAGGCCAGTGCTAGAGGCGATGGAGGTTGAGGGTGGTGGTGAATGATTTCGGATATACTGAGCTCCTCCTGTGCCCACCAGACCGGGCGACACAGTGGCAGGAGAGGCACGGAGAGAGAAAGACAGATGGCTTGACCCTGCCCCCAAGGAGTGAACTGTGTTGCTGGGAAAAGAAGCGACAGTCACAGAACAACATCGTGAGCATCAAATAAAAGTTACAGATCCTTAGTGCTGTGGAAGGGGTGGGGGAATGGTGTCCAGCTGCAGAGTCAAAGAAGGTTTTGTGAAGGACACAGGGAAAGCTGGGCTGGAGGACCGAGTGAAAAACAGACAGTGACGGACACCAGGTGAACCAAAAGATCAAAGTGAATCTGCTGGGTCTTTGGATGTGACACACTAAAAGGGACCCAGTGGTACCTGTGTAATATCCTGCCAAAGGGTTTAAGTGACTTCCAGCAGGAAGAAATGACCAGGCAAATCCAAATGGAGGGACATTGTGCCAGAACACTTCACAAATGTCAACATCAAGGACAAAAAAATAAGACTGGGGAACGGTTCCAGATTAAAGAGATTAGGAGACACGAAAATGGAAAGGGATGTATGGGTCCTGGACTGGATCCTGGACTTGAAAAACAAAGGACAGCAACAAATTATTGGGACAACAGGGAAAACTTTCCTGTGGACAGTAAGTAACAGATAGGTAAGTGGAGGGTGTCAAAGCTCTGTTTCTGGAGTGGGGCGATTCTACCGCGGTATTATTCCTGGGAGGTTCTTATCCGAAAGATTTAGAAGCAAAGTGGCATGAAGTTCAAGCCAAAACATCTCTCAAAAGGTTGAGCCAAGAAAAAACAAAAAATTATACAAAAACACAAATAGAGAGAGAGGAAGCAAATGTGGTCAGATGCTAACAAGTGGTGGACCGAGGTGCAGGGTAGGGGTGTTAATTGTATTATTTTTGCAACTTTTCTGAAATTTTTCAAACTGAAAAAAATAAGCAAAATAAAAAATGGAATAAAAACTCTGGGAGGATTTTTAAGACATTAAAGTTAAGTTCTAATTAAATCAAAGTAAAAACTAATTAAATGGGCTTCCCTGGTGGCGCAGTGGTTGAGAATCTGCCTGCCAATGCAGGGGACACGGGTTCGAGCCCTGGTCTGGGAAGATCCCACATGCCACGGAGCAACTGGGCCCGTGAGCCACAATTACTGAGCCTGCGCGTCTGGAGCCTGTGCTCCGCAACAAGAGAGGCCGCGATGGTGAGAGGCCCGCGCACCGCGATGAAGAGTGGTCCCCACTTGCCGCAACTAGAGAAAGCCCTCGCACAGAAACGAAGACTCAACACAGTCATAAATAAATAAATAAATAAATAAAAGAACGTGAATTTCTTAAAAAAAAAAAAAACTAATTAAATTAAATTTTCAGTTAATTAAATTTAATCAAAATTTAAATTTTTAAAAATTTAGAAGAAATTTTCAAGAAAGAAAGAAAGGGAGGAAGGAAGGAGATATTAATAAAAAAATTAAAGAGTTTCTATTAATGCAAGAGTTCCTAACTCTGGGTGACATGTTCTTAGCAGGGGTGAGCCCAAGAGGGCAAACATTTGTTCTTGGGGGTGAAAATAATCTTACTCTTTCTATGTACAGGCAGACCCTGGCGATATTGGGGGTTCAATTCCGACCACCACAATAAAGCGAATATTGCAATAAAGCAAGTCACACAAATTTTTTGGATTCCCAGCACATATAAAAGTTCCATTTACACTATACTGTAGTCTATTAAGTGTGCAATAGCAGTATGTCTGAAAGAACAATGTGCGTACCTTAAATAAAAAATACTTTATTGCTAAAAAATGCTAATCATCACCTGAGCCTTCAGAGAGTCTTAATCTTTTTGCTGGTGGAGGGTTTGAAATATTGCAAGAATTAGCAAAGTGTGACACAGACACGAAACAAGCAAATGCTGTTGGAAAAATGGCACCATTGAAACTTGCTCGACACAGGGTTGCCACAAACCTTCCATTTGTAAAAAACAAAAAAACAAACAAAAAATGCAATAAAGCAAAGTGCAATAAAACAAGGTATGCCTATATAACGCACAGCTATACTACAGTATCCAAACCGATATACAGTATATCTGTGATATTAACATTTCATAGGGGAGAAATTAGGGGCGGAAATATCTAAAAGGGCTCCATGAGGAGGCTGTAATGAAAAAAAGGTCTATGAACGGGTACTGGGGAGGTCTACAAATGCCCCCAAATTGTATAAAATAGATTTTTCCAGGGTGAAGGTCCATGGCTTTTGCCAGTTTCTCCAAGGGCTATATGGCCAGACGAAGGTGACAAACCACTGCATGGCTCTCCGTGCTACCCACACATTAAAACAGTCACTCCCCAGGACACCAGCCAAGAGACGAGCAGGGAGGTCTAATCTGAGCAGGACAGGGGACCCCCACTCTGGGCAGAAGAAGCCCCAGGGCTCGGAGCCCGTTTCCTTGCCTGTAGCTGGGCGGCCGGCAGGTTGACATCGGCGATCATTTCCGTGCAGGGATGTTCCACCTGCAGGCGGGGATTCAGCTCCAAGAAGTGGAAGCTGCCATCCTGGCTGTAGAGGTATTCAACGGTCCCCGCGCTCACGTAGCCCACGGTCTTGGCCAGGCGCACGGCACACTGCAGAGAGACGGAGGTGGGCGAGGGGCTTCCAGTGGTTGTCTCGGGGAAAACGTACTAGCTCCCTCACCAAAGGCAGGCTGAGGACCTGCTGTGTGTAAGCTACCTTGGGACCTCCGAGACTGTACTCCAGTAACCCCACGTGAGGCTGATATCGTCTCCACGATGGGTCCCCCACCGCCACTTGGTCTCTTCTTGGACACCCACCCCACTTTGGCAACTTGGACTATTGAGAGCTCTTGATGGTTCTGAGCTGAGATACCTCCCCCCGAACTCCCCAGAGCCCACCTGCTCCATGATCTCGAACACGGCCGGCGCGGCAATGGTGGCCGGCGCCTCCTCTATGATCTTCTGATGCCTCCGCTGGATGGAACAGTCACGCCCAAACAGGGACACGGCGTTCCCATACTGGTCAGCGAGGAGCTGGACCTCCAGGTGATGGGCGTGCTGGGCCAGCTTCATGAGAAAGACTGGGGAGCCGGGGATCTCGCTCTGCACCTGGGGGGACGGCAGGGTGGCTGGCTCTTCCCTGGGGAAGCAGGGCTGGGGCAGGAAGTTCTCCAAAGAGGGCGCGAAACAATGGCAGGGATGCCCTTGGTTTTGCCGATCTTTTAGTTTTACCTCTCTCAAAGACATTACATTCTCGTGGTTTTTAAGTCAAATATGATGAAAATACATAATGCAGAAACTGAAATTCTCCTGCAACACCATCTCCTAAGGATAATATGCTGTTAAGAGTTGGGTACAAATTGGTTTTCTTCTATGCGTACAGAGAAAATGTTTCTTGAAACAAAAATAGAACCAAAACACACTACTCTGTAGGCTTCTCTTCCTCCCACTTAATTCACTCTCTCAGCCAGCTCTCCTCAGTGGAACCTACAGACCGACTTACTCCATACTTTTAATGTCTAAAAGGCATTGTCTCACAGGCATGTTGTCCAGAGACCCTTAAAAATGAAGTAAAAATAAGTGTTCACATGGAATTATTTCTAAGACAAATTCTTTGTAAAAGCAAGTTGCAATAACACATGGGATGATCCCACCTATGTGAAAAATAATAAAACAGAATTATATGAAGGTCTATGTAAAAGTCTATACTACAGTAAAAGTACTGGAAAGAAACCCAGTGGCTAACAGGGGTTACACCTGAGAAGGGGCGAGGGGTTGAGAGGTGTTGTTGCGAAAGGGACCTTTCCTTTTTTATTCGTAACGTATGACTGAATTGCCTGAGTGTTGACACTGAGAACATTTTCATATTGCACTCGTGTAACTAAAAAAAGCAAGCTTGGGGGAGGCTCTGCATGTGGTTGGGGAACAGGGGGTGTATGGGAACTCTGTCCTTTCCACTTAATTTTGCTGTGAATTAAAAACTACCCTAAAGAGTAAAGCCTGTTTTTTAAAAAAGAAAGAAAAAAGCTTTAAAATCTGTACAACCCCTAAATGCAAGGTAGGATCCAGGACTGGATCCTGAAACAGAAAGGGGATATTAGTGGGGAGAAGTGGGGTGATCCAGATCAAGTCTGGAGTTCACTTAATAGACATGGATTAATGAAATTAATCTCTTAGTTGTGACAGTCATGGTATTGTTACAAAAGATGTTAACAATAGGGGAAAGGAGGTGAAAGGTAGATGGGGACTCTGTACTGCTGTTGCAACTTTCCCAAAAATATAAATTCTTCCCCCCAAAATACTCCCAAACCAGTACATCCCAATAGGGGCATGTGGTAGTGAAACCACTACTTTATATAATACTCACACATGGCCCACAGCTGCATAATCGGTAAACCTTTTGAGAACGCAATTTACTGGTATGTATTTGTCAGTGCGTGTAAAGTACATGCTATTTAACTAAATCCCTCTTCCCCCACGGTCTTTACCCAAGAAAATAATTCAGAAGAGGAAAAAAAAGCTAAATATTATTTATAGTATTAAATACCATATTATACTATAGTGGCACTGTGTATAATAATGAAAATGGAAGCAAGCTTAACATTTCACAAAAAAGCAAAGGTTTGATAAATAAGACAATGGCCACATAGGGAATACTGTGCAATCATCAAAATAACCGTAAGGACTGGACAGGGTAAAACTGTTTATGATCCACAATTTGAAATTTTTTAAACGTAGAACAAAATGTTGTGTAGGCCAAATACAACTCCTTAAAATATACATGTAAATATTTTGTAATAACCTATAATAGGAAAGAATGTGAAAAAGAAGAGGTATATATGTATAACTGAATCACTTCGCTGTACACCTGAAACATCGTAAATCACTATACTTCAATAAAAAAATAAAAATTTAAAAAATAAAATAAATTAAATATACATGTGAGCAAGGTCTACAAGAAAAACTAGAAATATTAAAATAGTTGGGTTAAGAACAGGAAGATTACCGGTATGAATTTTTATAAACATTGCCAACAATGGGCATAACGGGTTTTTCTTTAATCTATAGCTGGGTGACGTTTTAAAAAATTTTTTAATTGAAGTATAGTTGATTTACTATATCATGTACGTTTCAACTGTACAGCACAGCAATTCAGTGTTTTTTGTTTTTTTTATTTTATTTTTGGCTGCGTTGGGTCTTCGTTGCTGCATACGGGCTTTCTCTAGCTGCGGTGAGCGGGGGTTACTCGTTGTTGCGGTGCGTGGGCTTCTCATTGTGGTGGCTTCTCTTGTTGCGGAGCACGGGCTCTAGAGCGCAGGTTCAGTAGTTGTGGCGCACAGGCTTAGTTGCTCCGTGGCATGTGGGATCTTCCCGGACCAGGGCTTGAACCCGTGTCCCCTGCATTGGCAGGTGGATTCTTAACCACTGTGCCACCAGAGAAGCCCAATTCAGTTTTATATATACATTTTTTTCTTTTTCAGATTCTTTTCCCTTATAGGTTATTACATAATATTAAGTATAGTTCCCATGCTATACAGTAGGCCCTTGTTCGTTATCTATTTTATACGTAGTAGTGTGTATATGTTAATCACAGGCTCCTAATTTATCCCTTCCCCTACCCCCTGGGCATAATGTTTTAAAAGTGGAAAACCAGCTACAAATAAGTAAATATACAATTCGTTCGGACAATAAAAATCAATTGTCTAGAAATGTTAAAAATATTGAAACTGCTAAAATGTACAAAATATCCCATCTCTCAATAGACAAATATAGACACAAGCAGATACCTCTGAAATCCTTTAGAGACACACTGATTCATAGAATCAAACATCTTAAGGAAATAGTGTACAGATCAACAAAAACCTTGGACTTCTGCGAGTAAAAATGTATGCATTTGTTTTGCAACACAACACAGCAATATTGCAGCTCCTGCAAGTGTCCTCTTGATTGTGACACAATAATGTTAGTGGAAAGAATCTGGTGGCCACCAACTGAATAAACACAATTCCCAAAGACACATGGAAAAATATGCAGCGCGAACTGCTCACTTGTCTGAAAAGTATTGGGAAGTCCTCAGCAGTCTCTGCCTTCCGGATGCCTTTCCCTCCACCGCCTTCAGAAGCTTTGATCATCAAGGGAAAACCAATTTTTTCTGCTGCCTGGGGGCAAAGGACAAACAGACCACTTTAGAGGTTTCCGCTGCTACCAGGATGTTGAGAAGGTTCTGGCACCTGACCCCCCAGGAGCGTTTACCTCCAAGCCCTCATCGACATCTTTCACGCAACCATCGTTATAAATGTACTCTGGGACACTGATCCTTTGCCCCGGCTGCAGACTATCTTCTGCCCACTCCACCGTCAGACCTGGAGGGTCACAAAGAAAACTGAATCTTCCCCAAAAGAGCATAGACATGACACAGAAACACAGGGCCTCTTCCCACCAAAGCCACTCTAGACCTGGCCTCTGGACCAGCAGAATTCAGACACAGCCCTTCAGCTTCCTGCAGTGGATTTTAATTTCCTTAAGGACTGACTCAACCCTGAATGGGAAACCAAGCTTAAGAAAATTCAGACTTGAGTCTACCAAGAACAGCCATATTAACCTGAATCCAAAAAATTCCCAACTCCAACTCTACCTTATGGAGTCATTCGTATGTGACTCATTACTTTCCAAAACCCTGTGAAGATTTAAAAAAAAAAACAAAAACAGAAACAAACTTTTCATTCTAAATTTAAAATTCAATCTTTGGAGGAAAAAACTCAAACTGAATAAGAAACTCTTGAGACGTTTTTCCTGTTTATTTTTTTAATTTATCCTAGAAATTCCACTTTCAGGAATTTATCCTAAGGAAGTGATTAAAATGGACATAGAAAGTTAGGTACAGGACTATCAAAGCTTTCAATATTTTCAGACTTAGAAAAAAATTCATCGGAAACAACCTAAATGTATAACTATAGAGGATTGTTAAGTCAATTACGGTATGTCTGTATAACATAGTCCTTTGCAGGCATTTTAAATGCTGTAAAGTGTATTTACTGACATAGAAAGATTAGTGAGAAAAAACAAGTCACAAACTATTAAATGTTAGAGCTCTGGTTTTTTAAAGGATGTGCCTAGAAAAAAGGCTGGAACAACATAACAAATGATAAAAACCGGGTCAGTCGATTATAAAGGATTTCTATTTCTTTTTCTGTACTTCTCCTATTTTCTAAGTTGTCTACAATGAAATAGGACCACTTTCATGATCATTGAAAAAAATTTTTTTTTTTTTTAATTTTTATTTATTTATTTATTTATGGCTGTGTTGGGTCTTCGTTTCTGTGCGAGGGCTTTCTCCAATTGTGGCAAGCGGGGGCCACTCTTCATCGCGGTGCGCGGGCCTCTCACGATCGCGGCCTCTCTTGTTGCGGAGCACAGGCTCCAGACACGCAGGCTCAGTAGTTGTGGCTCACGGGCCCAGTTGCTCCGCGGCATGTGGGATCTTCCCAGACCGGGGCTCGAACCCGTGTCCCCTGCATTGGCAGGCGGATTCTCAACCACTGCGCCACCAGGGAAGCCCATTGAAAAAATTTTTAATGAAAGAATTAAAAAAGTATACTCCTGTCACCCCCTCTGCTCACACTAGCAAGATTGGGCCCAGGAGTTCCCCCGAAGTGAGGTTCAGGGTCGCTTACCGCTTCCGCTCCAGGGCAGCGTTGGGATCTGCAGCGTCTGGGCCACGATGGTGGAGGCGATCTTGTCTCCCAGTGCCCACATGGCCTCGCTGGGAGGGCCTGAGGGATTGGGGCAAAGGGGAAGGCAGACTCAAGTCAGCCACAAGGCCCTGGAAGCCGGGTGCCAACCAGGTACCCAAAGAAAAGTCCCCAAGTCCCAGCTTCCAAGGATTTAACATCAAGTTGGGGAAGAAAAAAATCTATTAGTCTGCTACTTTACCAGTCAACTTTCAATACATGTGGATTGTAAACGTGATTTACAGCCAAAGCTCGGTGGCCTATACAAAGTTCACTAGCAAAAAGCTAGACCAAGGGGGCAAGCCAGCACCTCAAAACACTAGACCATGCAAACTTTTTCTATAACGAGCCATAAGCAATACATAAATGAATGGGCAGGGCCGTGTTTCAATAAAACTTTATTTACGGGATTTCCCTGGTGGTGCAGTGGTTAAGAATCCGCCTGCCAATGCAGGGGACACGGGTTCGAGCCCTGGGCCGGGAAGATCCCACATGCCACGGAGCAACTAAGCCCGTGTGCCACAACTACTGAGGTGCGCTCTGGAGCCCACGAGCCACAACTACTGAAGCCCACGCACCTAGAGCCCGTGCTCCGCAACAAGAGAAGCTACCGCAATGAGAAGCCTGTGCACCGCAACGAAGAGTAGCCCCCTCTTGCCGTAACTATAGAAAGCCCGCGTGCAGCAACAAAGACCCAACGCAGCCAAAAATAGATAAATAAAATAAAATAAATTTATTTAAAAAAAACAAAAAACAAAACTTTATTTACAAAAGCAGGCAGCAGGCCAGATTTGGCCTGGGCTGCAGTTGGCTGGCTCTGGGGCTGGACCATCAATCTCCAGAATTAAACATGAGAGATAATGAGAGTCCCATGTGACAGCCAATCAGAGGTCATGGACAAAGAACACATCAGCGAGCACAGGTCACCAGGCAGACCCTTAGGTGAATATCAGGTATTGACTTAGCACCAAGCTGCTTTATATGCGAGTCTGGGTTGTGGGCCCAGAGATAAGGAGCAGCAATAGGGATTTATTGGGGATGGTAAATGATTCCCATCACACATAACAGAGAGTGTAACTGAGCAAAGTTTACAAATTTCAAATCCAAATCCTGAAACAAACAGATGCCATAGACAATAAGTATCATTTTACCTAATAAATAGTAGAGATGAGGGGCTCTGGTCCCAGGGGCTGAGGGCATTCCAAAGGTCTGAGAACAGCCCAAGAAAAGGTGTGGCCTTATCAGAAAGGTTTCCAATCCTAGTTAGAAATCTGAACATGACTGGTATCTCAGTACCAACAGGAACACCAGCAGAGGGTTCTGCTTGCCCGGCATTATTCTGCTGTGGTAACCATGGTAATGGCTCCTATTTCCCTGGGCTGGCGGACCTATCCACATGACCTCCCACCCCTGGATTCATTTGCTCCTGACCATGAAAGTGTGATGTGGGAATATCAAACTGGTCGCCTCCTTACAGGGCTGTATTAAAGAGAATCTGACCCACCAAGCATCCCATCAACACCCCAATTCCCACACATCCGATGGAGGCGCACTCTACCTAAGAAAGCAATCTCGTGCTTGTGCAGGAGCTCCGGAAGTTTGGGGTTTTCAGAAGCATGGCCCCAGCCAGCCCACACCGCCTGCAAACACAGAGAGGCATGAACAAAGGTCTTTCTTCAAGAACCCGCCTCCCATCACACCCCAGAAGCTCTTTGCTGGGTTACATCAGCCCTGGATTTCAGAGTCTCCTAGGACCCAGCTCCTCCATCCCTTCCAAACTGCGGAATCAGGTTGCTCCAGCGCTCAGGGTGTCACCCACGCCGTGGATAGACTGGGGTGTCCTGTCTGACTTACCTGCACGGGGATCCTCTTGGCAATGTCCACAATCAGCTCCACGTTGGCATAATTGTTGTTGTTGGGCCCTCCTGGGACGGGGACGTACTGATCTGCCATCTTGATATACTCTGGTATTAAACAAGAGAGAAAAGAAAAGAAGGGCTGAGAGACTGAAGTCGAGGACAGGACATCTGCAGGATGCAATCACGCACCGCCACTGAAAGGATAACCATGAAGATTCTAGGGCAACGATGGACAAATGTATATGATAGTTCAATGAAAACTGAGTATGACTTTAATCATGTGAAAATATATGTGTATCTGGGGACTTCCCTGGTGGTCCAGTGGTTAAGACTCTGTGCTTCCAATGCAGGGGGTGTGGGTTCGATCCCTGGTCAGGGAGCTAAGATCCCATATGCCTCATGGCCAAAAAAACCAAAACATAAACAATAAAGACTTCAAAAGTGGTCCACATCAGAAAAAAAAGAAAACACATGGGTGTCTGGACAGGCAACGAAAAAGAAGGAAAC
This sequence comes from Balaenoptera acutorostrata, assembly GCF_949987535.1. Lineage (NCBI taxonomy): Eukaryota > Metazoa > Chordata > Mammalia > Artiodactyla > Balaenopteridae > Balaenoptera > Balaenoptera acutorostrata. Next base: position 74,600,772 of record NC_080076.1, on the reverse strand, counting down.
AAGCTATCAAGATAGTCGGATTAGAGGTGGGTTTTAAAAATTCTTTTTTTTTTTTTTTTTTAAATTTTTGGCCTTGCCACGCGGCTTGCAGGATCTCAGGTCCCCGACCAGGGACTGAACCCAGGCCACGGCAGTGAAAGCCTGGAATTCTAACCACTAGACCACCAGGGAACTCCCTAAAAATTCTTATTTAAGGTTTATCTTAATATTGTTTAGCCATTAAACAATACAATGTTTGTTTTTAATCATGGTTAAAAAAAAAAAGCATAACAAAATTTACCATCTTAATCACTTTTGAAGTGTACAGCTCAGTACTGTCAAGTATTCACATTGTTGCAAAACAGATCTCCAGAACTTTTTAATCTCACGCATCTCAAACTCCATACCCATAAAATGACAACTCCCCATCCCCCTCCCCGAAGTCCCTGGCAACCATCATTCTACTTTCCGTCTCTATGAATTTGACTACTCTAGGTGCCCCATATAAGTGGAATCATAGAGTATTTGACTGGCTTACTTCACTGAGCATAACGTCCTCAAGGTTCATCCCTGCTGTAACATGAGACAGGATTCCCTTCCTTTTCAAAGCTGAATACAATACAATGTTTTGATTTAAAAATATTCATGTTCTTTAAAACCAGAATCCCACTTCCAGAAATATGTTCTAAGAAAACACTCATCGACGAGGCCAAAGACTGATGTAAGAGGGTGTTCACGGGGCAGTGTTGTGAACTGTGAAAAGCTAGACTCAATCAAAAGTCAGGAGTTGGTACATCTGTACTATGAAATTCTCGAAGACCCTGAAAAGGAATGATGTCGAACTTTATGTGCACACTTGGAAAGAAACTCGAGAGCCATGCTTCCTTCCGGCCCGCCTGCCTCTGATAGTTTACCCAACACGTGTTGGTGACTGGAGAGGTCCCAGAGATTATAAAGCGAGAAGTCAGACCATGACCCTCTCCTCGCTGAGTTTTACTATCACGTTGGAGAAGATAAACAAGAGACAAACATGATAACTACAGATGGTGAGCAGCGCCAGGGCTCTCTGAGAGGGATGCCCGGGAGGACTATGAGACCCAAGTCGTGCGTGGACGGGTGGAGACCTGCTTGTACACTGTCAGCAGAACATCCAGAACATTCCAAGCCTCTGCAACAGGAAAGAGCGAGGCCAAAACTGATGAGGCCAGTGTGACTGGGGCCCAGGGATGGATGTCTAGAGGTGGGAGATGGGGGTTCAGGAGGCCAGCAGGGGCCAAGTCATGTGAGGCCTTAATTGGCCTGAGTGAGGTTCTGGAATTTTAGCCTGAGCACGATGGGAGACTCGACAGCCTAAGGCTGTGGACTCAGCCCCGGGTTTCAATCCCGCCTGCATCACATACTGGTTGCATGACCCCGGGCAAGGGAGTTACACCCTCATGCCTCGATTATCTCATCTGTAAAATGGGGCTAACACGGAAACCTGTCCTCACTGTAGTGAGCAAAAAGGAGGCCACGTCTGTGCAGAGCAGAGCCGAGGGCCTGAACTCTGGGGAGGCTCGGCGGGGTGAGGTAGCTGGTGCTGGACACAGGAGGGGGCTGATGGGACCTGAGCTGTATTTTTAAAAGATCTGTTTGGCTGCTGTGTGCAGGGTCTGTAAAGGGATACAATTGTTCAGGGAAAAAAGCAAATTGTCCAATAGTTATTAACAGAATGATCAATGGTAATAGACATGGAAAGGTAAAGAAATAGAAAAATGAAGGAATGATTGAAAAACAGTACATACAAGTGCAAGAAGAAAACATACGGAGGAAGAAACACCAATCTACTGTAACGTTTCTCAAAGGTGAGATTTCCGCTTTGCATGTTAACCATTTGCATTTTTATAAGACATATGGGTCACTCTTGTCGTCAGCAGAAATTTTAATTAAATAAAGAAAGGGGAAATAAATACAAGCTCAGGAGAGGTACCCTGCGATGCTGTTTGGGGTCCAGGATGGACTTGGCCCAGGTGGGGTGAAGGAGGTGAGGGCAGGTAAGGACGGGGGGACGTGGCAGAGGGGAAGAAAGTCAGGGCCCAAGCGTCAATACCTGCGTTGGCTTTGAGGTCCTCGGGGGTTACCAAGACTACAAACCGGATGGCCCGCTCATTTCGGAACATCTCATAGGCCCACCTGCGGATGGAGCGCATACATTTCACGGCGGCGATACCATTGTTGGCGATGAGCACCTGGACGGGGGAAATGAGGAAGGGGCCAGAGCTGCACATCTACCTGTGCTGGAGGCTGAGTGCTACCCCAGGGCTCATCTCACCTCTGTGAGCCTCCCGTGGCACCTCTTTGTAGCTCTACGGCACTCAGCCCAGCGCAGAGCAGGTACTTAAAGTCTGCTGGATGCATGAATGGATGATCCAATGGATGGATGGTTGAATGGATGATGGGAGGATGGATGATCAGATGGATGGATGAATGATTTCTGATTCCTCTGTTTGGCGTCATCATGATCATGTAACATTTTTTGAGCATTTAGTATGTACCAAGCTACAGTACAGTGTATTTTACCAGCACCATTTCATTTCAACCTCACAACAGCCCTTTGAAAGAGGTTGTATTTTTATCACTATTTGGGGTTAAAGACATTAAAACCCAGAGGAGTTAAGGTACTTGCCCAAGATCAAACAGCTAGTAAGTGGCAGAGCTGGGACTCGTGAGCCCTCCACAGTATGACCTATGCTCTGAACTGTCCCCGGTGGCTGCTTCTGTATCCAGAAGGTTAAAGGTCCCAGATTCGGGAAGGAAGAAAGGCAGCGAGGCTGGCTGTCCCCAGCAACAGAGGGGTCCTAGTTTCAGTTCTCACTGTGTTGTGAACTTGCTGTGTGGCATTAGGCAGGTCCCTTCCCACTCTGTGCTTCATCTTCATATGAGGAGCTCAGATTGGTAAACCTCCTGGTTTGGTCTCTATAAAACCAAGCTCTAGTTTTCTTGTTAAAAAAAAAAAAAAATTAGGTGTATAGGTTCAAAGCTCCAACTTCTGTACCAAGTCCATAATTTTAAGGTCCTTCCATCGCTGACTAATCTTCATGATGGCCCTGAAGGACAACTCTCATTGGAGATTTGGGACATGATCGCCTCTATTTTACAGAAGGGAATGCGAGCCCAGATATCACATCCCGCGAGTGGCCACCGTAGTTTCTGCGTTCCTTCTCCCCTTTCAAAAATGCCTCCCATGAGTGATGATAGAACGGCTGGGCTATGGCTTCCTCAACCTAATTATCAGAGCAAGGCTTGGGGGGGCGCGTGGGCGTGTGCATTTTCAGCCAGGGAGACTGGTGGCAGCCGGGTTGGGGAACCTATATGAGTCTCTGTGGCTCAGTGCTGTACTTAGGATGCTGGGGTGAGGGCATGGGCTCTGGTTTCAAATTCCAGCTCCGCCGCTGATTAGCTGTGAGACCCGGGCAAGCCACTTCCCCTGTCTGGGCCTCAGTTTCCTCATCTGTAAAATAATACCCACTGACAATGCTGTGGGGATGGTTAAATGAGACACAACAATGTAAAGCAGTTAACAGGATGCCTGGCCCAGAGGAGACCCTCAATAAATGGTAGCTGCCGCCATTGTTGTTGTTGTTGCTGTTATTATTATTATTACCACCCTCAAATAAAATGGAAAAGAAAAAGGCCTTTCAGTCAAACTGACCTGGGTTCAAATCCTGACTTCAGCACTTACTACCTACGTGACTTTGGACAACCAATGTCAAATCCCTGAGTTCTAGCTTCTCCGTGAATACGACGGGAATGATCAAACGGCACGAGGTCAGGGCCTTTACCGGCTGGAACAGGAAACAATGTGAAAAGCCTTCACAAACCACCAATTTTAGCTGTTTCCTTCCGTCACTGTCATTCTAGTATCTGGGTCTGCTCTCCTGTAAGGAGCTATACCCCTCGAGAGGGCAGGGCTGGGTTTTAGGCTGGGTTTTAGGCTGGGTTTTCCCCTCCTAGAAACCCAGAAAGCAGCCCCCTGCACGAAGGGTCTTTGCCTCCCCACCCTTCTCAGAGGCCCCAGTTTCCTCCTCTGTGACATGGGGTCACGCACCTGTCACTTAGGCTGTCGTGAGGGTGAAAAGCTGATGAACCCCAGCGCCCAGCCCTTCGCAAGCGCTCACAAAGGGGCAGGACTTTTTCTCTGCAGCCTGAGGCTGGTTGGCCCACCTCACCCCACACCGAGTGCCGGGACCCCATCTGTACCTTCTCGATGACCCGATCCCCCCCAAAGCGCACGACGAACTCGGCAGGGGAAGCCACAGTAAATCTCTGTGCAGGTCCAGCTTCTTCTGTTCTCGGCCTCTTCTCGCCAGGTGGAGCCCGGACATGCTGGGCCTGCCAGGGAACAGGACAGACCCGTGAGCAAGCAGGTCTGGGACGCTCGGGGAGGGGGTCGGCCACCCGGCAGCTATGAAATGCACATCCACAGAGAAGCCAAAGCCCATCAGACCCCTGCTGCTTTGCAGTCCCTCTCTGGGGAACTTGAAACACTATACGAGGAGACTCAAGAGGTCAGATCACAAAGGAAGTAGCAGCAACCCCCTGATCTGCCCCAAGCTGTATGATCAGATTTTTCATCTTAGAGTCATTCTTACTTTATATGCCCATAATTTAGGAGCTCAAATAATACAAAAAAGCTTAGAACAGGGGTGCAAGTTTATGATCAGGGAAGTTCCCACATTCTAATACTTTACACTTGTTAAACAGTTCGTACCTTTCATGTGCTTTTCTGTACGTGTATATCAAATTTTTTGAAAAAACTGAAAACAAAAAAATGTATAACAAATAGAGGGTCCTTGCCCCATCCCCCCTCTAGAACCCCACCCCAGAGGAAATCACGTTTGACTCTTTTTGGCATTTACACATCTCCATGGTTCTGAACAACATGTGTACATTATCTCGTGAGTCATCCATTTAAGACACCATCCATCTATGAACTTCTTCTCTTGACAGATGTGGAATTAGTGCTCTTAAGCAGCCATCCCATCTGCTCCCCTTTCCCCAACCTCTCAATACAGGTATACTGCAATTTGGTAACTTCAGTATTCAGTGTTTTATGAGTCTGGGATCATTATTCACAGGTGAGGGGTTGTGGTATACCAGATGTTCCTTTTTTTTTTTCCCCTGGAGTTAGTGATTTTTTTTCATTGACTTGGTTTTCCTTGCATCTGTCACTAATTCACCTCACTCCTCAGCCTCTTAGTACACGTAAGATAATTGATCGGTTCCATTATTTTCCATTGGCCACATCATTCCTGAAGGCCTCGACTCTCCTTTCATCCAGACGCTGTTCTCTAAACCCCTATGCAACCGTCAACTGGGACTTCCCTTCACTGGCATCCTTAGGATTCCCTTTGCCTTTCCTTGGGGTTTGATCCTGAATTTGAGGGACCACATGGCTCCCTCTTTCTTGATGGACTCCCGTGTTTTACTGGGGCATATCCGCCTGTAGTTTCATCCAGTTAAAAAGATGGTACAATGGCAGGACACATGACAATAATGCCCCAACATGCTTGTCTTGATCCTGGCTGCATAGGGTTCCCTTGCCACTATCACCTCGGAGACTCCTTTTGGTTCTCTCGGATCCCTTTTTTCTGTCCTCCATGTCTTGCTCCTCTTTGGTTTACTCTCTTGTTTCAATGGAAGACATCCTTCAGTAGCTTTGTAAGAAAAGGTGTTCAGGGGAGTAAACGTTTTGTGGCCTTGCATGTTCTAAAACTGTCTTCCTTCTGCCCTCACATTGGACCCGATCATTTGGCTGTGCATGGAATTCTAAGAGGGAAAACCTTCTCCTTATGGCTTATGTCACTGTTGTTGTGGCTTCCAAGAATGCTAGAACCAGAGCTATGATGATCCTTGATCCTTTTGTAGGTGACCTGTTTTTTCATATCCAGAAGCTTATAGGATCTTCTCTTTGCCCCAGTATTCTACAATTTTAGGGAATGATTTTAGTGATGTGCTGAGGTATGTGCCTACTTCCATCAGTAAGGCTGGGAAGCTGTCAGGCTCCTTCAATCTGGAAACTGAGGTCTGGGAATTTATCTTCAAATATTTCCTTGGTGACTTCCCTGCCTCTTTTTTCTCCATTCTCTCCTATTACCTGGATGTTGAAATTCCTGGACTGCCCACTAGTTTATGTATTTTTCCCCTCTCCTATATTCTCTCTCTTTTCTTCTACCTTCTGGGCGATTCCCTCAGCCTTATCTCCTAACTGTTCAGTGGAGTTTTTGACTTCTAATATCGTGTTTTTAACATCTAAGAGCTTGGTTTTGGTCTGTCAATATCCCCTTTTCTATACATCCTGTTCCTATGTGTATAATATCCTCCCTGCCCCCGATGAGGGTATTTATGATAGCTTCTCCAAGTTCTCTTCTCCTGATTTGGTTTCTGTTTCTCCCACGTTTCCTGTGTCCCCTTTGTTTGTATGTTTGGGGCCTGCCTTCCATCTTAGAAACTGCACCCAAATGTTTGATAAGCTATGGTTGCTTCCTCATGACCAAGAGCAGGAACTAGAGGGCTGATGAGAAGTACTGAGCATGTGCTGGGGTCACTGGACCCTCACCTCAATGCAGGGTGATCCGGGAGGACTGTGTATTGGGGAACCCCAAGTATTTTTAGAGTCATCCTCCCTGGCTGGTCCAATTCCCCCAGTGAGGACAAGTTTTGGGGTCTTCTGCCTGTAGGATAAAGGTTGGCCAGGAGCCTAGGGACCAGGGGGAAGTGGGAGAACTGTTGGGACAGGTCTGGGGGACAGGGCAGCTTTCAGGACTCAGCACGTACACAGCACCCATCCTCCGGTTCAGGACACAGGCTCCACATGCTCCACAGTGCCCATCGGTCTCCAGTCCAAAGACCCTCTGCTTTTCCCTCTCCAGAGATCAAACCGCCTGCCTGCTACTGGGGTGGAAGTGGGCAGCCCCCAGCCACCTGGAGCAGATGAGGGGATCTGGGATTCTTTCACCCAATCCTTCTCATGTAGATGCTCCCAGACGCAGAGGCACCCAATGTTGCTAATCCCTGCGCCTTTTGGGGTACAGGTTCTCAGCTTCCCTCACTGCTGCCTTACGGCTCAGCCCTCTTGGTTCTGCTCAGCCAGTGACTGCTTGTTCTTCTGCTTTCTGGCTTCCAAAATGTTGCTGCTAACTTCCCCTCCTGTTCTTCCAGGGCCTGATGGGTTTCCAGCTCTTTAAGAAAAATCTCTCTCTGCTATCATTTGGTGGGGTTTTGACAGGTGCAGAATCAGGCATCCAGCCCACTCTCAACCTGGAAATGGGCTATTCAAGCAGGGAGATAGCCACCTGCCAGGCATTAAGTTAGAGGTTCGCCACCCAGAGGTGCATCCAGCAACTGCGTCACCAGGCATTTTGGGAGGCTGGGGCTGAGTGGGTTCGGGAGGCCAAAAGTTTTGGTGAAGAACTGATATACCCGGGACTTCCCTGGTGGTCCAGTGGTTAAGACTCCGTGCTCCCAATGCAGGGGGCCCGGGTTCGATCCCTGGTCAGGGAACTAGATCCCACATGCTGCAACTAGGAGTTCTCATGCTGCAACAAAAGATCCCACACGCGGCAACGGAGATCCCACGTGCCGCAACTAAGACCCGGCGCAGCCAAATAAATAAATAAATATTTGAAAAAAAAAAAAAAGAACTGATAGACCTTAAGGAACACTGCCAGCACGTCACTGGGGAGAGCAAAGCTGGAGGCCAATAAGCCACTGTGGGGAGAGAAAGCCCAGTTTACAGATGGGCAAACTGAGGTCCCGTCAGGTAGAGGGAATCACCCAGCAAGTCAGCGGGACTGGGGCTCTTTCCATCACACCAGGAAATGTTGGGTGTGGGCATTTTATGTTGTATAAAGTCTCTGCATCCAGGACAGTTCCCCGTGGGAAAAGCCTTCTACAAACCTGCAGTCTGTCCCCCTCACCCCCGCCCCAACCCAAGCTCTGTATCAGAAATGAAAAAATGGACTTCTTGGCCAGGAAACAAAACCAGAAATGAATGACAGAAACCCATAATGATGCTATGCCACCACAGGACTTGTATTTTCAGTTAAGACGATCTCCGTTCAACAAGGCTTATGCATGTTGTCCGAGAGAACAAACATATGAACAAATGATTTCCAGCCCCTGAACTGGCCTTCCTGCCTCCCACAAACTGCAAGCAGCTTTTCTTCTAAAACCTCCTAGGACTGAACTGCTGAAACGAAACAGGACTTAGAAAAGGACTCTGAAGGTCAATATCATCTTACAAATATGAACGGTGCTTTCATCATAATTACATTCCATTAACCAACAAGCAGTTCAGTTTGTTTTTAAGAACTTTATTTCTTTAGAAAACAGGCAGATTCGGCCTGAGGGCCATCGTTTGCGGACCCCTGATCTAGGGAAATACATACCAAAATGTTAAGAGCAGCTTTCTCAAAGTGGTTGAATTATGGGTGGTTTCTATTTTCTCCTCTTTGCCTATATTTGTTAAATCTTCTGCCATGATATATTATTTTCAGTAAGAAGAAAAAGCTATTAACTTTGTAATAGGGATGCTGAAAGCCATGGTCATTTTGGTATCCATTGGGTAAGGCACTCAGTATACTCCACTGTAAAATGAGGATAATAACATGTACCTCATTGGATTGTGAGGATTAAATAAGCTCATATCAATACACAGAAAGTAAAAGATGGCATCTGGCAGGGCTTCCCTGGTGGCGCAGTGGTTGAGAATCTGCCTGCCAAGGCAGGGGACACGGGTTCGAGCCCTGGTCTGGGAAGATCCCGCATGCCGCGGAGCAACTAGGCCCGTGAGCCACAATTACTGAGCCTGCGCGCCTGGAGCCTGTGCTCCGCAACAAGAGAGGCCGCGATAGTGAGAGGCCCACGCACCGCGATGAAGAGTGGCCCCCGCTCGCCACAACTAGAGAAAGCCCTCGCACAGAAACGAAGACCCAACACAGCCAAAAATAAATAAATAAATAAATTTTTAAAAAAATTAAAAGAGATGGCATCTGGCACACGGTAAACTCTATATTATTTCAATGCAGTGATGCCAAGAGGATCAGGGGCTACTGATCTCCCAATCTAACCAAGAAAGGCATCAGGCCACTCCTCTGCCCATGGCCTCCTTCCCAACCATCCACCCTCCCCATTCTGTCCATGGTCTTCCCCAACTGGCTGGCTTGATCCTGTGGCTTCAGAAAGTCTGAGACATCCCATTTTTATACACACAACATTAAAACTCAGCAATTTGACCTAAAGAGCAACAAAGAAAGACTCAACCATTAGACAAACACCATTCTGTGGCCTGGGAAAAACCATTCACGGAGCCATTTTGACTTCAAAACTGGTGACACAGCCCCTCCACCAGAAGGGTCCCAAACCCATCACAGCAAAGTACACGGGTGAACACACAATGCTGCTGGTGTGGCTTTGCTTCAGTGGGGCCAGCCTGAGGCTAGTGGCTATTTTTATCTGTTTTTGATGAAGTTGGAGGCCAATCAACATTGGCTCTGGGGGACTGACCTTTGGCTGTCATTCGTTCCAAGGTAAGTGTGGAGGCTGAAATATTCCACGGTGACTTTGGAAGTGGCTTCAGGTGCAGTCAACTACACAACAGAGCTGTCAGCCAAACACCAAACACCATCAGCTGCCCAGGCACGAGACCAGGCAGGACTGCACTGGGAAGGAAGGAATAAACATCCTCAAATGTCACCATAGATTGGGCACAGGGGGCTCCTCCCTGAATCCCCACAGCCTTATGCAGGGGAGACCATCATCTCCTGCTCATGATGAAGAAACCGAGGCTCAGAGAGGCCCACTGACCTCAAGTCACACAGCTGGCAAGTGGCAGAGCTGGGCTTCCAATCCAATTCTATCTGACCCCCGGGATCGAATTTCGAGGCACAAAGCTATCTGAGATAAATGGAAGTAACTCTATGGTCTGGACTTTCAAAAACAAGCACTTACATTTGAGAGACAATATGGTAATCCGGGGTCCTCAACTGGGTGCAACTTTGCTCCCTTGGGGACGCACGGCACTGTGCAGACATTTTTGGTCATCACAGCGTGGAGTGTACTCCTGGCATCTAGTGGATAAAAAGCCTGGATGCCACTCAACATCCTGCAAAGCCCAGGACAGCCCTCAACAAAGAATTACAGGGCCCCAAATGTGAACAGTGCCACAAGTGAGAAAGCCCAGTAGACTAGAACCATCCTCCCAGGCTTTGAATCCAAAATCTACTACTTATGACCTGTGTAATCTTGGGAAAGTTGCTTCAATATTCTGTGCCTTGCCTCCCTGATAGGATGTGAATATTTATAATATTAATAGGATCTGCCGCCTAGAGCATGTGTCCAGGGTTCACCACTGGGCCTGGCCTGCAGGAAAGTGCTTTAGCTGAGGTGCCTCTCTGCACGGGAGCCAGTATAAAAGCTCCAGTGTGAGGCCATCAGGCTAGGGCCCTGGCATTAACCAGCTCTTAAATCCCTTACCCTACCATTTCTTTCGTAAAACAGGGATGGTCACTGCTCTGAGCTGATGCCCTGATGGAAGTAAAGGCCTTACTATTATCACCCAGCAAGTAAGCAAGAAAGGACATTGCATAGCCCAGGAAAGGTCGATAGCTTTGAATTCATCTTTGGACCCCCAGATAAGTGGACACTTGGAAATTTCTCAGGCCAACTGCCCCCTCAGTGCCTCCAAGAGATGGCCACTTTGGCTGGGCCAGGGGTCAGCAAACTAGGGCCCAAGGGCCAAATCCAGTCTGCCACCTGTTTCTGTACCTCCCACAAACTAATAAAGGTTTTTACATTTTTGAATGGTTGAAAAAGAATTGTACCTTGTGACACGTGCAAATTATATGAAATTCAAATTTCAGTGTCTGTAAATCATGACTGGAATACACTCAGGCCCATTCAACTACATATTGTCTGTGGGAGCTGGAGCAGTAAAAGGCAGGGCTGAGTAGCTGTGACAGAGACCATACTGTCACAATGACGAAAATATTTATTATCTGGCCCTTTATGAAAAGTTTGCAGACTTTGGTTTTTCAAAAGCCCCTCAGGAAATTCTAATGTGCACAACATAGGAGTGAGACCACCCACAGATCAACAACCAACATTTCAACATGGGCAGCGGGCCTTGGTCCTGAGCAGAATTCCCTCGGCAGTGACATCATAACGGGATACTGTGGGGCTCACTGAAGACCAGACTCTTCTGCCTTCCGGTCCTCAACTTTATTTCATCCCAACAGAGACTCAAATCTCTTCTTGAGATGTCCTCCAACCACTCCGACCTACATTCACTTCTCTGTTCTCTGAACTCTGGCCCTGTTTGCACACCAAGGAATGCTGGCCGGCATTTGGGACCTTGCCTTCCTATTATTTCTGGCTCCTTAGTAGATGGTCCAGGACTTCAGGACAGGATCCCAAATGCCTCTTGACTGCATAGGCCTCTTTTGCAACAGAATTCTGTCATCACTGTTATGAGCTGTGCAAATGTTTGTGCTGACTCAGGACAGCACCCACGGCCCTGAGTGCTGGGCATAAGAACCCAGAAAGGCCAGTTAGGATCAGCCCCATTGACAGATGAGGAAACCGGGGTTCAAAGGGTTGATGGCACCTTTCAAGGCTACAGAGCTCAGCGGCAGAGTGTGGCTGTCTATCTCCATCTTTTTAGCGACTTTAAGCTAAGAGAGGAACCATACAGTGACCCAATAAAGCATCTTCATATTTTTTTTTAATTAATTAATTAATTAATTTATTTTTGGCTGTGTTGGGTCTTCGTTTCTGTGCGAGGGCTTTCTCTAGTTGCGGCAAGCGGGGGCCACTCTTCATCGTGGTGCGCGGGCCTCTCACTATCGCGGCCTCTCTTGTTGGGAGCACAGGCTCCAGACGTGCAGGCTCAGTAGTTGTGGCTCACGGGCCCAGTTGCTCCGCGGCATGTGGGATCCTCCCAGACCAGGGCTCGAACCCGCATCCCCTGCATTGGCAGGCAGATTCTCAACCACTGTGCCACCAGGGAAGCCCTTCATATTATTATATATACAGTGATCACATGGTCTGAACTTGCCAGGACAATTCCAATTTCGTGCAAGTTCATTCTTTTGGATTACAGTGGTTTGTGCTGGGGCTTCCCTGGTGGCGCAGCAGTTAAGAATCCGCCTACCCATGCAGGGGACATGAGTTCAAGCCCGGCCCGGGAAGACCCCACATGCCGCAGAGCAACTAAGCCCGTGAGCCACAACTACTGAGCCTGCGCTCTAGAGCCTGCGTGCCACAACTACTGAGCCCATGCTCCACAACTACTGAAGCCCATGCACCTAGAGACTGTGCTCTGCAACAAGAGAAGCCACCGCAATGAGAAGCCCGCGCACCACAACTAAGAGTAGCCCCCGCTCACCGCAACTAGAGAAATGCCCGCATGTGACAACAAAGACCCAATGCAGCCAAAAATAAATAAATAAAAATAAATTTAAAAAAATAAAAAATAAAGTGGTTTGTGAAAGCTATTCTTTTGGATTAAAGTGTACAATTAAATGTGATTCAAGAGTTATAGGTTAAACTTTTTGTGTTAATAGTTTTATAGATCAGAAAAAAAATGTATCCTTTGTAGACCACGTGGCCTGTTTTCGTTCCTGTAAGACTTGAGGGTTTTAGCCAGATGGGTTAGATCAGGGCTCCAAATGTGGGAGGAATGTGACTACCATGCCCCACAAAAAACCTAGTGCACAAGAATGACTGTGATTCAAATCTGGGGCCCCTATGCTTCTGCAGGCCCTTTGCTCAGACATGCTCTGAGCACTCCAACGAGGGTGCCCCTGAAGGCTCTGTCAGTTTCCTCTGCGGAAAGACCAAAAAACTGGAGAGTCAGCCTCCCTCCTGGTGGGCTGGCCACACATCTGGGTCTCTTGCCCTCTCTGAACCCTGCATCCGAGAAACTAAACAACCACTGAGGCCCTTCTGGCTCTAAGAGTCTTCACTTCCCTGGCACGCTCACCAGCCACAGTAACTAGTTACCAGTCGAGTCCTTTAGTCTTCTGATTAGTCCAACATCAGGAAGGGCTTATATTTTGAAAGAGTCTATTCAAGCACATTATGCATTAAAACCTGGCTGCCCATGAAGAGCCCTTTGGGCAACAGCCTGAGCGGAATCCCCGTTACGCTATCACCAGCACTGACAGCCTCAGGTTCCTCATCTGTAAAACGGAGATGACAGCACCCACTGAGTGTCCCATGGTGCTGTTGTAAACCTGGCATGAGATCACACGTACAAAGTGTTCAGCCTGGCATCCTGAAAGCACCCCACAAAGGGTAGCAGTTAATTACTGTTGCTCCCGTGGGCCTTGAATTTGAATTACTAAGAAAACACCTGCTTCCCCCATTAGATCAAGAGTTCCTAGGGACTTTCCTGGTGGTCCAGTGGTTAAGACTCCATGCTCCCAATGCAGGGGGCCCGGGTTTGATCCCTGATTGGGGAACTAAGATCCCACATGCCACAACTAGAGAGGCCCGTGCGCTGCCAAAACGAGCCCACAAGCCACAAAAAAAGAGCTCACGAGCTGCAACAAAGACCCAGCGCAGCCAAAATAAATAAATTAAAAAAAAAAAAAAAAAAAGAGTTCCTAGAAGGCAGAGGTCATGTTTCCCAAACATTTTTGTGTCCCTTCCTGCTTCCAGATGCAGGCCTTACACTCAGGAGATAGTCAGGTAATGTTTATGGACCAGATGGATACCTCCTGGGAAAAGAACAAAGGATAGAGAGAGACTTAGCTTCAAAGCTGTTCTTCACTGTGTTAGTTATAATAACAAAAAGGGAGAAAGAGCCCAAATAACCACTCTCTGTAGGAGATTGTTTATAAATTTTAAAGTGTATCCATTTAAAGGAACACTATGGACCCCTAGAATGCACCATGCGGAACAAGCGTTGGCAAATGCTTTCTGTAAAGGACCGGACAGTAAATAATTTAGGTTTTAGAGTCCATTCAGTCTCTACTCCTCTACTAAATACGGCCCTTGAAGCACAAAAGCAGCCATAGATGATACATAACGTGGCTATGTTTCAATAAAACCTTATTTGTAGACATTGAAATCTGAACTTCATGTAATTTTCACATCTCACTAAATAGTAGCCCTCTTGATTTTTTTCAACTGCTTTTTTTTTTGGCCGTGCCACGCTGCTTGCAGGATCTTAGTTCCCTGACCAGGAACTGAACCCAGGCCGCCACAGTGCAAGAGTCCTAAAAGCTGGACTGCCAGGGAATTCCCTGATTTTTTTTCAACCATTTAGAAGTTAAAAACTGGGACTTCCCTGGTGGCGCAGTGGTTAAGAATCCACTTGCCAATGCAGCGGACACGGGTTTAATCCCTAGTCCGGGAAGATCCCCCATGCCGTGGAGCAGCTAAACCCCTGCGCCCAATTACCTAGCCTGCGTTCTAGAGCCCGCGAGCCACAACTACTGAGCCTGCGCACCTAGAGCCCTTGCTCCGGAACAAAGAGAAGCCGCCACAATGCGAAGCCTGCGCACCACAATGAAGAGTAGCCCCGCTCGCTGCAACTAGAGAGAAAAGCCTGCGCGAAGCAACAAAGACCCAGCGCAGCCAAAAAACATATAAATAAATAAGTTAAAAACTATTCTTTGCTCGCAGGCCACACAAAAACAGGCTGTGGGCCACAGTGTGCTGAGCCCCGTGGTAGACTACTTAATGCCCAGTGAAAAAGCAAGTTACAATATAGTATGTTCTGTATGATTCGAGTTCATAAATTAAAGCATACCTGCACCAAAAATTTAAAAAGGCTGAAAGACTATACAGCAGCTGTTAATAAAGGTCAAATGGAGAGGAGTATGGGTGAGTTTGTTCTTCCTTTTTGCTTATCTATAATTTTTTGAATTTTCAACAACGAACACGGCATCACTTTGGTAACCTTAAAAAAATGCAATAAAATGAAGACAAAAATAAAAAAAAAGAAATGAAATGAAGCAGGTGGTGCTAAGAAGGGCTCAGGCACAGAAATGCCTACATTTCTGTGTAGGTTAACCTGCTCAGAAAATAACCTTAAGTGGGATGCCTGCCCAAGGGTACGTGGGTTCGCCCCGGGCTTCACGATCACCAGGCTTCAAAACGACCTGCCATCGGGCAACCATCACCTTTATCAAGGCTAAGGGGAGGAGGAGGGGGAAAGCGCGGGCCCCGCCAACCAGCCAACCTTGAGGCACCTGTGCGCTCCCGAGAGCCCTTCTTCAATCAACATCACTGCCAAATCTGGCATCCACCTGAACCGCCAAGACCAGCTAGAGTTCGCGAGGCAGGCTCCATCTCCCCAGCTGCCAAACTGAAGCCGGCCTTTCTTCGGCTGGGGCAGGGAAGGAGGGGGTGGCGCAGCCTGTCTTTACTAGGGGATGGGGGCGGGGAGTGGGGGGTGGGAGGGACTCTGCACGAGATTATAAAATGATAACTTGCTGTAGACCTGAAACTAACACAACATTGTAAGTCAATTATACCCCAATAAATTTTTTTAAAAAAAGATAACGGTCATTAAAGTCGAAGCCTTACTTACTTTACTTTGCGATCAGGGAAACAGACCTTGCACTTGGCGGGACTCATGTTGACCCTCCCGCCGCCCACCAGGCTCCTGCTGGGATGCACAGCATGCACCCCCTACCCCCGTGAAGCAGACCCCTGTCCCGGGGACCAGCCAGGTAGCGACAGGGAGGCGGAGGCGCGGTCCTAGAGCGCCTCGGGCCAGGCGGCGCACCACCCTGCAGCAGCCCAACTCGGCGCAGGACTTCCTCCATCCCGAAATGCGTCCTGCACTCCTGTGTCCGGGGCACACGCGCCCGCCCCGACCAAGCGGACCCCGCCTCCCGGGAGGTCCCGCCCCCTGACCGGGCCCCGCCTCCTGTCCCGGGACAGGATACAGACCCTGCCATCTCCCACACCGGGTCCCGCCTCCCCCCGACCCCGCCCGGGACCAGCCAGTAGCGCAGCCACCGCTGACCTTGGGCGCCGGGAGAGTGTGGCCCGAGACTTTAAAAAGCCTCTTGGCTCCCCAGCTCCCCGGACTGGAGTAGAACAATTCCAGGATGGCATCCCCCCCCTACGAACTGGCAGCTGGGAAAAACTTGCAAGCAATTCATGTGCTGGAATACGCACACAATAGGGAAGTGGTGGAAAATATGGGTTATTTAAAATGTGAGTCAGATGTCACCACGGTGCCTGGTAAAAGCCCCCGCAGTCAAATCAACTTTTGGCTTCCAAGTTCCGGTTTTTGCTTATTCTTTCACCTATACTTCCAGGGACGTGTCTGCTCCATGCCTCCCCTCCCCCCAGTGAGCTTCTAGCACACACTTGGAACCACCTGGGTCCCCAGCTAAAATGAGGGCCTCCAAGACAGGAAAGACGCAGCTGCCCTGTGACCCTAAGTAAGTTTCCTTCTGATAAGGTATTTACAGAGTGTTCTTTGGTGCCTCTGTCTCATTTAATCGTCGCAGCAATCTTACTGTTTTATTTCTGTAATACAGATAAGGAAAGAAGACGCAGAGATGTCTATCGCCCAAGGTGCCAGAGCTGGCGACTTGAACCCAGGCAATCTGATTCCAGTTAGAATGAATGAATGAATGCTTCTCCAAGTAGTTATAATAAATAAAAAGGATCCGACACACTGCCTAGCAAGCATTGCAACAGTAGTAAATGTAGCTTATGTGGATAGCAAACCAAAAAATTAGAAATAAAATAAATGCAAAGGAATTCTCTTCTAAAGGTACAGCTAGGGCCACACCTCCAGGGGGCGCCATCCAGGCGGCCGCAAAGTGAACAGTGACCTTTCCCTGGAGTTGTGTAAGCAGCCTTGCCTGAGGGCACTGGTTAGCTGGTTAGTCCTCTAACTATACATTCAACAACATTTCAACAATAATTTTAAAATATATATATATTCAATATCTTGTAATAATCTATAATGGAAAAAATATGGAAAAGAATATATATATGTATATGTATAACTGAATCACTTTGCTGTACACCTGAAACTAACACAATATTGTAAATCAACTATACTTCAACAACAACAAAAAATTTTTTCCATAAATAAAACAGGTGAACAAAATTCTCAGTTCTTCAGAGTTTCCGGAAGCTTCTTCATGGCTTTATCTTTAGTCCTTCCAAAAAAGAAACCTGCCGTAGGCTGATTTTTTTTTTTTAAGTTTCAAATAAAAACCCAAAAGTACTCATGACCCAAATGGCCCACACTTCCATGTAACCACCTCAAAATAGGAAAAACAATTAAAATCAGGAAATGAAGGTATTTCAAAACACCCTACCCTACCCAAAGTCAGTTAGGATCTCCAGTTTACTCACGTTTTTCTAGATATTTATTCTCTACTGACAAACCCCAATACTCACTGACACTGTGTGGATATTTCAACTTCTCTGCTTTGCATTGTATCCTTTTATCAGAGAGCTTCACCTGCCTCTTCAGTCCGTCTTCCTCTGTGGACACAGGTTGCTATACCTTAAAGGTGTATGCCCGGTGGGACTTGGAAATAGCCGTGGCCACAGATAAGAACTTTGGGAGATGCCCATTCAAATGATGGCAACTGAGGGATGGACTGGGAGTTCGGGATTAGTAGATGCAAACTATTATACATTGAATGGATAAACAACTAGGTCCTACTGTATAGCGCAGGAAACTATGTTCAATATCCTGAGATAAACAGTAATGAAAAAGAATGTATAAATATATGTATGAGTCACTTTGCTGTACAGCAGAAATTAACACAACATTGTAAATCAAGTATACTTCAATTTAAAAAAAAGAGCAAATGATGGCAACCGAGGCAGCCTCTGGGCTGTCCACTCCCAGCACTTCCGCTCTCATGATCTCTGCACCCTTCTGAGGTAGACACTGATGTTATCCCCCTTCAACAGAGGAGGAAATTGCAGCGGAGAGGGCATGGGACTGGTCTGAGATCCGAACGCAGACCTGTCTAACCCTCCACACAAAAGCAAAGACTATGAGAGCCACAAAGGACTTAGAGCATCCAGTCCAGCCATGGAGAGGGTAGGTGACATCCCCAAGGATGCACAGCTGAAGGCTGCCTGATAAATTGCCTCATCTCCTCACGCTTCCTTCCCATTTATAGAAAGAACAAGTTAGGAGAAGGGTGGAGGTACTTTTTCTGGGGCCCAGGTTAGGCGGCAGCATCAACACTGGGAGTTCGAAGACCACTTTCTGATCTGTATCTGCTGAGGGTCTGGGTTTGAATGGCTTCAGGGCCTATGATATCTTGCTGGGAGGCCTCAGACAGACTCCTGCACCTCTCTGGGTTTCAGCTTCTTATCTAGGAAGTGAGATGACTGATTCACTTTTTCCTCCCCGTAATTTTTATATTGTTTTATTATTAAACATTGTTAAAACTTCTTATAACAATGATATTTACAGCAGAAAGTTAGAAAATGCAGAAGAAAATTTAGATGACTCATAAGTATACCACATAATTAGACAATTATTACTATAGTTAGACAATGATTACTAACTATTTGGAGACATTCCTTACAGTCTCTCCAGCCACACACACACACACACACACATTTATTAAGGATATTTTCGTGCTTATTATGCACCAGGGAATATTCTCAGCACATTACATACACGTGCCCACAATCCCTTACCAGAAATTCCCAGGGCCCAATGTATTTTAGAATTTGGAAATTTTTCTAGGAAGGTAAAGCCTTATGTGACACATTATGGTGTTAATATTTCACCAGCAGAAGGCATAAATATTCACACAAAATGGGACAAAACTATAAATAACTTTGCATCAAGGCAGGTTTTGCTGGTGAGTTCACTGCCAACTTATAAACTTAAGTTTCAGAACTTTAAATTTCAGGACTGCAATTGCGTGATCCTGAATGTATCCCATCCCACTCAATCCACATATGCACCCCATAGGGTAGGATTATTAGGGTTATACGATAGTAAGAGGCGGCTTTGAACCTGGTGTCTTAGCCCAGGTCCATCGTGTACTAACCACTTTGCTGCCTGTTAAACATGTGGGATAACACATGTAACCTTCATTTCACAATATGTGAGCAACTATTTTGCTATTATACATCATGTAATGTTCTCATCAGCTCTGTTTTGAAGGGTTGAATGGAAATTCCAACCCTGGGGGACTGTTTCCAAGTCCAAGAAAAGACCAAGTTCCAACTCCTGGCTTGAGATGAACCCAAAAGGAAAGAGACAGGAGGGAAGCCCTGAGCAGATAGCACAGTCACTGGATCTGTAATCAATCTATAATCGTAGCCAGTCCTTGTCCAGTCGGAAAATGGAAGGGAAGTGTGAGGCTGCATAACTGTATTAAAGGCAGAAGAAACATTTGAAATTGGAGTTTAACCTCAGAACTAGTCTACAAACCACAAGATTTATGCAAAAAGGATTTTATGAAAACAGAAATTCTACTGCTGCTAAAGAGGGACAACAAAACGCCTAGTCGTCTGTTCATCCATCCATCCATCCACCAACCCATCCGTCCAGCCACCCATCCATCCATTTA
Source organism: Balaenoptera acutorostrata (assembly GCF_949987535.1). Taxonomy (NCBI): domain Eukaryota; kingdom Metazoa; phylum Chordata; class Mammalia; order Artiodactyla; family Balaenopteridae; genus Balaenoptera; species Balaenoptera acutorostrata. Next base: position 74,581,219 of record NC_080076.1, on the reverse strand, counting down.
TTCATTCATTCATTCATTCATCCCCAGACTCATTCACAAAGTGTCTTGCTTGCCCCAGAAATTCAGAATTCTGTCTTTGGCAGGTTTGGGTTGCTTGTTTCATACATGCATTTGGTGAGTAATTCTTCAAAGTCTACCACGAACCCACACTAGGCTAGGCAGTGGGGAAAAGCGGAGACCCCAAAAATATGGCCCTGTTTTCATGGAGCTTGTGGTCCAATGCAGGAGACAGGTAACAACGAAGTAAACAAATAAAGAAACTAAAGACATGATCTCAAGGAGTGATTAAGTTTTCACGACACATCAGGGTGATCGATCAAGAAACTAGGGGCACGTGGGGAATACTGTAAAGGTGGGCCTTGACTCCCTGAAGATACTTCCACATGGGATTCTCATGCCAGGTCATTAGAAACAATTAACATGTGCGGGTCTCCTCCATCAGAGGCCCCTGATTCGGGGACTTGGCTGGGGCTGGAAATGTTCTAACAGAAATACCAGGATCTTGGGAAGCACCAGCAGAACTACCTGAGTTGCCCCTGGTACTAAAATTCAAAATTCTCAACTTTGAAAAGCACATGTATTGGGGGCAAAAGAACTGTGTGCCCTGTGAGCTTTCAGGAGTCTGGTCCAGCCTTCTCATGCTGCAGATGAGGCATTGGAGGCTCAGAGAGGGGAAGAGGCCTACCCAAGGTCACACAGCACATTGGTCCTCCCTGTGCCCCATCACCCCACAATGCACCTTCATTTCTATGTTTTGGTGCCTCTGGTTTATAAAAACCAAGATCCTTCTACCCCTCCCCCAGTCCTTTGCTGGGACAAGGCAGGAAAAATGATTCACCTACAATGCTAAGTTTTATGCAATGAAGATATAAGGGCAGAAAATTCACTTCCTGTTTTGGCCCACAGCCATGCAAAGATAAGCCCTCGGTTAAGTATCGTTTACCTTTATAAATTTGCCAGTCCAGAAAAGCTGTTTTTTTAAGAACAAACCAGCAAAGATCCCTCAAAATAGTAGTGGAAGACAGGGAGTAGAAACTTGGGAGTCTTCCCCCTGCCCTACCATTTTAATCTACCATTTATTAAGTGCTTTATTCTCTTGCTAAGCACCTTAGAAATATGAGTTGATTTAATCTTCAGAACTTTCTCGGAATCCAAGACTCAGGAGAAAATAATAATATAATCATTTATTATTTTGGCAAGCCTATTTGCTTGCTAAGTTCTTAATTAGCACCAGTAGGAAGAATTCACACAGTTGTTCCCTTTTTATCCATTAGGGCTGGGTCTGTGCCATCCAAGACAACAGCCACCAGCCACATGAGGCTATTTAAATTTAAATTAATTGAAACAAATTTAAAATTCAGTTCTGGGAATTCCCTGGCAGTCCAGTGGTTAGGACTCTGCACTTTCATTGCTGAGGACACGGGTTCGATCCCTGGTCAGGGAACTAAGATCCCACAAGCTATGCAGTGCAGCCAAAAACAAACAAATAAATAAATAAATAAAATTCAGCTCTTTAGTCACATTAGTCACATTTCAAGTGCTCAATAGTTGCATATGACGAGTGGCTGCCATATTGAACAGCAGAGTTCTAGAACATTCCATTGTGGAACATCCCAATGTGGCAGAAAGTTCTGTTGGACTGCTCTGTTCTGGCTTGAAAGTTGCCTCTTCCAAGAGCTCTTCCTTGACCTGACCACATCTTTCTAAAACAGATCCCCACAGGTATTTCTTCTGTAGCCTGTTTCCTTCCTGGCATTGAACATACTTGGAAACTATCATCTGATCAGTTTACCTGTTTATTTGTACATTTCCTATCTCCCTGCTAGGACTCTCCATCTTGTTTCCTGCTGGAGCCAGTGTGGTAAATGTATCTCACCATTCGTCCTCCTTAGATGCCACTTAGATGCCTCATTGGACATCCACGTCTAACATAATCTCTGATGCTTTTTCATTTGGGTGAATTGGTTTAATACACTGTTTTTCCCTAATCCCTGCTGAAACCGTCATAATGAGGGAAAGAATGGGGTCTGGAAGGGAGAGAATGTTGGAGATTACTGGAGAACAACACTGTGACACAGTGAAATGAATCCTGCTGTCCAACAGATCTGGCCTTGAAACTTGGCTCTGCCACTTCCTAGCTGCATGATCTTGGAAGAGGTACTTTGCCTCTTTTTGTTAAACCATTTTTTAAAATTGAAGTACAGTAGATTTACAGTATTGTGTTAGTTTCAGGTGTACAGCAAAGTGATTCAGTTATATAGATATATATACATATATATATACATATATATATGTATATATATATACACACATACACACACATATATATATATTATTTTTCAGATTCTTTTCCATTATAGGTTATTACAATATACCGAGTATCATTCCCTGTGCTATACAGTAGGTCCTTGCTGTCTATCTGTTTTATATATAGTAGTGTGTGTATGTTAATCTCAAACTCCTAATTTATATCCCCCCCGCCCCCCGCTATCCCCTTTGGCAGCCATAAGTTTGTTTTCTATGTCTGTGAGTCTGTTCCTCTTTTGTAAATAAGTTCATTTGTATCATTTTTTTAGATTCCACACGTAAGTGATATCATATGATATTTGTCTTTTTCTGTCTGACTTACTTCACTTAATATGATAATCTCTAGGTCCATCCATGTTGCTGCAAATGGCATTATCTCATTATTTTTTAAAGCTGAGTAGTATTTATTTCACCTCTCGGAGCCTCCGTTTTCTCATCTGTAAAATAGGGATCCACCACCAGCCTTGTACCATTGTTATAAAGGATAAATGGGTAATTTATATAAACTGTAGGTAGAAGAGGGGTAGGTAGAAGTGGGGAAGCTCTGGGTGAATTCGAGTGCTGGGTGAAGTGGGTGCTGGTGGGAAAGGAGCTGGGGAGGAATTTACTGCTTATTGAGCACCTACTGTACACCAAACTCTGTGCATACTTTATAAACATTATCCGATTTAATCCTTCAAAATGTTACAGATGAGGGACCGGGGCCGGGAGAGGCAAAGTGCCACGCCCAAGGTCACACAGTGCGGGGCGGCAGAGCCAGGGTGGAACTCACCTCTGAAGTCTGACTGTCCCTTTAACCCTTCCAGAAACTCAAGACAGTCTTCCCCTAAAGAGCATCCGTATAGGGAATATTTGCATTTTTGTCTTTTCTCTATCTCCAATTGCCAGTAACCAGGGTTAACAAATGTTCCAGTAACCATGCTCACCGGGAACATGGTGCCTACGTAAGAGCCCATCTCCTCGTCCAGGTTTTCCTCATTTTAGCAGAGAGCGTGCAAGAGCTGCTTAAAAGAAGAGCCAACAAGATTCCACTCCCAGGGCAGAAGAACAGACTGGAAGCGGGAAGAAACACTAGAACACAGCAGAGGTTCTTTCGGGCTGGCAAAGTCATGGTTGGTGGCTCTTTTGTACTCTCTGCTCTCCCATATTTTCCACGTTTTCTACCTGGAATTACCGTATTCCATTTGTAATTTGGGAGTGGGGGGTGGCAAAGTCTGATAACAAGAATAACAGAAATGAAGCCACTGACGACACTCCCGGGACAGTCCCACCTGTGATGGACCTGTAGGTATTTGTTTCCAACAATCAGTTTGATGGATGTGTTATAGTATTTGAATTTCTGCCCTTTTTTTTTTTTTTTTTTGGCCATGCCGCATGGCTTGTGGGATCTTAGTTCCTTGACCAGGGATTGAACCCAGGCCCTCGGCAGTGAGAGTGCAGAGTCTTAACCACTGGATAGCCAGGGAATTCCCTTGAATTTCTGCTTTTAAGGCATCACTGGGGGAAGGCATGTTTTACAGTTGTTAATTACCTATTGGATGAATGAACAAATGAACGAACAAGTAAATGAATGTCTCATCAGGAGTCAGGGAAACCATCCCTCCCTTTGGGTTCCCATCATTGCTTTGGCTCTTGCCAACCTGAGCTCATCCTGCTTAAATTACAACTAGTTGTTGCATACAAGGTCATCCTCCCCAACCAGACCGCGATCTTCTAGAAAGCCAGTTTCCTGGCCTGGGGCCCTGTACACGCAGTAGATGCTCAATAAATGATTTTGATAGGAGGGAAGGAAGGAAGCAGGGAGGCTCATGTCTTCTGCTTGTCACATAGCTACCCTCAAAGCATTGGCATCAGTGGGTAGCTTGGCTGAGCAGGGAAGGGTGTGGACCCCACCCTAATTCTGCGCCTCCTGGTTACGAGGACAGAGGGTACGTTACCTTATAGTGGGGACGGGGGTCTCAGTCTCGCCTGCGGTCTGAGCAGCCTCCAGGGACAGGGTCCCCAGGCTGGCTCGGCTGCCCTTCCGGGAAGATTCTCTGAACAAGCCAGTGCCAGAGTCCTCATCGGAAGAGTTGTCGTCAAAAGAGCCCAGGATAAAGTTGGTCATCAGTTGCCTCTTGATGTGCGCCTGCTTCCTGTCTTCTTTGGAGAGGGTTCTGGCTCGCTGGCCCTGGGGTCTGGCTAGCACGGACAGGCCACTGGTATTTGGGGTCTCCAGGCCTTCGGTCCCTGTCCCGTTGGCTCGGCGTGCTGGGAAGGCGTCATCGGAGGAAAGGGGGTTTCCTTGGGGATTCTGCTGCAGGGGTGGCTGGGAGGTTCTTTGCTGGCAGGTGTCTTTGGGACCTTTGTGGGAGGCTGGCTCAGCCTGGTCAGGGGTCTCTGGCAGGGAGCTGCTGCTGCAATTTTCCTGCAGTGGCTCCCTGGAGCTGTCTGAGGCTGGAAGAGGCTCCTGACTTGTGGTGAAGCTCACCTGCAATCTACTCTTGACGACTTGCTTGCAGTCCGTCATTTTCCCCCAGCTTTTTAGCCAGGGAAAGGTCAGGCAGGAGAAAATCAGAAAAGATAGAAAAAGAAGAAGGATCATTCAGAAAATCTGTAAGGGAACAAGAGAGACGTTTTAGGATTTATGTAATCGTGTTATCTAGCTCTTAAAGGAGGTGCTGGTGAGAGCCAGTTAAGGTTCTGTGTATTCGGCTGAGAGAGCTGGAGGGGAAAAGCGCTAGACAGGGAGCAGAGAAGGGGAGCTCCTCCCGGCTTACATGCTCTGTGGTCTGGGGCATGTTTCTTTTTTTTCTTAAGATTTTTTTTTTTTTTTTGATGTGGACCATTTTCAAAGTCTTTATTGAATTTGTTACTATATTGCTTCTGTTTCATGTTTTGGTTTTATGGCCACGAGGCATGTGGGACCTCAGCTCCCCGACCAGGGATCAAACCTGCGCCCCCTTCATTGGAAGGCAAAGTCTTAACCACTGGACTGCCAGGGAAGTCCCTGGGACATGTTTCTTAACCTCTCTGGATCTCAGTTTCCCACCTCTAATTTAGATAAACTAACACACACTCACCACAAATCATAAACATGCATGTGAGAGAGAACTAAATGAGATCAGGTACATTAAAAGACTCTGTTACAGCATCATTAATCGTAATATCCCCAGAGCAGAAACAATCTAAATGCCCAATAACTGATGAATGGATAGACAAGATGGGGTCTATCCGTACAGTGGAATATTGCTCAGCCACAAAAAGGAGTGAACCGTTGGTACAGGCTACAACATGGATGAATTTGAAAACACCATGCTAAGTGAAAGAAGCCAGTCCCCAAAGACCACATATTGTATGATTCCATGTATTTAGATAATATGCCCAGATTAGGCAAATTCATCGAGATAGAAAGATCAGTGGTTGCCTGGGGCTAATGGGATGGGGGTGAAGGCTAAAGGGTACAAGGTTTCTGTTTGGAGTGATGAAAATGTTCCAAAACTGATGGTGGTGATGGTTGTACAACTCTCTGAATAGAATAAAAACCATTGAATTTTGCGCTTTACGTGAGTCAAACAGTATATGAGTTATATCTCAATAAAGCTTATCTTAAAAAAAGACTTCATTATATTCCAGTTTGTAGATGAAAAGGATTGTTGGCTTCTATGATCATCACCTTCCTCACTACCAGGATCATCAGCATCACTGTATTACTATCACAATCATCATCATGGTCTTGGAAAGAGGAATGGGCATCTTGTCGTATTTTCTTTGTAGCGCTAGTACACCTGATGCAGGCATGCTCATAGCTAGATTGAAAGTTCAGCAAGACCAAGGAGGGTCTGTTCTGTTCCAGGGTCTAGAACAGCGCCTGGTACAGAGTGAGAGCTTAACAATGGACAAAAATTCATTTTGTTGAATACATGAATTCAGATATTCCGATTTCTAACCCATGCCTCTGACCACCACACTAACTCTACCCTATTAATGAATAGATAATTATAATTTGCAGGAAATAGTTTAAAAAGCAAACAAACAAAAACGCAACCTGAACATATTGAGATTTCTGACCCAATTTTGCCATAATTATCCAGCAGAAGCATGAAAAAAGCGGGACCAGGGCTTCCCTGGTGGCGCAGTGGTTAAGAATCCACCTGCTAATGCAGGGGACACGGGTTTGAGCCCTGGTCCGGGAAGATCCCACATGCCGTGGAGCAACTAAGCCCATGCGCCACAACTACTGAGCCTGCGCTCTAGAGCCCACAAGCCACAACTACTGAGCCCGCGTGCCACAACTACTGAAGCCCATGTGCCACAACTACTGAGCCCACGAGCCACAACTACTGAGCCCACGTGCCACAACTACTGAAGCCCGTGTGCTCCAGAGCCCATGCTCCACAACAAGAGAAGCCACCGCAATGAGAAGCCTGCACACTGCAACGAAGAGTAGCCCCCACTCACCACAACTAGAGAAAGCCCGCGTGCAGCAACAAAGACCCAATGCAGCCAAAAATAAATAAATTAAATAAATTAAAAAAAAAGGAGGACCACAAAACTCAAGCTTATCACTTTAGTATCTAAAAGGCATTTTCTTTTTATTTATTTATTTAGTTGCACTGGGTCTTAGTTACGGCAGGCGGGCTCCTTAGTTGTGGCATGCAAACTCTTAGTTCCAGCATGTGAACCCTTAGTTGAGGCATGCACGTGGGATCTAGTTCCCTGACCAGGGATCGAACGCAGGCCCCCTGTATTGGGAACACAGAGTCTTAACCACTGTGCCACCAGGGAAGTCCTGCATTTTCTTTTTAAATTTCAACACAACACTCTTAAGGGAAGTGGAAAAGTTCTCAAGATTTCCCAGAACTAAATGATCCAAGTACTTCTTGCACAGTTTGGGCAACAGAATTTGCTGAAATGTTGTCAGGGGTATTTTCTAGGTAATACACAGGGTCAGGAGATTTTTTTCTTTTAAGATCATCAAGTTTCCTTTAAAAAAAAAGTCAGTCAAGGGGTTGTTCAATATCAATGAACAAACCACATTAATAGAACAAAGGGTCAGGAGATTTTTTTCTTTTAAGATCATCAAGTTTCCTTTTAAAAAAAAAGTCAGTCAAGGGGTTGTTCAATATCAATGAACAAGCCACATTAATAGGACAAAGGGAAAAAACACATGATCATCTCAATGAACACAGAAAAAGCATTTGACAAATATCCAACACCCTTGGGAATTCCCTGGTGGACCAGTGGTTAGGACTCTGCAGTTTCACAGCCAAGGTCCCGGGTTCAATCCCTGGTTGGGGAACTAAGATCCCACAAGCCGCACGGCACAGCCAAAAAAAAAAAAAAAATCCAACACCCATTAATAACAACATTCAGAAAAGTAGGAATAGGAAAGAACTTCAACAGAATAAGGCACATTAATGAAAAAAAAACACAGAAAATATATACTCAATGTTGAAAGATGGGAAGCTTTCCCCTAAGATCTGGAACAAGACAAGGATGCCCACTTTCACCACTGCTATTCAACATCATACTGCAAGTCCTAGCCAGAGCAATTAAACAAGAAAAAGAAATAAAACGCATCCAAATTGAAAAGGAAGACATAAAATCATTTCTATTCACAGGTGACATGATCCTATATATAGAAAATCCTAACGGACCACCACAAAACACTAATAGAGGTAATAAATTAAGCAGTTGGTGGCTACAAGATCAATATGCAAAAATCAGTTGTGTTTCTATACACCAACAATGAATAATCTGAAAAGGAAATTAAGAAAATAACTCCATTTACAATCACATCCAGAAGAATAAAATTCTAGGAATAAATTTAATCAAGAAGGTGAAAGACCTATAGACTGAAAACTATGAAACATTGCTGAAAGAAATTAAAGAAGACCTAAATAAATGGCAAGACATCCCATCCTCATGGATTGGAAGACTTACTATTGTTAAGATGGCCACGCTACCCAAAGCAATCTACAGATTCATATGGAACTGCAAGGGGCCCCAAATAGCCAAAGCAATGTTAAAAAAGCAAAACAAATTAGAGGACTCACACTTTCCAATTTCAAAATTTACTACAAAACTATAGTCAGTGTGGTATTAGAATGAAGACAGACATATAGACAAATGGAATAGAATTGAGAGTCCAAAAGTAAACCCATACATCTATGACCAATTGATTTTTGACAAAGGTATTAAGACCATTCAATGGAGAAAGAATAGTCTCTTCAACATATGGGTCTGGGACAACTGATTTCCACATACAAAAAAATGAAGATGGACTCCTAACTCATACCATACACCAAAATTAACTCAAAATGGATCAACGACCTAAATACAAGAGCTAAAACCATAAACTCTTAGAAGAAAACTAAGGGTAAATAGGGGTAAATCTTCATGACCTTGGAGTTGGCAATGGATTCTTAGATATGACACCAAAAGCATGAGCTTTTAAAAATAGATAAATCAGACTCATCAAAATTAAAAACTTCTGTGCACCAAAGGGCATTATCAAGAAAATGAAAAAACAATGTACAGAATGGGAGAAGATTTTTACAAACCATATATCTGGTAAGGGCCTAGTATCCAGAACACATAAAGAACTCTTACAATTCAGCAAACAAAAGACAGACAACCTGATTTTAAAACGAGCAAAGAACTTTAATCGAAATTTATCCAAAGAAGATATACAAAGAGCTCATGAAAACATGCATCCTTAGTAATTATGGAAATGCAAATCAAAACTACAATGTACCACTTCACACCCACTAGGATGAAAGAAGGAAGGAAGGGAGGGAGGGAGTGAGGGAGGGAGGAAGGAAGGAAGGAAGGAAGGAAGGAAGAAAAAGAAAGAGGGAAGGAGGGAAGAAGGGATAAAGAAAGGAGGAAAGACAATATCAAGTGTTGGTGAGGATGTGGAGAAATTTAAGTTACTAGTGGGAATGTAAAATAATTCAACTGCTATGGAAAATGGTTTGGTGGTTCCTCAAAAAGTTGAACATAGAATTACTATACAACCCGGGGATTTTACTCCTAGGCATATCCCAAAAGAATTGAAAACAAGGACAAACAAATACATAAACGCACATGTTCACAGCAGCACCCCAACTTTCTGAGGCTCAAGCCTTGCTCCTACTCCTGGGTTTCTGAGTCCGTGCACTACTGACATTTGGGGCTGGATACCTCTTTGTGGTGGGGACTGTCCTGTGCACTGTTGGATATCGAGCAGCATCCCTGGCCTCTACCCACTTGATGCCAGTAGCACCCTCCTCCCTCTCAGTTGTGACAACCAAAACTATCTCCAGACATTGACAAATGTCCCTGGGGGGTAAAATTGCCCTCACGTGAGAACCACTGTTCTTAACTCCTACACCTATGCACTCCTTCCACCCTGCTTCTGGATTGTGAGACGGGAGCTTCTGGGGAAAAGGTGTATTTCTTACTCATCTCTTGCACACAGTAAGTTCTCAAGAAAAGTTTAAAAAGCACCAGCAAGAAAGGTCAGAGTCCTGAAATTACTGACTCACACGTGTTCTCTGGTAATTGGCAGATGGCATTGCCAAAAATGGTGCAAAGGCTATCTTGGCTTTATTGGAGGCTCGACAGCTTAAAGCCCTACATCCTCCCCAAGCAGGGGGTTATGGCAGTGCATAAAGGTCATTCAAGACTGTGCCAACTGGCCACTCCCCCCTCACACCCTCTGCTGGCCACATGGGCCAAGTGTTTTCACAGCTCCACTGCCCACCCCCTCCAAGTCAGCCAGTGGGTACAGATCTCCACCATGGAAACAGCCTGTTCACTGGTCTTCCCTGGCCAACTCAGAGACCTTTGGAAACACAGACCAACTGTCACTCACTTCTGGATCCTTGTGCCCAGGCTAGTGCTTGGTGCATAGTAGGTGCTCAAAAAGTATGTACCGAATGAATGATAAATCCATGCACACCCACTGAACACCAACAGATGGCTTGAGGCAGGCAGGAATTTTGGTTTCAGCATCTCATTTTTGAAGCTGCATTCAAGAACACCAGGGGAACAAGCTAGGTGTCTCCATGGCAGTTCTGAAGTAGAGTGCCAAGCAGAAGACCTCATACAAATGTGGCCAATTTTAGGTACACTTTAAATGTACACATTGGAAATTCTGAGAAATAAGAAATAGTAAGTGCACTACATTGAAATGCTGAGCTTCCCCCTACCCCAAATAGAAAAATACTTGAGTTATTGCTGAGGAAATAAAAGAGCAAAAATATGCTACAATGATTCGGAGTTTAGGAACCCTGAGAATGAATACTTTACATTGATTTCCATTGGAAAACCAATCACACTATGCGGTTTTGCATAACACAAGCACTTTGGGAACTTGCTGGCTGGATGACTGGATGGCTGGTGGGGACTGTGGTGGAAGGAAGGATAGGTGGTGCGTGGAGAGGGGCTGAGTGGATGGCCAGATGGGCAAGATGGCGAGACACATGCATGGTAAGCAATTGAGGGTTGGTGGGTGAAGTTGCCAAGCTCTAAATTGGAAGTTCTAATGAATGGAGGGACCAGCAATTCTCCCCAGTTCAGCCCCCTCCCTCACTCAGCAAATCCTTTATGATCTGCTGTTATTCTGATAGGAGCCAGTGGGTCAAACATCCCAAACCTACCTTGCAGAGGTTACCCGCACAAAAAACCTCAGGGTCTGTCCCTTTTCTTGGCAGTGTGATGATGGGGGACCCACAGGCCACCACATGAGAACTTTTCCCAAGTAAGTACATAGAGACAAATGGGGAACTCTCCCATTTGGGAGAAAGCTCCCAAAGAAACCCTCTGAGCCTCAGTTTCCTCGTCTGTAAAATGGGGATGCTGAGTCTTGCCCCCTTTACCTGTCTCACAGTTGCTCTTCGAATAACCTATATAGCATTTGTGTCAATGCTATCGGAAGCATCAAAAAGCCACCAAGCATGTACAGTGCCTTCAAGCTTCCAATCCTCAGAACAACTTGGTGGATCTTAACGATTGCTATGGTCTTTATTACAGTCCCATTTTACAGTTCGGTAAACTGTGGCTCAGAGAAGTTCGGTTCCTTGACTTTGCTCACATCCAGGCCCAATGCTCATACCTTTCCCACTGCTCCACCATTGAAACTGGATATAAATAAATTCCATCAAGTGGAGGGTGTTCCCACAAGCACCTGGATATGACCCTAAAATCAGATACCTGGCTGTGTACCTGGAGGGTGGAGCCAGATGTGCACAGCGGTCTAGAAGGAGCACTGTGCCTGTGGTTCAAATCCACGGGCAGTCAAGGCCAGAGAAGTCCTTCCAGTGAACCCTCGTGGACAGGCCATGCCGAGCTGCTGCCCTTTGCCGACCAGAAAACCCAGCGAGGGCCGAAGCTATTTTTATTTGTTGCAAACCAAACTCAAGCAACAGCTGCCTGGTACCAGAGCAATCGTGGCCCTGACCATAACGAATGCAGGAAACTGCTCGCTTCCAACAGGTGCTGGCTGGCAGCCAAGCAAGGGCTGGAGAGGGAGGGGGACGGGAGTTTGTTCTCCAGCCACCCGCCTCCAACACGCCCACCCATACCTGGCCTGGCCTTTGAGGGACAGAGGAGGGCAGAATGTCAGCATTAAACCAGCCACCCTGTTCCCCACTCGGATGTTTCCTCCCACCAAGATGAACTCCCGATCGCTCGCTGCCACTTACCGCCACCGTGGCCACGGCCACCGGCTCCATTCTCATGTGGGTCTGACAGGCTCCCACAGGGTGCCTGAGGGAACTGGGGCCGTGGAGTGTCACCTTTCAGCAGGAGGCTGGTGTCATGCATCAGTTCATGGGGAGGAGTTTGGACCAGCTCATGCTGGACACGAGTGAGTTTTCCCCCAAGTCAGGCGCCCTTATCTGTCATCCACAAATATAAGCCATTTGCCAAGGTCCTTGCCCTTCCCCCTCCCCCAGCTTCAAGCTCAAGTACTTAAGAGGCTGTGCACACTCTCTGGCCCACAGGGCCACCTCCCTCTGGCTTGCCACACTCCTGGACTTAGAGCCTACTTAGCTGCTCATGTGGTCAGCCATCCCCTTGCCCAACTCTGAGCCTCTAGAGTTTGTTTGTTTCTAAACATCTTTATTGGAGTGTAATTGCTTTACAGTGTTGTGTTAGTCTCTACTGTATAACAAAGTGAATCAGCCATATGCATACATATGTCCCCATATCCCTTCCCTCTTGCGTCTCCCTCCCACCCTCCCTATCCCACCCCTCTACGTGGTCACAAGGCACTGAGCTGATCTCCCTGTGCCATGCATAGAGTTGTAAACACTCCCATAATCACGCCAGCCTCCTGTTCCCACGTGTTCATCTGTAAGACACCTGCTAGAAGGGGAGCATGAGTCCCAGCAGAACCTGGGTTTGGCTAAGGTGATACTGATGGAAAGAGAAGCAAAAGCATCAGGACGAAGTTCCAGGACCCTCTGGCTGGCAGGCGATGGTGCAGCAACGTTTTGCAAATTTAGAGATCATTAAAGTGATAGAGGAAGCTATCCCGGGCCGCCAGTGTGGTCAAAGCTGCCAGGTGGATACTTCAACCTGCACTCCAGCCCACAGGGCGGGGGGCATCACAGGTCACCCTGCGTTTCCCAAAAAGCCACTTAGCCTCCAACCTGCAGCCTAAGAGGGGGACACTTGGTATGTCCACTGTTCTTGCTTTGTAGGTGAGCAGAGGCCAGAGGTCACATGTGAAGTTAACGACACAGCCATGACTAGCAGCAAGGTCCCCCGCTCCAGGCCTGTGTGGGGTGATATTCACAGTAAAGAGCCGCTGCCCTTGGGTACCTTGTTGGGTGCCCTGGACACTGATCTGGGTTCTCATCTCGGCTCTGCTGCCTGTATGTGGGGTGAGCCTTGGGCAAGGGAGCCTCAGTTTGCTCAACTGCAAAGCAGCATAAGGACGCAGCTCCAAGACGGAGTTCTCGACAGTCCAAAGTGGTCACCCACGCAGGGCGCTGAGCGCAGGGCCAGGCGCAGTTCATCTTAGCGATCATCGTTAGCGATCTGAGCTGAGAGCCTCGGGCAGGATAAGTCACTGCACGGTGACACTCTGCTACCCACAGTGTTGCCTCGGCTAAATCATGTCCCCTCTCTGAACCTCAGTTTCCCCATCTACTGGGTTGGCCAAAAAGTGCGTTCAGGTTTTTCCGTAAGATGTTAGAAAAGGAGGGAAAATCCCCAGCCTCACCCACCTCATAGGATTATTGGCAGGATCAACCAAGATCTGTTTGGTCGCTAAACACCGCCTTCCCCTTCTTGGTGAGCTAAAACGGAAAGAACACGGCTGGTGATGGTGAGTAAGGATCCTCTTCCACCAAGGGACAGAAATGGACTCACGTGGGTGGGGGCACCCGTCCGACACTGGTCAGGTGCCTGGATGGGACAGGCAGATACTCACATCAGAAACAGTCCCTGGACTCCCTTCAGCTTTTCAGCCCTGCAGGGCAGGTGCTTTCCCAAAGGGGAGGCATCTCTGGGGCTTCAGCAGCCTGCATCAGGCTGAATTAAATTCTGTAAATTAAATTTTGTCTGTTCCCTGATCAGTGGAGATGGTCCCGAGAACTGTGTGTGTGTGTGTGTGTGTGTGTGTGTGTGTGTGTGTGTGACTTTTTATGTTATTCAGAGAGAGGATATTCTTAAATGCCAATACAGGGGTTAAAAAATGGAAGAAAGGGGACTTCCCTGGTGGTGCAGTGGTTAAGAATCCGCCTACCAACGCAGGGGACACGGGTTCGAGCCCTGGTCCGGGAAGATCCCGCATGCCGCGGAGCAACTAAGCCCGTGCACCACAACTACCAAGGCTGCGCTCTAGAGCCCGCAAGCCACAACTACTGAAGCCCGCGTGCCTAGAGCCCGTGCTCCGTGACAAGAGAAGCCACCGCAATGAGAAGCCCGCGCACCGCATCAAAGAGTAGCCCCTGTGCACCACAACTAGAGAAAGCCCACATGCAGCAACGAAGACTCAATGCAGCCAAATAAATAAATAAATTTAAAAAAATTTTTAAAAAGGAAGAAAGGAATAGAATCTATAAGAAAAAATAAAACTAATAAATGAGTTTAGCAAAAAAAAAAAAAAGGGAAGAAAGGATAAGTTAAGGAGAGGAGAGTGGTAGGGGAAGTAGGTTATCCCTAATAAATCAGAGGGAGTGTTTTTCTGCCACCAGCATTTTCTGCTGCTAAGAGCTTCACACACATGATCTCATCAAGTCCCCGCAGCCCCTGCAAGAGGTCCCGCTGCTTCCTCCCCTCCATCACTCCCCAAGTTCACACTTTTAGGACCCAGGTCGCCTCCCTTCATAGCCCACGCTCCTGATCTTCATGCCCTCTGCTCTCTGTGCAGAATTTCCTTCTATAAACCCTGAGAAAGGTCCTAAATCAGCGGACCTGAGAAGTGTGTGTCAGGGGGTACTGCTTGGTTTCTTAGAGCCACGGGTTTGTTTTTAAATCTCTGAGTCCACTCCCCTAAGGAACTAAAATGCAACCAAGAAATAAGTAACAAAACTACTTCTCTAGCCTTGGGGTTTTTCTCCTGGGAAAGGCTTTGGGGGAGACAGGAGAGTTCAACCCAAAGGAAAAAAAAAAAAAAGCTTTTCAAATCAAGAGTTAGCCACCACGCAGTGGTTAAGAATCCGCCTGCCCACTATTTACAATAGCCAGGTCATGGAAGCAACCTAAATGCCCATCAACAGACGAATGGATAAAGAAGTTGTGGTACATATATACGATGGAATATTATTCAGCCATAAAAAGGAACGAAATTGAGTCATTTGTTGAGAAGTGGATGGATCTAGAGACTGTCATACAGAGTGAAGTAAGTCAGAAAGAGAAAAACAAATATCGTATGTTAATGCATGTATGTGGAACGTAGAAAAATGGTACAGATGAGCCAGTTTGCAGGGCAGAAGTTGAGACACAGATGTAGAGAATGGACATATGGACACCAAGGGGGGAAAACTGCGATGAGGTGGGGATGGTGATGTGCTGAATTGGGCGATTGGGATTGACATGTATACACTGATGTGTATAAAACTGATGCCTAATAAGAACCTGCAGTATAAAAAAACAAACAAAACAACTAATACTAAACTTTCATTGGGTTATTTGTATGGAAATATGTTAATATAAATGTTTCAGACATTACATGAAATTTCTAAAAATCTTATATTTGTATTTGTATGGAAATATGTATGGAAATATGTTAATATAAATGTTTCAGACATTACATGAAATTTCTAAAAATCTTATATTTGTATTTGTATGGAAATATGTATGGAAATATGTTAATATAAATGTTTCAGACATTACATGAAATTTCTAAAAATCTTATATTTGTATTTGTATGGAAATATGTATGGAAATATGTTAATATAAATGTTTCAGACATTACAGGAAACGTCTAAAAATCTTATATGTTCTGGTATAATGTTATAAGTAATAATCCTAGTTATTACTTTAAAATGTATATCTCAGAAATAACTAATTTTCTTGTCAACTGCATTATTATGAACTTTCATCAAATCTTTAACCATGGTCATTTTTAAGTCTTTTGTCATTTACAGACAGTTCTGGGTGTACTCTGATGATTTTGCAAATATGTTCCTATAAAAGAGTTTCATCTTCAAGAAATTCATGGAAAAGACTCTGACAAGTACAGGTTTCTGGTAACTGACTGTACTGCTGAACTGAATGAATAAGCATTTTCAGAACTCTAATGAAAAACTGATGAACTCATAAAAGTGCTAACAAAAGATCAAGATGAAAAAAAAGAAATTAATTACATGGGACTGAGTGAACTGATGAGGATGAGTATAATTTTTGTGACTTTCTGTCTGAATTAAAAAAAAAAAAAATCCCACAAGGACTCAGAGGAAAAGAATATACAAATCAATTTTCACTGCAAAGTAAAGGAGCTGTTACAGTGGAGGATTACTGGACTGAATGTCAATATTATGACATAGTATAAGTGTGTTTCATGTTTGGTAATTGCAATCATTGTTGCTTTTGTTGTGGTCATCCATGTACAATGCTTGGTGTCAGTCTATCTATCTCTTGTAAAAATAAAATACAGTGTGTGTGTGTGGAAAAAAATAAATAAATAAATAAATAAATAAATTCTAAAAAATAATAAAAAAAAAAAAAAAAAAAAAAGAATCCGCCTGCCAATTCAGGGGACACAGGTTCGAGCCATGGACTGGGAAAATCCCACATGCTGCAGAGCAACTAAGCCCATGAGGCACAACTGCTGAGCCTGCTACTAGAGCCCGCGAGCCGCAATTACTGAGCCCACGTGCTGCAACTACTGAAGCCCGCGCGCCTAGAGCCCATGCTCCGCAACAAGAGAAGCCACTGCAGTGGGAAGCCCGCACACTGCGACGAAGAGTGGTCCACGCTCGCCGCAACTAGAGAAATCCCACGCGCAGCAACAAAGACTCAACACAGCCATAAATAAATAAATAAAATAAAGATAGGGATTCGGCCAAAGTTACTAAACCAGGAGCAGCGATTAGCAAATTGGTTCTATTGTGAAGGATAGTCATTTGTTTTCTTTAGTATTTTGGCATCTGAAGAAGAAATGTGACAACATTTCGGGTGACAGGAGAGGGAGGTGTAGCTCCGTACAAACTGAGAGACTTGAGAAGTCACACACCCTGTGTAATCTAAAAACATCACCTTCCCCTGCAATTATGGCTGAGGGCATTGGTACAAGGTCATGTTTCCTTACCCCAGAGGAACCAATCAATGCTCAGAGACAGCAAGAGAACTGCAACCCTCACCTCTAAGAATAGATTCTGTTCTCTGTTGTTCTTTAACTACAAACATTAACTAATAAATAACAACAACTACACCTCCCATCATAACAAGCACCTTGCATTCAGGATCTCATTTACTCCTCACAGCATCCCTACAAGGGAAGTACTATTCTTATTCTGTTTCACAGACCAGGCATGAGAATCCAACCAGGCGTGAGAATCCAATGCCCAGAGAGGGGAAGTGAATTTCCCAAAGTCACACAGCTTTGGAGGTAGATAGAATCCAGCCCTGCTCTGCCTGACTCCAAAGCCTAGATTCCTAAGAGGTGGAGGTGAGCAGACTATTGATTCAATTGATTAACTGGCTACCCTCTTGGATGGGGGGAATCAGAAGCCTGGAAGAGACCCAGGGAGGGTCAGCAGTTCTGAGACTTATCACCTGTCAGAACATCTAGGTCTCTGGAAAATTTCAGCAAATACTGAAAAGCCTAAAGTAAGCCTAAAATAGAAGCCTTTAGAGTAAGCCTAAAATATCTACAACCACTTGATCCTAGAATCGAGCAGGCATGCAGCCTCAGGGGCCACCGATTTGAGAACAGCTTCCAGTAGGAAAACACATTTGAGAAAAGTCTGTGAATTTCAGTTCTCCCCCAGTTCGGAAAAGGCTCAGATACCACAAGTCCCAGGGTGCTCTAGGACTGTTGACCTAGAAAGGGGCATTTCCTCGGTGCCTGTCGCATTGCAGGTGCTTGATTAGCACCTGCCGAGCCAAGCCAAGCTTTTGATGGGGTTGACCTGTGCGGGGTCCCAGTCAAACCCAGCCCAAATGGTTCCAGATTGGCCCCTGCCTTGAAGAAATGTAAGAGGAGTGGGTCCCCCACCTCCAATGGAAAACTTACTCTGCTGTCTCAAAGGCCTATAGGGCTCATATGTTCCGAGCCTGTCTCACTTGAGTCATCCCTGTAGAAACTGCCGAAGTCAACTGTCCCACACGCCTGAGGTCCTGGTCCCCTGCCACCTTTGCAGATGGAATTCTACCCTCCTTCCCCTCTATTCTTTCTGTGCCGGGAATTTGCGTTCTTCAACCATCACTCGTTCACCGGCGGGTAATTCCTGGGTACCTGCCAGGCATGGTGCTGGCTGCCATAGATACGGGCCAAACAGCGCAGAAATGGTCCTGCCCATGCAGGGTTTACAGTCTCACGGGGAAGCAAGTAAGATCACGGAGGAATGTAAGGCACAACCAGGAGAATCGCCACAAAGGAGAAGCGCTTGAAGAGCCAGTAACAGAGGCCCTGGCCTGGGTCTGCAAGGGAAAGCTTTCTCAGGAATATCTCTGCTGAGAAGGAGGGAGTGTGATTTCACCAGGCGAAGGTGCCAGGGCAGGAGGGAGGAGGAATAGTGTTGGAGACAGATGGAGCAGGAGATACAGAAGCCTGGAATCGGGAGGAGACAGAACCTCTCCAAGAACCCCACAGTCGGCCTGGCGCTGAGAGAACAGTGAGGTGGGTGTGGGGCAGCAGACGGGGATGGAGACTGAGGCAGGGCCATGAGATGCTTAAGGGAGTCAAAGCTCCTTCTTGGAGCTATGGAGGGATAGCTACAGCGTGGGAGCTGAGAGCACATGCTACAGTCTGGCCGCCTGGGGTGGGATCTTGGCTCTGCCACCTACAAGCAGAGCGGTTAACCTGAGCCTTAGTTTCCCCAGCCTAAGCAGCCCATCGGGGCGATTAAATGCACTCACACAGGTAGATTGTTTAGGCTGGCATAAATGAAGCAGGCAACCAGGAGGAGCTGCCGCGATTGCTGTAGCAGCAGTGCTGATGGTCCCTGCCTTGGAGACCAGGGATCTTATGCAACACTTTCCCCTGATGTCGAGCTGTTATGTGATGGGCACCTCTTCCACCTGTTGCCCTGGCTCTGTTGGCTGAGGGTCTCCACCCGGGCTAGTCCAGGGCAGGGCCATTGCAGCATCCAGCCTGAAAGGCAGTGGTGTAACTCAGGAGGAGACCTCCTCCTCCCCATTTGAGCCATACACCACCCTGGGGATAGCGGCTCCCCTCCAAGGCTGCCCCAGAGCTTCCTGCCAGCTTTGGAAATCTGGTTGCAAATGTTGGAGCAGAATCGACTGAGTCCCAAGGATGATTTGCTCCCTAAAAAGAAGCAACCTCTCCTCTGTCCAGACCAAAAAGCAAAAATGGCTGTAGATAGAGAATCAGAGAATCTGGGGGTTCAAGCCCTGGTGCCATCACCAGGAAAATCTTTAATGGTTTGTATTTGACTCTCGGGACCTCAACGTCCCAGTTTTGAAACATGCCAACCTCACAGGGCTCCTGCAAAGACTGAATAATGAGAACGCTTGGAAGAGCTTGTAGGGTGTGTGGAGAGTAGTAGCAGTAGCAGTCTCGAGGGCCACTTCCTGCTAAGGTACAGCGACACAGAAATGTCAAGGGGCAGGGAGAGGGTCTGAGGGACGGCCCAGCCCTTGCGACGCCCCCCCCACCCCGGAATCTGTTTACAATCTCATGAAGTGTAAGCAGGTCGGCCTCACTGATGGATCAGGTTTTGTGCCAACAATTAATCTAGGTCATTTCTGAGTTTGAAACTAAGACCCCTATGGGCAGCACAGTGTATTGGTTGGAGTACAGGATCTGGAGGTGCTAGATTCTTTACTTCCTGTGTGACCTTGAGCAACTTTCCTCACCTCTCCGAGCCTTGGTTTTCTTGCGGATTCAGTGGGGATGGTAAGAATGCCTTCCTCATAGAGTTTTGGTGAGGTTTCAATTCACTAATACATAAACAAGGCAAATCATGAAAGAACGTTTCATTTATGCATTTAACATCGGTTGCACTTTCCATGACGTATCAAGCCTTGTGCTAAGTGCTTTACCTAAGATCAAGTTCAAGCCACTGCTACCTCTCACGTGGACCATTGCACCAGCCTCCTAACCCGTCCAGCTGCCCCTCCAGTCCACTGTGCACAGAGAAACCACAGGGAGCGTGTAAAACGTTCACAGGCTTCCCCAGTGTCCAGATCATGATTTCTAAGTATATTTCCTACTAAAAGGAACCAGGACCCCTTGGAGAAATGGCTGACTCCAGGGCTGGGGCAGAAATGTAAACACAGAAGGCACCACCTGAATGGGCTTCCCTGCCAAAGAAAAGATATTTGGGGCCAAAAAAAGATGACAACTGCAGTGGATTGAAATACATCAAATATATTTTCGAGAATCATGAGGTCATAATGTTACTCAAAACAAACACAAAAACCACCTCATTGACACATTGGAAGGTTGCCATAGCACACTTATTACTTTGGAAATTGACTTACAAAAGAAGGGGTGTAATCAAGCATTTATCCTGCCTTTCCTATAGGAAAAGACCCTGTATATTTCAAGGTTACCAAACGGTGGGTGAAAGTTGTAAGTTATAGCTAATAAATGCAGAAGGATTGGTAGAGGTAGAAAACCACCATCCACAATCAGCAATGAAATAAAATGTTTTAGGCTCTGACCATCAGTGGCTTGTAAAACCATCTGGTGAAAGGTTGATGGGGAATTTCACAATGGAGCTCAGGATGCCATCCCCAAACTCTCTGATGAGTCAACATCACTAAAAGTGGGATGACTATGGAGAGGCTGTGGAGAAAAGGGAACCCTCTTGCACTGTTGGTGGGAATGTAAACTGATACAGCTACTATGGAGAACAGTATGGAGGTTCCTTAAAAACTAAAAATAGGGGCTTCCCTGGTGGCGCAGTGGTTGAGAATCTGCCTGCCAATGCAGGGCACACGGGTTCAAGCCCCGGTCTGGGAAGATCCCACAAGCCACGGAGCAACTAGGCCCGTGAGCCACAACGACTGAGCCTGTGCGTCTGGAGCCTGTGCTCCGCAACGAGAGGCCACGACAGTGAGAGGCCCGCGCACCGCAATGAAGAGTGGCCCCCGCTCGCCGCAACTAGAGAAAGCCCTCGCACAGAAACGAAGACCCAACACAGCCATAAATAAATAAATTAATAAATAAATTAATTAATTAATTAAAAAAAAAAACTAAAAATAGAATTACCATATGACCCAGCAATCCCACTACTGGGCATATACCCAGAGAAAACCATAATTCAAAAAGACACATGCACCCCAATGTTCATTGCAGCACTATTTACAATTGCCAGGTCATGGAAGCAACCCATTGACAGACGAATGGATAAAGAAGATGTGGTATATATATACAATGGAATATTACTCAGTCATAAAAAGGAACGAAATTGGGTCATTTGTAGAGACATGGATGGACCTAGGGACTATCATATACAGTGAAGTAAGTCAGAAAGAGAAAAACAAATATCGTATATTAACACATATATGTGGAATCTAGAAAAATGGTACAGATGAACTGGTTTGCAAGGCAGAAATAGAGACGCAGATGTAGAGAACAAACGTATGGACACCAAGGGGGGAAAGCTGGGGGGGGGGATGAATTGGGAGACTGAGACTGACATATATACACTAATATGTATAAAATAGATAACTAATAAGAACCTGCTGTATAAAAAATATAAATAAAATAAAAAATTAAAAAAAAAAGTGGGATGACTAGACATTCTGTTCTAGTCATGTGAGATGACACAATGCACTGGATTTGGACCTGAGTTGATTCAAACCTCTAGACTTAATACTTATTAAGAGGGACAGAGGATGAGTTCCCTGGTGGCCTAGTGGTTGGATTCTGGGCTTTCACTACCATGGCCTGGGCTCAGTCCCTGGTCGGGGAACTGAAATCCTGCAAGCCGCACAGTGCGGCCAAAAAAAAAAAAAAGGAGGCACAGAGGAACGTGCTGAAAGACACTTGGAGGATGCTTAATCAGCCAAATCCAGGATGGGGAGAATTCTACAGGACAAATGACTCCATTTCTTCAATAAGTAACTGGCATTTAATAATGGTGGTGATTATTATAGATTAAAAGAGACAACAGGACGTTTTGTGGGTCCCGATTTGAGCAGAACAACCTCAAAGACACCTTTGAGACAACTGGAGGATGCTGAGCATGAGCTGGGTACTAGGTTAAGGAAATAGCATTAACTGTGCTGGAGGTATGGGCCTTCCCTGTTGGTCCAGTGGGTAAGACTCCGCGCTCCCAATGCAGGGGGCCTGGGTTTGATCCCTGGTCAGGGAACTAGATCCCACTTGCATGCTGCAACTAAGAGTCCATATGCCCTAACTAAGAAGTCCGCATGCTGCAACTGAAAGATCCCTCATGCCACAACTAAAAAGATCCTGTGTGCTGCAGCTAAGACCCAGTGCAGCCTAAATAAATAAATAAATAATTGTGCTGGAGGTAGATAATCATGGCAATGGCTTTTTAAAAAAAGTCCTCATAGGGCTTCCCTGGTGGCACGGTGGTTAAGAATCCGCCTGCCAATGCAGGGGACACGAGTTCAAGTCCTGGTCCGGGAAGATCCCACACGCCATGGAGCAACTAAGCCTGTGCGCCACAGCTACTGAGCCTGTGCTCTAGAGCCCATGAGCCACGACTACGGAGCCCATGTGCCACAACTACTGAGGCCTGCACGCCTAGAGCCCAAGCTCCGCAACAAGAGAAGCCACCGCAATGAGAAGCCCACGCACCACAACGAAGAGTAGTCCCCGCTCGCCGAAACTACAGAAAGCCCGCGCACAGCAACGAAGACCCAACGCAGCCAAAAATAAATAAATAAATTTTAAAACTCCTCATCTCTTTTAGAGATATGTAATAAAGTATTTATCTGGCTCTGAGATTTGCTTGAAAATACTCCAGAAATCAGAACTCGAGCTACTGATATGAGTATTCAGGGGGAAAGGTACTGATGTTTGCAATTTATAAGAAATGTGTAAGGGACTCCCCTGGTGGTCCAGTGGTTAAGACTCCACACTTCCACTGCAGGGGGCACAGGTTCGATCCCTGGTCGGGGAACTAAGATCCCGCAGGCTGCGTGGTGCGGCCAAAAAGAAAAAAAAAAGAAATGTGTAAAAAGTGTATGTAGGGAAAAAGACATGTGACCAAGCAAATAGGGTAAATTGGGTTTTTTAAAAATTATTTTAAAATTAATTTATTTTATTTTTGGCTGTGTTGGATCTCCGTTGCTGTGCGTGGGCTTTCTCTAGTTGCCGCAAGCAGGGGTTACTCTTCATTGCAGTGCTCGGGCTTCTCATTGCAGTGGCTTCTCTTGTTGCGGAGCACGGGCTCTAGGCACGTGGGCTTCAGTAGTTGTGGCTCGCGGGCTCAGTAGTTGTGGCTCGCAGGCTCTAGAGTGCAGGCTCAGTAGTTGTGGCGCACGGGCTTAGTTGCTCCACGTCATGTGGGATCTTCCCAGACCAGGGCTCGAACCCGTGTCCCCTGCACTGGCAGGCGGATTCTTAGCCACTGCGCCACCAGGGAAGTCCTGAGTAAATTGTTAATGGCAGAATCTAAGTGGTGGGTTTATGGGTGCTTGCTGTAAAATTCTTTCAACGTTGTTGTATGTCTGAAAATGTTCATAATAAAACGTTGGGAGGAAAACAGGGGAAAATGTGAATGTGTGAGTAGGAGAAACTAGAAGAGCAGAAAGTCGATAGTTATTGAAGGTGGGTGGTGAATATGTAGCAGCTTGTTGTGCTATTCACGCTACCTCTGAATGTGTTTTTCAAAAAAGTTAATTTTCTATACTAAAAAGTTTAAAAACACATAAAGCAAGATGTAAGGCACCCAGCCTGCTGGTTAGAACCTGAATACCAGTAGTTAATACTTACTAATACTAACTATGTGTCAGACTCTGTACGGAGCATTTTCTTTCTTTTTTTTTTTCTTTTCTTTTTTTTAATTGAAGTGTAGTTGATTTACAATGTTGTGTTAGTTTCCGGTGTACAGCAAAGTGAATCAGTTTATATATATATATACAGACATAAGGGAAGGGATGTCAATTATATATTATATAATTATATAAGGATGTCAATTATATAATCAGTTATATATATATTCTTTTTCTTTTTCAGATTCTTTTCTATTAAAGGTTATTACAAGATATTGAATATATTTCCCTGTGCTATACAGTAGGTCCTTGTTCTTTATTTATTCTCTATATAGTACATATCCCAAACTCTTAATTTATCCCTCCCCCACCCTTCCCCTTTGGTAACCATGTTTTCTGTGTCTGTGAACCTATTTGTTTTGTAAATAAGTTCATTTGTATCATTCTTTTAGATTCCACATATAAGTGATATCATATGATATTTGTCTTTGTCTGACTTACTTCACTTAGTTTTAAAATCTCTAGGTCCATCCGTGTTGCTGCAAATGGCATTATTTCATTCTTTTTATTATATGTACCACATCTTTTTTTAATAGATCTTTATTGGAGTATAACTGCTTCACGATACTGTGTTAGTTTCTGTTGTACACCAAAGTGAATCAGCCATATGCATACACATGTCCCCATATCTCCTCCCTCTTGCGTCTCCCTCCCATCCTCCCTATCCCATCCCTCTAGGTCATCGCAAAGCACGGAGCTGATCTCCCTGTGCTATGCTGCTGCTTCCCACTAGCTAACTATTTACAATAGCCAGGACATGGAACCAACCTAAATGTACCACATCTTCTTTATCCATTCCTTTGTCAGTGAACATTTAGGTTGCTTCCATGTCTTAGCTATTGTAAATAGTGATGCTTTGAACATTGGGGTGCACGGATCTTTTCGAATTAGAGTTTTCATCTTTTCTGGATATATGCCTTGTATTGAGCATTTTCTAATCATGACCTCACTCTGCCTTGTGAGATCAGTGTCACCAGAAGCCAGATTTTATTGAGGAAGAAACCCAGGGTTTGAGAAGTTAAACTCGCCCAAGGGGACATCCTCAGTAGCGCAGCGGTTAAGAATCCGCCTGCCAATGCAGGAGCCACAGGTTCGAGCCCTGGTCCAGGAAGATCCCACATGCCGTGGAGCAACTAAGCCCGTGCGCCACAACTACTGAGCCTGCATGCCACAACTTCTGAGCCCGTGTACCACAACTACTGAAGCCCATGCTCTGCAACAAGAGGAGCCACCACAATGAGAAGCCCGCACACCACAACGAAGAGTAGCCCCCGCTCACTGCAACTAGAGAAAGCTTGTGCACAGCAACGAAGACCCAAGCCAAAAAAGAAAAACAACTCGCCCAAGGTCATGCTGGCAGTGAGCAGCTGAACTGAATTTGCACTGCTTCCCATGGTCCACGTGGCCCTGGTGATCTGGCCACACTGGTCCCCTTCAGTCCCGCAGGCATTGGCCCATGTTCTGGAATGCTCTTCCCTTCCCTGCCTCCTTCCGCCTCCTGGCATGGCTATCTCTTGCTCCTTTTTTTTGTCTTTGGCTCCAGTGTCCCCCCCTAGACTTGCCCTGACCCCCTATGGGTCTGTCTTATTCTCTATGACACATCCCTTCCCTTATGTCAATTATCACCTGCTGAAATTACACCATCCTTTCACTCATACTCTCATCCATCTGCCCCAGTGGCATGTAAGCTTCCTGAGGACTAGGACCGGCTTCGTCTTGCTCTCCACTCCCCAGTGCAGTGCCTCACACACGGAAGGGTCGGTAAGTACCTCTTGGATGCATGGATGCCCGCACCTGGCTCAAGTGTGTCTGATGGCCCAGCCCTCCTGCCTCCCGGGACAGTCCTCCTGCCCCAAGGGTGTGAGTGTCAAGTTGAGGCGCGGGGCAACCACCCGGACGGGCACCCTGCTCCCCCTCCCTGTGACATAAGGGACTGCAGGAGACAGAGCACCCAGAATGCCCAGCATCTGCTCTGCGCCCTCACGGCTCCCTGTCCTCGCCCTCCTGGCACTCATCACAGCGTGTAGTCGTGTGTGAGGTCACTGTAACGTGCATACCTGTCTCCCCGCCTTGAAAGTCAATTCTGGGAGGGTAGCCGGGGCCTGAAACCCAAGTCTACCCAGATTTAATCTTTCCCCACCCCTTTCCTAGCAAGCAGGCATGTGAAAAAATGACTCTGGAAATAGGGCTCTTCGGTAGATCCGGTGTAGACACAGGGGGAAGAACATAGCAGTTCCTCAAGAAACCAATGAAATTGCTGAATAATAATAAAGGCTAATATTTGTTGCACACTTACTACCTACCAGGCATTATGCTGCATAGTTTACATTTATCATCCCTTTAAAGGTCTGCAAAAACTCTATGAAGGATGTACTCCTGCCTCGCAAATGGAGATGAGGTGCAGGGGGGCAGTCTGTTGCCCAAGGTCACATCGTCAAGTGGCAGGTCGGGGACCTGAGTTGGGCTGTCCAGCTGCTGTGTGTGCGTGTCTGTGTGTGTGTGCACGCGCACGTGTGTTTTCTCCATCCCTTCTCCTATACCCAGCTCCACCCAAAGCTGAGTTAGTGCAATCGTCTGTTAGCAGATCTCCCTGTTCCAATCCATCCAGAGCCCTGGGAGCCTGAGCTCCGTATACTCACACACACACACACACACACATACACACACACAGCCTTTGAACCCTGCTCAGGAGTTCAAGCCTGGAATCTTATCCTTCCACGATCCTGCCTCCCAGGATTCTTGAAAGGAAGGGAGGAAGGCATTAAATTGTTCCATGCTTCTCAAGAGGTGGCTGTGCGGTACAAAAGACAGTCCCCATCCTTGCCAAATCCCAAAGTCACATCCTGGAGAGTCCCACTGCAGGTGAGCACAGGAAAGGCTCTGACAAGTCCTGCTGGAAAGGGTCTGGATTCCCCACAGGCATCTCAATGTTTCCTGAACTGCTTGGAACCAGAGGAGTTTTTCCACGTTGCACCGGTTATTCCACAGCAGGAGGGCTCCGAAAGCCCCACTTTATTGGGAGTGTGGAAATAAGAGAGCACAGCTTTCCTTATAACAGAGTGGAGGAAGCCTGCTAAGAGAGGCGTTTCCAACAGCCGATTATTCTAGTTAGTACTGGAGCCTGTGACTGATTTACTTGTAAATAGAAAGGAGGGTGTGTTCAAGGTTTCCCTCTAATATCACTGTCACTCATGATTTAATTTGATTTGAAGAGGTGGCGCTTTAGTGAGTCCAACAGGACTGGCACAAAACCCCCGAAGAGTGTGCTTGTTTTCCTGGGGCCCCAGCACAGGTCGGGGTGGCTAATGTGTGCTGGGTGCCCCAGAGGGGCAAACAGCGGGACTTCTGATGTGGGAGTGACCTGGGTGGAGGCTCTGACATTTGTCATCTGACTGACCTGAGCCTGTCACCCAAATTCTCCAAACCTTGGTTTCCTGCTCTGTGAAAAGGAGTAAATAATATCTCCTTACCAGGAGTGTCCTTGTGGGTAAACTCCTGGCACATGCCAACCACTCAGTAATCCATACCTCAGTTTCCTTGCTGTACCCAGCAGCCCTGGATCCCTAGAATAATGGAACATAGACTATCTTCCTGGAGAACGATCTTACTCTATGGTAATAAGCTTACTGTTATAATAACAAAGAGATCTATTAGAACAGAATGTGAACTGTACATGAAGTTTTCAGATAAAATGCAAGATTTCTGACCATGCTTCCAGGCTTCCCCAAGGAACAGATACACTCCTCCGAAGTAAGATCCCTGAGTCAAAATGCGGAGGAAGCTTTAGAATAAGGTATCCCAATGTTTTTATGGGGATAAGACTTTGAGGAAACTCCATTTCAAAAGATTAAAATGTTTATTTCCCCATAAAGATCAAGTATCTCAGAAGTCCTTGGTGGTGCAGTGGTTAAGGATCCGCCTGCCAATGCAGGGGACACGGGTTCGAGCCCTGGTCCGGGAAGATCCCACATGCCGCGGAGCAACGAAGCTCATGTGCCACAATTACTGAGCCTGCGCTCTAGACCCTGCGAGCCACAACTACTGAGCCCACGTGCCACAACTACTGAAGCCTGTGTGCCTAGAGCCCGTGCTCCACAACAAGAGAAGCCACCACAATGAGAAGCCCGCGCACCGCAACGAAGAGTAGCCCCCGCTTGCTGCAACTAGAGAAGGCCTGTGCGTAGCAACAAAGACCCAACACAGCCATAAATAAATAAATAAATTTATTTATTTTTTAAAAAATGATCAAGTATCTCATATAACATCATACTCTAAATTCTGTCTCAGATCTGAAGGTGATTAGAGTCTGAGAGAGTTTACATGACACCAGAGCAGGAGCAAATAAAACTCTTTTGCATTAATATAAAATGCCTTCAAAAGAGCTCTTCAAATAACGTCACGATTTGGGGATGTTTGCACCTCTGATCACCTGACTTAGGATTGGCTGGTTCTTTCCATTTAAAATCTGGAGAAGTCAGTAAAGAAATCACATCTTGTAAAGATCCCCCAAGACACTGTTAGAAGGAAAAATTATTTAAAACAATGTCTATACCTTTCAGCTTTTAAATTGAAAGACCTGCTTCCTGGGAACTCCCCCTCAGTCCTGCCTGTTTATGTTAAAATAACAGTAATGATTGACGTGAGAGATATGATTACGCACACAGTGAATGCCCAGAACAAAAGGTCTGAAGGAAACAAGTTCTGGGAAGCTTTATACCAAACTGTGCCTTGTAAAAGGTAAGGGGATAGTGCCTCCCCGGAGGAGGAGGGACAGACAGAGGACGGTTCAAGAAGACGCCTCATTTTACTTTGTGCTGTTTCAAGACTTTTACTTCGTACTACGCTTTTTAAAAATGGAAGAAAATTGTGTCTTTCTAGCAACAGAGGACCACCAGAAATGCTTTACTCTCAGAGTCTGCTTTTTTTAAAAAAAATGAGCAACAGTCTGAGAGATTGGACATCTATAAGAAACAGAATTCTCTTCTTGAAGACAGAAGCTTTGGGGGCCAAAATCTCCCAGAATTGCCTTGTAGGTAAAACTAAAGCCTAAACTATTTTGGTGTGTGGAGCTGATGAAAGTTTGCACTGGGATCCCCAGCAACATAACCATTTATAGAAGCAAAGAAAAGGTCCTTCATCTACATTACATTTCGAGCCCTTTACATCAGCTTCCCGCAAACAGCCGCGCCTCTGTGCCCGCATGCAAGCCTCTGTCCAGGGGCTGCCCTCACTATGTGTTAAATTCCTATTCACATGGATGCTGGCTGTATGGTCAGTGACCCCAGGGAGGCGGGGGGAACTCACTTACCACTATCTCTCCACCTTTTCTTTCCCCATGTCCTCTCAATTGTGCGTTCAGGCTGAGGTTTTCCGGGTTCCCTGTTAGCCGAGGACCTGAATCTCAGCCAGCTAGCTGCTCACTGCCGTGACTGTAAATGTCACTTTTAGATTAACTGGCCCCTGCCATTTAAAAATATCCCCAGAGCGCTTAACTTTCAAGACTCTGAAGAGGAGGCATAACCCAGGTGAAGTGGGAGCAGTTCTGCCTCCCTCCTTTTAATCCCATCACTTGCTTTATTTCAAAATCCCTAGATACCTAAGCCACGGCGCAGCTAAAGTCCAAGCTGTCGTCAGCAATACAAAGTCATTCTGGCCCTCCTGTGACATGCTGAAAATTAACCCCGTGCAGGTTGTTGAGTGTTTGAGAAATGGCTTCTGGAACAAGCCCACAGAGAAGGCTCGAATGGGTTAAGATGATCATTATCAAAAACTCTTCTGGCTTCTCTCCCCGGAAGAGATTTTGTAAAACCCTCTCAAGGAAGACGCCACTCGATGAAATGCTTCCTATTTTTCCGGACTTGTGGGGGAAAAAGACAGAAACAAAACAGCTCCGTTCCCAGCCAGGGTCAGCTGGCTCTCGCTTGGGCTGGCGGGGAAGACAGAAATCCAGCCTATGCCACAGTGACAGAGTGTTCTACAGCTTGGGGAGAGCCAGAAGCATGTAGGATAAAGGTCACGTCCAGGTCCAAGCCAGAGCGGGGAACGCAGAGGCCACACAAAAGGGCATTGCAACAACCGATGGGAACATACTGTATAGCACAGGGAACTCTACCTAATGCACTGTGGTAACCTAAATGGGAGGGAAGCCCAAAAAGGAGGGGATATCTGTACGTGTATGGCTGATTCATTTTGTTGTGCAGTGGTTGTGCTTTACAACATTGTAAAGCAACCATACTCCAATAAAAACTTTTTTAAAAGGGGGGGTGGCATTGCATTGTGCTCCAAGAAAAGCTAAGGGGACCGCAGTTCAGTTGCTTCGCAAGTGGAAAAATCCGTAAGGGCCCTGAACTGATGCAAAAATGATTTCAATGGTGACTGTGCAGGCGCAGCCTTCACCATGCCAGAGCAAGTTCATTTCTGGGCTTGTTTTCCAAGACGGAAGAGTTATCAAATAGTGGACTTCTTGGAATTTTCTTCATTGGACTTGTAAGCAGGAAGCATATTTCTCACCTGCTGCCGTGTCCTCTTGGAGCCTGGGTATCACAGCAGGAGGCTGGGAGAGTAGCTCATGTGTTTTATAGGAGCTGGGGATGAAATAATGCAGCTCGAGGACTCAGCCGATGACGGTGCTTAGATTATTTATCAAGCCTACTTCACTCTAGAGTAGCTCATACAATCCTTTGGAAGAAGCATCTCTCAAAATATAAACATGGTCTCCTATGTCTCCGGGGAGAGCCATCTGTGACTCAGGGAAATTTTGTAACACTCCATTGAAAATCCCTCCTCGATGACTCCAAATAATTGTGATCTGGGCAGAGTGTCAGGAGTGGTAAGGCTATTGGGCTTTGAAATCAGGTTGACTTGAGTTTGAATCCTTGCTCTGTTACCTGTGGCTTTGGGCAAATGGCCAAGCCTGTTTCTTCATCTAATTACTTCACCATATGGTTGAGAAAATTAAATGAAATGGTGTGCACTGAACCTCTAGCATGGTGGCTTGCTCATAACAGGCACTTAATATTTTTTTTTAATGAAATTTCTTTTTCTCAAAAGACTAGAAACACTTCCCCCTCCTGCTCCACACACACAGATAAAGAACTCTTTCTGTGGCTCAGTTCTCCCTGGACACTCTGTTTATGGCATAGCATTTTCCAGAAGCCAGATCCCCCCTTCATCACCCCAAATACCACTAACTGAGCAGGACACAAGGACACAGGAAGTACACAATTGAGGAGCAATGTATTGATCTCTCGGGATGCCCCTCTCACGAATATTTGCATTTCCAAACATACTTCAGAAACTTAAAAACTGGTTCCCACTGAGATCAAACAAGGTCATTTACCAGGACCCTCCTTCAAGTAGCCCAGAGCCCCCACCAGTTCTTTCTTGTATGCCTTGAAGCTTTGACAAGGATGAAAAGCCACTGTCACACACACAGACACCAAAAAGTTTGTTTCTCCAATCCAAAACTCTTAAGACTTTTTATACCAGGAGCAAACTGAAGCCGAAGAGGAATTTTAAGAGGGAGAGAATGTATTGTCTAATAATGAAAGCATACCCACAACATGCTAAAGTTTAAAAAAAAAATTCACACTCTCTGACCTTGCCCCACTGGACTTAAGTCACAAACAAGATAGTAGCTTTCACATGATTAATTTATAACTTGGGGTTCCCGGAACAACATTTTGCATAACTGAGTGTCTCGTGTTTCCAAAAGCCCTCAGCAGATAGACACTGCTCTCCTTGCCTGAGAAGGGAATCATTTGTTGGCTGGGCTCTCACGGGCTCCCACAGCAAGCCACGCGGAACTGGCCAGGCAGTGGGAGGACGCAACAGATGGGCCCCATCACTGCTGCCATCTGAGTGGAAGCAGGAGAACAGGGAGCCAAAATCTGGGCCCGTGTTGCCTGTTTTCCTATGGCTCCCGGGCTAAGAGTGGTTTTTACATTTGTTAAATGCTTTCTAAAAAAAATCAAAAGATTGTGACACTCACAAATCATATTAAATGCCAATTTCAGTGTCCATAAAGTTTTATTGGAACACAGCCACACCGTTCATTTACATTTTGTACGTGTAAATGAAGAGTTGAGTATTTCCTAGAGACGGGATGACTGCAAAGCCTAAAATATTTACTATCTGACCCTTTATAGAAAAAGTATGCTGATCCCTGCTCTACAAAGCCAAGACTGCCTTTGTGAAAATTAGTAAGAGGAAACCTCAACTGAAATTGGAAGGCCTGTAAAGGGAGCTCTCACACCCTCCCATTCCTCATCATCCAAACAGGAAGACATCAATTACAGATCCCAACCAGAAGAGACACACCTAGCACTCCCAAATACAACTACTTTACTACTCCAGCAGGAGGAAGATTTTCTTCCCGCCCAGTAACAAGCCCAGCCAATGGAAATGGCCACAGCTCAGCCAATGAGAAGCTGTTATCACCTGAACTCTTACTTTCCTCCAATGAACTTTCATTTTTCTCTTGTTGATTTCCTTGTCCCACCCTCCTTTCTATAAAAACCTGCCGTTGTGTACAACTGAAGTATCTCTCTGCTTGCTAGATGAGATGCTGCCCGATTTGTGAATCATTTAATAAAGCCAATTAGATCTTCAAATTTACTCAGTTGAAATTTGTTTTTTAACAGATTGGTGGCAGTGAGGGGATCCAAAGCAAACTCCTGATGACATTCGGGGACAATGAGAAATGGTTTGAGTTCAGTCTTTCTTGCCGTTTGCGAGGGCCATTGGTAAGTTCCCCTCTGTTTGGGCTCCACCCTCTTTGCGTTCAAGCTCCCAACCCAACTGGCTTTCCTTTACAGGGCAGGTCAGCTTGAGCTGGCAGATAGTTCTACCTGAAGCTAAGTCCCTAGCCTTTAAGACTACAATTTCCCAGATGGAAAAATCCCAGCCCTTAAACTCCGTTCTGGATTCCACTTTGGGAACTGCTAACAGCTTAGTCTACAATTCCCCATTTATTTGGAATCCTCCCCCAGATTCCACCTTGGGAACTACTGGTAGCAGCTGCAGCTCATTTGTTTGGAATCAACCCACAGTCCTCATTCTTTGGGGCCTGGAGGTTAAACCCTTTCCCCACTCCCCAGATTATTAGTGAGGCTCCAAGAAACCCAAAAACTTAGCTAAAAGAAACAGATCCTTTATATCCAAAGAGGTGAGCTCACCACCTTCCCACACACCTGCTTATTTTGTCTAAGAACTGTGGTCCCAGACACGGTAGGTATCTACAAAAATGGCAAAGTCTTAATAAAGACTACATAGAATTACAATGGCCATCCTGGGGAATGTTCCAGTCAGACAAGATTGTTCATTTAAGAAATACGCTAGATAAAGAAAAAAAAAAAAAAAGAAAAGAAATATGCTAGAGAGAAAGGGATCCCAAGTTGAACAAACAGATGGGATACCTATTTTAAATGGTATGCGTAAGCTACCAAAATGCTTCAGGATTCCAAAATAGTTTCATTGGAAGATTCATTGCAAAAGGATAATTTTAAAAATTAAAGATGCAAAAGGTATCTAAAACAACACCTAGGCCTCCCCCTTTTCACCCTATTAGCAGTTCATTATCAAAACACTGGCCCAGGGACTTCCCTGGTGGTCCAGTGGTTAAGACTCCGAGCTCCCAATGCAGGGGGCCCAGGTTCACTTCCCTGGTCAGGAACTAGATCCCACATGCCGCAACAAAGATCCCGAGTACCCCAACTAAGATCCGAGGCAGCCAGATAAATAAATATATAAATAAATAAATATTAAAAAGAAAAAAACACTGGCAGAGAACTTGATGTCTCAATTGTAATCACCTGGGACAGTGGGAAAGTGGTTGTCCTTAAAACTTTATGCAAGGGCTTCCCTGGTGGCGCAGTGGTTGAGAACCTGCCTGCTAATGCAGGGGACACGGGTTCGAGCCCTAGTCTGGGAGGATCCCACATGCCGCAGAGCAACTGGGCCCATGAGCCACAACTACTGAGCCTGCGCGTCTGGAGCCTGTGCTCCGCAACAAGAGAGGCCGCAATAGTGAGAGGCCTGCGCACCGCAATGAAGAGTGACACCCACTTGCCACAACTAGAGAAAGCCCTCGCACAGAAATGAAAACCCAACACAGCCAAAAATAAATAAATAAAAAATAAGTAAAAATTAAAAAAAAAAACTTTATGCAAATTCTTCAACATCAACTTAAATGCCCCCATATGGGCCCCTCCCAAAGTTGACGGGACGCTGAGGGATTTTCTGGTAAACTGCTGTGTTATTCCCTTTAACAGCCAAGGGGAAACTACAAATACAATTCATGGGGTTGTTCACACTGCCAGTAGTATTTACTGTTTGCCCTGGCTAAAATTTGACAAGATGTTTGAAAGGATTCAATAACTTTATGATCAGAAAATTGGAAGCTGATATTCAGAGCTTGATGTAATTTTTTTAGGCTCCTCCCCTAAGTTAAAATGAACTGTGTACCCAGAGAGAAAGAAACAGTCCAACAATAAGTGGAGGGGTCTGTCAATCCTTTTTGCCAATCCCCAAACCTCCCCTATTGTAATAGATCAGGACATTAGATATAGAACTGTCCTGCACAAAAGAAGGAAAACTTATAAAATCTGTTTGCATGTTTATATATTTGTGTACATGTATATAAAGGTATCTAGATAGATATATAGAGAGATAAATAGGTAGATAGATATAGATATTAAATGTGAGATATTTTTCTACTTCTGGATGGTATTGCTAAAATTATTTTGTAAAAGAGCTCTATTTAGTTGGTTTGAAGGTCAGGCACTTTTAAACATTGGGCATTCTAAATTTTCAGAAAAATAGAAACTAACCCAAATGCCTCATGTGATCTGGGATAATCTTCAGTAAATAAAAGCTAGTTTAAATTTGTTGGCTTAAATAAAACAGGCATGTCTTTAGAGTTTTCAGCATTAAATATAATACTTTTATTCTACTTAGGCTTACAAATTTGTCAACAAGAAAAATAACTCAGTATGATGAAATTTTCATAAGTAATCTAAACATAACTGCTAAGGGCAAGTAAATTAAATAAATGTAAGATAAAAGGTTTTTTAGGTGAACTTTTCAAATAAGTTTCCCAGATCTTTCCAGCAACCTGAAACTTTAGAATTTTGCTAAGTTAAATGATAGAAACTTATTGAATATATGGATCATTCCCTAGTAAGATAAAATATTGAATATTAATTACTGATCATAGGTCTATCTGCTTTTGAATTCCCACTGCAGAGAAACGAAGTTGATCTATTAGTAAACATGTTTTAAGCCACACCAAAAAGCATGTTTCTATAAACTATTAAAAGTATTTATAAATTTGCCAAGCCACAGAATGCTAATATTAAAGACAGTTCATGATAACTTGCTTCTTAGTTTTCACTAGAAATTAAAGATTTCTCAGGGCTAAAAATTCTAACATGTTATTGAAACTATTAGAAATAATAAGGGAAACAACTCTGTATGCAAGGAAAGAAGGATGTGTTTTGGGTAAGAAAAGGCATGAAGAATGAAGATGCATTTTTGTTAAGGGAAATGAGAGTAATTTTGTCTAAACTAGAACTGCTTATGAAGGACAAATTTACCTTCTGTAGTCAAGTGGGTTAAAATTTGGATTGCTACCAGAAGGGTTCTGGAAATAGGCTTATTATGTAAAATTAAAGCTTAATTTTCTTTCATCTGCTGACAACAAGTTTTCTGGGATTGTTGATCTGCTCCTGATAAAAGATTGTAAAAGCTATTTCTTTAAAAGTAATCTGCCTAGACTAGAAAGCAAAGATTTTGTGTTTTATCACAGTCATCTCCTGTGCTCTTTGTCATCAGGTCCTTGGTTACTTAGGAAAACTGAGTCTTCTTCATATTAAAAGAGCTAAAGTTTTGCTAACAGCTGTATAACCTTCTATATTTGCCTGTTAAAATTATTTTTGTCACTTTGGTTAAATAGATAACTAAGTAATGTTTCACAGTGACCTGTGATCCTATCTAGGCAGTGTTTTTAAACCTTTTTTTTTTTTTTTCATATTTTTAAAAAGCTTCCCCAAATCAAATTCTAAATTAAGTCTTTTTGACCTGGAAGAAACTTCGGGATTTTCCCACAGGGCCCCTGGAACTTACCAAAATATTTGTTAAACTAATTAGGCTTATTTGATATGTTAAATTACATGAGAAGCATTGTCAAACAAGAAATAGTACTAAACCTTTTTTTAAAAAAATATTTATTTATTTGGCTGTGCCAGTTCTTAGTTGCGGCATTCGGGATCTTCATTGCCGTGTGTGGGATCTTCGTCGTGGCGTGCGGGATCTTTAGTTGCGGCGTGCAGGCTCTTAGTTGTGGCATGCAGGCTCTTAGGTGCAGCATGCGGGATCTAGTTCCCTGACCAGGGATCAAACCCGTGCCCCCTGCATTGGGACTGCAGAGTCTTACCTGCTGGACCACCAGGGAAGTCCCCGCTAAGCTTTTTTTATGTTGTGTTTGTACAGGTATGTAAGTGTTCCAGAAATTGTGTGAAATTCCTAGAAATCTGATAGGACCTGGTACAGTGATTATCACTTGTAATTCTAGTTATTATCTTAAAATGTTGTATGACATCCTCTGGGACCCCAAAAGAAAATGGGCAACAAGTAAACGATCTTCTTACTGCTATTCTCTTACTTTCTGAAACTGCTGTCATCAAAATTGACTCACACTAAAAGGACTGAACCTGAGCATCAGGGAAATGTCCTGGATGACTCTTGTGCGAAGGCAACAGCGATGGAATCTATAAAGATCGTAACACATGTGGATGCAATCCGTTCTGCTTCCGCAAAAAATCATCCCTCACTGCCAGACTTCTGCCATCCTGATGTCCTTGTAACATGGCAACAGTCTGCTCCTGAATCAGAGAAATTAAGGTGGGTAAACAATGGCTGTAAACTAAATGAATGGTCAGGGCTCTTGGAAACCCAAGACGGCTGCCTGGTTCTTCCTGGAACCCTGGCAAATCCCTTTGTTTTTTGTGTTTACATTCCTTCATCCACCATAGTACATTTAAGATGACTCAAATTATGAATCACCATTGGTGGGGAGACGTCTACAAAACTGCAAAAACAGACTACCAACAATTCTAATCTGCCAGGTCCATAATCCTGGAAAAACTATTCTTGCTCCTGGAGCCCTGAGACCCTTGAACACCTGCAGCTGGACTTCATTCAACTGCCACTTGGCCTGGCTCCACCCTAGAAGTAATTTCAATGAAATCCCAAATGCCACTGTGTGTTTAAAGTGTTCCAAGGGCCTGTTTTATAAAGTGAGGGTACTAAGCCCACCTAACCTTGTTCTTTGCTTCAATCTAACCCAACCCTGGGATGGGAAAATGAGGTCTCTCGAGTATCTATATAAGAAACTCTGTGGGGCAGCCAATGTAATCAGGCCATTTGTAAGCTTACTGGCATACCCATGTATTTAGACAGCCTTTCAATATACAATAATACAGTATATGAGCCTTGGTTGAACGATGCTAATGCCTCTGTAACAATGAACGGGTCCACAGATACTGTCACTTATGCAGGAGCCTTATGCACACCTCCTGGCTACATCTTTGTATGTGAAAGTTTTGGTTTAGAACCATCTTTATGGTTCTGTGTAAAGATGGTTTTGTTATGTTGTTTTAAATTCTGCTCTGCATACTTGTTAAGTTTTCTACCTCCTGTTTGTTGGACCTTAGTGAAAATGATGTGCTTAATGAGGTGATGCTAGCTCAGCGCTTTGAGATGATTTCCAATGCTTACAACCTTGACAAAATACAGACTTGGGATAAGAAATGCCTGCGAGTTCTCCCTACTACTGTCTCTTGTTACTCAAATGTGGCCTCAGGCAGTTTCTGGTCCGTGCACTTTCCCTCCAGTGTGGGACATGACACCCAGAAAAGGTCTTTCCTGGCACCGAGGAGGGAAGGCTGAATTTGGAAAGCCTGTCTCTGGATCAGCGATGCTTTTGGAGAAAGATCTTGATCAAAAGGCAGTAACTGAAAATTAGTAAAAGGAAACCTCAACTAAAACTGGAGTTGGGAGGGCCTGGAGAGGGAGCTCTTATGCCCTCTGGTAACTGACTCTGGTCAATTACCCCAAAGAGTCAATCACAAACCCCAATGAGAAGCCACTGTCACTTGAACTGACTTTCCTCCAATGAACTTTCATTTTTTTCGATGATTTCCTTGTCCCACCCTCCTTTCTACAAATGCCTTCCATTTTGTACAACCCCTCAGAGTATGCCTCTGCTAGATGAGATGCTGCTTGACTCATGAATCTTGTAACGATGCCAATTAGATCTTCATTTACTCAGCTGAACTTAACACCTTTTACATCTTTGCATACCCAGTGACCCAGTGCTATAATCATAGCAAATCTGAAAACATGTGAAAAAAAGTTACAACTACACAGCTAAAAGTTCCTCAAAATTAACCTTGTTTCTAAAAAATCAGTGACCGAATTTGTATTTTTTTCGGGGGCAGGGGTGGTCATAGACCATTTAAGATGCTGCTCTGTGTTCTGTTTAAAGTGTCACTACACTTCCAAGGTTCAATATAATTTCTTAAAAAATTAGTTTGCTTTTTAATTATTTGTGGTACCTCAGAGCTTTCTGCTTCCTCCCTACTCACAGCACTGCATTAGGAGATCGGTGTTAAAACCTCACTGATAAACATTATGCTCTCACTTCTTCTTTGGATAAAGGGAATCCGTTGGAACGCTTAGGGGAAGACCCCAAAGTTACCAGAGGGAAAACTGCAAATGCATCTTCGTGCTGATTTTGCACAATGTGGGATCATAAACCCTTCTTTTCAGACGTGAGAAAACTCAGGCCCAGAGGGGAAGCAATCTTCTCAAGCAAGTTTCCAAATCCCTGCCCTCCTAAGAAACGCGTTAGACTGGATGTTCTCACTGGATGCAGTCCTTCTCGCCCACTTAAACACAAGCACCCGCGTTCCCAAGACTTCTTTATCCTTTTTGCTCCCTTCATCAGACAGCAGGGGACGCCGACCTTTTCTCTGGATGTTCCGCCCCAGCTACTGGAGCCAAGTGCTGCCAGGTCAGTGGGCCACCATCAGGGGGTCTTCCCAGTGCCTTGGCCTCACACCTCAAGCCCAGAGAAGAGTCTGGAAAACTAGCTGAGGGAGGGGTAGGGGAAGCTGCCCTCGCACTGTCGCAGGGCTTGGCAGGACACGCAGCCATGGTGAGCATGCCAAGATCCGTGGAGAAATGCTTTTTCCAGTCCGAAGTGGCTCCTTTAGGGTCCCAGCAGACCCCGACCCCGTTCAGCCCCCATCCCCCCTCCACAGCGCCCGGGGTGCTGCGCCTGGCTCGGCTGGGGCCGAGCTCGCAGCCCCACCCTCGCCGACTCCTGCCCGCGCCCCTCCCGTGAACCCGGCCCAGGGCTTACGAGGCCGGGCGCAGGGGTGGGCGGCTCCATCGGAGCGGCGGGGGGGAGGGGGAAAGGAGGAAGGGCGGCACGGAGGCGGCCCTTCCGGCCCACAATGGTTGTCATGGCGACCGCGGGCCGCCCCAAGCCAAGAGTAGCCTAAAGGGCGTCCGCCCAGGGCCCAGAAGGACCAGGCACCAAGCGAAACTTCAACAATCTTTTATTACCAAACTCTCGCAGGGTTAACCCTTTAACCCAGCTAACAGCAAAACAGCGCTCTAACGGGATCTGGAATGGAGGTGCACACCTAATAAAGATTGCCTCTTAAAAAAAGAATTTTAAAAAATGTATATATACACATCTGCGTTAAGTATCTTTTTAAAAAAAGCAAAATTCACCAGTGTTGTAAAAAAAAAAATCCCAAAGTGATTTCAATCTAACCCCACCCCCTACCCCCCCACACACGAAAAAACAACATTGGCAGTATATGCTGGCTCAAACCCAACGCGGGGTGCAGCTAGGAAAAAAGCATTTCTTTCCTCTTAAAAAAAAAACAAAAACCTTTCTCCTCCTTCCTGTTCAACCTCCACAGCTTATTCCTAGAAACACCCAAAGAATTACATAACTAATTGCATTAGAGTATACCCAGTTCACTTTCCCCAGCCTCCAGACGTGAAAGTTCACACCAAGGATGGTTCCTTAGCAATTTTCGCCAGTACTGCAGTCAGGAACTCGATCCCTAATTTCTGGGAACTTGCAAAACGTCCTCAGGCTTCCTGAGGGCTCCATGAAAGATCACGGGCCAGTGTACCTGACCAAGACTGGAATGCCAGGCTGGGTAAAGAAAGAGGGCCTTTCCAAATAAAAACACCCAACACCACAAAACCTAAAGTCTAACCTACCAGGTAAAAACAAGTAGCAGCTGGCTGTACCAAAAAGGTGCTTATCTCCCTGCTTTGACCATGAAAGTAATAACAAAGGGGACCCACAAGGACTCAGAGGCAAAGAATATACAAATCAATTTTCACTGCAAAGTAAAGGAGCTGTGTCAGTGGAGGATTACTGGACTGAATGTCAATATTATGACATAGTATGAGTGTGTTTCATGTTTAGTAATTGCAATCATTGTTGCTTTTGTTGTGGTCATCCATGTACAATGCTTGGTGTCAGTCTATTTATCTCTTGTAAAAATAAAATACAGTGTGTGTGTGTGGAAAAAAAAAAAAAAAATAACAAAGGGGAACACAGTCCAGACTATTTGACCTCATCTCCCTTCCAAGAACCTTGACCCACAGACAGCATATTCCAGGCCAGAGGTCCCAGGGTGATTTTGGGGTTTCTGGCCAGGGAAAGCTGCTGCCAGGCTGCCTGGCTCACTGCTGCTCCGCGGAAAATGTGCGCCCTCGTGCAGGGTGCTGAATTAGGAGGGAAATTGTTTTTTGACTTTGACTTCGTAAATGACAGATACTTCAATCACAGCTTCCAGAAAACCACTCAAAGACCCCCGACCCCCAAGGGTCAAGGTCACAGATCCTTCCAGTTGATGGGCTCTTTACCAGACTTCTGCAGCAGCTCGTTGGTTTTAGAGAAATGCCTGCATCCGAAGAACCCCCTGTACACCGAAAACGGCGAGGGATGAGCGGTCTGCAGCACGTGGTGCCGCTTCTGAAAGAGGAGGAGACGGGGAGTGAGATTGTGGGGACACTCTCAGGACTTCTAAAAAGAACCACTCTGGCTGTGGCGCTTTCTGTCAGCTCTGGCGCTCCCCTGTGACCGCTCTAAATTCGCCTGCTTTCCTCATGGTGTTGGTTTACTTGCAGCGTCCACACAGGTCCATGCGTTCATCCTCCACTGGTTGGTAGAGCCACTACCTGGGCTAGGCTCTAAGGATGCAGAGCACCCGTCTCTGCCCTCCACTGGGCACTCTCGATAGGACTCGTAGGTGCCCTTGTCCTATGACCCAGCAGTCCCACTGCTGAGTGGGACTGCTAGGTCTCCCACTGCTGAGACTGTATTTGGTAAAGGACGCCACGATGCACACATCTCCATAAAGATGCAGGCATGAGGAGGTGCACGGCTCCTATCAGGTAAAACCTACCATAAATCCAGTGTTATGCAACAGATTACAAATATTTTTCTAAAGTTCTGGCAACGCAACACCACATAGCTACTAGAAGAACAAGATCAAGCTACATATGCTGACACAGGGAGACCTCTAAAATATGTCAAGTGGAAAAAAAAAAGCAAGAAAAAGTGATAAATGCATTAAATAAAAAAAAAATTCTTTGGTGGGGGGATAAGACCCAAGACATTATTTATAGTAGTTCCTTTAGGTGAAAGATTGTACCTTTCTATGCTGTTTGCATTATCTCACCACCAAAATAGAATACTTAAAATTTTTTAAAATGTCAACTGTAGTTAACTTAGCAGGAAGATTCTGGACCATTTTTGTTTTCTTCATTCTTTCCTGTATTTAAATAAAAATCACCCAACAGGGCTTCCCTGGTGGCGCAGTGGTTAAGAATCTACCTGCCAATGCAAAGGACACAGGTTCGAGCCCTGGTCCGGGAAGATCCCACATGCCATGGAGCAGCTAAGCCCGAGCGCCACAACTATTGAGCCTGTGCTCTAGAGCCCGCAAGCCACAACTAGAGAAAACCTGCGCGCAGCAATGAAGACCCAATGCAGCCAAAAATAAATAAAAATTAAAAAAAAAAAAATCACCCAACAAATAATTATCTTCCAAGATACCCCTGCCTTCAAGGAGCTGGGCTGAGGAGGGGCCATCAGTGAAGCCGGGCAGCACAGTATGGGTCAGGGCATGGAACCTGGGTTCCTTCAGGTCCTGGCCCTGCCACTCAGCAGTGGCGCAGCCCCAGGAAAGTCGCTGACCCTCCCTAGGCCGCAGGTCACTTTTCACCTGCGGACTGGAAGTTAACAGCAGCGCCTGCTCAGGAAGATCCCGTGAAGAACAAAAGATGGGTCGTGCGCACAGAGCATCCTGGGAAGGGATGCAGGCCGGGTGCTCAGCACAGGGTGCAGCATGTGGGGCAGGCCCCTGAACACGTGAGCTGTGTGCATTATAAAGGACCAGTCAGCCAGCCTCCAGGGAAGGAAAGACCTCTACATGCTGGATGGAGGAAGCAGGATGTTCAAAGGCAGGCAGGGGAGTGGGGGCGGGGAGAAGTCCAGGTGGTTCAGGAGGCCTGGAGTTCACAGAGGGTGAGAGGCAGGCCGGGGCCGTGCCCAGACCCCAGCTCATAAGCCCAGGTCAAGGCCTTCCAAGGAGAAGGCATCTGAACCCTCTGCTCTGGGCAAGATGAGATGGGGCTGACCTGAGGCTAAGTTGGGCAGGTGGGGGTGGGTGCTGAGAGAAGAAAGGCTGTGTATGACTGGTTGCAGGAGGTGGGGATAGATACAAAGGGTGGAGGAGGGAAAGAAAGGGAGGGGTCAAGAATGATATGTGATTTCTTGTTGGGCAACTGGGTAGACAGCGGTCCTTTTTATCCTTGGGCATCCAGAGGCCCAAGTTTAGTGAGGGATGGACGAGGAAAGGAGAATTGGAAAATGTTGCATTTGATGTGCTTCCAGGTCCCTAGTAAGGAAGCAGCTGAATATATAGATCTAGTGCTTAGGAGACACCCCGGGTTAGAGATGTGCAAGTTGGTTTTTAATGGTCAATCTACTAGTTTTTTTTTTTTTGGCTGCGCCACGCAGCATGCAGGATCCTAGTTCCCCAACCAGGGATCGAACCCAGGCCCTCTGCAGTGGAAGCGCGGAGTCCCAACCGCTGGACCGCCAGGGAAGTCTGGTTTTTAATGGTCAAGCTACTTTAACAACTGTTTACTTTCAAACTGAACCATTATTAAGATTACAGATATACTGAGTAAGGGCACTTCTGACCACAAACCGCCCTAAGACACAGACTGGAAATCACTCCCATACACACTTCACTACCGAGATAATCAGATCTTAGCAGTTAGTTCATTCATGCCAGGTTTTATTCCTACTATTCCCTTCCCAAAAAGAAAAACACCTGAAAACATCCTGTTCATTCACACAGAACCTTTATAGAGAAAGCAGCTCTTCCATCTGACCTACACGCCCCCTTGCTGTTTGCAGCCATGTGTATAAAGACACTGGAAGGAGACGTCAGACGGTAAAACCCAGTGCTTACCCCAGGCCAAGAAGAATCGAACGGATGGGGACTAGGAGGGGAGACCTTAATATCCTTTATTTTCTAACCATATGAATCTACTACCTTAAAAAAGGAAAAAAGGCCTAAATTACGAAATAAAGGTAGAACTCCACTAGAGAGAAAATGGAGGAGATAACTGACATGTGAGTCAAGTCTCTAGAGCTGATGGCCGGCTTGGAACCCTGCCACCCTCGCCCGTGGGCTGGGCAGGCCTCCCCACGGGCCCGCCCAGGTGAGCGGGCTGCTCGGATCAGACGCCGAAGCTCCATTCACCGCAAGTGGACAAGTGACCTCGCCTCCCTGAGCCCCAGTACAAAGCGGGGTCAGCATATCCCTCCCACCCCCAACAGCCTTTGCAGAGGTCAGGAGAGATGCTGTGGGAAAAGTGCTGGACTTGCTCCTGACACCTGTTTACACATCTCTGATACACCATAAACTACTGCCATGTCGCCTCGGTTCATCCCTTTACCTCACTTATGACGTGTGTATGCTATGATTTCTCCCCCCACCCTCACCGCCCAATTCAGTGCCTCCCAGTGGCCCAAGCTAAGTACTCCTCCTTGCCGTCCCCCTCCCTCCCTCCCAGCCCCACGCCCCCTCCTCCCCTTGCCAGTCTCCTTCATACCAGCATCACCTCCAGTGCAGTCCCAGGCACCCCAAAGGGAAATGCCAGTGCTCAGCACAGAGGGGAGGCAGAATTAGGATGATTTTAGGACTGGGTTTAAGGGGATGAGGGAGGGCATTCAAGGATGACTTCTGGTTTTTAATCTCCGCAACCAAGTATACATAGATGGGTCGGGGAAGGATGCAGTGGGGCGGGCAGAAACTGAAGAGCTGGGTTGGTGTCGGGGACCAGCAACCAGGGCCCAGGTTTAATAATCATCGCTGATGGTGTTTTCATGGGGGGAGGTTAAATTTGCGATTGAGTGGAACTCTTCATGTTTTCCATATACCCTCGAACTTGTTGAAAGCAAGAGACTTACCTCGCTCATCATTTACTGCATCGGTTGTTACATGAATGGAACCTGGGGACCTGTGTATCTTTCTGTGTATGCAGCAAGTTTATGCCAGTGTTACCAACTGCATCTAAGCAGAAGCTGGCCAGCTGTTCTCCTCATACACAACTAATCATTTCGTCTGAGTTCTGTTCAATTTTCTTTGTTTCCTTTTTTTTTGGCTGTGCTGTGTGGCATGCAGGATCTTAGTTCCCTGACCAGGGATGGAACCTGTGCCCCTGTGTTGGGAGCACGGAGTCTTAACCCCTGGACCGCCAGGGAAGTCCCTGAATTCTGTTCAATTTTCGATGGGAAACCTAATCCTAATTATCACAGTTTTAAGGGAAAATAAGCTTCATTT
Organism: Balaenoptera acutorostrata; assembly: GCF_949987535.1. Classification (NCBI taxonomy): domain Eukaryota; kingdom Metazoa; phylum Chordata; class Mammalia; order Artiodactyla; family Balaenopteridae; genus Balaenoptera; species Balaenoptera acutorostrata. Next base: position 74,536,373 of record NC_080076.1, on the reverse strand, counting down.
TATGACATGGATTTTCTAGGACCACATAAAGGGATTCCTAGAATTCTCTAACCTGTTTAAAAAAAAACTGTTTAAAAAAAAAAAAACAGGGCTTCCCTGGTGGCGCAGTGGTTGAGAATCTGCCTGCCAATGCAGCGGACATGGGTTCGAGCCCTGGTCTGGGAAGATCCCACATGCCGCGGAGCAAATGGGCCCGTGAGCCACAACTACTGAGCCTGCGCGTCTGGAGCCCGTGCTCCACAACAGGAGAGGCCGCGACAGTGAGAGGCCCGCGCACCGCGATGAAGAGTGGCCCCCGCTCGCCGCAACTAGAGAAAGCCCTCGCGCAGAAACGAAGACCCAACACAGCCATAAATAAATAAATAAATAAATAAATCCTTCCTTTAAAAAAAAAAAAAAACAAAAAACAAAAAACCAACCCCAAAACATACCCTATCAATGGCACTGCCTTTCTTCTGAGCATAAGAGCCCCAGAGCAGGAAGACAAGGCCATTCGAGTTCTGATTGAGCCAGGACACGACAGCATCGGTGAACTGCTCCCAACCTCTCTCTTTATGAGAATTGGCCTGATGCGCCCGGACGGTGAGGACGGCGTTGAGCAGGAGAACACCTGCGAGCACACAGCGAAGAAGCAGGTTCAAGGGAGGCTGAAACGTGGAATCTAAAATTCAACACAAGTGAACGTATCTACGAAACAGAAATAGACTCACAGATAACAGAGAACGGACTTGTGCTTGTCACGGGGGGGATGAGGGAGGGATGGACTGGAAGTTTGGGGTTAACAGATGCAGGCTATTACATACAGGATGTACAGCACAGGGAACCCTTCAATATCCTGTGATAAACCATAATGAAAACGAATATGTATACGTATAACGGAATCACTTTGCTGCACAGCAGAAATTAACATTGTAAATCAACTATACTTCAATAAAATTAAAAAAAAAAAAATAAGGGGGAGGCTGAAACGAGTTGGCCTAAACACCCAATAATGGGCTCAAAGCATGACGAAAACACCCCAAGATGGAAGCTGGTGCAGCCACCTGAAATCAGGTGGTGGAGAAAGCATTAGGACATGACCAGCTGGCGCCTCTGTGCGAGATTCATTTTCACCTCTGCACTTTCAAGACCGAACTTCTGAGTTTGCAACAGTGACCGTGCATTATATCCATCATCAGAAAGAATTGTTTAAAAAAATATACCCTAACTGATATGAAATAACCCTGGAAAGTAACACAAGGAGGCCAAGATGTTTCACTGAAACAAAAATCTCACTGCAAGAAAAGAGTAAATATTCTTTCCTTATCCTGATTGTAGTTTGTTAAAAAAGGAGAAAGAAGTCACACAGATAGGTATTAAACACACACAACATAACCCGTGTGTCGAAATGACAAAACTTGAGGCCACCTTCTGAATGGTCGAAGTTGAGTGGCTCAACGTAAAATATGAATGACGAGGAACCAACTTTTCCCTTTCATGCTATGATTAAAACATGAAAAACACTGGCTGCAGGATAAAGGCGAGATACATTTTTTTTTTCACTAGATTACTGGTTTATTACAAAGGATATTAAAGGATGCAGTCAAGTCAGATGAAGAGTTGCAAAGGGCAAGATAGAGGGAAAGGGCACGTGGCTTCCATGCCCTCTCTCAGCTTGCCTCTCTCTCCAATCTCCATGCGTGCACCCACCCAGAAGCTCTCCAAATGTCATCCTTTGGGGGTTTTATGGAGGCTTCATTACATAAGCATGATTGATTAAATCACTGGCCATTGGCAATGGATTCAACTTCCAGCCCATCTCCTCTCCCTGGATATCAGGGGGTGGTGAGATACATTCTTTGACTTACATAAACTTAGCCATTTTATTAGAGCTCTCTGGTTCTTCACGGGTATCTTTTAAAAATATAAGCAAGCCAGACAGAAAAGACAGTTGAAATCCATCCAAAACACATCTAGCAGTGGCTGGTTTACCTTGCCTGGCCCATCCGGATAAATCTCCATGACCAGGATGAACAAAACCATCTATGTCTGTAGACAGTTCTTTATAAATGTTTTCCAAACTGAAAGCAAGCCAGAAGAAAAACAAACAAAAAAAACAGAATCTTAAGCACAATTCGGAAAGTTCAGGACCCTCCAGCACACACGCAAGTTACAGTCTGCAAAGCCAGCCCTCAGGGCGGACAACAGGATGCACTGCACTGATTCATGGGAAACACTGCCCTTCCTTTAGACAGGCACACCTGCCAAACGCCTTTACTTCGGTCAGTGCTTGGGTTTAAGGAAGAGAACTTTGGAAAACCTAAGCAAATTAGCCCAGGAGTTACCACCCCACTCCCAAGTGATGGATTTAGTTTATACCTTTAATGTTCATTATATTTGTAAATGATATGTAAAATCCTCCAAAGCAGGGGTTCTTAACCAGGGGTGATGGGGCCCCACAAGGGACTGCTGGAAATGTCTGAAGACATTTTTCATTGTCACAAATGGGGATGGGGCGTGCTGCTGGCATCTCGAGGCCAGGGGTGCTGCTAAACATGCTACCACGCACACGGCAGCCCCCCGACCACGAAGACCCAGCCCCACATGTCAGTAGTGCAGAAACTGAGAAATCCTGCTCCAAAGGCTAGTGACGGTCCCACAAACAGGTGCACCTGTAATTTGAAAGTAATCACGATTGGAGCTGAGCCACCTGTAAAGCCTGCGTACCTGGGTGGGGGTGGCACGGGCCTCTGAACACTAAAGCAGAGCCCATGAGCTTGATTGGGTCCGTGATATGGATCCTGTCCCAGGATGACAACCTTCACCTGTGAACACCAGATGGCGAGGATCAAACACTATAGTACAGGCAGTCTGAACGGACACCTGGCTGGCTGATAACTTATACAAAGGGGCACTACGAGGACAAGGGCAGGCCCCCCTCCCGGCCCAACTAAGAGCCCCCAGAAGGGAGCAGGTGACTTGGCACCATCACTTTGCATTACCGAGTTATCCTTCCCTCAGTCACCTGCCGCAGTGCCCCCTCCCTTCTCTGACCCACGTGTTTGAAACAAGGTGGGGGTCAACTTTGCTTTCATCCCCTTCATTTTTCAAATTACAAAAGGAAATACGCCCTTGTCACAAGTACGACCATCCACAAACATATCAAGATCTCTGGGTCATCCCTACCCCGTCCTGATTCAACCACTTATAATCACCTATGGATATATAATTGGGGTCATTGTACTCATCACCCTACATTTTTGTGTTTCTCACATCATACACTGTGGGCCTCCTTTAGGTCAACAGAGCTCAGTTGTTGATGGGCAGTCAGATGGTTTCCCAGTTTTTTCCCTTAAAAAAATAACGCAGTAAACATCCTACTACGTGTATCTTTACATACTGCTGCTTTCATTTCTATGGAATAGATTCAGAAGAGTGGAGTTGTTGGTCACAGTGTAAGTGTATTTAAAATTTTCATCGACATATGCCAAATTGCTTTTCCACGAGTTGAAGAAACTCCAGTGTCCCACCAGCAGCATATGAAGGAGCCTGTTCCCCTGGACCGGTACACTGCGGAGATACTGTGGGTTTAGCTCCAGACTGTCTCATTAAGCGAACATCGCAATAAAACAAAGTGACGTCAATTTTTTGGTTTCCTAGTGCATACACGATATGGTAATCTATTAAGTGTGCAATTGCATGTCAAAAAAAAGTACATTATCTTAATTAGAAAGTACTTTATTGCTAAAAAATGCTAACCATCATTTGACAATGAAAGGTTGCCACAAAACTTCAATTTGAAAAAATTGCAGGATCTGCAAAGCGCAGTAAAACAAGGTCTGCCTGTGTCCTCTTAAGGGATGGAACCAGAGGAGAATGAAGTCACTGTCACAGTGGTGTTAAAATACTACTAGGCCTTTTGATCGGGTGCCCGCCCACCCACCTCTCTTCATTCCCACACTTCTGCCGTGTTCCTTCTTAAGACTCTCCTTCCGTAGCCAACATACACTTTTTCAAAATCCAGCTTCAGACGTTCCCAAAATCAGGCAGCTTTCATGGGCCACTCCATTCCTCCAGTTGGTATTCACACTGCCCCTGGCATATTCCCCATCATGAAGCAACCTGTCCGAGAGGGGAAGCTTTCCGGTTCTGGTCCTGGATAAGGACCTCAGAGGAGCCAGGTAACATCCCCGACCCTCCACATGCTCATCGGCAAAGAAGCCCCACCAGGCCAACTGATCTTCAGAAGTTTCATGCACTTTTCTTAGTCTTTCTTTACAATATTGCTCATTGGTACTCAAAACAGGACATACTTCAAACAGGGGGCAAACTAGTACTGAATTTAATAGGACTTGTTTTTTTTTAACTTTATAAACAAGGAGGTACGTTCGAAGTGCTTGCTCTAAAATGAAAATTGTGAAGTCTGCTAAGTATTAGGAGTGTCAGCCTTATCACGATGCCTTCTTCAACAATTTCACTTCTCTTTGATTTAACAGGTACTTACTAAATCACGGGATTCCTGCGCTCAGCTTACAAAATCAGTAAGGCAAAAGGAGAACAAAAAAATGGAACACCTCCAATGCAAGCAGATACTAAAAACCCACATCACAAAGGAAACCCACATCACAAATATAGTGGGGGACAGGCCTCCTTCCGGGAGGTGCCAGAGATGCACCTAGTTGGTTTTCAAAAGACAGAAGTGAGGAGAGGGTCACCGCCCTGTCCAGCTCCAAAGGAGGAGAATGGAAGGTGGAGGTGAGGCTGGGAAGCAGGAGGTGGCCGTATTCACCCTCAGCTTCCATAGTTTGCACCGTGGGAAGCCACAAACAAGCTTCTGACAGCGAGCAGCCATTGTATACACTGAACCAAAGCAAAGGAATGTGTTAACAGGAGATGTGTTCAGGCCAGAAGTCAAGAGTTTGAAAGCATCAACCGTAAAAGATGGTGTGGTCAGACAGAAAGAACACTGAGCTGCAAGTCAAGGTGGGACCACCGACAACCACTTGAAAAAGACTTAACTGCTTCGTGCCTCAGTTTCCTCACCACCACACTTTACCTCTCAGGGGCATAGGGTCGGTTTAAGGATAAAATAAAATACAAGTGAGAGCATACAGACCCACGGTTTACGTACATACTTTTTTTCTTTTGCTATATGAACGGCACACAGTAAAAGTTAAACAGGGTACATATAGGCTAAAATACAGCCCGCCAAACCTCACAGTTTCAGTATTTTATTTATTACTGAATTATGGACAGTGGCTTAACTCCAGTGTCCCTAATTTAAAAATACCATTTGAGTCCTACTCCCCTTTTAGTAAAATTCATCCACAGCTTGTACTTACATCTCTTACGTCACACATTTGGGTCCATGTGAAGACTTGCTGCGGGGGTGGGTAAACAGTGTAATGTTTTCTTTCTTCTGCAACAAATCCCATAAGCTGATGGAAAGATAAACTAGATTTACAATCAGATTCTCACTGGAAAGCATACGAATTCAATGAGAAAGCTTCTAATGCAAGCTACTGGAAGAGCTCTTAGCTAGCTCTTTGCCAAGTTTTATATCCAAATTCTGCGTAAAAATCAAAACAGTTCCCCTCCCGACATTTTAATTCCCTTCCCCTTTCTTTGGGCTGGGTCAAAGTTGATTGGCCTGGCAGCCTTGACTTCCTGCGGGTGCCAACCCCTCCCTCTTTTTTTTAAAGGGCAGGTTTCATTCAGTCGGGTTTGTGGTTTTACCAGGCCACTCTTTCCTAGAGAGCAGACTAAACAAACGGGTTAAAAGAAGCTATGATATCACCTCATAGTCTTTTAAAAACCTTAAACTGGGCAGATTCAAAACATCATGGCTGTATGTTGAAGGAGGGAAAAGTAGGAGCTCACGAAAGCAATATCCTATAAACGTGGGCTTGGCCTGCTATATTTACAAGTGCCCGCAGTCTCCAACTTTACCTTAATAAAATATGGTTTCCCGAACTCCCCGCTGAGGTGCTTCTTCCAACTCTCACCAAAACCTACAGGCACATTGCGCGCTGCGAGTCTGAGCAGCGCGGCGGCCTTGTTCCTCTCGATACGGACCAACTGCTCGGGGCTCAGTGGCGACGAGGGCGGCGTGCCGGGCTCCTCCTGCCCGGCCCGGATCTTCTTGGCGGAGCTGGCCTGCAAGTGGTCCCCGCAGAAACGGGTCACGAGCTGCAGCGGGCCTCTCCCGGGAGCCCGCAGCTTCCGTCCCCAACCCAACAGCCCAGGGTAAAGGACACCCATTCTTGGGGTTTCAGCCCCGCTCGGCAGGTCCGTACAAAACCGGACTCTGGAAACCCAGGGCTGATCCCAGTCCGGCACTAACAGGCCGCTGCCCCAAATTTCGAGTTTGGTACCAAAACAGGTCAGGCAAAAGGTCTGTGAGCAAGGCCCGCAGCGTCTCGCTAGGGGTTCGCGGAGAAGGGGCCCAGCACCCAGGGCCCCGCCCCGCGGGTCCCGCCACTAGCGTCCCCACGTGGTCTTTTCGCGGCAAAAACCCTCCCCTCCAGGACCCACCCCTCCCTCCTCTGATTGGAGGGTGGGCTGGCCCCCTCGCCTCTGATTGGCGCCGTGGGCCCCGAGGTTCGCCTCCATTGGCTGACCCCTCAGCATGGCCGCCGATGGGGCGCCACGGCGGGTGTTTTGAACACGTGGAGGCCCCAGTTTACCCAGTCAGCCGCATGTTCCTGCAACCCCTCGGTCGCGCGGGGTCCGCCGCCCTCCTCGCCCTCTTCGCCCTCCTCACCCTCCCTTCCCCCTGACCCCCGGCCCCATGAGCGGTCCCCGCCGTGCCTTACCGCTGCATCCCCGCTCTCAGCTACCGCCGCCACGCCGTTCCACTGCTCGGCCGGCTCGGAGCTGCAGGCACGTCGCTTCCTGGCGGGGCTCGGGGTGAAGAAGGAGTAGAGGGTCTTCTGGCCAATCATCCTGGAGCCGAGGAGGGAGCGAACGCGCGCTGCCCGGGGACCCGCGACTTTGGCGCCAGCTGCGGCGGTCAGTAATTGGCGCCAAGCAACCCGCGCATGCTCCGACCGGGGGGGGGGGTGTGGGCGAGGGGGCAGCGGAGGGCCTAGTGCGCATGTGTGGGAGGGGCCGCTGGGCAAGGTCCCTGGGGCGAAGTGGGGCTCAGAAAGGTCTTGAGAGAGAGCAGGGTTCCTTAGGTCGGTTCACTCAGATGTTTACTCTTTCATTCATTATTCTCACCCATCATACCTCTGCCTTGGGCAAGTCCCTCCACCTCTCAGCCGGTGAAAGAACTTAAAAGTACCCGCCCCGTAGGGTTTTTTGTGGGAGTGAAATTAGCTTTAAAATAGTAATTGTTTTGCTTTTAGTTGTCCAATTTTCACAAGCTGTTTTACTGACGACAAACTAAGGCCTAGAGGCCTAACCTGTAAGGTTTGGGGGAGACTTTAACAGAGGTCATAAAGGTTAAACTCCAAACTAGTCATCCTCTGAAAGACATCCCCATACACGTGGATTCTTCTCCTCTCCCTCCCTCCCGACATCCAAACCTTGGACTGGTCCTCTTGGGTCAATCTCCATAATAAAGCCCAAATTCAAATGCTGTTCTCAGTCTCTTGTCTACTAACTACAATCCCAGCAGGTCTTCTCTTTTCCTACCTAATCATCTTTTTGAAATGTAAATTACACCATAATAATCCCCAGGTTAAAATCCTATAGTTTCCAAATATGTTTGGAATAAAATCCTTGCTTCTACATACATACAGATGGTCAACAGGCACATGAAAAGATGCTCAACATCTCTAATTATTAGAGAAATGCAAATTAAAACTACAATGAGGTATCACCTCACACCAGTCAGAATGGCCATCATTAAAGTGTCTACAAGTAGTCAATGCTGGAGATGGTGTGGAGAAAAAGGACCCCTCCTACACTGTTGGTGGGAATGTAAATTGGTGCAGCCACTATGGAGACCAGTATGGAGGTTCCCTAAACAAACTAAAAATAGAGTTATCATATGATCCAACAATCCCACTCCTGGGCATATATAGGGAAAAAACTCTAATTCGTAAAGGTATATGCACCCCAATGTTCACAGCAGCGCTATTTACAATAGCCAAGACATGGAAGCAACCTAAACGTCCATTGACAGATAAATGGATAAAGAAGATGTGGTATATACACACAATGGAATATTAGCCGTAACAAAGAACAAAATAATGCCATTTGCAGCAACATGGATGGACCTAGAGATTATCATACTGAGTGAAGTAAGTCAGAGAAAGACAAATATCATGATATCACTTATATGTGGAATCTAAAAACATGATACTAATAAACGTAGTTACAAAACAGAAATAGACTCACAGACATAGAAAACAAATTTATGGTTACCAGAGAGGATGGGGCAGAGATAAATTAGGAGTTTGGGATTAACATATACACAGTACTATATATGAAATAGATAAACAGCAAGGATCTACTGTATAGCACAGGGAACTATATTCAATGGAACCTATGATGGAAAATAATCTGAAAAAAGAATATATGTATATATGTATAACTGAATCACTTTGCAGTACACCTGAAACTAACACAACATTGTAAATTAACTATACTTCAACTTTTAAAAATGGTTTAAAAAAAAATCCCTGCTTCTTACCAGTTGGGAAGGCTGCTTCGCCCTCTCACGGAAGCCCAGCTGCTGTGACATGATGAACCTGGTTCTCAGCACAGTCACCAGGCATACCCGGCTGTCCCTTGTGTGGTCTTTACACCTTGCACGCACTGTCCCCCTGCCTGGAAAACCTCAGGTCTCAGCTCGAGACCCTTCCTCTGAAGGGCCTTCTCCTCCTGCCCCACTTTCTAGCAGGTCACTCTATTTATAGCTTCTGTACTATCTAAGATGATCTTATTGGGACTTCCCTGGAGGTCCAGTGGTTAAGACTCTGCGCTACCACTGCAGGGCACGCGGGTTTGATCCCTGGTCGGGGAACTAAGATCCCGCATGCCTTGTGGTGTGGCCAAAATAAAATAAAATAATCTTATTTATTCTCTCCTTGTTTATTTCTGTCTCCATCTCCAACATGTAACCTAGGTGAGGGCAGGGACTTGATCCTTGTTACTGCTGTGTTCCAGCGCCTAGGACAAGGAGCTTGATGTGTAAGAAGAGATGCTCATAATTTAAAATTATTTTTAAAATAAGAAAATAAAAGCCACTTTGAAAAACAGTTTGGCAGCTTTGTATGAAGTGACACATACTCTTAACCATGTGCCCCTGCGATCCCACTCCTACGTATTTACCCAAGTGAAATTGGAATCTATATTCACATGAGAGCTTGTACATGAATAGATATAGTGACCTTATTTGTATTTTCCCCAAACTGGAAACAACCCAAATGCCCCTCAAGTGGCAAGTAGGTGGACAAATTGTAGGGCATGAGTACAAGGGCAGCTTACTCAGCAATAAAAAGGAATAAACTGATACGAACAATATGGATACATCTTAAAAGCGTTAGGCTAAGTGAAAGAAGCCAGACACAAAGCCTATATATTGTATCATTTCATTTACAAGAAATTCTGGGAAAGGTAAAACTCTAGGGACAGAAAACACATCAGTGGTTGCCAGGGGCGGGGTAAGGGGCGAGTTGATAACTAGGAGACTTGGGGGAATTTTACGTGATGATGGAATTCTAGATCTTGATCGTGGTGTGGTCACACAACTGTTTACCTTTGTCAAAATTTGCAGAGCTGGATGCTAAGAAGATTCAAAACAAAGCCCCCAACCTCTTTTCCTTCCATTGGCCGAGAGAGAGTAAATAAAAATTGGTGATAATAACAGCTGACATTTGTTTGAAGCACAGAAGCCCCTCTCACACATCCTCTCATTTACTCCTCATGGTGTTCTCATGGCATAGGTTTTGTAGTCCCCACTGTTTAGAGACGGCAGTTCAAGCCCAGAGGGGTTAAGTGACCTGTAGGAGCCACACAGCTACAGTTGAGGAGACAGAAATGGAAGTTACAGGGTCTGATTGCAGAATTCGTGCTCCTATCTGCGACAATATGCTGGTTGGCCCAACTCCCTGTCAGGAAACGAAATTAATCCCCAGGGAGAGATGATACCGAACAACAGCTCCCAAACCACCGGGGACCCTGCACCGCTGCGGAACAAATAACGTTATCCAGAAATACAGCGGTGCTTGCAACGCGCCCGGAGGGCCAACAGGTGGCGCCCGGAGGCCGCCCACCGCTTTGTTTTGCAGATTTGCCTGGATTTTCTCCAGTTCGCGGCTGAAATCTACCCGGAAGCAGTTCTGTGGAGGGGTAAGTGTTTCCTCCTTCCCGTAGGACCTTTCTAGAGTGTCTGGGAGAAGCGGAGCTTCGCGGGAGCTGAGAATTTAAAGAGAACCCTCGGCACCGCCCAGCCCCCGCACGTGTTACAATTCTTATTTTCTATCAGAATTAGGCGTGCTGGTGTATGACCACGTTTAACCGTTGTTACATTTAGAGTCAGAATCATGCCCTTGTAAGGATCGCAATACTTGCCTGTTTTAATACTTGCGTGGGAGGCCGGCCAGTTATCTACCCCCCACCCCCCAGCCTGTCCTTTGCAGGGTGGAAGGGAGAGAGAGACATACTTTTCTTGGTGACTTTGAGCAAACCTCTCCCCCTCTCAGTGTGTCAGTTTCCCCATATGTAAAGTGAGGGTTTGGGTTGCAGTTTCCAAGTTTGCCATTGGCATGCGAATTCCGGGGGGGGTGGGTGTTTCTTTAAAAATTCGGATGTTTGCGGGTGGAGGGCAGGCACACGTGGGTTTTGCAAGCTAGGCAGCTGATTCTAATACCTACTCAGGTGTGGGAGGGATCCTTCCAGCTTTAACCTCTTACTTCCTTTATAGGACATAGTATTAAACTTTAAAATGGAAACTTAAAACCTGGAGGAATGCCACTGTGAGACCACTTTGCAGAGTGGATTTTGGCATTTGGGACAGAGCCTAGGCAATCTCTCTCTCTCTTGGCCTGGCCACTGGCTACCAGGTGTTTGCTTTGTGGAGACTAGATGGACAGATTCCTGGTGAAGGGGGCTGTCAGGGGCCTTATGGGAAAGAGGGAGCAAGAGCAGACCGGAGGAGGCCCAGCAGGGCTGGCCGAAGAGGAGGGGACCAGCGGGAAAAAGCCCAGGAGAGCAGCCCCGGGGAGTGGAGTCCACTCGGCAGGCCTCAGCTGGAGGCACATTGGAGCCGAGGGCCTGGACTGCGATTACACAGTCCTGTTTGGCAAAGCCGAAGCAGATGAGATTTTCCAAGAGTTGGAGAAAGAAGTGGAATATTTTACAGGTAAGCAGGGGACGGTGGGGTGTGTGTGGAAGGCTTGTTGGATAATAAAACTAGTGGTCCGTGTTCAGGGAAATCTGAACCCAGGAGCCATTAATTACGGATGAGTTTGTTAATTGACTCAACACATATTCCGGGCACCTCTGGGCCAAGCAACTTGCTGGGTGCTTGGGATACAGACTTAATTAGTAACAGGGATCTCCTGTCCGCTGAGAGCGGAGAGATGGTAAATTACCAGGTAATTCCTACGCACGAGGTTCTCAGCATCACCTGAAGGACTTTATTGCTTGTGAGAACACCATTGCTAGCCCTGACCCTGCAGTCTAGCGTCTAGAGTTTCCGGGTGCTACTGATGCTGCTGACCCGGGGACCACACACTGAGAACCGCTGCAAGGTGGCAGAGCACGGGGACGGGGAGACGTGGAAATGCCCATGGGAGACCCAGCCTCCATCCTGAGCTGCATTAGCACCATCTTCCATCGAGGCCCACGCCCTTTGTCCCCACAGTTGGCAAAATCACCGTGCTAGCGTGTAACCTAACTTCATTTTGCTCCAATTTCAGCCTCTGTATTACGGTTCTACTGAGCAATTAAGTTAGGGTGTTTTTATAAAAAACTTGGACTAGGGCTGTGTTTCTCCAAGTGTCGGACAAGGATCACTGTCCTCACATGAACGTTTTGGGTGAGCCACAATGATTTTTGAGGAGGGGGTCCCCGGTCGGGGCTTTAGATGTTATTCCTGTTTTACTTCCTTTTCTGAATTCTCAGGGAGTGAGTGTGGATGGTCTGAGGCTCTGCCATGCTTCCCCTGCACAGGTGCGCTGGCCAGGATCCAGGTGTTTGGGAAGTGGCACAATGTCCCAAGGAAGCAGGCGACATACGGTGACGCTGGGCTGACCTACACCTTTTCAGGCCTTACTCTGTCTCCAAAGCCCTGGGTCCCTGTCCTAGAGCGCATCCGGGATCGCGTTTCTTTAGTGACTGGACAGACCTTCAACTTCGTGCTTGTCAACAGGTGACACCCTAACTTTTTACCTTTTGCTTTTGAGGACAGTGGACTGAATTTTATAAATCTCCTGTCTCTTCCAAAAAGAAGAGTTTAGGATTCCACCGTACTTTACTCATTTGTACAACAAATAATTCTTCAGTGTAGTTAGGGGAGTAGTAGTGGAACACAAGCAATTAGTCTTTATGGAGCTCTCACCATGGCGGGAGTGAGAGGCTGCAAACTGATGAACGGGTGAACAGGGTAACTTCAGATGTTGATAAGTGTCTCGTAGAACATTAAACAGGCTGATCTAAGAACGGCTGGGAGGAAGGAGACTGGGTTTCTCAGCAGCAGCACTCGATGCTTTGGGCCAGATAATCCTCTTTCTGGGGCCGACCTGTGCACTGCAGGACGTTGGGCGGCATCCCTAGCCCACCCACCAGATGCCAGTGCCACCCTGTGAATGAAAAATGTTGCCTGCCAGATCATCCAACAAAGGACGCTGGGCCATCAAGCCACTGTAGCCCTGAGGGAACTCAGGATGGAGACATAGCCATCGCCAAGCCCTCAGCCCCTGCAGCCACCCCCAGTGGTGCCCCCTGAGGGGACTCAGGATGGGAAAGAACAGGATACTGGCCCCAGAGAGCTGAGGTGCGTATCAAAGGAATGATTTCAGTGAGCCCAGACTGTCCCATACACAGAAAAGCACTAAATTCATTAGCTCGAGATGTCTGGTTTTCTTTTGATTATCAGTAATCTTTTGATGTTCTAACGACCGTGTTTTGTCGGTTCCTCCCTTACCTCTTCGGAGTAGTCCCCCAGAGCTAGCTGAGAGGCTGCCTCCTGGGCTTAAGTCCTCAGTTTTGTCCACGGAATGAAACATAATTCTCAGCTTTTAGACTGTGCATTTTTTTCAGGGGTCCCTTTGGTCAGAGCAACCAGAATGTCTGCAGACATGGCCTAGTGCCCGCTGGGGGGCAGAGTCACCCTGGTTGAGAGCTCTGGGTTTAAGGGGAGATGGTTAGAGGAGGGTTCACGGAGGGGTGACGTTTGCGCTGGTGACTAAACCGAGAGAGAGCGTGAGCCACACAGGCACCTGGAGGGAGAGCAGAGGGAGCTTGGGGTATCTCGAGTGGAGATCCCGCTGGAGGTGCTGGAAGGCAGTGAATGAGGGAAAGAGGGGTATGGGATGAGCTCAGAGGCCGGCAGGGGCCAGACTGGGCGAGGAATACGGCTTTTCTTCTAAGTGTAGGAAGAAACCGTCTTACGCGATGAAGGTTTACACATACAAACCCTACAGGAGAACTCTAAGACTCGTGTTTGGCCTCTATTGGTGAGGTTTTTTTGTTTGTTTTTTCCTGGCCATGCCACATGGCTTGTGGGATCTTAGTTTCCTGACCAGGGATCAAACCTGGGCCCCCTGCAGTGGAAGCGCAGAGTCCTAACCATTGGACCGCCAGGGAATTCCCTATTGGTTTTGTTTTGTTTTGTTTTTTAATTTGTTTTTATTTTTGGCTGTGTTGTATCTGTTGCTGCGCACGGGCTTTCTCTAGTTGCGGGGAGCAGGGGTTACTCTTGGTTGTAGTGCGCGGACTTCTCATTGCAGTGGCTTCTCTTGTTGTGGAGCACGGGCTCTAGGCATGTGGGCTTCAATTGTTGTGGCGTGCGGGCTCAGTAGTTGTGGCTCGCGGGCTCTAGAGCGCAGGCTCAATAGTTGTGGCGCATGGGCTTAGTTGCTCCGTGGCATGTGGGATCTTCCCGGACCAGGGCTCAAACCCGTGTCCCCTGCATTGGCAGGCGGATTCTTAACCACTGCGCCACCAGGGAAGCCCCTCCCTATTGGTTTTAAAGCGTGTGATCAAAGACGGCTGATAACAAACTGAAAGGCTTGCCTCATCTGTGGACTAGATACAGCCCTCCAGCCCCTGCAGAAACCTGTGCTTGTGGCACTGTTTCCCTGCAGGCAAACGAGGGCTCTGGGTGTGGGCATGTTTCCACAGAGGGCTGTTCTGTGAACTCTGCTTGTTTTCTCACTGCAGGTACAAAGACGGCCATGACCACATTGGTGAGCACAGAGATGATGAGAGAGAACTGGCTCCTGGGAGCCCCATCGCCTCTGTCTCCTTTGGGGCTTGCAGAGACTTCTTCTTCCGGCATAAGGATTCCCGGGGGAAGCACCCCTCCCGGAGGCTGGGGGTGGTCAGGCTCCAGCTGGCCCACGGAAGCTTACTTATGATGAACCACCCCACCAACACTCACTGGTACCACAGTCTCCCCGTCCGAAAGAAGATTCTGGCTCCCCGGGTCAACCTGACATTTCGGAAAATCCTGCCTATTGCAAAGTAAAAACGTTTTTAACGGCTAGTACTTCTGTTAGCTCTTTCCTTCTCTACTCCAAGAGGGAGCTGGCATTTCCTTTACCAACAGGGAACATGGAAAAGGTTTAACCCAAGCGCAGGGCTTCTTACATACAATGCTGAACTCAGAAACAGGATGTTTGTATCGAATCGGTGGATTACGAAAGAATACCAGTTGATTCTTTTCCTAACAAAATGATTCTTTTATTGCTATAATACACAGCAGATACAAAAGGTACTTTTAGCAAAAACATAAATCAGCAGTTATTATGGCATAAACTACGAGTTTAACTTAGGTTTTTGCAGAAAGAAGCGACTTTGTAAATAACTTAAAGCTAGAAATAAGAGTATTTGGCTGCTACTTAATACCTAATGATTTACAGAAAATGAGAAAGTCGCCTTTAAGTCAGGGGAAGAGGCTTTGCACGGAGATCATTCACATTTACAACCGCGGCTCAATCCCTCCGACCAAAGATCTGCTTACAACTGAACCCTAAAAGGATGAGCCCCGTTCATGCCCGGCATCTCTCTTTAATGGCAGATTGCAAAGCGTAAGCAGTGGCAGAGCAGCGGTTGCTCAAAGCTACAACTTTGCCAGAAAGGTTAAGGTCACGTGATTGAGCATTTGTTTCCCCCAGACGCGGGTACCACGGGGACGTGCCTTTCACCGTCAAAGCCGGGGTCTGTAAGGAGTCAGGAAGGGACGTCTGCTGTGAACAGACCAGAAGCTTTGTGCGGCTCCTTTCTCCCTGAGGTGTGTGGCCTGGAGAACTTCACAGTCCGTTCTGTCAATAACGAGAGTTCCAAGTCCTCGGGATGCACGCTGGGCCTGGGGGAATGGGGATCGCCTGGGCCTCTAGCGCTTTCAGCTGACGCCAAGGCCTTGTCTGGGAGCGTCTGCCAGCTGGTCCCCACCAGGGGAAGCACAGTCCTCAGCCCGACCTCAGGTGACCTTTTGGACGCGTCTGATTACAAATCTTACCTCTGAAGAGTCAGTCTGCATTTGTTGTTGTTTTTTTTAAATAAAAGAGCCTAGCTAAAACATAGATACCCCTGTGTCATTGAAATTCCTTCGGCCCTGGGCTGCCTTCATTAGACTTACCTGAAGAGAGGGGAGGATGCCCAAGAGAGACCTTTTGTATGAGGCTACTGGAAACGAATACATTTAGAATATGGACCTAGAACAGAATGACGGTACTAGATATCAGCCATAATTGTATGTTCAAAAAGTTTTTTTTAACTTTTTTGTGGGAAGGGCTGGACGTGGATGGTCATGGAATCTAACTCTTCACTTTACAGATGAGGAAACTGAGGTCCAGAGAGGCAGCAGCCCCAAGGTCAGTGCCCTTCTTTCAGAATCCAGCTCTCAAATGGAGGCCAGGATTGTCTTTCCGACACAGCCCCCGGCTCCACCCGTAAACCTCAGGAGCTCTTTATGGGCAATAAATAAATAGATGAGAATAGCTGTCCACCGTGGGGTCCTTGTGTGAGAAAGGGTTTTCTACAGAGCGGAGGAGTCGTAGGTGTGGCACACAGGCCACCGAGTTCTGGCTGTTCACACAGTTCTATAATATGCGATAATCACACCTCGGAGTCCAGGATACAAAAGATAACAGCAAAGAGAAAGCTGGTCACTTGTAACTGACAAAGTAGAGAAAGAATTTCCCCGAGGGGCAGATTTGGCAGATGAGCTTTTACCACATATAAAGAATCGAAAGGTTAGAAAAAGCCATATAAAAAGGGAAGGCAGGTATGCATCAGGCGTCTTTAAACTGTTCTGTTGCTCTCCATTCGGTAACTTTAGAAGGTACAGAGCTTTGGAAAAATTGTTTATATGATTCCCAGATGAGGTGTATTTTCCATAAGGGACATGCTACGAAAGCAATTGAGAGTGAAAGGCACTTTTTCTTCGAAGTTGTTGCCTTTAATAATTTCACTAATTCAACCATTTTTATGGGACTGCTTATTAAAAATAAAAGAGCTATGCTGACACGTTGGAGGATCAGACAAAGTTAACTCCCCTCTGAGAACACCTTATGTATCAGAATCTAAAAAAGGTGGCTTCTGGAGTCTGGTTTCTTTTAATTACCTGGATCAGGTGAGTGACAAGACACGCTCTAGACACAATGACTGTTTTCCTAGCCTGACACCGCCGCCCTGGTGCGCACGGGCAGAGCTGTGCGGGGAGCCTGACCTCGTTTGAATCGGGGCCACCTGCTCCTGTGTGGAGCCTGCTCTTAGAACACGCCAGAAGGCTGCAGGACTCTAGTGGGGCTGCTTGCACGTACACACCACAGCACGTGCGCGCGCGCGCGCACGCGCACACACACACACACACACACACACACACACACACACACACACACACACACACACACACACACACACACACACACACACACACACACACACACACACACACACACCTTGGACGGAGCCATCAGCTCTAGCTTCGGGGCCGGGGCAGAGTCATTCTTCAGACTTGCGCTCCTGACTCTGGTGCTGCATCTTGGAAAGAACACGCTCGTAAAACAGCAGGTAGGCGCTGGAGGACAGCACCTCCTGCAGGCTGGCCTTGCGGACGGTGTCGTCAGAAATCCACAGCCACTGGTTGCTGGTGGAGAGAGGGTTCTTGGCCGAAGGCGGGGACCGTCGGTAGGTCACGAAGTGTCCCGAGTGCATGTCTCCGTGGTGGACGACAACTGCCACCAGCTGGAAGAGGTACGCGGAGGCGCTGAACGGTAGGAACAAACGCCAGTGGGTTACAAGTACAACACGGAAGCTTTAGAGGCAAAAGCGAAGAGTAAAAAACCCTAGATGTTCAACAATAGGGGACTGACACAATGGTACAGCTAGACAACTGAAGACTATGCAACCACTGAAATAGAGACCTGTAAATACAGGTCTGGCCTGGTCAACTGTCCATTCTGTGAGTGTATGTATGTTGTGTAGTATATGCACACACACACAAATACACACACACACACATACACATACACACACACATAACTTTACAGAGTGGAAGACAAAGATTTAACTGGTGAGGGCTTCCCTGGTGGCACAGTGGTTAAGAATCCGCCTGCCAATGCAGGGGACACGGGTTCGAGCCCTGGTCCAGGAAGATCCCACATGCCGCGGAGCAACTAATCCCGTGCGCCACAACTACTGAGCCTGCGCTCTAGATCCCGCGAGCCACAACTACTGAGCCTGTGAGCCACAACTACTGAAGCCCACACCTAGAGCCCGTGCTCTGCAACAAGAGAAGCCACCGGACTGATGAAGCCCGCGTACCGCAACGAAGAGTAGCCCCCACTGTCTGCAACTAGAGAAAACCCGCGCCCAGCAATGAAGACCCAATGCAGCCTAAAATAAATAAATAAAATAAGTAAATTTATTTAAAAAAAAAAGATTTAACTGGCAATCTATCTTTAGGTGGTGTCCCAAAAACTTTTTTAATTTCTTTCTTGATATTCTATGTACATACTTTCATACGTATGTACATGTATACACACACATAACATTTACATTTTATGGACTTTATTATAATTCTTATCTTTAAAGCCATCAGTGGATGAGGCGTATGCGTCTAAAAAGTGGCTCACCTGTAGTCAGGAACAGCTGGGAGGGGGAAGGGCATCGGGCTTGGCAGCGTGGGCAAGAAAGACGGGGAGCAGGCGCCGTTCATGAGAATCTGTGTTTTGGTGCCCCCCGGGGGATTCCGAACTGCAAGAGAAAAAGGCCAAAGGCAATGAAAGTGAGCAGCAGCTTTGGGTAAACAAAACATGGTTTGGATTAGCTTGAAATTTAACTCAGCAATAAGGCTACAAAAGAAAAACAGATACTTGATTTCGTACTGTGCTGATGCATAAAACTTCCTTTTTGTCTCCGCCTGCTTTAACCCCAAATAGGAAACAACGTACCCAGCTCCTAGCCTCCTGCTCACTTTGACAGCTTTGTGAAGCTTTGAGATTCCCAGCCCTGTTTGCTAAAGACCTGCACCCCTGCCAGGGAGAAGAGGAAGCCAGGGCAAAGAGGTCCTTGATTTAAAACTGGGCCCTCTTCCCGCCCCAGCTGCTCCCAATGTTAAACTATTGATCTGCTGAGAAAGGACAAAGCTCGGTCTCCCTGTGAATGATGTCCTGCCAGGCCACACAAATGGATGTAAGAAAGAATTATGGTAGTAAGGGGTGTTAGGTGGGGAAAGGTGGGGTGCAGGGAAGACAGTCCTGGCACACGGTTGGCGAGTTCAGGCTTGGAGCCTTGAAAGTCAGTGAGTTTTCCTCATTTACAAAGAACTGAACATATTACATACAACACCTTTACAAAACTGTCCCGACACTTCATTCCAGTACCAGATCCCCCATCTGCTGTTTGCCCCTGGACCAATCAGCCTCTGGGAGCCTCGGTTTTCTCTTCAGTGAGACAGAGTGATAATAGCTACCTGGCTTCACTGGGACCTGATTCAATAATTAGCTTCAAGGGAGGATGGCAATGGGATCAGACAACAAGCAATTCAGTAAAGAAGGATCAACCCAAATAAGATGTTCGGGGATCTTCAGCCAGGACACTGCCTCCCCACAATTCCTGTCTAAACGAGGTGACTGTATTGGGGGGAAGAAAATCACTGGAATGAGGTGAGCCAATTATTGTTTAGTCAGAAGACCAGAAAGCAACCTTTTGCTTTCCTGCCTGTAGTTTTTCATTTGTCAGAGAGTTTTTAAAAACTAGACATCTCATGACTATATCATTTAAACCTCTTTTACAAAACCTTCCCTCTCCCACCCCCAATCCTGCTGTTCTCAAGAATTTAAGCAGTCGTCGGGCAAGCCTGGCCCTTGTGGCACAAGGAACCGAGAAGATCCCTCTCTGTGCCGCAAATTCCAGCTGCGCTGGCCCCTCGGGCAGGCACCTGGCTTGGGGGCTGCCGGCCCGTCCTGCAGCTCCAGCGCAGGCCCCGCCTTCTCGTGCAGCTCGGGGCTGCGGTGACCGGGCTTGTGTCCGAGGAGGCGATACTTGTAGATGTCCATCATCAGGAACTCGTTGAACTGCACGTGCTCGTGCCGCTTCAGGGGTGTGCCGTGGCTGGACCAGCTCAGCCGCTGGAGGTGGATGCACAGACACTGGGGGAGCTGCGGGTGGGAGAGACGGAAAGAGCCGCGGGTCGGGAGCGGGACCCGGGGGGCCCTCGGGAGCAGAGCCGGCCAGGCATGCGGCATGGGCTCACCTTCCCTAGTTTTAACTGTTTGACAAACGTGGTCCTCTGGTGTTCCACCTTCTCCCCATTCAGCGTCCCTTTGGCTTCAATCTGAAATAAAGGAAACATCTCTCTGCAGAAATTCTTTTTTTTGGTTTTTTTTTTTTTTTGGCAGCGTTGCGCAGCTTGCAGGATCTTAGTTCCCCGACCAGGGATCAAACCCATGCCCTCGGCAATGAAAGCGCAGAGTCCTAACCACTGGACTGCCAGGGAAGGCCCTCTGCAGAAATTCTTGAAACAGGACCCCTAGGGAGAGCTGCGGATCAGGCTGGCGTTACAAGTGCATTCACTGGGCACTTGACGTCCACCTGCTGAAGGAACTCAGCTGCCCAATTATCTGTGAGTTGTCTTCACTCTTTTAGTCATTAACTAATGGTGACCGTGGAGGCAAAAGAAGTAAAGAGGCCGCACTGAAACTGACACTAGCATGTCATCTGTTTCGTTCTGTGTCTTCAAAATTTCTGGCCCCCACAGTTCCTCTTAATTCAGAGGGTGATGTTTAATTGCTCGGGGGAGTCGGGCAGGTCGCTCAGCTGAAGCAGATGTGAAACAGGAGGGTACGGAGGCAACTGCAGTGAATTGGAGCAGGCCTGTGCCACCTCAAAGCATGGCATTCAAATTTTTTTCTTTAAACATTTTGTGGACGAAACCAAACTCATCTGGGAAAAAGATTTGGTCCGTGGGCTGCCAATTTCCTCAGCAACTTCGATGGGCGTGGCTGTGGCTGCAGAGAGCCTCTGGGGGTAGCCGGCAGAGCTCAGGGCCGACGGCGTGGGAAGCGCCGTATCAGGACACGTGAGCCGGCTTGGGAAATGGCACTTGGGGTTAAAGCCATACCTTCGTACAGTTGTCACATACGACATCCCGCACGGATTCCGACGAGATGAAGTGGTGAAGGCAGTGGTCCAGGGTCAGTGGATGACCCTACGGCACAAGAAGAACATTCATGATTACAATGCAAGGAGAGCTAGACTGAAACTGTTAACAGTGTGACGCCCAGAGCTTTATCCTGCTTAGGCGGGCAGTGAAGCTTCACAGACACAACTGGGTGTTTCCTGAACAAATGGGGCACCCAGAGCATCCTGGATTTGCTCTTATGGACGGATTCAAGGGTATGAGGACATAACACTGCAGAAAGTTATGGGCTTCCATGTTCTTGTAGATAGCTTTGAATTTGAGATTAATGTGTGTGTGTGTGTGTTCAAAAAAGCCAAAATTTCTGCAGCCAGAGAGAACATGCCCACCTTCTCCCCCCAAGACAGGCCATGGTACCACAGATTAAAACTAAGACGGGTTCAACCAACCATGTGTCTGAGTCATGTGTAGTAGCTGAGCTACATGAAATGTCTCAGAGCCCTTTCAGATGTAAATGTCTCCAAAACAGACCCCAAGTAAACCACAGATCAGTACATACCCATGTGGCAGCTGGAATACTTAGTGAAAGGCTATCGAAGGTATCAAATCGAACGGGACTCTGAAACACATATTGCAGAAAATCCAGAAAGGACTTAGGTTCAATTCAAAGTTTTATAGATGGGAAGATATATGCCTATAAAACAGTTTAATATTTACATGCCCAACAGTAACATAGTCAAACATAATGTACTTACCTAGAAGCAAATTCTATTAAGAACAACCTTGTAAACATAAGAACTACAATAATACCAAAGGATATCTTGGAAAAACTATACAATAGCATACCTGACCCAGCAATTTGGGGATTTTTATCCTTAGGAAATAACCATGGATAACATAAGTACAAGGATGTGGTTATCACAGCATCATTTATGACAGTAAAATGTGAATTGGTGAAAATTCTAGGGAATGATTAAATAAATTATATCATGTCCATATATTATAGAATGGAATACTATATTAAAAATAGTGTAGTAGAACTATACATGATTATATGGAAAGATGTGCATGTTATATTATTAGCTGCAAAAAAAGCCCCAAAACAACAAATGATAAAACAGGGTTAAGAGTTCCTACTTTCGGACTTCCCTGGTGGCGCAGTGGTTAAGAATCTGCCTGCCAATGCAGGGGACACAGGTTCGAGCCCTGGTCCGGGAAGATCACACATGCCATGGAGTGACTAAGCCCATGCGCCACATCTACTAAGCCTGTGCTCTAGACCCCGTGCTCCACAACAAGAGAAGTCACCGCAATGAGAAGCCCATGCACCGCAACGAAGAGTAGCCCCACTTGCCACAACTAGAGAAAGCCTGCATGCAGCAATGAGGACCCAACACAGCCATAAATAAATAAATAAATATATTAAAAAAAAAAAAAAAAAAAGAGTTCCTGCTTTCGATGATGGCATGGTAGGTTGGCTAGACTAACTCTCCTTGACGTAACAGTTGTAAAATCTGGACCAAAACAAAACAATTTGAACAACTGGAGGGCTACCAAAAGCAGGAAGAAATGGAGAAGTCAATTCTTGGAGAAACAGGACCTCCGTGGGTGAGATTTGTATTGTGTGGCTTCTTTGCCTGAGGGTACCCCCTAATCCATGCAGTTCAGTGTTGGGTGGGAAAAAGCAGCAGTCTTACAGGATTAAGGTATCAGAAGACAGAGTTCAGGGCTGGTACAGAGGCTGGAGGAAATCCCAGAAAGAGAAGAGTCAAGAGAGGATAAGCCCTAAAATCTGTGTATAAACCCTGCCTGATTCCATGGCTGATCCCTAAAGCACACAGACACGGAAGAGACTCCAGGGACTCAGCAAGAAGCTGCGGCTGGAGGCTGAGAAAACTGAGCAGAGGTTCTGCCGCCCATTGTTGGGAGAGATGGGGTTTGGAGTTTGAGCTCAGCCAAGGCAACCGCCTGCTAGAACAGAATTCATTATTTCTCAGAGAGACATACCAGAATCCAGAGTCTCTACTACAGTGTCAATATTTAAAAATTACTAGACATACAGAACAAAGAAAGAAGAAAGTGTGACCCATGGTGTGTAGGGAAGAGGAGGTGATGACCTGGATGGTGAAATTAGCACAAGGACCCTAAAGAAGTATAAATATGCTCAAGGGGACTTCCCTGGTGGCACAGTGGTTAAGAATCTGCCTGCCAATGCAGGGGACACAGGTTTGAGCCCTGGTCCGGGAAGATCCCACATGCCACGGAGCTACTGAGACCATGTGCCACAACTACTGAAGCCCGCGTGCCTAGAGCCCGTGCTCTGCAACAAGAGAAGCCACTGTAATGAGAAGCCTGCACACCGCAATGAAGAGTAGTCCCCACTCACTGTAGCTAGAGAAAGCCCACGCACAGCAACGAAGACCCAACACAGCCAAAAATAAATAAATAAGTAAATAAATTAAAAAAAAAATATGCTCAAGGACAAAAAGGAAGAGAGAGTTATTTAGATCTAGCAGAGGACAAATAGAGAATCTCAGCAGAGAAATGGAAATTATAGAGAACCAAAAGAAATATATAATTAAAAGGAACAATAACTCAAATGAAAAATTCACTGGGCAAGCAAACAGAGATTGAAGATGGAAAAGACAGTCAGTAAATTTGAAGATAGGTCAATAGAAATTATCTAAATTGAAGGACACGGAGGAGAAAGACTGAAGAAAAAAGAACCAAGCCTAAGTGACCCTGAGTGACCCTGAGGGACAATATCAAATGGACTAACAAGTCGAGAATGGGGCATACATTTTTTTGAAAAAAATAATGGCCAAAAAAATGTTCAAAGTTGGTGAAAAGCATAAATGTACATAAATGTAACCAAACCAAAACAACAGCAACACTGTCAACCCAAAATTCTATACGCAGCCAAACCAGTCTTCAAAAAGAAGAAGGGCAAAACAAGAACATTTTTATATGAATGAAATCTAAGTGAATTTGTCAACAGACCTGCAAG
The DNA here is from genome assembly GCF_949987535.1 of Balaenoptera acutorostrata. NCBI lineage: Eukaryota > Metazoa > Chordata > Mammalia > Artiodactyla > Balaenopteridae > Balaenoptera > Balaenoptera acutorostrata. The sequence continues at coordinate 74,512,623 of NC_080076.1, read as the reverse complement.
AAATGTTAAAGGAATATTTTTAGACTGAAGGGAAAAAAACATCAAATGGACCTGGATCTACAGAAAGCACTGAGGAATACTGAAAATGGTAAATGTGAAATTTTTTTCTTTTAATTTCTTTTAAACACATATAACTGTTTAGAGCAAAAATTTTTATGACAGTGTTGTGGGGTTTATAATGTATGTAGATGTAAAGAATATATATGACAAAGCACAAAAGATGGGGTAAGAGAACTATACTTTCATAATGTTCCTACATTTTACACAAAGGAATATGATATTAACTCTAAATAAACTGTGATAAGTTAACGCTGCATGATGTAATCACACACACACAAATGTAAAAAAAGTGTAGCTACAAAGCTAACAGAGGAATTACAATGGAATACTAAAAAGTATTCAATTAACCCAAAAGAAGGGAGGAATGGAGGAACAGAGAAACAAAAACTATGTGAGACAAGTAGAAAACAAACGGTAAAACAGCAGACCTAAATCCACCCTATAAATACCTACATTAAATGTAAATGGACTAAACACACTGATTAAAAGGCAGATAGGAAGCTGGATAAAAAGGCAAGACCCGATTATATGCTGTCTACAAAAGCCACACTTTAAATACAAAGACAAAAGATAGGTCAAAAATAAGAGCACAGAAAGAGACATACAATAGAAACAGACAAAATAGACTTCCAGACAAGGAGTCTTACTAGAGATAAAGAGGGACATTTCATCACGACAATAAGAGTCAACTCATCATAATTAATTCATGTGTATGTGCCTAATAGCAAAGTCTCAAAAGAAATTCAGCAAAAATAGAACTAAAGAAAGAAAAAGAAACAAATTCCAGCAAACACTTAAGGAAAAAGCAATACCAATATTACCCAAAGACCTTGAGGAAACAGAGGCAGGAATACTTCCCAGCTTATTTTATGAGGCTAGCATAACCATTATAATATAACCTGAGAAAGACATTACAAGAAAATCATAAACATAAAACACGAATAGCCTTCAGAAAATGTTAGCAAATCAAATCTAGTAATATATAAAAAGAATGACATCACAATAAAATGAAATTTATCCCAGAAACACAAAGGTAGTTTAACATTAGAAAAATCAATCACTGTAATTCACCATATTAACAGAATAAAAGAAAAAAAAAAGATCATCTCAATATATGTAGAAAAAGCAAGACAAAATCCAATTATTAGTCATGATAAAAACTCTCAGCAAACTAGGAATAGAAAAGAACTTTGTCAGTGTGATAAAAGGAGAATATGAAAACTCAAAGAAAACATCATACCTAATTATGAAACACCAAATATTTGTTTCTTAAGATTTGAGATGAGGCAAAAGTGAAAACAACCCAAATGTCCATCAGCTGACGAATGGATAAACAAAATGTGGTCTATCCATACAATAGAATATTATTTGGTAATAAACAGGAATGAAGTACTGATACATGCTACAACATGTGGAAGAACCCTGAAAACATTATGCTGAGTGAAAGAAGCTAGTCTCAAAGCACCATATATTATATGATTCCATTTATATGAAACATCCAGAATAGACAAATTATATAGAGACAGAAAGTAGATTAGTGGTTTCCTAGGGCTGACAGAGTGTGGGGAGAAATGAGAAATGACTGCTAATGGGTACAGGGGTGGTTTTTTTTGTGTGTGCGGGAGCGAGGGGTGGGTGATGAAAAATATTCTAAAATTGACTGAGGTGACAGTTGTACAATTCTCTATTTTTGCATCATGCTCAAAATTCTGCATAATAAAAATTTAAAATCTCAAAAGCAAAACACACACACACACTCACCAAAAAACCAGCCCTAGAATCTGTTGTGTTCACCATGGGTATAGACCCAACCTTAGGACTCAAAACCCTGCCAATCACAATGGGTCTGCTGCTCTTGGTACAGAAGATGCCATCTGAGAATCAACTGATATGTCAGCACTGACCAAGGGTGGGCAGTCGGTCCACCAAGCCTACAGACCCCAGAAAAATCACAAAAGCCAGACACCAATGTCAGTCCCCATGCTCTGGATCCTTCATGAATCTTAACTTAAATAAAACCTTGCCAGAAAATATCAAGTATTGGTACTGTATTTACCTGGTGCTCACAGTGTTTGCAGACCATGTTACTAGTAAGTCTTCCATGAAAAGGATGCTGGGACTTCCAGTGGTTAGATGTGGGATGAGGTGACCCTGGAATACAGAACACCTTTTGAAAGGCCACTTCTAGCCCACTGGCACCAACCTCAAAATTCACCCCCCTTCTTAGTACGTGGTAGACACACCTTCTTTAGGAAAAAAAAAAAAAGTTCCTGAAAAGGAAACTGAAAGAGCTTCCCTTATTGAAATCCATCAAAAAGACAACCAGTTCCCTTCACAGGAGAATTTACACAGGTCCTTAGGTACAGCCACATTTAAAAAAGAAATTTGTGTTTGATAACGTCTTTTTACAAACATTTGCTTCAAATGTTTGAGATGTCACAAGAATGATACCACTGGTGAACATTCCATAAAGTGAGATAAACTTCTGAAATCATCAGAATAAGCAGGTTCTGAAAAACACGAGTTTTGGGGGGGACAGGACGGGGGCTAGCGGAATAAACACAGCAGCGTGGTGTGCTAGTTGGAACCACGGGCTCCAAGTCAGGCCAGCCTGGGCCGGGTCCTGGCTTTGCTTATTAGCCATGTGACCCAGAGCCAGAGACTTCATCCCTGTAAGCCTCAGTTTGCCGGAAATGGGGATAATATGACCCCACTATCCTCCATACTGCCAACTTCATAGAGCTGTTGGGAGGCTTAAATGAGATATTACGGTGCCTGGCACACGGTATGGACCCAAAAGAGAATTGTTCTCATTACTACCAGTGTGCAAAGGAATTGACACGTCATTTTTTTTTTTTAAGTGTTAAGAAAACAATAATTTCCTTCTAAGGAGGAAGGGATCATTTGCAGGAATAGTTGGCCAAAGTGTAAATGCTGAGGACACGGCAGTTTCAGCTTATTAAGTTCACCGGAGGACCAATTCAAGAAGGTAAAGAAAAACCCTAGTTTGAGGGAGAAATAAGTCCGTTCAGAGGAAACTGAGCAGGGCTCAGGTGTGATGGAACAATTCAAGATGTTCACCAGGGGGACAGTTTAAAACTGTTTCCACAACACAAGTTCCTTTCAAGTACACACACTCCAAGGCAGAATGCGTGTCACCAGAAAAAACATTATTTTTAGAAAACATAAAGCAAATTATTGTCACATCTAAAAAGTACACATCTCACGTGTTATAGTTCAACGGAAAATGACTACCTCTGGTGCGGCAGGTGATCTGTCTGGGAGTCACTTCTGACTGCTGCTGTAGGGCAAGAAAAAGGAAGAGGCTGAAAACCCTACTGCAATCTCTCTGATCACCCACCCTCACCCCACTCCTAAATCTCACAAGTTTCTGTGCTGACTGCACAGTTCAAAATCAACTCTATTTATTTATATATTTTTTTACTTTTTGGCCACGCCGCTCGGCACGTGGGATCTTAGCTCCCCGACCAGGGATCGAACCCGAGCCCTCTGCCTTAGAAGCACAGAGGCTTAACCACTGGACCACCAGGGAAGTCCCTCAAAATCAACTTTAAACCAAGCTTCCTAAAAGGGGCCTTAATTATGCTCTCTGGTTGGTTACTGTACCTGTTCCTTCGCCAAATGCAACTGAACATACTGCCTCTCCGGAATATTCCCCCCCTTTTACTAATTAACTTTTATCAACTCCCTAACATTTATAATGTGCCAGAGAAATAAGATTCATTTAGCATTCCTGTGGCTCCTCGTTCTCCTGTATTAAATAGGGGGAAAAATACATTCTTTCATCTCAAGCCCAACACAAATTGCAGCAAGGAATCGTTTTTAAGAGCTTGACATCCCTAACCAAAGTCACCAACTGCCAAGTGTGACGTTTAAGACCCTCCCCCAGCCTCACTCCCACTATTGGGTTTTTATCAAATCTTACTTTTGAGTTTAAAGTTACACGAAAATTACATTTGCATTCCCTGTACCTGTTCAATATGCACAGACCGCATTCACTGTATTGAGAGTGTTAATGGTTTACCTCTAGGGAATGCACATCAAACAGATGTGTGACCCGGGGCTGGTGGTCCCGCTCATCCTCCAAAGACGAGGTAATGACATGGAATAACTCATGAGCGTCCTGTCAAAGGGCAAAGCATTCTTCAGAGTGGCCCGAAGAGGCCGCGGCAACGTCCGAACCACCCCTGTGTGGACCACCAGGAAGACCCCCTATGGCTAAGGTGGGCAGAATTTGCTTTCCACCTTCTCAAGGCCCAGTGCGTTAAATGGAAATGGTTACATCCTAGACATTTTCACGAGTAAAGGCCCTCAACTGAGAGGCCCAAGGGGAGAGAGAAGGAAAGAATGCTGGGTGGGCAGGCTTCACGCTGATCCTAGCCATCTCTGAGCCTGTTTTAGCTTTACTGAGATGGCTCTGACCTCTGCTCTACCTGACTACTGTTTTTTTTTCATTGTGGTAAAGCACTCATCCAATGTAAGCTTTTTACGTGTACAGCTCATTGGCATTAAGCACATTCACATTGTTCTTGTGTTACCATCACCACCGTCCACCTTCAGAACTTTTTTCATCTTCCCATATGGAAACTCCACGCCCACTAAACACTAACTCTCCAATCCGCCCCCACCCCTCGGCACCCACTGTTCTACTCTGTTGTCTATGAATTCCACTTATCCTCAGATAAGTGGAATCATACAGTATCTGTCCTTTTGTGACTGACTTGTTTCACTTAGCACAATATGCCGATTCATCTATGATGCAGCACAGAATTTCCTTCCTTTCAAAGGCTGAGTAATAACTCCACTATGTACACCTATCACATCTTGTTTATCCATCAGCCATGGATGGGCGGGTGAGCTGCTTCCGCCTTGCAGCTGTCGTGAACGATGCTGCTGCGAACAGGGCTACACGAATATCTGAGTCCCTGTTGTCAGCTCTCCCGGGCGAACACCCAGAGGCAGAGTTGCTGCCTCATGTGGCAGGGGACTACTTTTTTTTTTTTTTTCTTATAAATTCATTTATCCATTTATTTATTTTTGGCTGTGTTGGGTCCTCGCCTCTGTGCAAGGGCTTTCTCTAGTTGCAGCGAGCGGGGGCCACTCTTCATCGCGGTGCGCGGGTCTCTCACTGTCGCGGGCTCTCTTGTTGCGGAGCACAGGCTCCAGACGCGCAGGCTCAGTAGTTGTGGCTCACGGGCCCAGCTGCTCCGCGGCATGTGGGATCTTCCCGGACCAGGGCTCGAACCCATGTCCCCTGCATTGGCAGGCGGACTCCCAACCACTGTGCCACCAGGGAAGCCCACAGGGGACTACTTTTTAAGGATCAACTCAAACGCCCCTCTCCCCAAAGCCAAAGCCACCCCGACTCCCCTGGGATGGGCAGCCCGTGCGCCCTGAACTCTGACGCGGCTGATCCTCACTGGGCTGCAACTTTTGGCTCCGTCCACAGTCACCAGAGCGATCTGTTTTTAAAGGCAAATGACTTTTCTGCTTTCAGCCTCCTGATGGCCTCCACTGCTGCAGTAAATGGTTCCCTTCTTAGCTAGCTGACCAGCCCTGACACGCCCCGGCCCCTAGAACCCTCTCCCCCACTCGCTGTGCCCCAGCCCCTGGCCTCCTCTTGCTCCCTGAATGCGCCAAGCCGGCTCTGACCTCAGGCCCGGGTCTTCACGCGGCCGCCTCTCTCTCATCCTTCAGGGCTCCTCAGGGAACCCTCCCTCACCAGCCCTCCCTGACCTAACCTCACCCCAGGCCATTCAGCAGCGGCCCTGCAGGCTCTCCCTCCAGAACACCTGCTGAATCCCTGAGGTCTCTCCATCTGCCCTGCCTCAGCCCCAGTCTGAGCCGGACCCTCTCCGGCCTGGGTGTCTGCACGGCCTCCCACCTTTCCTCTCTGCTCCCGTCCTGCCCCGCTGCACGCCTCCTGTACACAGAGGCCGGCGTGGTCCTGTTCACATGTTAGGTCGGGCCTAAGCAGTCCCCTGTCAAAGCTCCGAGTGGCTCCCCCTGCACGCAGAGCAGAAGCCCAGCTCCGGCCCTCGGCCTCCCAGGCCCTGCACTCCTCACAGCCCCCTCTCCTCCACTGCTTGCCCTGCCCTTCCTGCCCTTCTCCAAACGCAGTGTCCTTGCAGCTGCTCGAGGCTTTCGCCCCGGCTTTGCTCCTCCGGCTGGCACACTGCGCCCACAGCACCCGGGCCTCGCTCCTCTTTAGACTCCAGGTCTCAGCTGAAACCTCAGGTCTCTAGAGAAGCCGCCCCCTCTAAAGGAGTCCCCCTGCCGCTTTCCTCTCACTGCCCGTCGTCCCACACTTTCTCACATCACCTTCTTAGCACACGTTAAGGTTACCTGTGAACAGTCAGCAGACCCACCCTCACTACACCGCGAGCTCCTTGAGCACAGGGCCCCTCCAAGTCACGCTTGCTGCTACCACCCGGCGCCCTCAGCAGGCCCTTCCCGAGGCCGGCATTCAGTAAGTATTTGTTGCACGTATGAATGAATCCCCTCTGAGGCTATGACCAGCAGTTGGCGATGGAGTGATGGAAAGTCAAAGGTAAGGAAAGCAAGGCTCTTGCCCTCAGGGACTCACAACCCAGGGGCAGACACGGCAGCCTTGCTACTATCTAGCAGTGCAATGCTCTGGCCCTGTTATGACCAATGAGCCCTGGACGTGGAGCTGAGGGAGGATCATCTCTTCCTGCAAGGCTCGGGGAGCCCTGACAGACCAGCCATCTGGGCCAGCCCGTGAAGCATGAGCAAGGGTCCACCACAGAGAGAAGTCCCAAGACAAGACGGAGTCGGATCCAAAACCTATTCTGTCACCGTCAGCCACGTGACTACTTGGCCTTGAGAAAAGGAACAGTATCGGAGAAGAGCTGAAGAGCAGCCACTTTAGTGCCAGACTGGCTTGAATCCTGGCTCTGTCACTCAAATAGCTGTGTGACTTTGGGCAAGTCACCTGACTGCTCTGAACCTCAGTGTTCTCATCTGTAAAATGGGGGTAGTAACAGTAACTCCTTACAGGGCTGTGGTGAGGATCCAATCAGATAATTCACATACCTGGTCCAAAGTGCCCGACAGCTCTAGCTTTAGACACTGAAAAGTGGTTGGATGACCAGATCATTAATAGTGAAGGTGTGGACAAGGCCCCACGCTAGACGCTCTGGATACCTTCAAAGAGGAACAGAACCAGAGAGAGACATGCTTTCTCCTTCCCACGCACACTACGGCAATCTGCGGCTCAGTGTCAGACACTGGAAATACTCCCCAGGAGCAACTGGGACTTAAGTGGGTCCTTGACAGAAGAGCAGGACTTAGAAAAGGGATGTGGGCAAAGAATGTCACCTGTCATATCAGTAGACAAAGGACGTTGCTGGCCACCAAGCCATCAGCTCCTGCAGCCGCCCCCTACTGTGTCCTCTGAGGGGATTCAAGGTGGAGAAAAGCAGGATACCAGCCCTAGACAGCTAAGGGGCATCTCGAAGGAATGATTTCAATGAACTCAGACCCTTGCATCTTCCCTTACACAGAAAAATGCTAAATTCATTAACTTGAGATGTCTGTTTTTTCTTTAATTAACAGTAATCTTTTGATGTTCTGACTACCTGGTTTTGTTTTTGTTGTTTTTGCAAACACTTGATATATCCTGCTCCTCCCTTACCTCTTGGGAGCAGTCCCTCAGAGCTATCTGAGAGGCTGCCTCCCGGGCTTAAGTCCTCAGGACGTCAGTCAAATAAAACCTAACTCTCAACTTTTAGGTTGTGCATTTTTTTTTCAGCCGACAGGTATCTGATGTTCTTAAGGACTAAATCTCAGTCACTCTCTCAGTTTAGAGAAATGTAAGATGTAGCTAAATAATTCCAGTTACCAGAGGAGGATTTCAAAAGTATTCCCTAAATGGAAAACTATTTCAACATAGAATGGATTAATCGAGAAGCGCTGTAAGGAAGTATAGGATACTCTCAACGTCGTGTTTAAGAAGTAACACAGACATGGCTTCAGATCAAAGTGGAAACAGAGATCATCTCTAAAGAAGAGGGGAGAGAGGAAGCCTTCCCGCCTCACTTCTCCGTTTTTACATGCCTCCTGCTTCAGCCCCACAGTTCTGGGAGCCCAGGGGCTCTGGTCCAGGGGCTACCTAGTGGAGGCAGAAGCAGCCAACCCAGCGCTGGCCAGGGCCAGCCTGGAAATGTGGCGGCGGGGATGGACCGCCGGAAGTGTACAACAATGGAAGCGAAATTTTCGGTCCCTAGAACTTCACTCTCTCAGCCTCAGCCTCGTCCTCTGGGGAAGAGGAGGAGGGTGGCCAGTACCAAAGAAGACAAGGAAGCTGTAGTCGTGGAAAAGGGGGGCAGGAGTGGCTGGAGGAAGGCCCTGGGACTGCATACGACAGCTGCTCAAGGTTTGCAGCCACTTTAAGCCAGCCTCCGAAGACTGATTTTTTTTTTTTTTTTAATGAAGGTATAGTCTAAAAAAGAGTCTCACCTGAACCTCTGAGCCTCTAAGGTAAAGCCACCTGCTCCTCTCTAATAGGCCCCAGATGTCCCCACCATCCACTGAAATGCAAAGTCACTCAAGAACTAAAAAGATTTTCCCTCTTTGGCAGCTGTGTGCTCATGCCCTATCCTGTGAACCTTCCCTCTCCCCTGATCGCGAGAGCAGGAATAAAGTTCACAATCTGGTCTCGGGACACTAAGGCTGTCTAAAATGTCACAGAAATGTCCACGCAGGGCAGACAACTGCAAGGTCAATGCTGGCGTTTATTCTTCCTGCTGCAGCAATGCAGCTGTTTCTGGAGCTCAGGCCCCACCTCATTAGTGGGAAAGATTCTCCAAGGAAACCTGCTTTGAATGTTGTGTTCACCTGCTCTTCAAACGAAGAGATCTGCCATCTGTACATTCTTAAGACGTCCAACAAGCAGCTTGCATCCAAGACCTCTTCATCAGTGACTTCTTGGCAGGATAAAGCTGGGAACAAAAAAGGAAGCACAGTTATTAAGTGAACCAGCACAACAACTAACCAGAAAACCTGCACAGCACAACGTGTCAGAGCTAATTAAAAATGTAAGGATTGTAAAATTCACCTTGGAATTATATCTCTTTCATTATTCTTCCTTGTAGCCTTACCCAATGCTTAGTACACTAGTAGACACTTCGTGTTTGTCGAATGAATGTAATTTTTCATGAGGCTGCAGCATTTAAATGAAGTAATTGACTTTCAGATATCTGAATTACTATCATCAATATAAATTTACTGTTGCAAGATTTGTAGTGAATAAAATGATCTTAACTCACAACTCTGAGGGACAGGAGGGCCTTTAAACAACCATCTGGTCCAACCCTACACTCACTGCCCTAACCCCCTTCACAAGACTCTCTCCTGTGGCCATAAGGCCTTCTCTTGGATTTGTTTGCATTTGAGTTTCTGATTATCACCACAAAGCATCAAGCTCTATGAGGCAGCCTGAAAAGGTCTTCTGAGTGGTTTACTTTTCAATCAAGGTAGAATCAAGCCTAATAGACAAAAATAAAATCTGATGGGCTTATGAATTTATATTACAATTACATCTAGATCAGGGTTGGCAAACTTTTTCTGTAAGGGGTCATCTAGTAAACATTTTAGACTTTGCAGGTGTCTGTAGCAACTACTCATCTCTGCCAATGTAGCACAAAAAGCAGCCATAGATGACAGATAAATAATATGTAATATTACATATTACATAGATAATAGGTAAACAAATGGCCATGGCTGTGTTTCAATAAAACTTTATTCACAAAAACAGGCGGTGGGACTTCCCTGGTGGTGCAGTGGTTAAGAATCCGCCTGCCAATGCAGGGGACACGGGTTCGAGCCCTGGTCCGGGAAGATCCCACATGCCACGGAGCAACTAAGCCCGTGTGCCACAACTACTGTGCCTGCACTCTAGAGCCCGTGAGCCACAACTACTGAGCCCACGTGCCACAACTACCGAAGTCCATGCGCCTAGAGCCTGTGCTCCACAACAAGAGAAGCCACCGCAATGAGAAGCCCGCGCACCGCAACGAAGAGTAGCCCCCGCTCGCCGCAACTATAGAAAGCCCACACGCAGCAACAAAGACCCAATGCAGCCAAAAATAAATAAATAAATAAAGTCATTTAAAAAAAGAAACAAAAAAAAAACAGGCGGTAGGCCAAATTTGGCCCAAGGGCCATAGTTTGTTGATTCCTGATCTTGACCATCCCCCGTCCCATAGCATATTATTATGGACCAGTATATCACACTGGGCCAGTACTGCTGGTGCAGAGGAGATAAAAATACAGGAGCCTGCCCTCTCAGCACAGTTTCTGGGAGTTCAGCGATTCTCCAGATAAACTAAGCCAGCCTGTTTCTCCTCCTTGATTTGCAGTCAGTGAACTTGAGAGACGGCTCTGAATACTTCAGGCTCTGACTCTGGAGGGTCTGAACATTGCCAACGCCACCCCTCTCGGAACATGGCTGGTGCCGTGGGTGGTGACCTGTGGTGGAGAAGCAGCAGCGTTGGCGGCCAGTAGCCAGTTATCAGTGCAAATAAACCCTGAGGTCAGACCTTTACCCTCCAGTATGAAGGAGACCCATCAGGAGAGGTACTGTTCCTTCCCTCTTCCTCCTACATTCCCAGGCAGCCCTTCTGTTAGCTTTTACCCTCCCAAGGAAAATCTGAATGTCCCCTTCAGCCCAATTTTGCCTACAATGCTGTGTGGCAATGTGGCAATGTCTACTAATTTTCATACCCTACAATCCAGCAGTATGACTTTCTCAGGATCTACCCCAGGGAAAGAGGTGCCTATGTGCACGATGGGCATGTACAAGGACGTTCACTGCAGCCTGTTTATGTAGACAAGGCACCGGAAGCAAATGGCTAAGTAAACCGGGATATCTTGCGATTATGGATGCTAGGCAGCTGTAAGGGTGCGTGACGTTTGTAAATCACATGTTTGATAAGGGCTTGAGAGCCAAAATATATAAGGAACTCCTAAAACTCAACAACAACAAAAATACAGAAAACCAAATTAAAAAATGGACAAAAGATCTGAATAGACATTTCATTACAAAAACCCAAAAAAACCCTAGAAATGGCCAATAAACACATGAAAAGATGCTCAACATAACCTATGATTAGGGAAATGCAAATCAAGACCACAATGAGATATCACTTTCACACCCATCAAAAAGACAGACAGGGCTTCCCTGGTGGCGCAGTGGTTGAAAATCTGCCTGCCAATGCAGGGGACACGGGTTCGAGCCCTGGTCTGGGAAGATCCCACATGCCACGGAGCGACTAGGCCCGTGAGCCACAATTGCTGAGCCTGCGCGTCTGGAGCCTGTGCTCCGCAACAAGAGAGGCCACGATAGTGAGAGGCCTGCGCACTGCGATGAAGAGTGGCCCCCGCTTGCTGCAACTAGAGAAAGCCCTCGCACAGAAACGAAGACCCAACACAGCCATAAATAAGTAAGTAAATAAATAAATAAATAAAGCTTCCATTTAAAATAAATAAATAAATTAAAAAAATAAAAACGCAAATATAAGACCATTTAACAACAACAACAAAAAAAAAGACAGACAATAACAAGTGCTGGTGAGGATGTGGAGAACTGGAACATTTGGGCACTGCTGGTGGGAATGTAAAATGCCAAAGCTGCTATGGAAAGCGTATGGTGATTCCTCAAAATAGTAAACAGAATTACCATTTGATCCAGCAATTCCACTTCTGGGTCTATACCCCCCAAAATTAAAAGCACGGGCTTGAACAGATATCTGTACACCAGTGTCCATAGCAGCATTATTCACAATGGCCAAAAGGTGGAAACAACCCAAACATCCACTGACCTATAAATGGATAAACAAAATGTAGTGTGTATATACATACATATACACACACAGTGGAATATTACTCATATTCAGCCTTAAAAAGGAATGAAATTCTGACACATGCTACAATGTGGATGAACCTCAAGGACATTATGCTAAGTGAAACAAACCAGACATAAAAGGACAAATATTGTATGATTCCACTTAAATATGGTACATAGTCAAACTCATAGAGACAGAAAATAGAATAGTAGTTACCAGGGTCTGGGGGTAGTGGAAAATGGAAGTTATTGTTTAATGGATACAGAGTTGCAATACAGGAAGATGCAAACTTTCTGGAGATGAATAGTGGTCATGGTTGCGCAACAATGTGAATATACTTAATACTACAGAACTGTTTACTTGAAAATGGTTATGGTGGTAAATTTTACACTATGAATATTTTACCTCAATTTTTAAAAATGGGCAAAGGATATGAGTTGGCAGTTCACAGAAGACAAAATACATGAGACCAGTAAACTCACAAAAAGAAAAAAAAAAAAACGGTGAATGAGGTAGAGCTACAAGTACTGAAATGGCCATTTTTCTAATACATATCACGTTACTTGGTCATGAAAAAACAAACAAAACAATATATCATTTCTGTGGGTACTTAGAAACATAGTTAAATGCACAGAAAACGGTCTGGAAGGTTACACTTATCTTTTACTTTTGGGAAGGAAGGAGGGCAGCGGGACCGGGGTAGTGATAAAGAGAATTTTAGCCTTATCTGTAATGCTTTAATTTTTTAACAAGAAGAATTTACTCATGCATTACTTATATAATTAAAAACTATTTCTAAAAACCAAAATAAAAGACACTGAGAATCAGAAGCAGAGAAGGAAGGATATAATGGGAGGACAACACCTAACCCTACATTATGACACCTATGTGGACGTGTCAGTTCTTCACACAGTCTTTGGGATGGTTTTTTTTTTTTTTTTAAACAGGGCAGTAAAAGAAATTATTTTCAAGTTGCCTCTTATACAGAAGAGCAGAACTTACTTTTCATAAAGGTTTCTGTGTCAAGCTGAGGTCATACCTCAGTGAAGCAATATTTAGCTGAGTGTTTTTAAAATCCAATTTTTTTTTCTGACTATGTGAGTAATACACGATTATTGAAAGTTTTAGTAGTTTTTTTTTTTTTTTTCATGTTTTTAAACTGTCACCTGCACCATGCCAAAATAGCCATGGCTAACATTTTGGCTTTTTCTGTCCAGCTTTTTTCTGTGGAAATTTTTGCTTTGGCTGAAGTAAAATTATACCATATTTAGTACCTCACTCTTCCAAACTTAATAGAATAGCCTATGCCCTCTCCCAAATTAAAAGCAAAACAAAAACATTCATAAAGATGATTCTTAATGGCTATGCAACATTCCATTGATTGCTTAATCATTCTACTGCTGGATAACCATATTCTTTCCTTTTCCCCCCCATTACCACTAGGTGTTGGAGATCTTTGCACATATAGTCAGCCGTCCATACCCACTGGTTCCGCATCCTCAGATTCAACCAAGGATTGAAAATACTCAGGAAGGGAATTCCTTGGCAGTCCAGTGGTTAAGACTCCACGCTTCCACTACCAGGGGCCCAGGTTCAATCCCTAGTAGGGGAACTAAGATCCCGCTGCACAGTGCAGCCCAAATAAAAGAAAATATTCAGGAAAACAAATACCAGAAAGTTCCCCAAAGCAAAACTTGAATTTGCCAGGCACCGGCAACTATTTATATAGCATTCCAGGCACCGGCAACTATTTACATAGTATTTACATTGTATCAGGTATTATAAGTAACATAGAGATGATTTAAAGTTTATGGGAGGATGTAGGTAGGTTATACACAAACACTACACCATTTCATATAAGGGACTTGAGCATCTGCAGATTTTGGTATCTGCGTGTGGGGTTGTCCAGATGCTATAGGAGGAAACCCAGTTCCACAGTCAAAAAAAGTGGTTTCAAAATGAAGTTAGATTGGTGGCTTCTTAAAACCTTTACCAAGCCCGTGTACACTGTGACTCTCCAAGCTCGGGGCCAGTATTGGGCCATTCCCACACTTGTTTGCCCTGAGAACTCCACTGCAGGCTAGTGTAAATCACGGTCCACCAATTACTTGGTCAAATTGTACTGAACATTTTGCAAGCTATTACTGTGTGGTTCCACTGTTTTCCAGAAAGGCTGCCCCAAGTTACACCACCACCAGCATGTATGAAGGTGTCACCCAACAGCTGGTCAGGATTGTGGATTTTCCAGTCTTTGCTGACAGGCCAAAAAATGGTACCTCACTATTATGTTATTTCCATTTCTTTGATGATGGCCAAATTGTTTATTTTGTTTGTTAGATGCATTCTGTATCTATCTAAATACAATTTGTATTATTTCTTTTGTTAATTACCTTATTTCCTAGGCTAAGACCCTTCTTGTTTTTAAATTTTGATGTTTGTGAAACCAGAGTACTTCTTACAGTCAAAATGCTTAAATGGAAGTGGATTTTTCTCCTTCCCTAAAAAGCTGTTACTAAACTGACAATTTTTAAAATAAACGATTACAGGTTTGATTTAAAAAAAAAATACCTCTCTCTATCTATTGGGCCCTTATGATCTTTTTCTACACAAAGGCTATTAACCTTCTGCCTGCCATCTGGGCTGCTGCTTTGAAAGTGCACAGCACGCTCTTTACATTTCCAGGTAGGTACCTTTCAAGAGGCGCAACAGTGTCAAGGACAAGTACTGGTGTTGGGGGCACTCCTTCTGATCCCTGGTGTACTGGGTGGTGAACTCTTCCAGCCACTTGATGAAGGTGGGGCAGGCAGACAGGCCTTGCAGCAGGGAGTTCATGAAGCAGGTGTTCCCCAAGTTGACAAGGCCAGGCACAAGCCCTAAAAAAGTGGGGGGAACAAGAGAACAGAGCATCACATTGGACCATCTCCTTTTTCTTCTCCCATCTGGGACCCAGAATTCCTGCACCGTGGCCTTGGACTGAAAACCCCTACCTCAGAAAGTCCTCATCCACAGAGAGCAGGGGGCCAGGCATCCTGTCCTAGCCGAGGCCCAGTCCTACTACCGCTCCTTCAGGAGACCGCAAGCCGCAGAAGGACAAGTCCGGGCCGCGTGTGACTACTGAAATGCACCAGAGTGTCTGGCACAGCCTGGCTTCCATTGAATGTTCAGAAACACTGAGTAACCTCTCTCTCTCTTTCTCTCCCTCACTCTCTCTCTCTTCTTTGTTAAGAAAGCAATGTTTCTCACAACAGAAGAAAACAATTGTTCTGTTCTTGTTCCCCAGGACAATGATTTTGTTCTTATAATCAGTGGGAAAGACACCACTACTGCCATTCTGATCAGTCCTTCTGCAAAGAGATCAACAAAATCTGACATACTTCCCTCTTCCGCTGAAATTAAAAAACAAAAACAAACAAAAAAACACTTTTTATTATGAGAGTTCTCAAACATGCACAAAAGAAGAGCAGGTATCTAATGAACCCCAGTTACAACCATCCCCAGATTTAACAGTGATCAACATTCTGCTACACCTGTCCCTTTTATGTATTTATTTATTTTGGCTGAATTTTAATCAATATAAGTAGAGCAACATTGACAAAGGGGGGCATTTTTAAAAATAAGGAAATAGACTTTTGTGTTAGTGAAGAAACGAACTTGAAACATTTACTAGTGACTAGCAGCTATTCAGTGAAAGCACAAAGGCGTCACACAATTAGGCAGCTGTACAACTGAAAAACACAATGGCCATAGCAATGAGAACACTTAGACAATTAAGCCACTTGAAATTTTTCATTACGAAGCATGTCTCAAACTCATGACCTTAGTGGGGGTGAAATATAAATCTTTTTACTATGGGGTATAAAATAATGAGTCATTAAAATTAACTTCTGTTTAAAAGAAAGTACTATTGACAAAATTGAAGATACAAGAGAACCAAAAATGTCCTCCCCTTTTTGTACTGTTTTTAAACAATAAGAATTTGGGTCCAGTCTATAGACCATGATCCAAAGCCTTCATTCTTACCTTTTCTACGTTTCTTTCTTTCTGTAATGGGACCCCAAATAACATATATTCCTGCTGCTAGCGCAGCGGCAATTCCACCTATAACACCCCAGTTCTTCATGACTTTATATCTAAAAAAGAAAATAAGTTTACTGTCTTTCCTCATCACAAATGCAATACGTGTATATACAGGTACAGGTACACAGAAATAACATTTCATCAAAATAACCCACTGACCTGCCAAATACCTAGCTTTCAGATTAAACTAATATACAGTATAGGATTATGTCTTGAAAATCAGCACATTTAGACACTAGGATTTAAAACCTAAGTTGGAGCACAACCTCCCCAGAGCCCCACCGGCCAGGGCTTTCCTCCTGCTCTGCCTCTCATTCTGCTGCCATACTGGCCGCCACCCTGGCCACAGCCAAGCTCCCACCCCAGGGCCTCTGCACTGCTGCTCTCTCTGCCTCAGATGCTATTCCCCCAGGTCGCACCGCTTGGCTCACTCGCTCCCCATCCCTTCACTTCTAACAAACTGCTAGAACCTGCACTCGTGGCCCTTTTACCCAGTTCTACTTTTTCTTTTTATCACAGAGCTCACCACCTTCCAACCTAACTTTCACTTATTCACCACGTTTATTTTCGGTCTCCCGCAACTGAAATGCAAAGTCCCCACAGGCAGAGATCTTTGTTTTACACACTAACATATCCCAAGTGTTTCCAAGTATTTAGATCACATAGTAGGTTCTTGATAATATTTATTGAATGATTGGGACCTGGAGAAATATAGAAATGGATTTATCTTTTAGGTTATTAAACAGAGTGGGGGAGAGGCATACAATAGTGTAAAAGATCTTCTGAATATTTATTAAATTACAGATTTCTTCACTTGAGGCTTGACTCGAATACTGAAGTTATTCTTTTACTACAAATAAAGAAATTTCACCAGTAACTTAAAACACTGTCTTCATACACAGTTATGTATTTCCACTAAATAAGGCAACCAATATATGTACCTACATATATCTGTGCAATATATACCTGTATATATGTGTTAGCTACATATATGTGTGTGTGTGTGTTTAAAATATTCTTATCCCAATATATGCATCATGTGAGTATTGTTTTGATCTCAACTCAGTCAACATTAACTCAGGGAAGAGCCACTGGTGATACCAGTAACTCTGTCTACAACAACCAACATTTTTCCAATGTCATGGCTGATGTGATACACAACTGATGACTGAATTTCAAATAAATCTTTGTTCTCCTAAGACAGTGTTGGTAGAATGTGCACAGAATTTGGTTAAGAAAGTGGAATTCCGTAATCTGGTTCAGTTCTGGTTCTGCTATTCCCTACGGCGTCATTGTACCTTCTAAGCCTCAGCTTCCTCATCTGTACAATGGGGACAATTGTGAGACCTACCTTACAGAATTATTGTAAAGACTGAATAAGTGCTAATGCATGGGGTGCATAGTAAGAGCTTAATAAATGTTAGCTGCTGCAATTATCAAGAATTATAATCTCAGCTTCATTCATGAAAGTTATTCTTGAAGTTTCCTAATGCAACACTGTGCTGACTTTTACACAATAGGTATATTCACGTGAGGCCACGTGGATCTGAACTCACGTCTGTTGGGCTGCCAAGTCTGTGCTTCAAACCAGGAAGCTCATGGGGAAATTGAAGGACAGAATGTCAAAAGGATGGGAGAGAAGGCCTGCCTAGGTCCTAAGTAGGGCATGGATAAAAAACCCAGGGCCGGGGCTTCCCTGGTGGCGCAGTGGTTGAGAATCTGCCTGCCAATGCAGGGGACACGGGTTCGAGCCCTGGTCTGGGAAGATCCCACATGCCACGGAGCAACTGGGCCCGTGAGCCACAGTTACTGAACCTGCGCGTCTGGAGCCTGTGCTCCACAAAGGAAGAGGCCGCGATGGTGAGAGGCCCGCGCACCGCGATGAAGAGTGGTCCCCACTTGCCGCAACTAGAGAAAGCCCTCGCACAGAAACGAAGACTCAATACAGTCATAAATAAATAAATAAATAAATAAAAGAACGTGAATTTCTAAAACAAACAAACAAACAAACAAAACCCAGGGCCAAGTGTAACTCTGGAAACCCCACAACATGAGGAGAGTAGTGGGGCCTGGGAGTGAAAAGATCTGGCTTCTCCCCGCAGCTCTGCTGTCAGCTCAGCTGTAGGACCACAGGCATGGCCACTGCAAGGCCCGTGTCCCAACTACAGAGTGGGGGCACTGGGCAGGATCGCCACTGAGGACTTCCAACCCTGGGATAATAAGCTCTTTAGACTGCTCCAGTTCCAGAGGGAGGAAGCTGACCTGAGCAATGGGTCTCAGTCATTTGGGGTCAGGAAGGGGGCTTGTGGGGAGGGACGGAGTCACAGTGCTCAGCTCTGAAGCCCGGAGCCCGAGGGAGGGTGGATAAGAGAAGGGACATAGGGACCCTGACAGGGTTGAGAACCCATACTATTGGGGGTCCTAGCAGGAATGTGGGATCTTAACAGGACTGGGAGCCTTAACAGGTTAAGGGGTCCTGATTGGTTTAGGTGCCCTTGCAAGATAAAGAGCCACTAATTAGATTAGGGACCCATACAGACTAAGGGATCCCTGGCAAAAGTGGGGGGGGGTGTGACAGGAAGAGAGGTACTGACAAAGTGCGGGTGGGGGGCGCTAGCAAGCCCGGGGCACTTTACAGGGTTGTGAGAACCATGGCAGGACTGGGGAGCTTGACAGGTTGGGGAACCCTAGCAGGCCAGGAACTGACATGACTAGGGAGCCCAGAAGGATTGGGGGTATCTTGAAAGGAAGAAGGGGTCCGGTAAGGCCTGCGAGGCGCTGAGAGCTCCGAGGGGGCCACTGACAAGGCTGAGGCTCCACGGAAGTTCTGGGGACAATGACAGAATTAGAGGAGGCACTGGCAGGCGGAGGAGGGGATGGAGGGGGCACTGATGAAACTGGGAGCGCCAGCAGAACTGGGGAGTGCCGACAGTATCGCCGTTGCCTGGAGGCCCTGGAGGCCCGTTGCCCTTCCCGCCCCAAGGCCTGGGCCTCCAACACTTCGGGACGCAGAAACCTCCGGAATGCTCACTCCGGCCCCTGGGGACCATTACTAGGGCGTGAAAGGGCCGCCATAGGCCAGCCTGGGTACCCTGGTCCCTCTGGTCACGGCCTCCCCGGCCGTCCCGCCCCCCAAAGCTCACCTGACGGCCGCCCCGGTCCGCAGGAAGCGCTGGAGGGCCCTGTCGGCCGCGGTCATCGCCGCCTCAGCCCGGGAGCTCAGCATCGCGGCTGCGCGGGAGGCCTGCCGCCGCCCCCGCCGCGATCTCCGCGGCCGGACCCAGGGCTCCCGGGGCTCCCGAGACGGCGGAACCCGCGGCCAAAGTCCCAGCTCCTCCGGGGAGGGTAGACCGAAGGACGGGCTCCCGGAAGAAACGGAAGTGGTTCTCGCCGGAGGACTGGAGTCGACGGACCACCGCGTTGTTTTTCCTTTTCCCCCTTAGTCACTGGCGTCGGCGTCGGTTACTAAGGGAGGCCGTGCGGCCCGGGGCCGCTTGGTTTTCAAGTTTTGCTCGGGCCCTGTTCATAGTTACACATATCCCATTTGCAGAAGGGACCCTGGGTCATTTTTATTTTTCGGTGTGAAGAGGGCGACCCCCGCCTGAAAACGGGATCACGACTTGGCCACCGTTAGTTATAATTGTCGTCGGAGTGGAAATGGATCGCAGAGGAAGGGCCTTTAATGAGCATGTGGCCCTTCTCTGACGACACCTATAGAGAAACCGAGACCTTTAATAATAACAGCCACCAAACTTATTGTTCACTTAAATGCATCGCTAAGTACGTCACATGCATTATTCATATTCAATCTTCACAGTTTTTACATCCCAGGAAATACAAGAAATTTAGAGAAAAAGTCTTTTGACACAGCTTGTAAGTGGTGGAAACAAGATTGGCAGGCAAGTCTGTGTGTCTCCAGAATAGCAGTGTCCAATAGAAATATATGGAAGTAAACATTTTAAATTTTCTAGTAGCCACGTTAAAGTGAAAAACAGCAAATAAAATTAATTTTATCAATATCTTTTACTTGACCCAATGTGTCCAAAATATTGTCATTTATATAGAAAAATTATTAATGAGATAATTTACATTCTTCTTTTGTACTAAGTACCTCTCAATTTGAACCAGCCGTTTTTCATGTACTCTATAGCCACAAGTGGCCAGCAGCTACAGCACTGGAGCCAGAGAGAATTTGCCCTCCCTTTTAATCACTTCCCCCAACTCCAGAGCAAGTAGTTGCAACTGCTTTAGTAAAGAAATCAAAGTTCTAGCTCAGTGGTTCTCAGAGTTTTTGGTCTCAGGACCCCTTTATACACTTACAAATTATAGAGAGTTTTGTTTAAGTGGATTATACCTAACTATACTTATACTATTAAAAATTAAAATTGAGAAATATGGAGAATCCTGACTCATACACTGGGTTTAACACTTTCCTTGCTGTAAACGTAATAATTGAAACCGCTTGCCAAACACTTGCTAGCGGCTAGATCCCTGTGCTAAGTACCTACGTGCACTGTCCTATTTCATCCTCCCAACAACCCCACCAAGTAGGTTCTATTAAAATCTCCACTTCAGGGGGGCTTCCCTGGTGGCGCAGTGGTTGAGAATCTGCCTGCCAATGCAGGGAACACAGGTTCGAGCCCTGGTCCGGGAAGATCCCACATGCCGCGGAGCAACTAGGCCCGTGAGCCACAACTACTGAAGCCTGCACGCCTAGACCCTGTGCTCCGCAACAAGAGAAGCCACTGCAATGAGAGGCCTGTGCACTGCAACAAAGAGTAGCCCCCGCTCGCCACAACTAGAGAAAGCCCACACACAGCAACGAAGACCCAACACAGCCAAAAATAAAAACAATTAATTTTAAAAAAAAGATGACTTGCTAGAAAGTTGTGTTACATGTGCATAAAGCATAATGTATTAAAGAAAAATCTCCACTTCACAGAAGAGGAAAGCCCAGAGAAGTAAAATGACTTGGCCAAGGTCACACAACTGGTTTGTGACCAGACAGGATGTCAGGCAGATCTGTGTGGATCTAAGGTCTGTGTCTTAGGCTGGACACTTCTGCCTCAGACTTGAGTCCATCAAGATGGGACCATTACTACCCCACACTGTGATCAACACCCCACATTGTGTTGGTTTCAAGTACCCACTTGGGCACATGGCCTTGATTCCAGCTGGGGTAGTTAGGAAGGAAGCATAACTGGTTCTTACACCTTTGAAAAGATGCTCCACCTTACTTGGAAATGAAAGAAATGCAAATTAAAACTCCAATCAGAAAACATTTTTTTCCACCCATCAGATTGACAAAGCATGAAAAACACAATACACAGTGATGGTAAGTATATGGGGAAACAGACACTCTTGGGCATCCCTGTGGGAGAGTAAATGGGTGCCATCTTCACCCTGGGCAATTTGGACTATTTACAAAAATGACAAATCTGCATAGTCTGTGACCTACATATTTATCACACACACATAAGAATAAAGATATTTATTGCAGCATTGTTGCTAATAATAAAAGACTAGAAGCGTCTAAATACCTAGAAAAATTATAGTAATCCCGTATAATGGAGTACTGTGTGCTATGAAAATAATGCACCAGCTCTTGTGTACTAATAAGGGAGATTCTAAGATGTGTTGTTAAGGGAAAACAGTAAGGTGCAGGGCAATGGAAGAGAATGCTATTATTTGCGTGAGAATAAGATTAAGTGTTTATAAATATAGAGATAATTAAGAAACTGGGGACACTGCTGGCCTCTGGTAAGGGAACTGTGTGACTGAGGCCACCTTTTGTCCTTCGAGAATTTTGTGCCATGTGCATGCATTATTATTCAAAAAATAATTTAAAATGTTAAACTTGAAAAGCATTATCAAAACACAGGGGAAATACAGCATCAAAATTGATATTCCTTCTGGTAAAAAATGCTCATTAGAAGCTCATGAAGAGTGAAAAAGCAGGCCACCTAATAGGATAAATATGATTCCAAATTTGTAAGAAGACGTCTATGTATGTGTCCCTGCATCAAAAAATGGCTGGAAAGCTATACCCCCAAAATGGTTAACTCTGGTTATCTCTTTGTGGTAGATTAGTAGCAAGTTTTCTTCTGAATGCTTTTCTTTATTATCTGAGTTTCTACCATGATCATTTATTTCTTTCATAATTAGAAACATTTTTAAGAGATGACTATATAAGTCTATCTTTCTTTATGCAGTAGTTCTGAATTGTTGCAGCCTTTGTAACTCAAACCCTCCTTTTCTGGTTGATCTCCAATCTCCAGAGAGATCCTAAAATCAGCTTTTAAGCTTGCTTTACCTCTCAGATCCTCACAATAAACCCACATTTAAGCCTTCTTGGGAGCTCTTCAATATAAATCCTTTATAAAAATAATTGATTTGCAATAAGTAATTGTGGGAATTATTACCTAATTTATATGGTTGATCAGTTCATATTTCACATATATTCATTTTCTTAAATCAGCAAGCCCATGCAAGTTTCCAAGAACTTGGGTATGGTTTTTTGCATGTCTCCTCCTATTTGATGTTACTTTATATGTTGCCAAACAGTGACTGGATTCCTTTTTTATTTTCCAGTAAGAATGGCATTAGCTTAAAAGTCACTTCCTCCTGTTAAGACAGGAGCCCTGTAAGACTTTAGCCCATTGCTTCCCAGAACATCTGATCATAACATCTTAAAACTCACAGTTATTTCTTTTTCTAATCAGGAAGGGCCTTAACTGAAGAGGCCATGGGAGGCCAGCTCATCTGACTGGTGAGGAAACTGAGGCCCAGAAGAGTTAACTGATAACAGAATTAACTTCTGCCATCAATTAAACTAGTCACCCCATTTCCTGGCAGAGACTCTTGTGTTTTTTCTCTACGGTCTTTTCTGAGAGTTTCAAACATGGGGAACAATACGGAAGGGAAGCTGAGTGTAGTAGCCAGCCTCCAAGATATGCCCCAAAGACCCCCTTATATCCTGGATTCATATCTCACATCAAATAAGGCTGACATGTGTAACCAAAAGATTATTGTGGTAAGGACAGTATGTGAATTTCAAGGGCAGGTCATAAAAGACATTCTCACGTCAACTTTGCTTTCTCTTGGACAACTTACTTTGGGAGAAGCCACTGACCATGTTAACTGTGAAGATGCTCAGGAGAGGACCTTCTTATGGAGAGGTCTACTTGTCAAAGAACTGAGGCCTCCTGCCAACAGTCATCACCAGCTTACCAACCATGTGAGTCCGCCATCTTGAAAGTGGACCTTCCTGTCTCATTCGAGTCTTCATATGAGACTGCAGCCCTGGCTGATATCTGACTGCAACCTCATGAGAGACCCTGAGCTACAACCACCCAGATAACCTGCTTTTGGATTCCTGACCTACAGAAACTGTGCAAGGTAATAACTGTTAATATTTTTCAAAGATGCTAAGTTTTGGGGTAATTTGTTATGCAGCTATAGATAACTAAGACACTAGGAGTAATGTTCCTCAAAATGTGGGACTTACACCACTTAGCTCAAAAATCTCTTGACTTCCTGGTTAAAAGTGTAGGTTCCTGGCTCCATCCCAGCCAAATGGATCAGAATGTATCAGTGTGATGCCCATAAATCTGCATTTTGACAAGCTTCAGCTATTTGGATAGCATCCTAAATTTTTTTGGCCATATCTAGATGTCACCTTTACTATTTAATTTAATTTTCTTTTTCTCTGCAGAAGTCACTTTATTTTTTTTCATTTTATTTTTTTATTGGAGTATAATTGCTTTACAATGTTGTGTTAGTTTCTGCTGTACAATGAAGTAAATCAGCTATATGTATACATATATCCCCTCCCTCTTGGACCTCCCTCCCACCGACTCTATCCCACCCATCTAGGTCATCACAGAGCACCGAGCTGAGCTTCCTGTGCTTTATAGCAGGTATCTATTTTACACATGGTAGTGTATATATGTCCATCCTAATCTCCCAATTTGTTTAATTAGTTTAGTTTTGTTTTTTTATCTATATCACATAAATATTTTTAAATTTCTTTTGTTTTTAGATTGTTTTCACATTTGGAAAAAACCATATTTTTCTAATATACATAAAAATGAGTATCTGTATTTGATCATTTAAGTAGGCTAAATGTTTATCCCATGTATCACCTAAAGTCATCTCCATTACACTCAGAAGTAAACACTCTATACTTGCTAGAACACTGAGACAGAGGAATAGAGATCATTTGGAAATGATGAGAGTTATAGCACCCCACATGTTCTCTGGAACTGGACCAGTTCTAAGCACTGGCATCTGTAGCATCTCCTTCCATTCTCACCACACTCTTGGACAGCAGGCAGGGTAATGTGTGATCAGTGCCACTTTTACAGATGAGAACACTGAGCCACATACAAGTGGAGAGACCGGTCTAAGGTCACAATGCTTGAATGCAAGCCCTGTCTCCTGTCTTCCTGCTCAAACCTTTTTGCAAGATACACTATTCCTCAGTGGCCAAATAACCCATCGAGATCTAGAGAAAGGGAAGGACACCTAAAAATATAGAGGGCATACTATTGTGAACGAATGTTATGAAACACACAAATTTACTGGAAATGGATCATAGACCTAAGTGTAAAAGCGAAAACGATAAAACTCTCTGAGGAGTTTTTTCATAGGAGAAAAATCTTTGCAACCTTGGGGTAAACAAAGATTTCTTACATCGCAAAAAGCACAAATCATAAAAGAAAAACAATCTGATAATCTCAATCTTCAAAATTAAAATTTTTCCTCTTTGAAAGATACTGTTAAGAAAATGAGGGCTTCCCTGGTGGCGCAGTGGTTGAGAGTCTGCCTGCTAATGCGGGGGACACGGGTTCGAGCCCTGGTCTGGGAAGATCCCACGTGCCGCGGAGCGGCTGGGCCCGTGAGCCACAATTGCTGAGCCTGCGCGTCTGGAGCCTGTGCCCCGCAGCGGGAGGGGCCGCGATGGAGAGAGGCCCGCGCACCGCGATGAAGAGCGGTCCCCGCACCGCGATGAAGAGTGGCCCCCGCTTGCCGCAACTGGAGAAAGCCCTCGCGCGAACCGAAGACCCAATACAGACAAAAATAAATTAATTAATTAATTAAAAAGAAAATCCTTAAAAAAAAAAAAAAAAAACTTTAAAAAAAGAAAATGAAAAAGTATGCCACAAATTTCAGAAAAATTTATAATACATATATCTAACAAAGACCTGTGTCCATAACGTGTAAAGAACTCTTACAATTTAGTAAGAAGACACACAATTCCCCCCAAACTGTCAAGATATTTGGACAGACACTGCACAAAAAAGAGATATAAATGGCCAATAGGCACATGAAAATATGGTCAACATAATTTGTCATGAGAGAAACAAAAATTAACACCACAATGCCATACCGCTATACACCTATTAGAATGGTGACAGTTAAAGAAACTATCAATACTGTGTGTTAGTGAGGATTTGGAGCAACTGGAATTCTCATACATCACTGATGGGAATGTAAAATAATACATACACTTTGGAAAGCTGGCAGTTTCCTATAAAGATAAACGTAATCTTACCTCAATGACCCAGCCATTTCACTCTTCCATATTTATTTATCCAAGAGAAATGAAAATGTAAATCTACACAAAGACTTGTACATGAATGTTCACAGCTACTTCATTCATAATAACTCCAAATTTGGAAAATCCAAAATGGTCATTAATTGATGAATAGGTAAATAAAATGTGGCATATCCATACAATAGAATATTACTCAGTGATAAGTAAGAATGCACTACTAAAACAACACAGTAACACTAATGAATCTCAAAGCCATGCTGAGTGAAAGAAGATGAGACACAAAAGAATAGGTACTTTATGCTTCTGTTTATATAAATTCTAGAAAATGCAAATTAATCTATAGTAATAAAAGCAGCTTAGTGGTTGTCTGGAGCCAGAGATGAACTTTTGGGGTGATGGAAACATTCTGTATCTTGATTGCGGTGTTGTTACACTTTTTCTTTTCAAGGGCATATGGGCTATTTATATATCTTCTTTGAAGAAATGTCTATTCATATCCTTTGCCCACGTTTAAATTGGGTTATTTGTCTTTTACTGAGTTGTAAGAGTTCTTTACATATTTTGAATGTAAATCTCTTATTAGTTATATGATTTTCAAATATTTCTCTCATTTGGTGGGTTGTCTTTTCACTTTCTCAATGGTATCATTTGCAGCATAAAAGCATTTAACTTGGATATGGTCCAATATATCTGTTTTTTGTTTTTTCTTTTGTCCCTTATGCATTTTGATGTCATGTCTATGAAACCACTGCCTAATTCAAAGTCATAAAGACTTATTCCTGTGAGTCTTATAGTTTTATCTAAGAGTTGTATAGTTTGAAATCTTGCACTTAAAAGTATTCAAAACCTTTTAGGCATCTCTTTGTTGGATCTGGCTTACGGTTGTATGGAGTTGAGTAACCAACTGTCGAGGTTTGCTTGGGGCCCAGCACTTTCCAGGACATGGAACGTTCAGTGCTATAACTCAAGTCCTGAGCAAACCAGGGTGAGTTGGATCCATTACCAATAGACCTCCAACTTGCCAACCCTGATATAAATTATTATCCCTACTCTCTATGGCTTAAAATAGATACTGAATCTCCTCACTTGAATGAAAGATGTTTGTTTTCAGTTTACCAATCATTTATTGAGTGCTCAAAATGCAAAGCCCTGGGGTTGAGTGTAGCTAGGAATATAAAATTCCAATTTCAGTGTCCATAAATAAATTTTATTGTTCCAGGCCCTTGGGGTACATCAACAAAACGTTATGGAGCTTAAATGCTAAAGGTGGGGGGCAGACATTCTAGTGGAAGGGGGATGGGAAAGCCATTAAACAAGATGAAGAGGATTTTGAAGGCAGGGATTTGGTTTTATTAATCTTTGATTCCCCAGAACTGTAGAAATCACTCACTAATGCTTGTTGAATGAATGAATGAGTAGCTTTCTCCTACTCAACATACATTTTTTTTTCTTGATTCATTTCACAAGACCTCAGCTCTGTGGGACTTCCCTGGTGGTCCAGTGGGTAAGACTCCGTGCTTCCAATGCTGGGGGCCTGGATTCCATCCCTGGTCAGGGAAGTAGATCCCGCATGCATGCCGCAACTAAGAGTCCGCATGCCACAACTAAGAAGCCCGTATGCTGCAACTAAGACCCGGCGCAGCCAAAATAAATAAATATGTAAAATAAAATAAAAGACCTCAGCTCTGTGATGACAATGTCATTTCTAACCTGTTCCCTGTCATATGCCCGGTGACGCTTACAGTGCCTGGCACACAATCGGTGCTCAATAAACAATGCTTCAGTGCATGAGTACGTATGAAATTTTTTCATTCTCTGCATTTGTTATAGCAGCCTGGGTTGCAAGAATATTATACCAGTAACAACCTTAATGAATCTCTACAAATAAACATTTAGAGAGGCGTCGTCAAGCAAAGAGTGCTCATTGGTACCTAGACAGCCATTTCACAGGCTGGTGTGCCCCACAGGCATGCCCCAGTAAAACACCACCAGCCACAGACAGCCTGTAAATTCCGCTAACCTGAAGGGCTCTCCCCGCCCCCTCTCCCCGCACAGCTAGCTCCGCCCTCCACCTCCTCCTCTCCGCCCACTCTCGCCGCGGTATCCTGGCGGCGGCGGCTTTGTCTCTTGGGCTGGTCCCTGGCGGCTCCCTCCCCGGAACAGCTGCCACCGAGGGAGGAAGCGGCGCGGTCCAGAGCCCTAGTGCTGAAGCCCCCGAGCCCTCGTCATCCACCACCACCATGTAAGGGCCATGAAAAGGGCTCGTCCTGGCGCAGCGCGGACATGGAGGAGGACTTATTCCAGCTAAGGCAGCTGCCGTGAGTATCCTGGGGGCGAGTGAGAGGCAGACAGGTTTTCCTTTAAAAAAGGAAAACCTGCAGAGGGGCGTCTCAGCGTGGCTTCCTGAATTTAAAGGGAACTGTTTCAGAGGAGAGAATTAGGCCTGGAGGAGACAAGCCATTTTCCTACCCCATCAGCTCAGCATCTGTATCTCTGACTCAGTTCGATTTTTCAGATCCGTCGGAATCTTATGGGGACCTACCCGTGTTATGTTTTCCCTTATAATGGCTCTCAATCCTAAAGGGATTTTGAGGTCTGTGTTTTAAGAAAGCATTAGCTGCTGTTTTGAAATGCGGACTGAATTGATGAGTCCATGCAATGACATGGGTCCTTTCCAGTCCTTCTCCTGTGCTGTGAAATTCCTAATTTTCCTGCAAGGTCTTTTAGAAGGGAATGATACTGATGTTGCAAACTGGTTTCTAAAAAGCTGGGATTCCTTCCTAGAGAGGAGGCTTCAGCAGAGTCTTGTTGTTTATGAGGTGTGTGAATGAGAGGGCTGTGCATCGTTGCTGAAACCTCTTGCCTTCTTCTGAATGAACGGCTTTTGTAACAGCTAGCTAGAGTGAGACTCACTGTCAACGGCTATCCTTGGGAACTCAGGAATACACTGCTTAGAGGATTGGAATTTTTCAGGGATGCCAAATTTGCTCTGAAAATCTTGGGGGAATACAATCAAGCAGTGGCAAGTACAGGGAGCTTGAAAAGGGGCTTACAAATTTCTCCTACCACAAGCTGATGGTGGTTTGTTAAGCAAATTCCAAGAGTGTGAGATGGGGCATTAAAAAGAACATTAATGGGGGTTTTGTTTTAATTTTTAGAAGCACTAGCCATTTGGATGGTAAAACTAGACACCATTTGGAATTGTTGGAAAGGATACATTGTTGTTAGTATGTGTGTATTTTCTTGACTTAAATGTTTTTTTCTCTCTAAGCCACTGAGGAATTCTCCCAAGTGACTTTTAGCGTGACTGATACAGCTCTCTGAAGCTATAAGTACTGAGGGGTATTGTAGTGTCTGCTTCTCAGTGTAAAATTAATTTTCGTTAAAATTTTTAAATAATTAAATTTTTACTTTTAAGCTTTTATTAATTGATCCTCAAATAGCATATCTTATGTAACACAGCATTATTTCACAAATGCTAAAGGACACTCAGTTATAATATCCAAAGCCGATCTATGAATACATAAAAATGTACATATGTGAGTGCAGATATCTCAAGGAAAACATACCACATTCATTGAAAATAAATATCATGTTTAAAAATGAACCTATTATCTCTAAATAAAAAATAATTCAGAAACTAAAATATGAAATTTGGTACTCAGAATACGAATACATATTGGAACTGCAGTTTTACTGGGATAAATTTTCAAATGCTGTCAGAGCATGTGAACTTTGCAAATTACTCAAAGATTCATGTATATTTAGTCTAATATATAGACATGACACTAGAATGACAATTCCTTCCTTAATTTAAAAAAGTAAAATTAATAAGAGGTTTTTACTTAAGCTTTAAATTAATTTAGTTTTTAATACTAATATATAGTATAATATACTAATATAATATATACTAGGGAAAATAAAGTTCAAAAAGAAGCACACACAAAAAAAGTCTCTCTCTTCCCAAACCCCAGTGTTAAGTTTCTTGATTATTTTTCTGATTTTTATACACATAAATACATATAATATCTATTAGAGAGGCCAAATTGTGTGCTGGTTAAGAGCACTGACTCTTGAGAAGACAGACTTGGCTTCCAATCCCGACTGTGCCACTTCCTGGCTGTGTGACTTCGAGCAAGTGACTTAACCTTTCTGAGACTCAGTTTCCTTAGCCATAAAATGGGAATCATAATAGTACTTGATTCAGAGGGTTATGGGGAAGATCAAATGAGATAATGTGTGCTAATGCCTGGCAGATACAAAGAAGTCACACATATTAAGTATTATTATTATGACATCTGAAAAAGAATTTATAAAAACAAAATCTGTAGACTCCTTATGCTGGACTCCCCCAAAATGTAATCTGCAAACCCCAAAGTACATTTGAATGATGTCCAAATTAGCCCTGAAATATGTTAACCTCCATTTATAAAAAAGAATAAAAGAAAAGGAACAGCCATGTGAATCTGAGTGGGTTACACACCACGACATAGGTGTTTTTTAAACCACACCCTATATATATTATTCACAGATTGCTGGCAACAGACTGGCTGAGAGCAATATGGGTTTTTAAAAAATCAGAGTGCCTTGTAGAAGGTGGGCAAGGGTGGACCTTGGAACAGGCTCAGTCCCACAGGAGGCCAAGTGTTAATAGATTATAAGCTGCTAGGTAGTTTACAGGGTCAGGGGAGGGGGAAGAGGGATGAGGGTGTCTAAGAAATAGTCCTTTCCTGCACTTAGAGGCACCTTCACACGGCTCTAGGATGGGTCATTTGAGACCACAAACAACCTCTGCCTTTCACCTGCTGTCCACTCAGGCACAGCACCATGTACAGGAGATTCAGAAAGCTGAGATTTTATATCTAGTTCTGCCTTATTGTGAGATCTTATGCAAGTCAGATTTTCCTGGGTCTCTCCTTTCTAGGATGATTTCTTTTTTTTTTTTAATTTTTATTTATTTATTTATTTATTTAGTTAGTTTTGGCTGTGTTGGGTCTTCGTTTCTGTGCAAGGGCTTTCTCTAGTTGCGGCAAGCGGGGGCCACTCTTCATTGCGGTGCACGGGCCTCTCACTATCGCGGCCTCTCTTGTTGCGGAGCACAGGCTCCAGACGTGCAGACTCAGTAGTTGTGACTCACGGGCCTAATCGCTCCGCGGCACGTGGGATCCTCCCAGACCAGGGCTCGAACCCGTGTCCCCTGCATTGGCAGGCAGATTCTCAACCACTCTGCCACCAGGGAAGTCCTAGGATGATTTCTTTTTTTAATTATTTATTTATTTATTTATTTATTTATTTTTATTTATGGGTGTGTTGGGTCTTCATTTCTGTGCGAGGGCTTTCTCTAGTTGCGACGAGTGGGGGCCACTCTTCATCGCGGTGCATGGGCCTCTTCACTATCGCGGCCTCTCTTATTGCGGAGCACGGGCTCCAGACGCGCAGGCTCAGTAGTTGTGGCTCATGGGCTTAATTGCTCCGCGGCATGTGGGATCTTCCCAGACCAGGGCTCGAACCCGTGTCCCCTGCATTGGCAGGCGGACTCTCAACCACTGCGCCACCAGGGAAGCCCTAGGATGATTTCTTGAAAGCAAGTCATGCAGACTACATTGATTGATTCATTCATTCATTCTTTCATTCATTCATTCATTCAGTGATTTTCCTGGGTACCATCCTAGGTCAAGGGATTCTACAACCAAATAAGATACATGGTCTTTGCCCTCAAGGAGCTCACAGTCTAGAGCTTCAATGTCTAATACAGTAGCCACTAGCCACATGTGGCTATTTAAATTTAAATTATGTAATTAGTATGTGAAATAATTTTCATGTATAATACACAATATAAAATTTGACTTATAAGTAAAATAGGTGATGTTTGAAAAATCCGTTCCTTAGTTGCATTAGCCATGTTTCAAGTGCTCAGTAGCTACATGTGGCTAGTGGCTGCTGTAGTTGCATTGTGACAGCATGGGTCCAAAACATTTCCGGAACTGCAGAAGGTTCTATTGGACAGCACTGGTTCGATGGGAAAAGCGGATGTTGAACACACAATTGCACAATAATTATGAGAATTGTTTTAAGGGCTACAAAGGACAAGTGCATGATGCAACCAGAGTAGTTCTAGATGGCGGAGGGGAGGGTCAGAGAAGGCTTCCTTGAGGAAGTGACATTGGAGCTGAACCCCCAGACATGTGTAGGAGTCAGCCAGAAAAAGAGATAGGATGGAGCATTTCAAATAGAGGGAATTGTGTGGGGGAAAAGCTCAAAATCAGGCCAGTGGAGCTTCATGAGCAAGTGGTGTGAGGGAAGAATGCAGAGGATGGCAGGGACCTGGCCACACAGGGCCCTGTAGTAAGGACAAGAAATTGGAACTTCATCCTGTGTTTGCTCAATCCACTCTCTCTCCTTTCTTACTAACGCCGTCTTTCAAGATTGAGCTTAAGTCCATCACCTCCATGAACCTTCTGACATCTCCTGGGCTTCAGCAGCAGCAGGGGTAAAAGTGTGGACTCTTGAGTCAGGCAGATCTGGGTTCAAACCCTGGCTCTGCCACTTACCATCTGGGTGGCCTTGGACTAATGACTTCATCTCCCCAAGGTTGGGTGCTCATGGGTAAAGTTGGGATAATGGCGGTATCTGCATGGCAGGGCTGTTGTGAGAATGAGGGAGGTCACCACTGGGAAGCTCCCAGTACAGTGGCTGGCTCTATGTACGGGCTTAACCAGTGGTGCTGGTGTTATTTGTCTTCCTGGCTCTGGACTTGTTTCCCTTATCCTCCAGCTTGCTCAGGTAGCAAAGTACCTAGAAGCCATGGTCTCCTTATCAGAATACTAAGAAATGTCCTAATGCCAGCTAGTGGAAGCACATGCCCAAACTGGAACACCTGATCTTTCCTGCACTCTGCTCCTCTTTCAGCCTCACCCATACCAGTTGATGGTAACTCTGTCCATCCCATTTGGAGTCAGTTTTGACCCCTCTTTCCCTCATATTTCACTTCAATCCATCGGGAGATTCTATTGGTCCTGCCTTTAAGCTACATCTAAACTCCTACCAGGGCTTCCCTGGTGGCGCAGTGGTTGGGAATCTGCCTGCCAATGCAGGGGACACGGGTTCGAGCCCTGGTTTGGGAAGATCCCACATGCCGCGGAGCAACTAGGCCCGTGATCCACAACTACTGAGCCTGCGCGTCTGGAGCCTGTGCTCCGCAACAAGAGAGGCCGTGATAGTGAGAGGCCCGCGCCTCACGATGAAGAGTGGCCCCCGCTTGCTGCAACTAGAGAAAGCCCTTGCACAGAAACGAAGACCCAACACAGCCATAAATAAATAATAAATAAATTTAAACTCCTGCCACTTCTCTGCACCTCTACTGCTAGTCCTTGGTTCAAGTCCCCATCATCTCTCACCTGGGTTGATTCCAGTGGTCATCTTGCTGGTCTTCCTGCTCCTTCCCTTGTCTCCCTACGGCCCATTCTCAACACAGCAGCCAGAGGGATTCTTTAAAAGTCAGGTCACATCCCTCCTCTGTTCAAAACCCTCCAGGGCTCCCATCTGACCTTGTCTCTTCTACTCTTACACCCCCTCATGCAGCCATTCCGTCTCCTTGTTTTGCCTCAAACACACCAGGTAGGCTTCTGCCCCAGGACCCACTGTTCTCTCTGCCTAGAAAGCTCTTCTGCAAAGTATCTGCTTCACCTTTGTCAAGTCTCAAATGCCACCATCTCACCAAAGCCTACCCAGACCACCTCCTTAAAATTTGCAGCCCTCTCTCACAGCCATTAGGATGGCAACTACCAAAAATAAATAAAAATAACAAGTGTTGGTGAGGATGTGGAGAAATTGGAATTCTTACACACTGACTGTTGGTGAGAGTCACAAATGGTACAGCCTCCATGGAAAACAGTACAGTGGTTCCTCAAAAAATTAAAAATAGAATTACCATATGACCCAGCAATTCCACTTCTGGGTATATACCCACAGAAGAATTCAAAGCAGAGTACTGAGGAGATATTTGTACAGCCAATGTCATAGCAGCATTATTTGCAATAGCCAAAAGGTGGAAGCAACCCAAGTGTCCCTTCATGGATGGGTGGATAAACAAATGTGGTCTATCCGTACAGTGGAATATTGTTTAGTCTTAAAAAGGAAGGAAATGCTGACACGTGCTACAACGTGGATAAACCTGGAGGACATTATGCTAAGTGAAATAAGCCAGACACCAAAGGACAGCTGGTGTATGATTCCACTATATGAGGTTCCTAAAGTAATCAAATTCGTAGAGACATAAAGTAGAACGGCAGTTGCCAGAGGCTGGGGAAGTAGAGTAGGGGGATCTGTGTAGTGGGTACAGAGTTTCAGTTTTACAAGAGGAAAAGAGTTCTGTGGATGGACAGTGGTAATTGTTGTACAACATTGTGAATATAGTTAATACCACTGAACTGTACTCTTTAAAAAAATGGTTAAAATGATAAATGTTATCTTATGTGTATTTTACCATATTCGAAAAAACTTGCAGCCCGTTTCCCCCATCTTCCAGACCGTGTTCAGCTTTTTCTTTTTTTATAGCACTTATCACCTACTAACATACCATGTAATTTGCTTACTTATTGTTTAGTGTCTGTCTTTACTTACTAGTATGAAAGCTTCACACACGGCGGGGGTCTAATGTATCCCAAGAACGTGGGGCATTGCCTAGATTCCATCTGATACTGGATTTCAGTATAGACCAGGCCAAAGGATTAAATAAAAACTGTATGAATGAAAAAATCAGAAAAATCTGTCCATCAGCGTAATCATTCTCCTTGACATTGGGGGCCACCATTATTAAGTTTTAGCAGCTAAAGCACTGAGTCCCCATGGAAAGATCACACATAGCCTTGTTTCATCCTATTTGCCATTCTGCTTCCCCATCCCTTTCCATTAAAACAGGGAGGTTGAGAGAATGCAGTTTGACTTACTGATTACATGACTACGTTCTTGAAATTGTCCCAGGCAAGTTCTTTGTGCCCATAAGGATTCATTCTTGGTTCTAGAGAAGGAACTGGAAGCAGGTTTTGTTTGCTCTAAATGAGGAGACTGGTGTACAGAGACAGGAGCAGAGTAGGCGGCTAAGGCCCACGTGGGACTTCATGTTGGCTCCCATCCCCCTGAGGCTCATCGGGGCAAAAGGAAAGGATTCCTGGCCAAAGAGGAGAGATGGAGTTTCACTGTCACCCACCTCAGGCAAAAAGTAGGGAGTTACTGTAATAGCCTAGGAATCCTCAAGGTTAACCCACCACAGGCTTTTAAAACCTCAAGCTCCATACAACTCAGTAACAAAAAACCAAACAACCCAATCGAAAAATGGGCAGAAGACCTAAACAGGCATTCCTCCAAAGAAGACATACAGATGGCCAATAGGCACATGAAAAGATGCTCAGCATTGCTAATTAGTAGCGAAATGCAAATCAAAACTACAATGAGGGGACTTCCCTGGCAGTCCAGTGGTTAAGACTCCGAGCTTCCAATACAGGGGGCGTGGGTTCGATCCCTAGTCGGGGAACTAAGATCCCACATGCTGAGCAGCAAAATAAATAAATAAATAAAAATAAAGATAATACTAAGTTTCTTAGAACAAAACAAAAAAACTACAATGAGGTATCACTTCACATGGTCAGGATGGCCATCATCAAAAAGTCTCCAAATAACAAATGCTGGAGAGGGTGTGGAGAAAAGGGAACCCTCCTACATTGTTGGTAGGAATATACATTGGTGCAGCCACTATGGAGAACAGTATGGAGGTTCCTTAAAAAACTAAAAATAGAGTTACCATATGATCCTGCAATCCCACTCCTGGGCATACACCCAGAGAAAAACATAATTTGAAAAGATACACGCA
The DNA here is from genome assembly GCF_949987535.1 of Balaenoptera acutorostrata. Taxonomy (NCBI): domain Eukaryota; kingdom Metazoa; phylum Chordata; class Mammalia; order Artiodactyla; family Balaenopteridae; genus Balaenoptera; species Balaenoptera acutorostrata. The sequence continues at coordinate 74,477,171 of NC_080076.1, read as the reverse complement.
CCCCAGTGTTCACAGCAGCACTATTTACAATAGCCAAGACATGGAAACAACTTAAGTGCCCATCGATAGATGAATGGATAAAGAAGATGTGGTGTATATATACAAATTGGAATATTACTCAGGCATTAAAAAGGAATGAAATAATGCCATTTGCAGCAAGGTGGATGGACCTAGAGATTATCATACTAAGCGAAGTAAGTCAGAAGGAGAAAGACAAATACCATATAATATCACTTATATGTGGAATCTAAAATATGATAGAAATGAACTTATTTGCAAAACAAAAACAGACTCAGAGACATAGAAAACAAACTTACGGTTACCAAAGGGGAAAGGGAGTGGGGGAGGCATAAATTAGGAGTTTGGGATTAGCAGATACACACTACTGTATATGAAATAGATAAACAAGGTCCTACTGTATAGCACAGGGAACTATATTCAATGTCCTGTAGTAAACTGTAATGGAAAAAATATGAAAAAGAATATGTATATATATGTATAACTGAATCACTTTGCTGTACACCAGAAACTAATACAACATTGTAAATCAACTATACTTCAATTAAAAAAAAAATAAAAAACAACTCTCAGGCTCAAAGCTGCTCACACCTCATCGTTTCAAACACATGCCAGCCAGCTTCACCTCTAGGGAATATGTGTTTCAGTGACTTAAGAGGAACAGTCTGGAGGCCAAAGAAAGAAAATCTCCTTGCAAAGAGGCCATTGCTTAGGTGGTCTTAGGCTTTAGAGAGGGTTGTTCAAGGGCCTACTGACCCTGACAGTGGCTTTGTAGCCCAGCCAAGCTCTTCTCTGGGCTGCCTAAAAGAATAACAGATCTGAATGTGAATCATCATGTGATCTTGGGCAATTCATTTCACTTCCCTGAGACATAAGAGGGTGCCTGGGCCACCTTCAAGGGCATTTTTGGCTTTTTAAAAAAATATTTATTTATTTTATTTTATTTTGGCTGCGCCTGGTCTCAGTTGCAGCACACGGGATCTTCGTTGAGGCGTGCGGACTTCTTAGTTGTGGCATGCATGCAGGATCTAGTTCCCCGACCAGGGATCAAACCCGGGCCCCCTGCATTGGGAGCGCGGAGTCTTACCCACTGGACCACCAGGGAAGCCCCCATTTTTGGCTTTAAAAGACTGTGATCCTAAGCTCTCTAGATGGATGTGTCTGGTACCATCTGGCTTATGTTGATTATTCTGGTGTCATTATTAAGAGCATCTCTTTCTTAAACATGGGGTTTTTAACCTCGACGCTGTTCACGTTTTAGACCAGATGACACTTTGTCATGAGGGGCTGTCCTAGACATTATAGGATGTTTAGCAGCAACCCTGGCCTCTACCCACAGGATGTCACAACCACCAGCTGCCCCTCCAAGTTGTGACAATCAAAACTGTCTCCAGACATTGCCGGTATCACCTGGGAGACTGAATGGCTGCCCCATTGAGAACGACTGCTTGTTGAATGAAGGAGTGAATAAATAAGTTGCAAAGACAAACTGCCTGGAAAGTTGTCCCCCAGGCTTTCAGTTCCCCCAGTTAGAAGTTACCCATCCCCCCACCGAGGCCACACCACAGAGTGATTAAGTGTGTGGGCTCTCTGCTCAAGTAGACCTGGATTTGAATTCTGACTTTCCTGCTGACTTGGAGGGTAACCTTGGGCAAGTTACTTTTCTTCTCCGGGCCTCAGTTTCACCATCTGTAAAGTGGGGATAGTAATAGCGTCCACCTCACAGGGCATAAGGCTCATAAAATACTTAGTGGAGCTCCCAGCACATGGTGAGGGCTTAACAAATTTTAACTATTTTTTTATATATATATAAATTTATTTATTTATTTGTTTCTTTGTTTGTTTATTTATTTATTTTTGGCTGTGTTAGGTCTTCGTTTCTGTGCAAGGGCTTTCTCCAGCTGCGGCAAGCGGGGGCCACTCTTAATCGCGGTGCGCAGGCCTCTCACTGTCGCGGCCTCTCCCGTTGCGGAGCACAGGCTCCAGACGCGCAGGCTCAGTAGTTGTGGCTGACGGGCTTAGTTGCTCCGCGGCATGTGGTATCTTCCCAGACCAGGGCTTGAACCCGTGTCCCCTGCATTGGCAGGCAGACTCTCAACCACTGCGCCACCAGGGAAGCCCTTAACTATTATTTATTTGTGTTCATTGCCTTTTGTCTAGAGTATAAGCTATTGGTCCATTATCCAGGGAACAAGCTCAATGCTATTCAGGTCAATGGGGCGTGGCAGGAAAATACAAAAAAATAAAATCCACAGAGAACTATAGTTTCCATTAATTATAGACTTCTAGACATTCAGGAACGGAAAGGACCTTAAAAGTCATCACTCCAACCCCTTATACCTCGTATTCTCAATTCCACGCAAGAGGGGATCCGAGTAGTGGCTTCTAAACATCTGTGGCCACCATCAACATCTTATGAAAATTCAGATTCCTGGGCCCTGCTCTGCAGAGATGCAAAAGCTTTAGGTCTGGAGAATGGCCAGGAATCGGCATTGTAATTGGTTCCCTAGGGGGTACTCTTGTCCTCAGAGAAGCATCTGCTACTGGTTAAGATCATGGGTTCTGGAGCTACTCAGGCCAGGAACCTAGGATACTATATACACTCTAGGGGACTTGGACCAGAACCTCAGTTTACTTGTCTATAAACTGGGGGTATTAATAACACCTCCCTCCTAGGGTTGCTGAAGAGATTATATAAGATATACATATGCTAGGGACTTCCCTGGCGGTCCAGTGGTTATGACTCCATGCTTCCAATGGAGGTGGCGTGGGTTCGATCCCTGGTCGGGGAACTGAGGTCCCACATGCCATGGAGTGGCGGCCAAAAAATAAACAACAACAGTGTGATTAAACCAGCCAAGATGACTAAATATAATGCCACAAAAACTCAAGAAAAAGATATATATGCTATCTGTATATTTACTGTATATAAGTAATGCTATATATATATATAAATGCTATAGCATTTAGTCTTGCCCTTGGCATGCTGAGTGTTACGTATTAAACATCATTACTCCTGAGTCCATACACGTGGACACCTGCCTTTCCTAGACCACCTTTCGTGAAGGGGAGCCCACTACCATCTAAAGCAGCCTTTTTCATCTCTGGACTTCTCTCCCTGAGAAGCCTCCTTATATTGAGTTGAAATCTGTTTCCCTCTTTATATCCAGCAGTTCAAGCTCTATCCTCAGGGTCCAACTTGAACACACACCTTCTTTCACATACCAGAAGTTCAAATATTGGAAGACAGAGGTTCAGCCCCTGAGAAGACTCTAACCAAATCAGACAGATGAGCGAGTCCCCAGGTCTTATCCTGAAGGAGACAAAGCAAGTCCATTTGCCAGTGACCCTGGCAGTTTCTGCTGCTCCAGGTCCACAGCAGCTAACCCCATTTGTCAGTAGGTTTCAGATTCCAAAGAGGTCCCAGGGTGATGTAGCTGAGTACCTGGGATGGAGCTGAGGGGTGCTGGTCATCAGTTTTGTTGACTGAGTTCCCCAAACATGAGGACACTTGTTATAACTCGGCCCTTTGCTGGTTAGCTTTGCAGATGGGCCTCTCTGTGTGGCTTTTTTCCTCTACTGATTGGAAGAGTGGGGGGTCGGGGTGGGGAGGATGAATAATAAAAGCTTCAGCACCCCACTGCCCACCCACCCTGCTGTACCCCCTGGTCCAAGCCACCATCACTTCTCACTCAGCTGACCACACAGTCTCCCTGCTTTCTCTCCCCATCTTTGTGTGTTAATCATGCTTTTTATTTTCTATATTCTGATGTTTTGACATCTTAGGGCCTCAAAGATCCTGGAGGGCACTCCCCTTCCAGGGTTAATCAGTAAATAACTCACCTGCCAGTGTACTTTCTGTGTGCAAACCAAGCAATCCAGAGCCATTAATCCACCTGCCCTAATCACTCCAGAGCCAAATACCAGACAACTGGGGACAGTCCCTATGTTCAGAGCCTGGAGAAATTACTCAGACTAGCCAATCCTCAGCCTGGTGACCCTGCCTCACCTGTTCCTTCCTATGGAAACCACAATAAAGACTCTTACCCACATTTTCCCCTCACTCTTGCCTCATTATTGACCCTGGTGCTTTCCCATTTGGCTCCCCAGGTGTGGTGTACCCCCTCTTCTTGGAGTCTGTGAGTATAACAGAGTCTAATCTTTTCAAAGGCAGTTGTCTCCTGATCTGTTTGCCTTGCCACACCTAAATAATAATAAAACCTATATTTTAGGGACTTCCCTGGTGGTGCAGTGGTTAAAACTGTGCCCTTGGGCTTCCCTGGTGGCGCAGTGGTTGAGAATCTGCCTGCTAATGCAGGAGACACGGGTTCGAGCCCTGGTCTGGGAAGATCCCACATGCCACGGAGCAGCTGGGCCCGTGAGCCACAGCTGCTGAGCCTGCGCGTCTGGAGCCTGTGCCCCGCAACGGGAGGGGCCGCGATAGTGAAAGGCCCGCGCACCGCGATGAAGAGCGGTCCCCGCACCGCGATGAGGAGTGGCCCCCGCTTGCCGCAACTAGAGAAAGCCCTCGCACGAACCGAAGACCCAGCACAGCCAAAAATAAATAAATAAATAAATAAATAAATAAATAAATAAATAATTAAAAAAAAAAAAAAAAAAAACTGTGCCCTTCCAATGCAGGGGGTGTGGGTTCGATCACTGGTCAGGGAACTAAGATCCCACATGCTGCGGGGCCAATAAATAAATAAATATAAGTGTGACAAAAATTTTTTTAAAAACCTATATTTTAAAAGTCTCCCCAATCTGTTCCTCCTCTTGTAGAAAAATGTGCCTGAATGATCTTCCCTAAATCAACTCTGATCATCTTCCACTGTGTCACCCCTACTTGAAACCTTTCAGTGGCATCCCATTGGTCTTAGGATAACATGAAAAATCCTCCCTGTGGTCTCCAGAGATCTGTATAATTCAGCCTGTTTTCTCTGACCTCTACTCCTTGGTCCTACCTCTGGGTCTTTGCACTGGCTGTTCTCTCTCCTCCTCCTCTGTCTGTGTGGGACTCTCCTGGTCCTCAGACCTCCCTCAGGGAAGTCTGTCCTGACTACTCTTCCCTCCAATCATTCTTTATCTTGGCACCCTGTCTGTTTCCCTCTCAAGATTCATTCATTTGCAAATGTATAATGATTTCTTGTTTACTAGTACATTAACCGTCTTCCCAGCTAGGGCATCTACTTCAGGAGGGCCGGTGTATTTTATCTCCTATTGTATCCCAGCCTTCAGCACATAGTCAGCACTCAATAAACTTATTAAAATACTGAAGGATGATGGTGCCAGGCTCTCTGAGATGTTCTATTAACTCCTTTAGTCTCCATGGCAACCCTGTGAGATAGGAATTACCATCTCCCTTCTACCAGCAGGAAACTGAGACCCAGAGAAGTAAAGTAACCTAACCTCATAGCTACTGGATGGGGTGGGCAGGGGATTCACACCCAAATCAGTCTGTTGGCAGAGTTGGGCTCTTCTTTCTATGACAATCCCCCTCTCTTCAGACATTAAATGCTACCCTGTAATAGTCACACTTAGGTGTAAGCTTCCTTTTCAGTCTGATAGATTCACGAACTCAGGGGATAAATATCCAGAAGCTGAGATGAAAAGAAATCAAGTCTTTACCCTAATCAAGTCTCAGACCCTAATTTAAGGTACTGAGGTGAATTACATGATGGTACAAGTGAGATCTTTGGGTTGACAGCTATTTCCTCAAGCTCTTATCTTCTTTCAATAGCAAAATTATGTAAAACAAATGTTCCCTGCTATTTTGGTAAATTATATGCTATATATACACAACAAATGCCAAGAAATGAGCCAGCTTGTTTCGAAGCCCTCATCTATTTAACATATGCCACTGCTATTTTCTTTTTCTGTCATATTACTTTTTTTTTTCCCTTGGGAAATCTTGGCTCATGTAGCTGATAACTGCTTTCAGGAACCCAGTCGATTCAAAATGTAGTCTGGCTTTCTGAGTATAATTTAATGTCAGAGGTCTCTCTTTACTTTTGTCTTAAAACAAGTTCTAATAAATAAAGGGCCCTGGCTTCTAGTGAATTGCCAGAGAAGGAATGTGGACACATCCTGGTTTAAAACTCCAGGGAGCTAAGCCATTTTCTCAAAGTCGAATTTCACAAAGGTCAGTGTACTCCACGCTCAAGGCAGAAAGGTGACTTGAACCAAGCTGGGTTAGAGGAAAGCCAATATTGACGCCATGCTCCTCAGTTTCCCGTTCATCAATCTCAGTTAATCTTCACACGGTCCTGCAAGCCTGTCCTCATCCCATTTCACAGCCGAACGAGTCTGTAACATGCTTAGCTGATGTTACAAGATCAACAAGAGCTCTGTGAATAGTCGCTATTGTGATTTATATTGATTATTTAACTAATAGATGTGCAGGTTAAAAAATTTACATATTGCAGCGGGATCCAAAATGAAAAGTTAAAAAAAAATGTCTTTCCCTTAAAACTCCCCATTCCCATCCAATCCTCCTTCCCAGAAGCAACCAGTCTTAGGCTTCTTAAGTATCCTTCCAGAATGTTCGACTGTAGAAGCAAAAATATTCTTGAGCCCACTTGAACATGCACACAAATTCCCTAGGGACCTGGTTAAAATGCAGATGCTGATTCAGTAGATCTGGGTCAGGGCCTGAGACTCAGCATTTCTACCACATCCCTAGGGGAGGCTAGGGCCTCTAGTTCGAGACCACACTTAAGTCTTAGTACTGAGGACCTACATCACGGGACCATAGTCTAGCACGTTTAATAAGGAGCCCCAGCAGGAATTCCCTGGTGGTCCAGTGATTAGGACTCAGCACTCTCACTGCCGGGAGCCCTGGTTTGATACCCGGCTGGGGAACTAAGATCCCGCAAGCTGCATGGTGCAGCCAAAAAAAAAAAATGAGCCCCAGCAATCTTTTCCTGCTGGTTCTTGCAACCAACATGTGTGTGTGTTTATTGTGTGTGTGTGTGTGTGTGTTTATTGGGTTAAAATATACACAATAAAATTTACCATTTCAACAATTTAAATTGTACAGTTAGCGGTATGAATTACATTCATAATGTTGTGTTACCTTTCCCGCCATCCATCTCCAGAATTTTCTTATCTTTCGCAACTGAAACTCTGTACCCGTTAAACACTAACTCCCCATTCCCCTCCGCACCACCCCCCATCACCTGGTGACCACTGTTGTACTTTCTCTCTCTGTGAATTTGACTCTTCTAGGCCCTCTCAGATAGGTGGACTCATACAATAATTGTCCTTTCGTGTTGGGCTTATTTCATTTAGCACTATGTCTTCAAAGTACATCCATGTTGTAGCACGGGTCAGAATTTCCATCCTTTTTAAGACTGAATAATATTCCATTGTATGGATAGACCACACTTTGTTTCTCCATTCATCCACTGATGACCACTTAAGTTGTTTCCACCTTCGGCTAATGTGGTACAGATCAATATAAATAAAAATTTTTTTTAACATTTTCTGTAGTGGATGTGCCGTCATCTGTCTAATTACTCCTTTCCTGAAGATTGTTTCTGGTTTGGTATCACCGCAGCAAAGCTGCAAAGAGTGTGCTAGCGCCAGAAGAGAATACAGCAGAGTGGCTGGGAGCAGGGACACTGAAATCCGATGGCTTTGCCGAAGCCTGGACACTTACTGTGTGACCTTGGGCAAGCTGCCAGCCCCTCTGTGCTTGAGTGTCCTCATCTGTAAAAAGGGGACAATGAAAGTGGGAATAAATAAGATAGTTGATGCACAGTGCAAACACTAGACTTGACACACGCAAGCTAACAATCCACATCTGCCGTTATTTGTAGGGTAAATCGTTGCCTGCTGTGCCTGTCCCCACAATGAACTGCCAGCAGAACGCATTCTGGGTGGGAGCTCAAAGCACTGAAAAATTTGAAAGATAACACAGATTACCTTCCCAAAAGGTTGCAGTGGTCGCTATTAGTCACAGAAGGAAGCACAGAGCCTTGGACGGTCCTGGAGGAGAGGATGTGACGAGAGGGAGAGTGTCAGGCCACATAGCCATCTCCTTCTGTGACGTTTCCTGCAGAGTCAGGGGCGAGCCATGGGCCTTCCCCTCACCCCTGAAAAGGCATTGATGATGCACATAAATGTTCATTTCCTTACCGCGCTTAATAATTCTCGACATTCTATCTTCTACAAATACCTTGGGGGACTGTTTATGTTTTTGATTTGGGAGGTTGCTTCCTGGGGACAGGGTGTCCTACTCCTTTGTTGTTCCCTCCCTGGAACCCACTTCGCACCACCCCTTGGTGGCTTGCAGAGTTGAAATGTCACCCTCCACCCCCGCTAGCCTCTCACTGCATCAGGTTCGCTTTATTTGCAGCTTTTCTCACAATGTGCAGGAATATCTATGTAGTAATATATACATCCACATGTATTATATTTAAATACATATTTATTTATATTTACAAATATATTTAGAAACATTAATTTATATATTGATCTATAAATATATAAAATAATGTATAAATATTATATATAAATTTATAACTATATACAAATATATAATTATATACATATGTAATTATATATAAAAATTACAAAATACATGTGGATATATACATAAAATTTTTTATTGAGGTATAGTTGATTTACAGTATTATGTTGGTTTCAGGTGTACAACATAGTGATTCACAACTTTTAAAGATTAGACTCCATTTATATTATTATAAAATATTGGCTGTATTCCCTGTGCTGTATAATATATCCTTGTTGCTTATCTATTTTATACATAGTAGTTTATATCTCAATCCCATAACCCTGTCTTGTCCCTTCCCCCTTCCCTCTCCCCACTGGTAACCACTTGTTTGTTCTCTATATCCATAGGTCTGTTTCTTTTTTGTTACATTCACTAGTTTGTTTCATCTTTTAGATTCCACATATAAGTGATAACATACAGTATTTGTCTTTCTCTGTCAGACTTATTTCACTAAGAAGTAATAATATCCATGGTAGTGCTAAGGGTTGAGGGTTTGGGGCTTTTGGGGGGAGGGGGAATGGCAAAATACACATAAGATAAAATTTACCATTTTAACCATTTTTAAGAGTACAGTTCTGTGGTATTAAGTGCTTCACGTTGTTGTGCAACCATCACTACCATCCATCTACAGAAAGTTTTTATCTTCCCAAACTGAAACTCTGTACCTATTAAACACTAAGTCCCCATTCCTTCCTCTCCCAGCCCCTGATAACCACCATTCTACTTTCTGTCTCTGAATTTGACTACTCTAAGTATCTTATATAAGTGGAATCATGCAGTATTTGTCTTTTGGGGACTGGCATATTTCGCTTAGCATAATGTCTTCAAGGTTCATCCATATTATAGCATGTGTCAGAATTTCCTTACTTTTTTGTTTTTGTTTTTTGTTTGTTTTTTGGCTGTGCAGCTTGTGGGATCTCAGTTCCCTCACCAGGGATTGAACCCGGGCCCTTGACAGTGAAAGCACGGAGACCTAACCACTGGACCGCCAGGGAATTCCCCTTTCCCTTCCTTTTTGAAACTGAATAATATTCCATTTTACGTATAGACCGTATTTCGCTTGTCCACTCATCCCCTGATGGACACCTAGGTTGTTTTCACCTTTGGGCTATTGTGGATAGTGCTGCTGTGAACATGCACGTACCTTCACAGTGTTGTACAACCTTCACCTCTACCTAATTCCAGAACATTTTCATCACCCCAAAAGGAAATTCTGTACCCATTAGGCAGTCACTCCCCATCCCTCTTTCCCCAGCCCCTGGCAACCACTGATCTGCTTTCTGTCTCTGTGAAGTTGCTTCACATAAATGGAATCATACATGTGTGACTCTCTGTGTCTGGCTTCTTTCACTCAGCATCGTGTTTCAAGGTTCATCTGTGTTGTAGCTTGTGACAGTGATTTGAGGACTTTTTACAGTAGTTGTGCTGGAGGCTGCTCACAGCTCTAGTGGGCAGATTGTTAAATATTCAGAACATCTCAGAGCCTGTTATTTAACCATTGAGAGCTTAAAATTGGTCCCAGTGGGAGTATTTACCCCACAGATATTGGCAAATGCTACACATCAGTATGGTTTGGGGGGTTTGAGACAGTTTATGGGCACTGGCTTCAGAGCGTCCCCATAATCCCCATCAGCATCCCTCCAAAGCTATCCCCAAATAAATTTTGGGGTGGCCAAAAACTTCGTTCGGGTTTTTCCATCATTTCGTGGAAAAACCCGAACGAACTTTTGGGCCAGCCCAATACATACTCTGAATAAAATGGTGCTCTTGCTGTAAAAGTGTTGCTTAAGTGAAGCCCCAGATTCCAACTTCATGCCAGATATCTAAGCCTAAGGCAGTCTGTCTCCTGGCCTTTGCTCCCAGGTGACACCTGCCTTCCAGCTGCAAAGGACGCCCCAGCTCTGGACTGCAGGGATGTCTGAGTCCTGTGCCACAGGGGTTCTGGGCCTCTCGGGTGAGGAGGGTAAGCTGCAGGCGCCCAGCTCAGCCAACAGAGTAGGAGCCTGCGCCCCTCAGCACTAGGGGTGGGGAAGGTGGGGTGGGCAGAATTGTTTGCCTGCCTCTGATGCGCTAATTCGGTCGCTGAATCAGCCAGAGCAGCACCGCCTGGGAACGTGCTGGAAATGCAAAATCTCAGTCTCCAACCGAGACTTTCTGAGTCAGACGCTCTTGGAGTGGGGCCCCGACTTCTGGGTTGTGACCAGCCCCACAGGGATTTTGAGGCTCCATCCAGCTCAAGAACCCCTGCACAAACGTGACAACCTGAAGAGCTGTCAGCCAGGCTGGAATCGAGCTGTGCCTTTCGATTCCTGCTCCAGGTCACATCATTATCCACTGTCTGGCAAGCCCACCCACACAGGGCAGCTGAGTTCGGGCTTCACATTCATTCCCCAGACACAGGTGAATGCCCGCGAGAGGCACTGATGCTTAGTGATTAGGACCCAGGGCTCTAATACCAAGGACACCCAGGCTGAAGCCTCAGTTCTTTCAAGCTGTGTGACCTCAGGCAAGTGTCTTAACCTCTCTGAGCATTTGTTTTCTCATCTGTACAATGGGGATAATAACATTAACTAATTCATAGGTTGATCATCAGGGTAACTAACAGGAGATAATGTAAAAGGCATAGCTCTTAGCATTTAGTAAGTGCTCAATAAATAGCTGTATGGTTGGAGGGCTATTATTTGTAGCAGATACCCTTGGTGCCTGTCGCAGATTCCCTTTACCAGATTGATCATCCCCCAGCTGCTGCCAATCATGGGTGCTCACAGCTCACAGCTGCAGTCATCTCTGGAGGGTTTCCCTTGACTGAGGGGAGCCACTTCACCTGGGGATACCTGGGAAGTTATGCCTTCCATCCCTGGGGTGGCATGACCAGTGATTGACTGATTCGAGCCCAGCCCCCAGACCTCTGGGTGGGACAATCTCCATGGTACAATTCACACTCCAGAGCTCCCTGTGGGATCACATTTCATACAATGGAACATTATTCAGCCTTTAAAAAGGATGGAAATTCTGACACATGTAACAACATGAATGAACCTTGAAGATGTTATGCTAAGTGAAATAAGCCAATCACGAAAAGACAACTACTGTATGATTCCACTTATGTGGGGTCCCTAGAGTAGTCAAATTCATAGAGGCAAAAAGTAGAATGGTGCTTGCCAGGGGCTGGTGGGGAAAGGGGATTGGAAGTTAGTGTTTAGTGGGTACAGAGTTTCAGTTTGGGAAGATGAAAAAGTTCTGGAAATGGACAGTGGTGATGGTTGCACAATATTGTAAATGTATTTAATGCCACAGAACTCTACACTTAAACAGGGTTACAATGTTGAATTTAATGTTATGTGTATTTTACCACAGTTGAAAAAAAGAGAATCCCATTTTAAGCTCTGCTTCTAAGGAATTCGACCTGTGACAAAACTATTACACCTAATTTATAGCAAGGTAAACTGAGGCTCAGAGTGACTATAGGTATATCTTATGCTGTGGGGATGGTAATGGTCACCACCTCTCAGGGTTATTGTGAGGGTGAAGTCAAATAACGATGCCTGTAGAGAGCACTGATCAAGGAAGAGTATTAACGATGAAAATGTGAGAGATGGAGACTGGAAAAGAGACATGGTGGCTTCAACTGAATTACGGTCAAAAGTTGGCAATTTCATGTGGTTCAACCTATTAGTAGTGTCTGGTCTTTAAGCTGGACAGCAGAACCAAAGACATTTTTCTCATTGTTATCTATTCAATCTTATATTCTTTAAATATTTCAAAATAAAAGATTTTGGATGGGGGGAATGGAGTAAATGGGGAGTAATGGAAGGGTTTGAACGGTATCCTGTCTTTGGCCAGAAACACAAGGCTTTGATCAGACAGACTTGGGGTTGAACCCTGGCTCCATGCCTCTTTAGCTCTGTGACCAGGGGTAAGTCCTGTGACTTCTGGGGCCTCAGTTTTCTTGTCTGTAAAATGGTGATAATAATACCAACCTCATAGAGCTGTCATGCAGAACAAGTGCATGGAAAGCAACACCTAGAACGAGGCACAGATGCTGCTAGACGGTGGTGGGCGTGTTGGAGATTGCAGTGGTGGTGGTGGATGGGATGGAGTGTTTGCTCCAAGCTTCAATCCCAGCCAATCCGCCTGCAAACCCTGTGCTCTACGCTCTGCCGCGTATTTCCAACCCAAGATGAGATTGACAGCTGGAGCTTTCCAAGCCCAGCCTTGCCATCAAATGGAGTTTCAGGTATTTACAAAATTGCCGTGATTTCATCTGTCTTTTCTCCAAATTCACAAGCAGGGAGTGTTCCCCAGGCTTCTGGAATCTGAAGATTTACCCTTTCTATGCCAGAGTACCAGTTATTCTTGGTGAAATGTATGGAATAATGCAATAATTAATTGATGATGATGATGTTGATAGCAATATTTTTTACTTAGAAATTTGTCCATTTTTACCTTTTAAAAACGTTGCCCAGATTTGCCCTCCCGTCCCTCATCAGCCCTCGGCCCTTCATGCCCATGTCATCGCAGACTCCTTTTTTCAAAGCTCTGGGAGAAATGGGCATTACTCATTCCATAGGACTCTCTCCTGGGAGGGTAGGGACTCATCTCTCCTGTTACTGCCGTCACCCTGAAACCTACCACAGGGCTGGCAGAGAGCAGGAGTTTTGTGTTTGGGGGTGAGGAAGTTGGAGGAGACACGTATTTTTGCCTCTGAGTCCCAGATTAAGAAGTTGCTGCTCAGAGAAGTCAAGGTGTTTCCCAGAGTAACAAGAAGCAGCACAGTGTGAAGGAATGTATTGTGTTGAGAGTGGAGTCCATGGGGTCTCAAACTCAAATGCCTACAGGGCCAGACAAAGGGGACAAAGTGCCAAGTGAGTGGAACACAGAGCAAGTGTAAAGATAAGTGGCAGGAGACTGTCAGGGCTGGAGGTTATCTGGAGAACACGAGACTGTGGTCACCTGTGCATCGTGTGTCCCATCTACAGGGGATACACTGCCCTGGTCTAGCCATGTTGGTCCCTTATTAGAATGTGTGCCCCAGATGGTCAGATATTCTACTTTTGAAAGAGATGTCAGGAATCTGGATTTTTATGTGAATTCTCCTAATTTTAAAACATTGGCATCCACTTTAAATAAATTAAAAAAAAATACTGTGTGGGCAACTTTTGGTGGGCATAATGTAACCCTTAGGTGACCAAATTGTTACTTCCATTAGATATAGATAGAGGAACGTAAGTTCTGAAACACATGTACTTCCAACCAGTTTTTAGGTCTAGCGCAAGGATATCCTCATTCACATAACTTGCCATGTGAACAGGGCTCCCCCTGGAGTTGTGCAGTGCCCAACCCATCCAACTGTACTAGGCAGCCCTTAAAGTTGTCACCCTCCCCACAGTCCAACTCAACAGAATTGCCCACCCCCACCTCTCCTCCACCCATTCTACTCTCTAGACCATGAGAGAAAGCTTGTCACCTGTCTTGGACACAACAGCTATACTGCAAGGCCATTGAGGAGGAGTTCTAGCCATCATGACCAGATTTGCTCTGTCCTCTAGGGTGGTGAAATTCCGTCGCACAGGCGAGAGTGCAAGGTCAGAGGACGACACGGCTTCGGGAGAGCATGAGGTCCAGATTGAAGGGGTTCGTGCAGGCCTAGAGGCCGTCGAGCTGGATGATGGGGCAGCTGTGCCTAAGGAGTTTGCCAATCCCACCGACGGTGAGGGGACCCTGCAGTCGGGGCATCGGCCCAGGCTACAGTCAGGGGCTCTGAGGCACCAGGGTTGCCTCTCCAGGTGGTATGCTCAGAGGGATCTTGTGAAGGGGCAGGTAGGAGGGCCTGGAGGCCAGGGGTGACACTGGAAGTGTGGGGCTGGACCTACATGGCTTTCTTCAGCAGGCAAGGTTATATCATAATCCCTGACAGTCAACAACATTGACTAACACTTGGCTGAGGATGGCAGCCACAATGATGATGATGATGATGATGATGATGATGATGATGATGATGGTGATAGAGATGATGATGATGATGATGATGATGATGATGGTGATAGAGATGATAATGATGATGATGATGAGATGATGATGGTGATGGTGATGATGATGGTGATGGTGATGGTGATGGAGATGATAATGATGTTGGTGATGAGATGGTGATGGTGATGGTGATGATGATGGTAATGATGATGGTGATGGTGATGGAGATGATAATGATGTTGATGATGAGATGGTGATGGTGATGATGATGGTGATGGTGATAATGAAGGTGGTGGAGGTGGTGGTGGTGATGATGGTGATGATGATGATGATGAAGCTAGAGATGATGATGGTGCTGATGATAATGTAATGATGGTGGTGGCAATGGTGATTGTGAAGATGACAGTAGTGATTAGAGCAGCAGACACAGGCTGAGGATTTACTCTGTGCCAGGCACTGTTCTAAGCACTTTACACATATTACCCATTTAATCGTCACAACAGTTCCAATTGGAAGTATTACGATTATCTTTCCCATTTTCCAGGAGAGGACATGGAAGTACAGAAAGGTTAAGTATCTTGCCCAGGGTCACACAGCTAGAACTTAGCCAAGCTGGATTTACACCCAGGAAATCTGGCCTCAGAGCCCACATTCCTACCCATGACCCTGTGCTCCCTCTGAATACAGATGGTCAAACAAGAGACTTGAAGCGGTGCTAGGGGACCTGGTCTCCCCTCACCACCTGATGATACTGATGGATGAAAACATTCTATGCATTCCTGAAAGAGATTCCCAACAGGAGAGAGGATTAATGGCTTGAACCCAAGGCCTGTTGTTGGCAGATCTAAGGAGGCAATGACTGGGGAGGGAGGGGAGGCAGAGGTTAGAAGCAGTGGCTTCAGGCTCAGGCTGATCTGGGCTCAATTCCCAGATCTTCAGTGTGCCAGCTACATTAACAGTGGGCAAGTCCATGTCTTCCTCTGTAACATGGGGCTAAGACTGAGCCTTAACTAGTAGCTGTGACAGGGAGTAAATGAGATAATGTACATCAAAGCTCTTAGGGCAGTGCCTGACCCACAGGGAGCACTCAATAAATACACCATTATATTATTACTGTTACTGTTCTTATTATTGATGATGTTATAGGACTCACTCTGCTTTCTCCTCAGTATTTTTACTGAAGGAAACCAGACCCTGCTGGTGTGATAAACACCAGCTCATACTTCTAGAGAAAATTATGATTGCTATAAGGGGCCCATGATTGAAATTCTAATGAGATGACAACTCCCAGCGGAGGCTGATGAGATCCTCAGAGGCCCCACAGGAAGGCCACCCAGCATGCTCCTGTAGTATTTTTATTTTTTAGTTAACCTTTTATTTTGGACTTTTTTTTTTTTTTTTTTTTTTGACCTTGCTGTGCAGCATGCGGGACCTTAGTTCCCCGACCAGGAATTGAACCTGTGCCCCCTGCATTGGGAGCACAGAGTCTTAACCACTGGACTGTCAGGGAAGTCCCTGGATTATTTTGAATTTACAGAAAAGTTGCAAAGATAGCACAGAGAGTTCTCATATACTCTTTTTTTCTTTCTCAAAATCTTTTTTGTTTGTTTGTTATTTTTTCATATGCTCTTCATACAGCTTCCCCTAAAGTTAACATCTTACTTAACCACGGCACACTTGTCAAAACTAAGAAATTAACACCGGTGCAATGCTATCCACGGAACTCCAGACTTCATTCAGATTTCACCAGTTTTCCCAGCAGTGCTGTTACAGGAACCAATCCAGCACACCACATTGTATTTAGTCTTTTCGTCTTTCTCAAAACACTTATGAGCTTCTAAATTATATCCTTATTTTTTTCTGAGTATACAAATAATATGTGTTTATTTAGAAAGCATTCAGACATGATCAAAATGTACAAAAAAGTGAATGCTGACAGGTAACCCTGTTGACAGTCTGTGGACACTTAATATTACTTCCCGTGGTCCATCTTGCTTTGTTTTCTTTAAATTAACAATGTACTGTATGCATCTTTCTATATCTGCCCATTTTTAAACAGATGGGTTGTATTTCATAATGTAGATATATAAACATTTATATATAATATATAAAATAATTTAACCAGTTCCCTGTTGATAGACATTCTGGGTTGTCCAATTTTTCCTTTTGTAGAAACGATGTTGCATTGGACTTTGCAGCAAGATATACCTTCATGCTTGCTGGAAGGTTTTTCTAGGATAAGTTCTAGAAGCAGCATGCACTGCCTTTAAAGAGCTTGGCCAGGGACACCCCCCCCAGGCCCCCCACACTAGGACAACTGCAAGATGCACTGACTCCTTCCTTCACCTCCCCCTTCTCCTTCCCAGATACTTTCATGGTGGAAGATGCGGTGGAAGCCATTGGTTTTGGAAAATTTCAATGGAAGCTCTCTGTTCTCACCGGCTTGGCTTGGGCAAGTATCTCTGGGGACAGTGACCTCACCTTCAGTTTCCAAGGAACACCGGTGCTGCTCAACTGTCTTTCCATGGTCTACATGGAAGGACACAGCTCCTTCCACATAGAGCCTTTGCTTGAATCAGCAGAGTTTGGGTTGAGTGACCCTGGGTGATAATGAAGGTCTGGGGGTTGGGGGCTGCGGAGGTTAGGTGTGGTTGACAATTGCCCTCAAGGAGAAGTTGAAGCTTCTGGTTAATTAAGTGGTTCTCAACCCTTTGAGGCTCAGGGCTACTATAAGATTCTGATGTCATCTGTGAGGCTCACCGTAGAAAAACATGCACAGATCAAAATGTGCCTTCTGTTTTAAGGGGCTCGTGATCCCTCGTCAAACTCCCTTAATCTACCTAAAGCAAATAATGCATCTAGACCATTAATACAACTGAAATTGATTTTTGTGACTAGTGCAAGACTGAGATTTAACTACATAGTTTCCCAAACAGTCATCAATTTCACCACATCATTTTTCCCACTAATTTGCAGAGCCGCCTTTATCATCCACCACATTCCCACGGCTACATGGGTTTGCTTCTGGACTCTCATTTCTGTGCCATTGCTCTGTCTGTTTAATCCAGTAAAGGTACCACTATATTTAATTACCAGGGCTTCCTAGAATGTTTTAGTAATGTTAAAAGGTCACTCATTAACTATGCTGACAATTCTACATGAACAATGATCAAAGAGAAACTAGTTTTTAATTGAGCTATAAGAGAAAAGGTCATTGTCTCTCTACCTCTATAAAAATGTTTTTCTGATTTTCGAAATATGATATTGTACCACTTCATTCGGGGAGTGCCCCTAAGTTTTTTCAAACACGGGAGAACACACACACACACACAGAATGTTGAGTGTCTAGTTGTCCATTCCTGCGTGGCACCACACTGTTTTAACTACCGGAGCTTTCAGTGTGTTTTTAAAATTTAATTTATCTATTGTATTTTTGGCCGCTCTGCAGTGGCATGCGGGATCGACATGCAGGATCTTACTTCCCCGCCCCGGTCAAACCCGTGCCCCCTGCATTGGGAGGGTGGAGTCTTAACCACTGGACCTCCAGGGAAGTCCCAACTTTCAGTGTGTTTTGATGTGTGATGGGGCACTCAGCGGAAGGTAGAAGAGGGATTTTTGTACACACA
The DNA here is from genome assembly GCF_949987535.1 of Balaenoptera acutorostrata. Classification (NCBI taxonomy): domain Eukaryota; kingdom Metazoa; phylum Chordata; class Mammalia; order Artiodactyla; family Balaenopteridae; genus Balaenoptera; species Balaenoptera acutorostrata. The sequence goes on along the minus strand of NC_080076.1, from coordinate 74,459,042 downwards.
CTCGCTTGGGGTCGTGGACTTGGTGAGGGGCCAGCCGTCCCCGGCCCGGGCAGCATCCTGGCCTCATGATGTGTGCTTGCTCCCTGCAGATGGCCGACGCCATGGAGATGATGATCTTGAGCATCCTCGCGCCGCAGCTGCACTGCGAGTGGCGGCTGCCCAGCTGGCAGGTGGCGTTGCTGACCTCGGTAGGCAGCCCAGCAGCTCTTTCCTGTTGTGCACATTTCTGGTCCCCTGGCAGGGGGGGGGCGGTTCTGTAGGATGTCCCCCTCCTTCTTCTGATGCCAAGGACTCAGCAGAAAAGACTTAAACCCTGAATGGAAACACCATTACCTCAGATTCCTCCTCCCGTCTCCATCTCACGTATCCCGGCAGCTTTGCAGCCAACTCTAACCCCTCCTGGGGGTTCCAAATACCTGGGGGCCCCAGATATCCTGCTCAATTGCTAGGAAGCTGGAAAGCACCTGATCGTATCACTTAAACCTTATAAGCCTCACTCTTCCAAAAAGGAGATGCCAGTTCCTCCCACATGAGGGTGACTTGAGGATTGGAAACAACATAGTACATGTTCAATAAATCATAGGAGCTGCTGTTCCCTGGAACTAAGGCTTGGAGGAGCATGAGTCAGACGCTTAATTTTTGTCAGAGATAGTTCAACAGCAATCTTCTAAAAGGGAGGGGAATGGCCAGGCTGGATAAGAGGAGAAAAATTTTTTTTTTTTTTTTTTTAAAGGATTTTCTTATTTATTTATTTATTTATTTTATTTATTTATTTTTGGCTGTGTTGGGTCTTCGGTTCGTGCGAGGGCTTTCTCCAGTTGCGGCAAGCGGGGGCCACTCTTCATCGCGGTGTGGGGACCGCTCTTCATCGCGGTGCGCGGGCCTTTCTCTATCGCGGCCCCTCCCATCGCGGGGCACAGGCTCCAGACGCGCAGGCTCAGCAATTGTGGCTCACGGGCCCAGCTGCTCCGTGGCATGTGGGATCTTCCCAGACCAGGGCTCGAACCCGTGTCCCCTGCATTAGCAGGCAGATTCTCAACCACTGCGCCACCAGGGAAGCCCAAGAGGAGAAAAATATTGATACCCACAAAAGCTAATATTTATTGAGCATTTACAGTGCAAATGCCTTTCTATACACTGTATACAATATATGGGCAATATACATTGTGCTTTTTAATCCTCACAGCGCTATGAGGTGGGTACTATTGTGAGCTGAGGAAGATGAGTGCAGAGAGGTTAAGTCACTCACAAAAGGTCACACAGCCTAGCTAGTGGCAGAGTCATTGCTGACTAGGAATGCCTCCCAGAATGCTGTTTTTCTATGGACAACTGTTCTAGAATGGCCTGAGTGCCTTTGGCCTTTGGCAACAAGGCAGTAAGGAACTTCATAAGCACATACATCTGGATTTTTGTGGTTTAGTTACCTTGAGATGTGTGACCTTGAATGAGACGTTTTCGGCTCTATTTCATCATCTGCAAAATGGGGGTGATAACGCCTGTTTGACTTCGGATGGTCAACAAAATCCCTAGAGTGCCTAGCACATAGTAGAGGTCAGGTAAATGATGCTTCTTTCTTATATTCCTCATTCTCACTAATACCTCCTAAGGAATCATCACAGGTCTGTGTTTTTGTGATGCGAGGCCTTTTTGATCCCTTGTCATTGGTTCCTAACAGCCACCATTTATCAACGAGCACTTATATGCCAGCATCTGTGCTAGGGGTTTTCCATGCTTTACCTCTTTAACCCTCTCAACCTATGAAAGAGGTGCTCTTATTACTGCTCCCATTTCTACAGATAAGGACACTAAGTCTCAGACAGGTGCGATGACTTGCCCAAACTCACACAGCCTATCAGAGGCGGAGGCAGGATTGAAATCAAGGCCAGGCAGACTCAGAGCCCCTGCCCCCAGCTTACTGCCCTGGATCACTTTCCTATGGTATCAGGTTTGGACTCATGGGCTAGTAAAGCAGTGAAGTTCCATGGCCAAGTTTTTTGCAGAAAAGTTAGGGCACTGCAGGAGCTGCTTCAGCTGCATAAAGTACAGAAGAAGGATGAGAGTGACCATCGTTGCTGTCACAGGCGATACTGTGTGAGATTACCGTAATTACTGTGATATATAACCCATACTCTTCGGTGCCTAGGTCTCCCTTGGGAGAGTGAGAATGGGGGAAAACGGGTGTTTACAGGGATGCTTAACTCTTTCGGGATGTAAGGATATCATTTAGCACATGACTAAGGCCACACTTTACCCCAAGACAGTAATCATCAAACACTTTTGCTCTCGCTAATCTAGAAAAGAATTGTGTAAAAACTATGCAGCCCCCAGGAGTCTCACAAGTTTTTAAATTGACGTTAAAACTTTAAAATTATAGTTGCAGCTTATATAATTTCTGGAGTATTGAAATATTAAAAGTTCAAATAAAATTTTCATATCACTCTTCATTTTTTATTTTTTTTAATTAATTAATTTATTTATCTATTTATTTATTTTTGGCTGCGTCAGGTCTCCGTTGCTGCGCATGGGCTTTTTCTAGTTGCGGCGAGCGAGGGCTACTCATTGTTGTGGTGTGTGAGCTTCTCATTACGGTGGCTTCTCTTGTTGCGGAGCATGGCTCTAGGCGCTCGGGTTTCAGTAGTTGTGGCTTACGGGCTCTAGAGCGCAGGCTCAGTAGCGCACGAGCTTAGCTGTTTGGCGTCATGTGGGATCTTCCCAGACCAGGGCTCAAACCCATGTCCCCTGCACTGGCAGGCAGATTCTTAACCACTGCGCCACCAGGGGAGTCCCATATCACTCTTCTTAATGTGTCCAATGGAATTGAAATATTTATCTGCTACCCACCATCACCTGTGTAAAAATAACATGAATAAGCTCTTCAGAAGAATTTGGAAATTTTGCATTGTCTTGTTTTCTTCTTGAACTGGTATTTTCATTCCATTTCTCCATATAATTTTATCTTATTGTAATGTTTTATTATGCTTGAAAGTACTTCATTTGTCACCCTATCATAATTTTTGTGACATTTTAAGTTATTGTTTTTAATTTTCTGAGATCATAAGGCTCTGAGTATTAAAATTTTTCTCCTGCAGTAAATTATCATGATAATTTTTAGTAATAAACAACAGATCAAAACAAGATACAATTAATTTTGATAAATAATTGCTAAACATAAGTCACTTTATCAGGAACACACCTCTTCATGAGGGCTACGGAGTGTTTCCCAATTATGTCATGCATTCTTGAATCATTACATATTGCTAAAATGAGACAGGGTTCAGCCACTATGCTACTCCTATTTTTCATATTTATTGAATGGATACAAATATGAAAGGCTTTGTTCACATATAAAAACTTTGGTGGGAGGGAACTGAAGGAGTTTTGTAATAACTCAATAAACTAATGCCACTTGATGTTTTTCAACAACTTCCAAGTTTCATGCTGAAGAGCGCACAGCAGTCGTTTATGAAAAATTATTTTTAGTGATCTAATTTGCTGACAGCTTGATTAAGCTGTCCTGCAATTTGGTTAAAAATAATAAAATGGAATTGGAATCAAGATGACTTGTGAAAGGATTTGTAACTGTGTCATTGGTGTCCTTCTGGAGGCATCCTGGAGGGTTTAACCTCAAAGCAATGCGCTGTGAGGTGCATTGGGAGGATGCGGTAGGGAGAAGTGGGGGAGGGGTGGTTGAGAAAGGGAGGAGGGAACTGGTGAGACCCCTAACCTGTTCTCAGGAAAGAATCTCTATGGAAGTTGAGGACTTGAAAATGAATTCCTTTAAAACTATCCAAATCTGCTTCTCCCTTGGGACACCTCTGTGTAGCCGGTTTGGACCCCGCTGCTCTAGACCATGCCTGGAGGAATGCTTTTGGGTTCAGACCACACTAAGCAGTGCCATTCCCGTCTCTGGGCCTCAGTGGCCTTATATGTAAACTGGGGATAATAATAGTACCCACTCCTTAGGGCTGCTGTGAGAATTAGGTAAGACATATGTAAAAAGCATTCAGTGTGGTGTCTGACACTTGGTGAGTGCTCCGGAAAGGATAGAACAGTGAAGAGAGCTCTAGTCAGCCTGCTTGGGTTTAAGACCTGTCTCTACCCTCTCCTCCCTGGGATAAGAGCAGGTTTCTTAAAACTTCCGAGCCTCAAGCTACCCATCTATAAAATGGGTATGAGCATTCATAACTCATCTGCTCTGATCAAGGGTTAACAACGGAACAAGGACTTTGCCCAGCACACAGTGAGCACTCCATGGTTGCTGCCTCTTGCTAATGGCTTACAACTCCCATCCTAACCTCCTGTCTCCTGTTTTCGTATCCTCCAAACTCTACCTTGCAACCTTTAACATTTTTTTAGCCATAAGACATCTCTTGGGTTTGGTGAGAAATTGGTAAAATACTAGCTCTGCAGCCATGCAGCCTGATTCCAGCCTGGGCTGCATCACTTACACTTGTGTGACCCTGGCCATGTGACCTCCCCTCTCTGAGTCTCTGTTTCCTCATCTGTGAAATGGGGATAATAATAGCACCCGCCCCGTAGGATTGCTGTGAGGCTTAAACAGTAACATGAAGCATGTAGACTAGTATTTGCATCTTAACACGATCTCAGTAAAGCTTGCTTCATTCTTATTACAGGAGTGTGACGTCACACGTTCAATTTGGTGTTCCCTTTCTCTGCGATGCTCCGTGTCATTATCTAACAGAAACTGTCTTTGCCCACACAGGTGGTCTTTGTCGGCATGATGTCCAGTTCTACCCTCTGGGGAAACATCTCAGACCAGTATGGCAGGAAAACAGTAAGGCAACTTCTCCTAAGCTCGTGTCCTCTGGGTTATCTTTGTGATGGCATTGACAAAGTAGCAAAACTTGTGCTGACTGAGCATTTGGTGGGGGTCTAATTAATTCAGAGATACATTGAAGGGCAAAGAGAAGACGTTGCTCTGAGGCTGTGGACTCTTGAAATCACAGATCCCTAGTGGGGCCCAAGGATGTGCATTTCAGAACGTAGAAGATGCTATGGTGCCCACCCCCATCCCCTTGGCGCTCAATCTGTCTGTGCCTCAGTTTCCTCATCTGTAAATGGGATAATAATAGTCTTCCCCATAGGGCTGTTACGGGGAGTAAATGACCCTTGTGACAGAAAGCTCTTGACACAGAGGAAATGTTTCTTCAATTTCCATTATCCTTCCTATTTGCCAAGCTCACGGTGCCAATAAATGACAAGGCCAGTGTTAAAATGCAGGTGCATCTGGCTCCAGAGTTCACATCCTTCACCTTGACCTTGGCTGCTGGGAGACATCACTGAACGATTCCCTGGAATTCAGTTGATTAGTTGAACATTCATCCACCCCAGATAGATGAAGCCTGGAGGGGGCTGCCTGCAGAGGGTTCCTCCAGCTCTCCTGAGTAGCTTGCTAAATACCACACCCAACATAAAGCTGGCGTGACCGGAGAGAGAGAGAGAAAGTGCCACCAGATTGTACAGCCTCCTTCTCCCCAGCATGGAATTCTGGCCCAGCCTCATGGAGGATGGATCCGGCTCTAATTATAAAGCTTCCCCAGAACTCCTCCAGGACCAGCAGGCGAGCCAGACAGCTGGTGAGCCTTGGCAAGCTCGGAGAACCTCCTCTTAGCTCCTTGATCTGCCTTGGCTCAGCTGGGAGGTTTCTGTGAGGGCGTCTGCTGCGTGACTTTGCAGGAGAATCACATATGGCGTTAGGACTCGGTGGAACGCTTTGATTCCTACAGAAGTTTCTACAGCCTGGGGACTTGTGGCAGCCGCAGAAACGAAGGGCGACTGTGGGTGTGTGGCCTTGCGCAGATGGAGATAAACGCATCCGGGTTCAGAACGTAGCTCCCCCTGTCGAAGGAGGTAACCTTGAGCCAGCTGCTTTACCTCTCTGAGCCTCAGTTTTCCCATCTGCAAAACAGGGTTGACAACAGTAGGAGCTCAAAGGATTGCTGGGAGGATTAAATAAGAAAAAATATATAATACACTTAGAACAGTATTTACAGATGCATGGTTAGCCTGTGATCCGTGGTAACTACTTTTGGTTGGGACTCAAAAAAAAAAGATTTGGATTGTGATCAGGTCATCCTCTAGTTCAAAGGCTACAGGACCACGTTATCTCTAAGGAGGAAAAGGAGGTGGCTGGCAGGCACTGGGCCTCTCTTTTCAATATTTTGAAGATCTTCGGGTTTCCTTGCCCTGTGACTATTTTCCTTGTATTTGAGCAAGATTGGAGAGTACCAGGAGGCTTGAGTCAGACAGTCCTGCAGGTGACTGAGCAATGCTCATGGCAATGAGATCAGCGTGCTCCTTTGGGGTTGCAGGCCTGGCATCCAAGTGGCAGCAAGACTTTCAGCTTCTTAGAGCAAGAGCTTAAAGCCTTTCCAGGCTACAGGTGGCAAACAGGTGGGCCATGAGCCAAATGTGGCCCCCAGATGTGTATAATTTATCCCATGCAATGCTTTATGGAATTTTGAATCAGTTGCCTCTGTTTCAAAAATGACATATTTTTGCATAAAAATAAAAAGAGGTGTGGGTTTTTGGAAAGCTGGGTTATCTGGCAGCTTGGGATCCACACTCTGTGATGTTAGCTTTCGGCTGGAGCTGAGGCTGGCAAGGCAGGGCAAGTTCTCTTTCATTCACCCAGGCCCACCTGTCCTCGCTGCATTACACCTGCATCATGTGTGTATGTTCTCTGCCAGAGGTAATGGGGAGCCATCAAAGGTCCTGGAGAGGGGGAGTGGCTCATTCAAAGTACAGCTTTGGGCATTGGAAATCCTGGCTCCAGTTTTGACTCTGCTGATCCTGAACAAATCACTCAACTCTGTCGGCCCTCAATGTGCTGATTTATAAAGTGGACATGAAAATAACAACGTCTTTCCACAGGCCACTGTGAGGATCCAGTGTAATGATGGGGCTGCGATTTAAGAAATGCAAATGAAAGTTCCATGAAGTCAGAGACTCTGGCTGTCATGTGGCCTGCCCTAGCCCAGGACAAAGCCAAGTGCTTAGCAAACAGTAGGCTGTCAATATGTGCAGAGTGAATGGATGAATGAATGAATAATGTATATTAGGACCTCGACTGCCAGGCACACAACAGGTGCTCAATACATGTATAGTGAACAAATGAGTGAATGAATGAATGATACATTTCAGTACCCCTAGTGCTGGGCACACAGCAGGTGTTCGATACCTGTGTATTGAATGAATGAATAATATATATCAGTATCTCTAAGTGTCTGGCATACTGCAGTCACTCAATACATGCTTATTGTTGAATGAATAACTGAATGAGCAAATTAATGAATGTATAATATCTATCCATCTATCTCTAGAGCCTGGTATACAGAGGATGCTTAATAAATATGGAAGGAAGAAAGGGAGGGAGGGAGGGAGGGAGGGGAAACAATCTAAAAGGCAGAACAGATGTTAGGTAGAACGACAGCTGTAGTTAATGAGAAGCCCAAAGGACATTTCTGCAGAGTCCCCAAGCAGTGCTTAGATGGGGCTTGCTGGCAGTGCCGGTGCCTTTGCAATAGCTATAACAGTACTTCCAAATGGTTGCTGAGTCCTCATTTTCTGGGCAGCTGGAAAGCCCTGGCATAGGCGGGCAAATGCAGAGCCAGCTGCACTCTGCTATGACCTGACAGGACAGATCAGCCTGCTTGCCTTTGCTGCCTGGCATGGGGGCAGCCGGTGACCTCACTGGGATAGCACAGTTGCCAGCCCCGTGAGAGAGGCTTAGCTGCCATGTGCCAGTCTGGGTGCCCTCCTCTCTCCCCTCTCCTCTTCTCCTGCTGTTTTCCTTCTGTTCTTTTATTTTCTCTGCTGCTAATGATGTCTTGTTACTGATTCAAGACTCTTTGGGTTCCAAGGAAGAAAATCCCTATTAAGTTAGCTTAAGCCAAAAGAAAGGAACCAAGTATATGTGTGGCAGGTACCAATATCATAGCCCTGGGTTTAGGGGAACAGAAAGGTTGCTTTATTATTTATTAATTATTATTGTTATTTATTATTACAATAGATCCAGATTTTCCTGGACTTTAATAATTCCTGCTCCACCTGTTCTCTTATATACCTAATATCTTTATATCAACATTTTTTAAAATCCTTAAATGCGTGTTTTTTGAAAAGGAAACTTGATAGAGAGTCTTAAGTGGGAAATCAATAGCAATTGCACTAAATAGGAAATATCTGCTAAAATAAATACAAAGAAAACAATGTTATAAAATTCTAGCTGGGGGACTTCCCTGGTGACGCAGTGGTTAAGAATCTGCCTGCCAATGCAGGGGACACGGGTTCAAGCCCTGGTCAGGGAAGATCCCACATGGTGCGGAGCAACTAAGCCCCTGAGCCACAACTACTGAGCCTGCGCTCTAGAGCCCGCGAACCACAACTACTGAGCCCTTGTGCCACAACTATTGAAACCCGCACGCCTAGAGCCCGTGCTCCGCAACAAGAGAAGCCACTGCAATAAGCCCGCGCACCGCAACGAAGAGTAGCCCCTGCTCGCGTCAACTAGAGAAAGCCCACGCGCAGCAACGAAGACCCAACACAGCCCAAAATAAATAAATAAATTAATTAATTAAAAAAAAATTCTAGCTGGTATGGTTGCTCCACTGCCCTCTCTGTTAAAATGAGAGATTAGCAGATGTTTAAAAAGGTGTTAAAGACAGACCAGCAGGGACTTCCCTGGTGGCGCAGTGGTTAAGAATCCACCTGCCAATGCAGGGGACACGGGTTCAAGCTCTGGTCCGGGAAGACCCCACATGCCGTAGAACAGCTAAGCCCATGAGCCACAACTACTGAAGCCCGCGCAAATAGAGCCCTTGCTCTGCACAAGAGAAGCCACCGCAGTGAGAAGCCCGTGCACCACAGCGAAGAGTAGCCCCCGCTCGCCGCAACTAGAGAAAGCCGGCGGGCAGCAACGAAGACCCAATGTAGCCAAAAATAAATAAGTAAATTAATTAATTTAGAAAAAAAAAAGACAGACCAGCACCACATGGATACTTCCTCTTGGGCGTGATCAGACAAGTGAAGGTTAAAATGAAAAGGAAATCACATGCTTGCAAGGTGATACAAAGTTATTTAAAACATTCTCTCTTCCACCTAAAATCGTTTTCCAAAAGACCTGAAATCATCTGGTAGACCTCCAAATTCCCTCTCTAGTCCCTTTTAATTCATTTTCATTTTAAAGCTAAAATTAGTATGTCTCACACTTTCTCCCTGAAGCATGGGGGTATGGGGAGCTGGCAGAAGGGTGAACTCAATCCTACAGATCTAGGAAGAGTGCTGCAGAGGGAGGTCTGCTCAGACCTCATGTGGCAGGTCTAAAATTCATGTTAAATTTGCATTCTACTCCATAATACATTTGGTGTTGGTTGTGTTATAAAAACTCTATTTTAAATTACATTCACCCTTAATATTTTCTCAGTCTTTAAGGGTAATTGAAACTCCAGGAATATGTACCAGGTTTGTCCTGCAGTATTGTGTTCCTAGGTGGTTTTCAACCGCATCAAATACAATGTCTTTTTTTTTTTTTTAATTATTTATTTATTTTTATTTATGGCTGTGTTGGGTCTTCGTTTCTGTGCGAGGGCTTCTTCCAGTCATGGCAAGCGGGGGCCACTCTTCATCGCGGTGCGCGGGCCTCTCACCACCGTGGCCCCTCCTGCTGCGGAGTACAGGCTCCAGATGCGCAGGCTCAGTAATTGCGGCTCACGGGCCCAGCCGCTCCGCGGCATGTGGGATCTTCCCGGACCAGGGGTCGAACCCGTGTCCCCTGCATTGGCAGGCAGATTCTCAACCAATGCGCCACCAGGGAAGCCCCAATGTCTTTTTTTTTTTTTTTTGGCTGCACCATGGAGCTTGCGGGATCTTAGTTCCCTGACCAGGGATCGAACCCGGGGCATGGCAGTGAAAGCACTGGGTCCTAACCACTGGACCGCCAGGGAATTTCCTACAGTGTCCCCTTTATTTAAAAAAAATTATAAAAATTTTAATAGTGCCCCTAATAATCCAGAAATAATTTCAAAGATAAAATAACCTAGCCACTTACACAGTTTTAAAAAAGAAGTCAGGGACTTCCCTGGTGGTCCAGTGGTTAAGAATCTGCCTTCCAATGCAGGGGACGTGGGTTCGATCCCTGGTCAGAGAACTGAGATCCCACATGCTGGGGCAACTAAGCCCATGCGCCACAACTAGAGAGAAGCCTGTGTGCCGTAAATAAATAAATAAATAAGCTAAGTGGGGGAATGCCCTGGCGGTCCAGTGGTTGGGACTTCATGCTTTCACTGCCAGAGGCCGGGGTTCAATCCTTGGTCAGAGAACTAATATCCCGCAAGCCTCGCGGTGCAGCCAAAAAAAATTAAATAAAAAAATAAAAATAATAAAAAAGAAGTCAGTTATAATGCCCTAACTATGACACAAGGGAGAAAATTTTTAAAGGAGGTAATTAATAAATTTACTTTCAATATGCAAATATTCACACACAACTCTGCCTAGATCCTAAAAGGAAGTAGTTACTATTTGCCCCAATTATAAATAAGTTTGGATTTAATGGAATCTTGTCGATGCTTTTTCTTTATGTCTGACGTTTTGAAATAAGATTCAGGTCAATCTATTCATAGATACACATAGAAGCCCTATGAATGCAGACAGATGCTGAAGTGTTCCCTCAGTCACTCAACTATCACATGCAGCGTTGCCATTGGCAACACGGTTTTCTGAAATGATGAACCATTTTGTAAAATTCTGGATAAAACAAAGTGTATCCTCCTTTGATTTACCTAGAAGTTGCATTCCTGAAATATTACGTGACCCACCTTCCAAAATCCTGTTTATATGTAAACTAGAGTGAAGATCTAGGTGCCGATAACCATAAACAGTTTTCAGCTGCGTGATGGTTGGGTGGGACGTTTGATTCGAGCTGGTGCAGGACACAAGATAAGTCTTTATTAGGTCTCACGCGCTGTGGGACATCTAACATCTCTGGGATGTATCTATTAAATGCCAATCATTGGGACAACCAAGAATGACCCACAGTTTTCCCCCACACCCCCTCAGGGTGGGCGCCACCCATGCAGAGAACCCCGGGCATCCCCTTGGCTGCGTGGATCACCCTTTACCGTGACCCTGTTGGTGACTTTGAACATGTGCAGGGGACATGTGACCTGGAGATGCTGAGAAGCCCTGTGTCTTCCTTCTCCGCAGGGGCTGAAGATCAGTGTGCTCTGGACCCTGTACTATGGCATCCTCAGTGCTTTCGCGCCCGTGTACAGCTGGATCCTGGTGCTCCGGGGCCTGGTGGGCTTCGGGATCGGAGGGGTTCCCCAGTCGTAAGTAAAGACCCAGCTCTGGCCACCCAGCCAGGCAGCCAGTCAACTATGTTCATGGCCTCAGCGGGATGCAAAGATGGTACATACACTAGGGCTTCTGGTATCCAGGGGCTCTGATGGAGCCAGAGAATAGTGTCATTGTCAGTATTATAATGATTACCAACAGCAAAAGCAACATGGTAGCTGGAAGGTCGTAGATGTGAAATGATAATAAAGATAATAGAGCTAGCATTGATTGGACGTTTCTCTTTGACACAGCACAGCAGCCCCAGAAGATGTTGGGGGGGGGCGTGTTGAATTAGTGCAGTCTCCACTTTACAGCTGAGAAAACTGAGTCTCAGCAGGTAAAATCATTTGCCCAAGTCACACAGGCTGCAGGTGGAACTAAGAACCCGAGTCTGTCAGCCTGTAACATCTGTGCCCTTAACTACACTGCATGCTGCCTCTCACCCTCTTCTAACCTAACCAGGATGCAGGGGATGGGGCTAATTATCTGTAAGTTATGTGTTATTTTGTTGTTGCTGTTGTTAAGATGCTGAGAGTAGTCAGACTTGTAGGAAGAAGTCACTGTCTCCTGGGAGACTGGGGAATCCTGAAGCAGAGATTGGCAGGTGGTGGCAGGTGGGCCGAATCTGACCTGCTGACTGGGTCTCTAAATAAAGTTTTATTGGAACACAGCTGCACCATACATTTATGTATTATCTACGCCTGTTTTTATGCTACAACAACAGAGTTGAGTAGTCTCAGTAGAGACTGTATGGCCTGCAAACCTGACATATTTACTATTCAGCCCTTCATAGAAAAAGTGTGTTTAGGAATTCTCTGGCGGTCCAGTGGTTAGGACTCTGCACTTTCACTGCTGAGTGGCCTGGGTTCCATCCCTAGTTGGGGAACTAAGATCCCGAAAGCGGCAGTGTGGCCAAAAAAAAAAAAAAAAAGTGTGTTGACCCCACTCTCAAGGATGATGATTAATAGCCAATATTTAGTGTTTATTAAGGAGCAGGTGCTGTTCTAAACAGTTTGCCCAGATTGTCTCATTCAATCCCCCAAATTTCCCTATGAGGTAGATTCTATTATTAACCCCATTTTACAGATAAAGAAACGGAGGCACAGAGAGGTAAAGTAGCTTGCCCCAGGTGACACAGCTACAGGAGGCAGAGTTGGAATCTGAACCCACTCCCTCTAACTCCAGAGCCTGGGCTCTAACCATTGCATTTTACTGCCTTGCTATGAAGGATTAAAAGGATTTGGAAAGACCCAGAGGAGACTGGGGAAGATGTAGGATATCTCATAGGAAGGGAATTTCATGAAAAGAGGAAGCTGTAGCTGAGTCTGAGGAAGGCTAATGGTCCAGTTCAGGTAGCTTGTTAGGCTGAGATACATGAGAATTGAAAACTGAGATGGGACAGGTAGACCAGGGCAAGCTTATTAAAGGTCTTGAATGTCAGGCCAAAGGGATTGTCTATAGACAGTGGGGAGCCACTGAAAGTTCTTGAGCAGGAGAGGTACTTTAAAAGTATTAATCTGGCAGTGGTGGGTTGGACAGGTTGGAGGTAAGGCACCCTATTGCAATAATTGAGGAAAATTTTGCACAAGGACCAGGTGGTTTCTTTCTAGTTTATTCATTCATTCAACCAATATTTCTTGAGCTCCTGCTATGACGTGGTCCCGTGCTACGTGCTGGGGGTACAGCAGTGAGCCAAACAGGCACGGTCCCTGTTACAGGCTGGCATCCTGGGAAACAGACTGAGATAGAGATTTGTGTGCAAGAGGGGACCAGGATCAACACCTGTAAGGGAGTGAGAAAAACGGGGACGGGCAGAGGGAGAAGCTGAGTGGCAATGCGATTGTAACAGCTGATGGGGCCCTCAGCCGATCCTGTAGGGGTTCAGAAGCTGGGGTGGCCCTTTAGGGTTGTTCCAAATTGAGGCATGGGGGCTGGGCCTTTGTACCCTCACATCAGCCACCTTGGATGTGGGCTGTCCGCAAGGAGCAAACATGACCTTGGGGAAGTCAGCTATTTTTGGCCAAGGCATTTCCTGCAAGGGCCTCAATTCTGAGCTCTTAGCAGGCAGTACTCCTGGTCATTCCAGAGGGACCGTATGCCTCAGCCCTGAAGGGGGAATCCAGGCGATGCATCATAGCGTCCACTACAGTCCATTCCCTGGACCCTTTGGATGCGCTTGCATCGTATAATAAGTTCACCCCACCTGGGAACAGCTCCTCCAGGAGTCTGGTTGGTCTTTTCCCTGAAAAGACTTATAAAAGGAGGGCTAGCGAGACAACCTACAGTCCCTGCTATGGCTGCTGGCCTCATGACTACAACCGATGTCTATTATTCTCTGCCCTCTGCCACCCATTCTAGATTCTCCTCACCTCTGGCTAGTACTTCTGCTGATCTAGATGAGGTCCGTTGTTACCATGCCCTTCTCAGGTCATTGCTGCCGCTTGTCCGTTTCACACCAAGATTGGGCAGGGAATTACCAAGAGATGTCCTGTGTATCACCTGGGTACCCAAGTAGATAACAGTAATCCTACCACCTCCTGATGCTTAGGATCAATTCCTGGGACAGAATGATGACTCTCTTTCATGGCCGCTCATTTTCTTGACACAAGGAACCCAAAGTTACTAGGTGATAGCTGTTGCTTAAAGTTATTGGGATTCTTGCTGCGTACCCTGGTGGAAGCATATTCTCTCTGGGAACCAGGACCTCTAGACCCACAGAGCCTAGGAGATGCAGAACGGAGGAAGCACAAATTCCCCCAAGTGGGTCACTGGGAATGATGGCATTGAAGGCCACTTGTACTTCGACTCTTAGATTTCCAGAACCATGTCTTCTTTCTACACAGCACCATGTAATAATCATTGATTTAAGGGTATATTGTGTCCTAGAAGATAGTGCCCCGTCCTCACAGGGTATCATCTCCAAGCTGACGCCTCCACGGCACCTACAAAAGGCTGCTCCGTCACTCAGGCCAGCAGCTTCAGGGTGGCATGTTATGTGAAAGGACCAGTGGATTCCATGGTCATATACCCACTGCTGCATCTCCTTTGTTATACATTGGCTCCCTTGGTCCCATGCACTAGGGGATCCTGTGTCAATGGGTCAAATACTTGGAAAGCCCGCAGGTAATAATGCTGCCTGAGACCCTGTGGGCAGGAGAGGCAAACCAATACCCAGAATATGTGCCACTTCCGGTCAAGATGAATCACTGCTTCTTCCCAAATGGAAGATGTCCAATGTAAAAAACTTGCCACCAAGTGACATGGGATGGTTCCATCCGGAGGGCTCCATGGTGGTCTCTGTTGCTGGCAGACTGGCTTTTTGGCAGCAGAAATGGCAAGATTGGCTCTGGTGGGTGAAGATTGGGGTGATGCACCACTGTAGCCCCTGCCCTCCTAGGGTCAACAGCTCAGCAATTGACTTCTTGAGCCTCTGGAGTGTCACGGTTTGGGGAGGCTGGGAGAAGTGATCTCAAAGGAGAATGCTAATACCGAAGCAGGGTGCTTGGATCATGGGCTCCAAAACCAGGCTACCCTGGCCCTGTCACATAATAGCTGTGCATCCTTAGGCAAGTCATTAAGCCTTTCTACACCTCAGTTTTCTCATCTCTAAAATGGGGATAATAACATACCCACCCCATGGGTCACTTAGAATGTTAAATGGCAACGCATGTGAAGTGCCAAGGACAGTGGCTAGCAGGCACTCAAAAAATGTCAGCACGCAGCTCGTCTGCTGAAGGCTTTGGTAAGAGGCTCAGGCATCAGTGAGATGGACGATGGACTCGGTGTATAATTATAGAAACAACAAATGTGGAGGAAAGGAGATGTGAGAACATGCACTTAACACAGGGACAAATCCAGACTGTCTGCCACTTAGAGGTCTCAGTTCAACTCCGTCCTTCCCTCCCTTTTTCATTCTTGATCCTCCAGGACTGTGCAGAGTAGGTATTTGACATGGACTCCTGGATCTGGGATGAGCTTAAAAACCACTGGAGCTTAAAGCAGAGGCCATTAAGCCAAGCCCATTAATCTGGGCTGGCAGGGGCTTGTGGCCAATGTGCTCCACTTCCGGCCTGACTCCACGAATTCCTGTAGTTACAGCCACTGTCCCATTCATTCATGAGCCATTCATTGACTAGGGGACCATTTTCCCCTCATGCTGGAAGGAATGAGCTCACAGAGGTACACATTAAATTCCTTTCCCAGGGATGCTTGGGGAGATGGCAACAGAACCAGCCTCCAAACAGCCCCCTGGATTTTCTTTCCATGTGAGGAAAGGGAAAGGAACCAGGGATTCAGAATGTCCACAGTGATTCTTTTTCAAGGCGGTGCCGTGAGAAATGCTCTTTTCTACGTCGTCTTCTTCCACATTTCCTGGAAGTGACATAAAAGGTGTAAGAAATAAATCCTGAAGAGTGCTGGGAAGCAAGAAGAAGGTGCTATCAGCAGAACAGAAATTTTGAGGAACCTCTGGAAGACTGTAAGCAGATGGGATTCCAATGGCAGAATAACTAGAGGAGAGGAAAAAAAAAACATCCCCTAAAACTGCAAAGGGAAGAGATCTTCAGGCAGACAGGACAGGACACCAGGGAAATAAAATTAAGGACACAGAGCAGCTGGAAGGGCCTTTAACCCCTTACCTGATGTCGTGAGGGTTCTGAGCTTGCCCATCTGCTCCCTTCCCCCACCCCCCAAATGTCATGCCTCCCCATTTAGCTGTTCATTTACTTAATGCTGCTATAGCCCTTCTGTCTGTTTATTGAGCTATTACTGCATTCCAGGCACATGACCATTTTAAACCCACAAAACCTTAAGACGTAGATATGATTACCTCCATTTTACAGGTAAGAAAACTGAGGCTTTAAAGCAGTAACATGTGTAAGGTCACACGGTTAGTAAAAGGAGGGCAAATAAAAACCACGAACAAAATTACGGAAAAGGGACTTCCCTGGTGGTCCAGTGGTTAAGACTCAGCACTTCCATTGCAGGGGGCACGGGTTTGATCCCTGGTTGGGGAACTAAGATCCTGCATGCTGGGTGGCGAGGCCCCCCAAAAAAAAATTACAGAAGAAATATTTAGGCACCCCAAGAGACTCACTGGTTCCCCAGCACTTTCATGCCAGCTATTTACATAAAAATAATCATGTCTTAATTATGCAAAGCTCTTATCTAGTTATAAAAATGGCTCCCCTAAGTTCATTATTTGGAAACATTTAGTCGAAGATATTTTTGTGTAAGTAAATGTAACTAAGAGTTTCCATTCATTCAGAAGGACTTTACCCAGTTGTGCCACCTCACTAAACCAAGTGAATAAGATTTTGCTATATAATTGTTAAAAGCTCAACAATCAGAAGTCCTTATAATGTGCTCAAATTTTTAGTGTAAATACAAATTATATTATTAAAAATTTTTTATTGAAAAAATGTTTTTCTTTCAGTTTTATTGAGATGGAATTGACATACAGCACTGTATGAGTTTAAGGTGTACAGTGTAATGACATATATCTTGCAAATGATTAACACAGTAAGTTTAGCTAACATCCACCAATTCATATAGAAATTATATTGTTAATAAGGAGCCCATCCCTCTAACCTAATTTTTGCCTTTCTAACTCCTCCTCTCCCTTTATTTCTTCTTTCTTTTCTCTCTTCCCTCAAAGTAGGTGTTCACATTGGTCCTTGGTGATAACAGCAATAACATTAGTAGTGATGGTGATAATAATAATGTCATTGGAGTGCTTGCCAGGTGCGGGGCCCATGCTGAGCTCTCTCTTCACACTACCTCTTCTTGTCCATTGGACAACCCTACTATCCCCATTTTACAGCTGAGAAAACTGAGGCTCAGAGATCCTGAGGGATTTGCTTAAGGTCAGATGGTTTTTAAGTGGAATGTAGAGTTACCTTTTGCTTTGTAACAAACCACCCCAACACTTATGGCTTAAAATGATAACAATTTATTTAACTCATGATACTGCAGTTTGGCCATTTGCTTTTTCTGGTCTCTTCAGGGCTTTTACTCTTGTGTCTTTTGTCTGCTGGTGAGTTGGATGGGAACTGGCTAGGCTAGTATGGCCACAGCTGACTCACCTCTGCTCCACAAGCCTCTCACCTGCCTTCCCCTTTGGTAACCATAAGTTTCTTTTCTATGTCTCTGAGTCTGTTTTTGTTTCATATATAAGTTCATTTGCACCTTTTTTTTAGATGCCACATATAAGCGATATCATATGATATTTGTCTTTCTCTGTCTGACTCATTTCACTTAGTATGGTAATCTCTAGGTCCATCCATGCTGCTGTAAATGGCATTGTTTCATTCTTTTTTATGACTGAGTAATATTCTGTTGTATAAATATACCACATCTTCTTTATCCATTCCTCTGTCGGTGGACATTTAGGTTGCTTCCATGTCTTGGCTATTGTAAATAGTGCTACAATGAACATTGGAGTGTATGTATCTTTTTGGATTATGGTTTTCTCTGGGTATATGCCCAGGAGTGTGATTGCAGGATCATAGGGTACCTCTATTTTTAGTTTTTTAAGGAACCTCCATACTGTTCTCCATAGTGGCTGTACCAATTTACATTCCCACAAGAAGGAAGAGACTTTAATCCAAGCAAAAGAGTTAAATGTAACTTTATCATTACAAACAATACACTTTTGTTTTAGAAAATGCAAATAGGCACCAAAAAATAATAATCACCTCTAATTGCACATACTGCCTCACAAAAAATATACAAGACACAGGTTGGCACCAGGGCAGATGGTTTATTATTTCCAGTAGAGGGTGCTGTGTATTTCAGCAGAAATGCCACTTACCTTTGAGATGGAAGCCTGCCCTACCTGGCATCCTACTAGTGAGTGTTTTAGCCGCTCTTAAAGATGAATACCCCAGGTAGCTGCCCACCTGTTCTGCCTTGAGACCTGTCTCAGAAGTTGCTTCAGATTGGTGTCTAGAATGAGCTTGCTCACAGATCTGTCCTTGGCGCTGCTCTTTCCCCCAAAGACCAAGCAGAAATGCCAGACGGAGATCACAGGTCATTTCCTTCCCAGGCATGTGATCCAAATGGCAAATCTCTAACTGCCAAGTGCTGTAAATGCGATTATTTGCAGTGGGGATTTATTTGCGCCCGTATCAGCTGCTTCTTGGCATTGCTAATTTCATTGCTTATTCTTCAACTCTTCAATGTGATTGTAATAATCCCCATACTTTGGATGAAACTCAAGCTACTCTTTCTCATCATGAACTGCTGTAAATAATGGCCAAATGTGGGGCACAGCAATTACAGGAAAAGATGTTCCTTGTGGCATAGGTTGCAAAAACAAGAAATTGAAAACGATCTAAGTATTAATTAATAGGGTCACGGCTGTTAAAAAATAATCTGGTAGCTCTACATAGATTACTATGGAAAGATTTCCAGACTGTCTTATCAGGAGCAGATCCTGACACAGAAATTCAAAAGCAAGGAATTTCCTCTGGGAGACACTGCAACACATTCTCCAAATTGTCCCGTTCGAGGGACGAGGCAACTGTCATTTGTTAAGAGCTGCTCCTGGGAAGTTTAAATTCCTTGGCACTTCTGGTCTGCCACACGGGTTGGCAAAGCAAGCTTTAATGACCAGAGAAAGCACTCAGGGAAGAGGTGCGAGTGCTGGCAATTGGAAGTTGGACTGGCATAGCCAGAAGTGGTAAGAATCGGGGCATTTGTATGGGTGGAGCCCTGGCAGTATGCTGCATGTGTGAGAAGAAGGGAAGGAAGGGAGGGAGGGAGGGAGGGAGGCAGGGAGGGAGGGAGGGAGGGAAAGAGGGAGGAAGGGAGGGAGGGAGGCAGGGAGGGAGGGAGGGGAAGGGAAAAAAAGAGAAAGATACTATGTTGCTTAAATTTATTATTACTGTTATTATTATATAATTAATTCCAGCATATATTCCCCATACTGTACATTTCATCCCTGTGACTCATTTATTTTGCAGCTCGAGTTTGTGCCTCTTCACGTCCTTCACCTAATTCTCTCCTCGCCTCCCCTCCCCACGGCCCCAGGAACCACCTGTCTATTCTCTGTACTGTATCTGTGACTCTGTTTCTGTCTTGTTATGTTTGTTCATTTGTTTTGGTTTTCAGATTCCACATGTGAGTGAAATCATACAGCATTTGTCTTTCTCTGTCTGACTTATTTCTCTTAGCATAATACCCTCTAGGTTCATCCATGTTGTCGCAAATGGCAAGATTTCATTCTTTTTTGTGGTTGATATTCTATTGTGTATATATATATATATTGATATAAATGCCACATCTTCTTTATCCATTTATCTGTTGATGGACACTTAGGTTGCTTCCACATCTTGGCTACTGTAAATAATGCTGCAATGAACATAGGGGTGTATGTGTCTTTTCGAATTAGTGTTTTCATTTTCTTCAGATGAATACCCAGGAGTGGAATTGCTGGCATGTGGTAGTTCTATTTTTAATTTTTTGAGGCACCTCCATACTGTTTTCCATAGTGGCTGCACCAGTTTACATTCCCACCAACAGTGCACGAGGGTTCTCTTTTCCCTACATCCTTGCCAACGCTTGTTATTTGTTGTCTTTTTGATGATAGCCATTCTGACAGGTGTGAGGTGATAGCTCATTGCGGTTTTGATTTGCATTTCCCTGATGATTTGTGATGTTGAACGTCTTTTCATGCACCTGTTGCCATCCGTTATGTCTTCTTTGGAAAAATGTCTATTCAGTTTTAAATTTGTATATTCATTTACATAGAAAAGGGGCTGGAAGGTTGCAAAGCAAACTGCTATTAGTCATGGCTTTGGGGTAGGGGAATGGAAACGGGTGAGGAGGAAGAGGAAGATTCATCATACACTCTGTATTCTTGCATACTGCTAAATTATTTACAATGAGAATGCGTTCATATACTAATTCTGTGCCTAAAAAAGAAAAAAAGACTATATGTTGTAAGTTCATTATAAAAACAAATCCTTGAAATCTAAGGACAGGATTAGCTTTGCCGTTAGAATATGCTACTGCACATTTTTTTCATGGTTAGTAATTTGATTTTAATTTGGTGGGGAAAATGTAAACATGCTTCTTATTTTATTATCAGTATTGATGTTCTTAAAATAATATAAGCACACCATTTGGAGAATAGAATAAAATTTCAAAGTCATTCATGGTAATCACTGTAATCTTTTACAACCACTGCAATTGGTCTCCATTCTCAGAGTTGAGTGAATGAAATTCCTCATGGTTTTTGTTGAGAGAGGCACTTGTAGGACTATAAATTGGAACAACTTTTTTAGGAACCACTTTGGTGATATATATCAAAAGCCTTAAAATGTGTACCCTTTGACTCAAATTCTTTTACAGGAATCTACCCTAAGGAAACCACATTCAAACAAAGATTTAAGACGAAAGATGCTTATTGAAGTATTGTTTATAATTGTGAAACCACCCAAATAGGGAAGCGAGTGATGGGCTGCATAATATAGACAGACCTAGGTTAAAATTTTGACTGTTCTACCTACCAACTTACTAGCTACGTGATCCTGGTCAAATAACAACTTATCTGACACAGATATAAAGATGAAAATAGGGATTAAAGATACACACACACAATGGGAATTATAATTACCTACCCCATTGACTTGCAGCATTTATTGAGTGAGATAATTCATGTACAATATCTAGAAGAATGTTTGGGCACATAGTAGATCCTCAATAAAAGGTAGCTATTATTAAGGAAAATATGGTTCATGAATATGATAGAATATATGTGTGTAAGAGGATTTAAAATGGCATGGAAATACTATTTATAAAGTCAATAAAAATAGGGTTCAAAATTCTTGAATATGATCTCAGATAGGGGTTCAAACAGAGAGACAGAAAGAGATGAAGAAAAGAGAGAGAGAAAGAGAGAGACAGAACACCAAAACAGAGAGAGAGGATTTACTAAAACACACTGCGAAGTAAGACTAAATGACATTGACTTTTTCTCCATGCTTTTCTCTACATAGAGTATGTCTGAACTACTAAAGCCCTAGCTATCCCTCTGAGGCTCCTGAGAATTCTCCCTTCTCTGGACAGAGGCATCTTTTATCATAACCCCAAGAAAGACTTTTACCAGTGATAGAACTATTTCTAAATCTTAATGGTATTGCTGAGGCCAGCATTTAAAAAGATAGATGCTTTGCAGGGAAAGGTGTCATGGGTTGGGTTTCAAAGAAGCAGACAGACTGAGGCAGAGATTTTTGTACAGGTAATTTATTCAGGGAATGCTCTACGGAGGAGCCTGTAAAAGAGGGAAAGAGGCAAGAAAGGTGAAGGGAAGAAATTAAGCAAGGATATGGTGTCAGGTGACATCTAGACTCAGCTTGATCCCATAGGGAGCTCTGGAGTATTCATTGTCTCATAGGGTCTGTCCCACCTTGAGGCAGGGAGTGAGCCTTTTGTACCCAACACTAGTCTTCAGCCTGTCCTGAAGAGAAAGGGCATAACTCCCAGATATCTCTGGGGTGAGGCAACTCCAATTACTCAAAAGCAATCCTAAGAGAGGGTTGCAGGTATGAGCTGTTAGAAGCAGCATCTGGTAGGTGGGCCCCATGATCTAGTAAAGAGATCCCAGGAGATCTAGATGCACCATCTGCCTCAAAAGGGTTAATGGAAATAAGCCTCCCTCTACCCCTCCTCCCTTATGAGGAGCCAAGAGAGTAAGTAACATGAGGTCATCTAGCAGCTCGGTTGTCTGGCTTAGGTGGGAGATGAGGGGAAAGAGAAGGGCTTATCTTCCTAGCACAGTGGAAGGGAGCATGGGGAGTAGTTTAGAAGTTTCCTTTTCTTCCCAGCGTGCCCATTAGCTGAGCAAGTGAAAGGGAGGGGAGGAGGATGTGGAGGTAGATGGAGGAGGCAGCCAATATGGTTGGGACATTGGTTACATTGAGTAAACAAGTGAATTGATTGAGCAGATGAGAAATATTTTGAGGATAATGAGACAGGGAATTCTCAATGTTGGAAAAGAAAATTACAAAAATGGAAATTTAAAGGTTAGAAAGAATCCTAAAGTGTTGGACTGGTATTGAAAGTATCAGTATGAACTCATTGTTTTTAAAAATACATATACACAGATAGATATGGAAATAGATATAGATGTATGGTGTGCATGTGGGAAGAGAGAGAGAGCAAGAAATAGAGACACCCAGAGAAAGGATGGATGAATAGATGATAGATAGATAGATAGATAGATAGATAGATAGATAGATAGATAGATGGTAGATCTCTTAGCTATGTCCACTGGGAGGGCCTAGAGGCAATGGAAACCCCCATAGCATGAGCACACTGAGCACTCAGATCTTGGTTTCTAAACACCATCCTCTGCCAAAAGGAACCAGGACTTCTTAGAAAAATGACTGACCCCATGGTTGGGGCAAAGAAAGTACTAGATGAGCCTGGACATCTTTTTGTACAAGAAAGTAAGAAAGAGCTCAAGGAATGATGGAGACATGTCAAAAAGACATAGGAATCAGCTTGAAAGGGCTTCCACTGACCAGATCTGGGACAGTCTGAGCATCAAAATAATAAAGGCAGTAATGGATTACAACCCATTGAATAAAACAGGAATCCACAAGTCCATATTGATGAAATGAATGGATAGGTGGGTAGGTAGATAGATAGATGGATGGATAGATGGATGAGGCAGGAGAAAAGAAAGCTCTTCCTTACAGTAGAATGTCAACCAATAAATGTAGAAGGAGTTATGGAAATAATAAATACAACTTGTCACCATAGTGGTGGTTGATTCAGGCAGAAATAGTCAAAAGATGGAATGCTAAAGCTGGTGAGTAGAGGTTCTATGGGGAGCAGGATATTGACATAATCTCTGAATGTTCCCCCATAAAGTACTTCTTAATCACAAATGGAAAATTGATAACTTTAGGATGGAAATATCTATCAGAAAACTTGACCTGGTCATGAAAGTTAATATCACCAATGATGGTACTACTTGACGTCATGTCCCCAGTGTGAGGCACTGGGAAGAGTTCAGCATCATTTCTGTGAGGTTCTTGCCAAGAAGACATGGGCTGAGTCTAGTCACAAGGAGACATCAGATGGACCTGGGATGAGCGGCATCCTGCCATATGAAACGCCTCTACTCCAAGACTATTCAGGACTTGAGTGATAGGGAAAATCTAAGGAACAGTTCTAGATTGAAGTTCCTCATCATCCCACCACTCTTTTTTCACCTACATTTACTGGGTTTGGGGGAATGCTCAATGATAGTAGGTACTAAATTTGAGAATCATATGGGGTGGCGGGGGGGAGTTGGTTAAAATGCTGATGCCAGGACCCCACCCCTGAGAGTCTGTTTCTGAAGGTCTGGTATGGACCCTGGGGATCTGCATATTTAGCCATCATCCCCAGAAATCCTGATCTAAGTGGTCCACAGACCACCCTTGGAGGAAAGTTGGCCGAGAAATTCAGAAAACCATAGCAATCTTCCCACTCAGTCCCGACCTTAACGCCCTCTCTGTCTTTTGCATTCCCAGGGTGACGCTCTATGCTGAGTTCCTTCCCATGAAAGCCAGAGCTAAGTGTATTTTGCTGATTGAGGTAAGGAGGATGGTCTGGGATTCTGGATATTACTCAGTCTCTGAGCAGGAGATTCCCAGGTGTCTTGAGCCATAGGACAAGGAAAAGGAGTTTAAGAAAAATATAACAGATCCATTATGCAAGGATTTAAATGGATCATTTATGTTGATTTCAACATGGTTGTTTTGCAATATAGATAAATTCTTCCATTGACAAGAAATTCAATCTACCATCCCTGAAAAAAAATGGTAGCAGACAGGTAGTATGTCCTTCCTGAACTAGAAATGACTTTTATCTGAAAGTTGGTGCTGAACATTGTAGCTTGAGTGGACCAAACTCCTGCCCCTGCACCAGATTGACTCGTGTCTTGTGTGAGATCGCCATTCATGGCCACATCTGTGGCGAGTAGGCTGCCTTAAAACTCTCTTGGACCATCCAGTCCCTCTCAAGCCCTCCCTCTACCAGGGTCCTGTGACCCATTTTCCAACCATGATCTGGAAGATCTCAGGGCAAATACATAGCTGCCCAACAGCCCTCCTCCATGCAGTGGCAGTATTATTTGTCCCTGCTGGACACTGAGGTCCACAGTCACGACTGTCCCTAATCACCATGATTACATGACAGTATTGATCACACTGACGCCACAGCCCAACTTAACCATCCTGACTGTGTCTACTCCTGACCAATCAGGGTGGTAGTCAGCTGGTCCACACTGGTGTGGATGAACCAGTTTAAATACTGAAATGCATCTGCCAGCTGATCCTGAACCCTGACTGGCCCTCATTGTCTGACACCCTGTCCTTTCTAAGGACTCCCTAGAGCTCCCCATGATGCAGCAACTAAAGTCTGGTGAGGGTTGGGGGCAGTGTGTGACCAGGGTTCATTCTGATTGGCCAATACTGTATGGTGTCCACTCTGATTGGTCAGTGCTATAAATTGTTAGCCATTTTGACTGTCCCTCTGGTTGTCAGCAATTGAAATGGACTGTGGTTACTTTAAGCAAAAGGGGATTTAGGAAGGCTCTTGGGGGCTCCCAGATGGAGAAGATGAAGGACGATGTTTTGGAATGGACAATAGTTGTAGACTCAAGGTTGCAGCAGGAAACAACATATTCACATTAGGATAATTTGAAGAGGGTTTCTTTTCTTTTTTTTTTTCAATTTAATTTTATTTTTTATACACCAGGTTCTTGTTAGTTATCTATTTTATACATGTTGGTGTATAATATGTCAATCCCAATCTCCCCATTCATCCCCCCACCACCACCCCTGCTTTCCCCCCTTGGTGTCCATACGTTTGTTCTCTATATCTCTGTCTCTATTTCTGCCTTGCAAACCGGTTCATCTGTAGCATTTTTCTAGATTTCAAATGTATGCGTTAATATATGATATTTGTTTTTCTCTTTCTGAGTTACTTCACTCTGTATGACAGTCTCTAGGTCCATCCTCATTTCTACAAATGACCCAATTTTGTTCCTCTTTATGGCTGAGTAATATTCCATTGTATATATGTGACACATCTTCTTTATCCATTCATCTGTCGATGGGCATTTAGGTTGCTTCCATGACCTGGCTATTGTCAGTAGTGCTGCAATGAACATTGGGGTGCATGTGTCTTTTTGAATTATGGTTTTCTCTGGGTATATGCCCAGGAGTGGGATTGCTGGGTCATATGGTAATTCTATGTTTAGTTCTTTAAGGAACCTCCATGCTGTTCTCCATAGTGGCTGTATCAATTTCCATTCCCACCAACAGTCAAGAGGGTTCCCTTTTCTCCACACCCTCTCCAGCATTTGTTGTTTGTACATTTTCTGATGATGCCCATTCTAACCAGTGTGAGGTGATACCTCATTGTAGTTTTGATTTGCATTTCTCTAATAATTAGTGATGTTGAGCAGCTTTTCATGTGCCTCTTGGCCATCTGTATGTCTTCTTTGGAGAAATGTCTATTTAGGTCTTCTGCCCATTTTTTGATTGGGTTGGTTGTTTTTTTAATATTGAGCTGCATGAGCTGTTTATATATTTTGGAGATTAATCCTTTGTCCGTTGATTTATTTGCAAATATTTTCTCCCATTCTGAGGGTTGTCTTTTCGTCTTGTTTATAGTTTCCTTTGTGGTTTATAGTTTGTTTTTGCTTAAAAGCAAAAGCTTTTAAGTTTCATGAGGTCCCATTTGTTTATTTTTGTTTTTATTTCCATTATTCTAGGAGGTGGGTCAAAAAAGATCTTGCTGTGATTTATGTCAAAGTGTGTTCTTCCTATGTTTTCCTCTAAGAGTTTTATAGTGTCCAGTCTTACATTTAGGTGTTTAATCCATTTTGAGTTTATTTTTGTGTATGGTGTTAGGGAGTGTTCTAATTTCATTCTTTTCCATGTAGCTGTCCAGTTTTCCCAGCACCACTTATTGAAGAGACTGTCTTTTCTCCATTGTACATCCTTGCCTCCTTTGTCATAGATTAGTTAACCATAGGTGCATGGCTTTATCTCAGGGTTTTCTATCCTGTTCCATTGATCTATATTTCTGTTTTTGTGCCAGTACCATATTGTCTTGATGACTATAGCTTTGTAGTATAGTCTGAAGTCAGGGCGTCTGATTCCTCCAGCTCCATTATTTTCCCTCAAGATTGCTTTGGCTGAAGAGGGTTTCATAAAGGGACTATTTATAAGGTCCCTGAAGGGGCAAAGGGAGAGAGTAATTAGCAGCCCAGAGAGAGAGAGAGAGAGAGAAAGAGAGAGTTGTATGGCAGAGGCTCTTGGAAAGGAGCTGTGACCTTCAGCCAAGGGATGCAGCCAGCCCATGACCACCCTGCAGAGAAGAAGCCAGAGGAATAAGCACCCCAATCCCTCTTTCCTCCCCATCTCCTGTGGGGCTCCCCATTGGCTGCACCCAATGTGAAGCCAGAGGACAGGGGGACTGTGGATGCAGTCCATACAAAGAGCAAGGTGGAAAAGGATGGAATGTGATTCAGAGAAGTAGACAGAAGATATTCAGCCCCACAGGGGAGAGACAATTCTGATAAAGGATACCGGGACACTGCTGGGCAAGGGAGATGGATGTGAGTAGACAAAAACCAATGTGTCCACTACTCTACTGGCCTCACACAGTATTGATCATATTGATCTCCTTAACCAGAGCTGCCACATTGCACACTCCAGTGGGCACCATGCAAATATCATACAGTGTGGATGGTACCCTCAGGAGATAGACAACATGGAGGCCCTGGCCCAACCATATGAGCCACAGGAAAAGTGATGGCCATTCTGACTTTCCTGACCCCCAAGGACCCCCTTACCCACACGGATAACGTTGTCTACAATGATCCTGAAATTGCTCACTGTGTTGACCAATGCTGCCCCATTACTGACCCCCATTCTCCCATGCCAGGTGTTCTGGGCCATCGGGACAGTGTTCGAGGTTGTCCTGGCTGTGTTTGTGATGCCCAGCCTGGGCTGGCGTTGGCTGCTCATCCTCTCAGCTGTCCCACTCCTCCTCTTTGCTGTTCTGTGTTTTGTAGGTATCCTTTAAGACATCTCAGCCTTTGTTACTTGGTCTCCTGCCGTTCGTTATATTTTGGTGGGGAGGGTGTGGAGGAGGGCACCAAAGCCACTTTTAAGATTATTTCTTTTAATCAGGAAATGAGACAAAGGAACAGGGCCTGGGGTGGGCCCAGTATGGGGTGTTGGGTTTCCTCCAGGCAGACACTGCTGGGATATTCTTGAGGGAGATATCAAGGGGATGGGGGATACCTTGCTCCCTCTCCCCGCACTACAAGAGCTACACTTAAGGTGAGTATTTGGAATAGTTGGGATTCTTAAGTTGCAAGTGACAAAACCCAGTTCAAACTGGCTTGAGTGAAAGAGACATATGATAGAATATTAAATATCTGGCTTCAGGCATGGCTGGGTCCAAGGGCTCAAATGATCCCTCCATCTCATCTCTGCATAAACTACCCCCCACACACAGCGAGATCAGACCACACGTTTATCATTTCATGTGAAGACCACATCCGTGAAATGCTTTACAGCCAGTGGGCCCCAAAATAAGCCTGTAGGGAGGTAGGTCTCATCTATGATAAATAACATAATAATTACTGGTAATGACAATAGGTATTAATAATTACTTAGCATAACAGTGTAGCAGGCCCTATGCCAGGCTCTTCATGTGCATTATCATATTTATTCCTCCCAATAACCACAGGAGGTAGGACTATGATGAACCCCTATATTAGTTAGGATGATACCAGCTGCTGTAACAAATAAAGCCTACACATTCAGTAACTTAGCACAATAGAAGTTTATTTCTCGCTCACAGAACAGTCCAGAATGGGTGCTTCTATTTGACAAGTGTGATTCTGGACCCAGGGTTCCTTCCAGCTTGTAGCTCTGCCACTGTCTAGGGCTTTGGAATCGTCTACATGTAGACTGAAGAAGGGCAGGTAGAGATGTATACTTAAATAACTTGGCCAGGAATATTCTGCTCTCGTGCCATTGGTGAAAGCATGTCACATGGCCATGCCTAGATGCAAGAGGTGCTGGGAAATGTAGTTTCTGGCTGGGCAGCCATATCCAAGGACAACTCTATACTATGGAAAGGGAAGCATGAATTTTAATGGATGCTAGCAATCTCTGCTATATTCTCATTTTACTGATGAGGAAACTGAGGCCCAGAAAGGTTGATTGACTTGTCAAAAGACACACAGCAAATAAACAGTAGAACTCATTTGAACCAAATCTTCTGACTCCAAGTCTCATACTCTCTCATTTCACAGATTGCTGTTGCTTTGTTTTATGGAGAGATCTCCATCTAGTCACTTGGGGTTGGGACTCTAGTAGGCCTAAAGGTCTTTCTGATTTCTTTCTGTCTCTTAGACTGAGTTTGCAAGACGATTCTAAACGCAGGTGAGGTGTAGTTTCTTGAGAGATAGGGATAATGATGATGATGGTGAGAGTGGTGGACTTTTTTTCTTTTTTGGTGGCAGTCTTAATTTAATTCAGCTGTCACCTGCAACTCAGCAGCACCAAATTACAGTAATAGCAACGGCAACAGGAACAGATATATTAACCCATTCCGGGCACTGTGCTAAGCACTTTGTCTGGATTATCCCATTTAATCCTCTCAACAACCCTAAGAGGGAGGTTCTATTATTATCCCCATTTTATGGATGAGGAAATGGAGGCACAGAGAGGTCAAGTTATTGCTCAAGGTCACAGAGCCATTATAATCAATGGCAGTGCCAGGATTTGAAGCCAGGCTTCTGGCCCCAGAGCATCCGGCCTTAAGGACTCCACACACACATATGAGAGTGTATGGCTGTGACCGAGCATTCTGTTCTGCCCTAACTGGCCACATCTCGGTCTCCTGTCCTCATAGTGGCTGCCAGAGAGTGCAAGGTATGATGTGCTGTCCGGAAACCAGGAAAAGGCCATCGCCACCTTAAAGAGGATAGCCACAGAAAACGGAGCCCCCATGCCTCTGGGGAAACTCATCATCTCCAGACAGGTCAGTGCCTGGCGGACTGACTGTGCATGTTGCTGCACGTGCTGGGAGCATGTGCATGTGAGTGGGTGAGGGGTGCAGTGGGCAGGATCTGCAAAAGGAATTTGGCAACTTCAGTCTGTGTATTTTCACTGCCAAGTCCTAAAAGTACCACCTGGAGAAGTGATTAGAGAAATGCAATGTAATGTCCCATAATGGGTCCCGTAACTACTCCTGCTTCAGTTTCATCTTTCAACACCCATGAAGTCTGATTAGCAAATGTGATTGATCGGCAAAGGCTTGACAATAAAATCACATTAGAAAGTGCCACGATAGACTTAGACCCAAGACATCAAACCGCCCCTGTGTAGACATCCTTAATGGATGGTGCACTGCTCCCCAGGCAACACCATCAGGGAATCCACCACACTACAAATTGATGAGCACTCACTGCAGGTGCAAGTGGGGAGAAGGGAGCCAGATTAAAGGCTGCAGTCCCTGCCCTCAAGAATCAGCCATGTGGCTTAGAGAAACATCACAAATACCCTTAAGCAAACAACAGACCCTACAAGGAAATTATTATTATTATTATTTATAAATTTATTTATTTATTTTTGGCTGCATTGGGTCTTTGTTGCTGCAGCGGGCTTTCTCTAGTTGTGGCGAGCGGAGGCTACTCTTCGTTGTGATGCGCGGGCTTCTCATTGCAGTGGCTTCTCTTGCTGCGGAGCACAGGCTCTAGGTCTGCAGGCTTCCGTAGTTGTGGCATGCGGGCTCAGTAGTTGTGGCGCACGGGCTTAGTTGCTCCGCGGCATGTGGGATCTTCCCAGACCAGGGAACTTGAACCCATGTCTCCTGCATTGGCAGGCGGATTCTTAACCACTGCGCCACCAGGGAAGCCCTATTTTTTTAAAAAATAATATCATTTTTCTGATTGTTTCTATATTAGGCAAAAAGAACTGAATGGAACTTCACCAGATTGAGAGGAAGTGCTAGGCAGGGTCTGACAACATAGAAACCAGGAGACATACCCCAGATCTGCTCTGGGAAGCACAGGGTTGGGGTAGGGGGCATCCCAGAGAGTCTGGGGTGCAGGAGGCTCATTGAGTTGCCTTTGGGGAGGGACTGCATTCTCCCCCGTCCCTCCTGTGGGAAGATGCCCCGGATGGAGAAAGCATACAGTGATTTCAAATGTGTGTTGCAAAGTGACAGTGGCAAGCCTGGATGCTCCCGTCGTGGGCTTCTCTTTGGAAAGGAGCTGCTGCCGCAGGGGCCTCTCTGTGTTCCAGGGTACCCGGCAGCGGGGCCTGTTTTTTTTTTTGTTGTTGTTGTTGCTTTATGGAGGTCACTGGGGCAGGTGCATAGCTGATGCAGCCAGGAGCAGCCAGGCCCAGAGAGAGAGTTCTCTCAGGTCCAGGAAGGCTCCAAGAAGGTGGTGAATCCCCCATCACCAAAAAGAGAAGAGAAGGATTTTTCCAGAAAGCAGACCAATTCTCCAAAAGCCAATTTTTCTTGCCAATGTATCAGTTTACCAAAAACGTGTTTTAAGGATTATTCTTTTTGAATATATTTAGTAAATAGGAATAGATTTTTCCTATGTATATGCTAATACATATATCAATACATAGGAATATATTTTTCCTGTGTTTATATTAACACATATAATATATTCCGCAATAACTATATTAATGAATTCATTTAGTATATTAATGAATGAATCTATTCTAAAATATAGTCAATAAATACAAACATGCTCAAATATATTCAATAAGCATATTAATGAGTAGTCTTTTTATTCAAGAATATATTACAAAATATTTTTGTTCACAGAGACAATATTCATGGGTAGATTAAACCACCTATAACCCATAATCTTTTAAATTATTATTTATTTATTTATTTATGGCTGTGTTGGGTCTTCGTTTCTGTGCGAGGGCTTTCTCCAGTTGTGGTGAGCGGGGGCCACTCTTCATCGCGGTGCGTGGGCCTCTCACTATCGCAGCCCCTCCCGTTGCGGAGCACAGGCTCCAGACGCGCAGGCTCAGTAGTTGTGGCTCACGGGCCCAGTTGCTCCGCGGCATGTGGAACCCGTGTCCCCTGCATCGGCAGGCAGATTCTCAACCACTGCACCACCAGGGAAGCCCCATAATCTTTTTTAAAAAAATTTTAGCATGTTTAAATAAGTGAGCACTTCTCAAACTGCTAAGAATGATATGTTCATTAAATAAATCTAAGAAGATAATCCCAGTCATAGAATATATTTTTTAAATTATTTTTCTTGTTGATGCTTTTTAAAAAATTTTTATTGGAGTATAATGGATTTACAGTGTTGTGTTAGTTTCAGGTGTACAGCAAACTGAATCAGTTATACATATACATATATACACTATTTTTTAGATTCTTTTCCCATATAGGCCATTACAGAGTATTGAGTAGTTCCCTGTGCTATATAGTAGGTCCTTATTAGTTATCTATTTTATATATAGTAGTGTGTATATGTCAATCCCAATCTCCTGATTTATCCCTCCCCCCCCAGAATATATGTTTTAAAATAGAACATTGTAAAGCAAAGATTTGATAAATTAGTAAATTATATAAAATTGGCAAGTGAGTCATTTAGCTAATTGGTCTTTTGGCAAGTTGGCTTTTGGTGAATTGATTTTCAGCACATAAATTTTTGTCACCTTGACCTAGAGCTGGCTTTGGGTGGGGAGGGTGTGAAATGGCGGGAGGCATCTTGGACTGGTTGTTTGCTCCCTGGTCCATGGGATCGCCCGAGCGGCCTCTGAGGGACCAAGCCTGAGGGACCTGCTTCCCGGCTCCAGGATTCCAGGTTGGGGTGGGGTGTGGAATGTCTCCACCTCTGGACATTGCTGAGTCCTGGCTGGAGGCCTCCCTGGGCTGGGGGGCTGAGTGCCGTGGATCTGAGTCCCGGGTTCCCGGAATGTGAGTGTCCAGCCCACCAGAAACCTCCCTCCCAGCCTCAGGTATCCACTGGTCTCAGGCTACCAACCGGTGCCCACACATCCGCAGGGGAGGAGAGTAAATGGTATTCTTTGTCTTGAAACAGGAAGACCGAGGCAAAATGAGGGACCTCTTCACACCCCATTTTAGATGGACAACCTTGCTGCTGTGGTTTATATGGTAAGAGCTGTTTGTTGATTCTCGGGTCCCCTTCCTCTGCACCCTGTTTTGGGTTTTAACTTGGAGGAGAGAGAACTCTTCCATCTTGAGCAACATTTGCAAAACTGAGCATCACTTTCCTGACTTGTGTGTTATCCTGTTATTATTATTTTCTTAGCCTTTTAAAATTATTTTCTATACTATTATTTTCTTAGCCTTTTTAAAATTTGACTCACTTTTTACTCAGATAAATGTCTTTTAAAAGGTAACTTTGTGTATCTGCTTTAAGGAAAAACTTTAATTGCAGGCCATAGACAGAAGTTGCTTTAATTAATTAATTAATTCTTACAGAAGTATAGTTGATTTACAATGTTGTGTTAATTTCTGCTGTACAGGAAAGTGACTCAGTTATACATATACATACATTCTTTTTTGTATTCTTTTCCATTATGGTTTATCCCAGGACATTGAATATAGTTCCATGTATTACACAGTAGGCCCTGGTTGTCCATCCATTCTATATGTCATAATTTGCATCTACTAACCCCAAACTCGCAGTGCATCCCTCCCCCAGAAGTCACTTTTAAAGATAAAAAAGTGGCCCTCCCTAGCTTCGGGTTCCGTGTTCATGGATTCAACCAAACCACAGATGGAAAAAAAAAAAAATTCCAGGAAGTTCTAAAAAGCAAAACTTGAATTTGCTGTGCACCAGCAACTATTCACATAGCACTTACACTGTATTAGGTATTATAAGTAATCTAGAGATGATTTAAAGTATATGGGAGGATTGTGTAGGTTATATGCAAATACTATGCCATTTTATATGAGGGACTTGAGCATCCAAGGATTTTAGTATCCACAGGGGGTGCTGCAACCCATCCCCCACAGATACCGAGAAGCGACCATACAGTAAAAAGTAGCTAGATTGCGACTTCCCTGCGGGCGCAGTGGTTAAGAATCCGCCTGCCAGTGCAGGGGACACGGGTTCGATCCCTGGTCCCGGAAGATCCCACATGCTGCAGAGCAACTAAGCCCGTGAGCCACAACTACTGAGCCCGCGTGCCACAACTACTGAATCCTGCGCGCCTAGAGCCTGTGCTCCGCAACAAGAGAAGCCACCGGAATGAGAAGCCTGCGCACCGCAAGGAAGAGTAGCCCCCGCTCCCCGCAACTAAAGAAAGCCCACGCGCAGCAACGAAGACCCAACGCAGCCAAAAAAAAAAAAAAGTAGCTAGACTGATGGTTTGCCAGGGGACAGAACCACTGTACTTAAGAGCCAGACAGAGGGACCTCGGGACGGCGGCAGCGGACGCGGCCGGCTGCCTTCTCGCCCGCCGCGGGGTCCATGGCCTCACCAGCCATGTCCGGTGCGGTGCGGACCCTCAGCCGTCGCCTGCTGCCGCCCGAGGCCAGCGCCGCCCGCGATGAGGAGCGCAAGGCAGGGCAGCGCAGCCGCAGCCGGGACATCTACGCGGGGCTGGACCGTGAGCTGCGCGCCGTGCGGCGCCTCCTCAGGATCCTGCCGCTGGGCCCTGCGAGAGCGGCAGGTCCGCCTTCCTCAAGCAGATGTGCATCGTCCGCGGCCGCGAGTTCGACCAGAGCGCGCTTCTCGAGTTCCGCGACACCATCTTCAACAACATCCTCAAGGGCTCAAGGGTTCTGGTTGATGCACGAGACAGGCTTGGTGTTCCTTGACAGTATTCTGAAAATGAGAAGCAGGGGATGTTCCTCATGGCCTTTGAGAACAAAGCAGGGCTGCCCATGGAGTCTGCCGCCTTTCAGCTGTATGTATCTGCTCTGACTGGCTCTGGAGGGATTCTGGCATCAGGGAAGCTTTCAGCCAGCCGGAGGAGGGAGTTTCAGCTGGGTGAATCAGTGAAGTACTTCCTGGATAACTTGGACCGGATTGGCCAGCTGAATTACTTTCCCTAGCAAGCAGGACATCCTGCTGGCGAGGAAGGCCACCAAGGGCATCGTGGATCATGACTTTGTCATTAAAAAAATACCTCTCAAGATGGTGGATGTGGGCGGCCAGCGGTCTCAGCGCCAGAAGTGGTTCCAGTGCTTTGATGGAATCACCTTGATCCTATTCATGGTCCCGTCCAGTGAGTACGACCAGGTCCTCACGGAGGACAGGCGCACCAGCCGCCTGGCGGAGTCCATGAGCATCTTTGAGACCATCGTTAACAACAAGCTCTTCTTCATCTCCATCATCCTGTTCCTCAACAAGATGAACCTCCTGGTGGAGAAAGTGAAGACCATCAGCATCAAGAAGCACTTCCCAGGGCTTCCCTGGTGGTGCAGTGATTAAGAATCCACCTGCCAATGCAGGGGACACGGGTTCGAGCCCTGGTCCGGGAAGATCCCACATGCGGCGGAGCAACTAAGCCCGTGCGCCACAACTACTGAGCCTGCGCTCTAGAGCCCGCGAGCCACAACTGCTGAGCCCACGTGTTACAACTACTGAAGCCCCCATGCCTAGAGCCCGAGCTCCGCAACAAGAGAAGCCACCGGGATGATGAAGCCCGCGCACCGCAACAAAGAGCAGCCCCCGCTCGCCGCAACTAGAGAAAGCCCGCACACAGCAACCGAAGACACAATGCAGCCAAAATTAAATAAATAAATTTATTAAAAAAAAAAAAAAGAAGAAGAAGAAGCACTTCCCAGACTTCAAGGGCGACCCCCACAGGCTGGAGGACGTCCAGTGCTACCTGGTCCAGTA
This sequence comes from Balaenoptera acutorostrata, assembly GCF_949987535.1. Lineage (NCBI taxonomy): Eukaryota > Metazoa > Chordata > Mammalia > Artiodactyla > Balaenopteridae > Balaenoptera > Balaenoptera acutorostrata. The sequence continues at coordinate 74,423,800 of NC_080076.1, read as the reverse complement.
TTTCAACCAGAAGAGATGGAATCGCAGCAATCCACCTCACCACTGCCATAGAAACGGAGAACATCCGCTTCGCGTTTCAGGCTGTGAAGGACACCATCCTGCAAGAGAACCTGAAAGAATATTATGTTGCAATGAAAGAGGATGCCCCTCACTCTTGTGGTCCTTGAGCAGCCTGGCCGGCCACAGGCCAGATCTCCCCGGTGTCCCGGAGCGGGTTTCCCGAATCCGTGCCCTCAACACCTGGCTCAGGGATGCTGTGAGACCCACCACGCCGCCGCGCTCTAGGCCAAACGACGTGACACTTTGATGTTAGCTACTGAATCCTGGGGACTAGTGAAACTGCTGAAAACCCCAGCGATCGCTTTGGTATTAATGTGTAATGCCTAATAATACAGCTTTCTTTCTTTTTACAGAAACTATTCCTTCTCTGACACAATGTAATTGAGGACTGTGTGTGTGTGTGCACGCATGTGCGTGTCATTTCTTTAATGACTGAAACACAAAACCCGATGTCTTTGCAGATGGTTTTTCTCTCTAACTTGCGAGTGCTTGGTGAGGAGCGTTGCCTGGTGGAGGTTTGTAGGAGGTGAAAGGAGGTGAATCGCGGGCTGTCCCCACCACCTCCCCAGGGGAGCGCGTTGCCTTTTAAGTCTCTTGTGCCAGTGGGTCCCGGCTGTTAGATGAGAGGGTGGGAGTGAGAACTGGCGGTGTGGACTTGACTTAATGTCCCCACAACCTGCGCTTTCTTCCCGCCCTGTCAGATCACCCCACGACACGACAGGACGCGGGGTGGAAGGTGTGCACACGGACGCTGCCGTGAACGGCCCCCTCCCCCCTGCACAGGGCAGTGCCTGCTGCCTCTGTGCCCACCCTCCCCGCCCCTCGCCCGTCCCTCGGCAAAGACTTAAACCAACTGGCCTTGCAGAGGCGTTGTCTCCGAGCGACACCTGCAGTCGGCTGCGGGGAGCCTTTCCTTCTTTGGAGGAAGCGGAGAGCTCCTTTCCGCTCAGGGGCTTTCAAGAGCTGGCGGCATTGCCAGCAGAGCCTTCGTTAACGCCGCTGGGCTCCGCGCTGCCTTTGAGGTTCTCATCAAGGTCTCTTGCTTCTACTAACAGACACACGTCGCAGGAAAACTGTCGGACGTGATCTCCTCTGAGTGAAACTGCAGAGGCTGTGAATGTTGACGCGAGCTGGTCAATCTTGCACTCAGTTAACTTGTCCGGTTACTCTGTCCAGGTGTCTTTCACTGTGTAAAAAATACATTGCATTCCAAACTGGTCCCCGCTGTGTATGACTCTACTCAAAAGTGTCTGGCGTGTTGAGGACTCTGCCTAGCATTTAAAAGAGAAAAAAGCTTCCTCTGTCAGTGGCACCAGAATGTTCCTGTGGTTTAGTAACCGTCCCTGGGCCCCATCCCCAGGCCACACTGTTCCCGGTCCTGTGTCCCTGGTGAGTGGCTCGCTCGCCTTCACCCAGCAGATAAACAGGGATCTTGTGGCAGATGCTGACCCAGAAGGAAAGGGAGGAAAAAAACTGCTTCTGAGTCAGCCTTGTTATCACAGGGTTTTAATGAGGAGACAACATGAAATCCTGTCTCTCTGGGCGCTCAAAGCTTCCTGTGGATGTTTGCTGGGGGTTCGGCTCTTTCTTTCGGCTGGAGAAAAGTTGCTGTTTTTGTACTGCTTCCTATGGCTCTTCATAAACTGAAAGGATGTGCCCCGGGGTCGGGGCCGATGACCGAGGTTTAAAGGAAAAAGAACATTCTCGATGGACTGTGTCAGGGCGGCCCGAGACCCCGCTGTCACTGCTCAGAGGACCCTGTCCTGGGGCAAGAGCGCTCCTCGCCCGCCGGGTTCCAGGTCTCACACGTGTGTCGGGACCCACGCACTTCCTCACCAACCTGGAAGCACTCCCCGTGGCCCTGGCGGAGGAGGCGGCGGCCCTCGCGGTCGGCGTAGCGGGTAGAGGTGCCCGTCTGAAAGGCTTGCTGGCGAGTTGGGGTCAGTATGGTCGGCAAGCGCTGTTTGTCCTTTAAACCTTCTGACGCGGTTGCTGGTTTGCTTTCAGAGGCGGAAGCGAGTTGGTATAGACAGGGAAGCCGAGCGGACTGGGAAGCAGTGGGGGACGGCCCTAGGCGGGGGCTCCTGCCCGGCCAAGAACTGACCCGCTCTCCCCCTCTGCGGCCGGCCTCCCCTGTCTTCACGGCGAGCTGAGTGGACGACTTAGTCCTGCAAGGCTCCCGGCCCTCAATTCCGTGATTGGTCGGCATCCGAGAAGAAGACCGCTCTTTGCAAGGTCAACTGAAACCATTTACAGCCTTTCTACACATAGAGTATAGTCACTTTTCTCTCCAAAACCTTAGGCTTTTCTATTTTATTTTATTTTAATTTCACTGTTACCCTTGATTATTGTCTTTTTTTTATTGAGATGTTGGAGAAGCAGGAGATAGTTGTGCCTCATCTATTATTACAAAAATGTAACAATAAACTTCCTCAAACTAAGATATTTTCCTCACATGAGGGCACATGTCCGTTTTTTACTGAAATTTTTTTTTTAACCCTTCAGTTCGTAGAGAAATTGTTTCAAAGATATTGCGTTGTAGCTTTGTAATTTATAGAGATCTCTAGACTCCTTATTCTTGCAATTGTTTTTACTTCTTTGATAAAAATGAGTCCGTTTATTTCAACTCCAAGATCAGGAAATAATCTTGAAACAAGATTACTAGTTATGACTGACTAACTTGGGCATCCTGGGAACAGACATTAACTTGGTATCGTGAGTAAAGGCACCATTAGGATGAGAGCAGTCGCGGTGAATTGCTCGCCGCTTACACTTTGCACAGCATTTTAGCATTGGCAGTAGGGGCTGGTTTGATGATCTGACCACCTTCAGTTTCTGGATGTTTATTAAGATAAATCCTTAGTTTTCCTTTGCTTAATAGAAAATATCAACTCAGCATTCGAAGCCAAGCCAACATTAGTTTTTCAGTCCCCAAAATTCAGAGCAGTTGGGTAACTCAAACCCTAATGTTCCTTGAAGGTTCATTACTTGTCGATCACGGTTTTTATTTCCACATGGGAAACAGGAGCGCTGTCACCAACACTGTGCTGAGCGGATGCCTCTGGAACACGACTTCAGGACAAGGAACAGCGGCAAACACGTGTAAAGACACACCTGCTTCCCTGAGACCTGGGAGCCCGAGGAGAGGACCTGGTGATGGACGTGGACATGTCCAGAGACTGGAGCCTGGAGGAAGCCCAAGGGAAGGGAAGGGTGGGAACTCTTTCTCTGCAACCCCGTGGGCTGACTGTCCCCATCACAAAACGAAGAAACCACTGACGCAAAGTGTGAACCATTCCCAGTCGACAGAGCTCACGGAGCTCAGGATTCTCATGTAGAGAAGGCACATATGTATTGTCCAGTGGCCACCGCCCAGGTAGGCGTTGTGTGCGTCCACGTGTGGGCCCCTAAAGTGCCCACAGTGGGGAAGGCAGAAGCGCACCTTCTCCCCAGAGAAATGTGCACTCGTCATTATCCATGTGGATGAGGGCCAAGCTCTTCGGTTTCCGGTTTCCCCATTTGTAAAAGTTGGACTAGATCATGATGCTCAGCTCTGGCGCTGCAGTCTGATCACCTGAGGGGCTTTGCAAAGCTCCGGGCTGAGCCACTCAGAGACCGTGCAGTACAGGCATCACATGGACGCACTCTTGGTTTCCTGCGTGCTTGCTATGCAGCCGGGGTCAGGAGCCATGAAGCAGAGGACCGTGGAGGACTCCCTCCAGGCTGCTGGAATTGTGGTCTGCAACGTAATGGCCCCCGAATCCTCCCCTCACTGTGACCTGCAACCTGCCTCAGGAAGAAAGTGATGCTGGGTTTTCTGTTGTGGTTTAAGTGAAGAGCAGAAGTTCCCACTAAGCTTTCGACTGTGTGTCGGGTGGTCCTTTCGGGCCTTTTGACGTCACCTTCTCCATAAGGCACATCAGATGCGCTCAGCAGCCTCATTCTTCAGTGATGCCTGGAAATTTAGGGAGCTCTGTTTGAAGAAGAAGACAAGCCCTTTCAAAGTCTGCCTGGCAGCCCTAGGCAGAGGTGGGCCTTGCGTGTGGGATTCCTGCATTTCACGGACTCGGCGTTCCGGGCGCGGGCCCTGGTGCCAAGGTTGGTGCTGGGCCTGCAGCTGGGAGGGCTGAGAGCTCAGCCCCCCCGAGCAGGGGCTGCTTTTACTGACTGCATTTGTGCAGCACCTCCTGGGCCCTGAAGAAGGTGATGGCGGATCCCCAGAGGAAAGAGCTGCTTGGTTAAGGTGGCTCAGAGGCCGGCACTTGCTGTGTTAATGGCCCTTAACGGCAGGTGGCACGTGGTACGCGCTGAGTTCAGGGAAGTGGTGAGACTCGCTGTGGGTGGAGTGGAGCCCGTGGGGCGTGGAAGGGCCACTCCGCCTCCTTGGTCCCACTGTCGGTGTCTGTTTCCTACCTTCTGCTGGAGGAGGACTTCAGGTCACGCAAGGCCCGGCTGCTCGTATGGGCCCTTGCTCTCCTGCCAGGTCTCGCCCTCCAGAACCCGCTAGAACTTAGAGTCTGGGTGTCCACTGGTGCTCGGGATGGCATATCGAAATAGGTGGTTTTGGTTTCCACACCATGTCGGCATCTCTTCAGGTGAAAACTTACTTCAAAGCACAACAGGTTGCTACCTGCCTGAAGCACCCCCAGTGCCTGCCTCTCGCTGGATGACACGGGATGCTTCACACCCAGAGCGGCTCCTCGGTGTGGACCGCACACCTGCAGGGGTTCTGCTGACCCTGACGGTGGTCGTGAGCCCCTAGGAGAGTGGGGCGCTGCTCAGCGTGGGAACATCCTACGCGAGGCTCCCGCCCCAGGTTACAACGGGAAGGAGCGGGACGGTGCCAGGCCCGAGTGAGTTCTCAGACCTCCTGGCAGGATGAACGTTCCTGGGAGTTGGCGTCTGAGTATAGCAAGGGGTAGGAAATGGGGTGGAACTCAGACATAGACCATGAGATTCCTGCCCCAAAACACAGTCCTGGTAGGCAGCAGGGCCCTCCCCGGAAGCCTGTAATTAGGGTGTAGAGTAGCTGAGAACAGGAGGGAACTGCTCTTGTATCCCATCCTGACCTCTGGTGACTCCCTCCTCCTCCTCAAATCCAGCAATGACCTTGGCACGTCACTGTGAGGTTCTTATTACAGGGCCCCGAAGACTTTGCATCTGTTGCCGTAAACGCGGCCCTCTGGCTCGCTTCACAGAGAAGCGCACACCTGGCTCCCCCTGGAAATTGGGTTCTCCGCTTCTGATCTGGTTATGAAGGTAGTGTTTTTATTCTGGTGGTTTTCTTTTGTGTGTGTGTGTGTAACACAAACCACAGTGAAACACTAGAGCAGCTACTGGGTGTTCCTGGACCAGCCCGAGTTTCCTCCTGGGCGGGCGAGCGGCCGGCACTCTGCTCCCCCAGCAGAGTGTAGACAGGGCTGAGCCGCACGGGCTCACAGTCGTCCTGGTCTGTCTGTTCCAGCCTTGTCACTCAGGCGCCTTTTTATTAACACTGAATTCACTTTATTTTGTGCTTTCAGAAGCTGATTAATTCCCCCAAATAAACATAACCCCAGCTATTCACAGTCAAGGTGGAGGTCTCCCGCGGGACCGAATTTCCCGGCAGGTCGCAGAGCCAGACCGCTCTGGTGACCGGGGAGGCGTGGACTGCGCATCCCACCTGGTGAGGCTGACCCAGAGTCCGGCCGAGGGAAGTCCAGTGTAGGGGCAGCTGAGGGCATGACCCTTGTAAGTCGTGGGAAACAGGCCGTCAGCTCTGGGTTCTGGTGCTTCCTGGTGCTGGTCCCGGGGCTCAGCTTTTCAGCTAACTTCAGAATTTCTCCAGTCTGGAAGGAACTGAGAATGGGGTTCCAGGAGGCCCCGTTTTGTGATGCACAGCGCCCACCCTGAGTGGTGACAGGCCCGGTGTGCCGCCGTGGCAGCCTGGGCACTTTAGGGCATCTCACAGAGCCGCCACGTGTCCGTGCAGGTGAACCCTCTGCCCTGGGGCCTCACCCGCTCCGTTCAGTGCCCGGGCCCCCGCGGGAGCCTCCCGCAGCCTCGGGGTGACGCTGGAGGTCTCCCCACCACCGCCTGTCAAGCTGCCCTCAAAAAAGGTCGGTGCCCACGGTGGGCAGAGAGCACTGTCACCTAGGAGACTCTGGAACTCAGATCACAAACGTGGAACCAGCCTTGATCTGACAGTCGGGCTAACAAAGCTGGTTCTCCATGGCTTCCCTCCTCACCCAAGCTTTCTGGTTGAGCCCGGGCACCTTTTCCAGGTTCACCTGCAAACAGGTGGCCAGAGCTCTCGCTGCGGAGTCTGTGGAAGCCAGGGGCGAGGCCCGCCCCGGAGTGCTCACGGGCACCCTGTGAAACTTTCTCCCCATCATCCTAACTGTTAGATTCTCTAACAAGCCTGTTTATCGAGAAATTTAAAATAGATCTCTACTGAGTCTGCCCATCTCTAGGATCTTAAAGCATTACCTTTTGACCTGTTATACAAATGGCAAAACATTCCAAGTGTCTTTTCCTTAACTCCATTCGAAGCAGCTAAAATTGGCAGGCATGCTATTCTCTGTTGACACCACTGCAGCCAGGAAGTTCAGTGCTGTGTGCTCGGCCCCCTGCTCTCTGCCACGTCCTCAGCTGTGCTGTGCTGTGGTCCGTGTAGCGCGCGGGGGACCCCGCAGAGGGAGCAGGGCCGCAGGGGCGACCAGAGGCGGCGGCGGCTGCAGAAACGGAGCTCTGAGCTCTTCCGGGGTCTCTACACTCAGAAGGGAAATTCAAGGGCAACAGCCAAGTGCCAGGTCACTGGCGCCGCCCCTGGGGTGTCGCTGCAGCTCCACACCCGCCCCCATAATGGCACCGACAGTGGGGAACAGGCCTCGGTTTACGGATGCTGTGTTCCAGGTTAAGACATACATGATGCAGTGTAAAAAGTGTGTTGTATAGCTACGGGGGTTAGTTCAAACGTATTTTGTATATACGACTTTTATAAATCTGTTAAAATTTGCCTTAAATTACAAAAAAAAAAAAAAAGAGAGAGAGAGGGGAGGTGTTAGGGACTCGTTAGCCCGTAAGTAAGACTGAGATACAATTAAAGAATCGAAAGGAAACGTAAAGGAATCTGTTTTTTTCACAAAGAGATTTAATACTTTTTCTGTATCCATCCCCCTCTCCATTCATATTGCCTTGGGTACCACCAGCAACACAAGGCCAGTATTTTGGGAACCACTGATTTGGTCAACATGGGCATTCTTAGAACTTTCAGTTCTTGTTCCACTTTTTCTTAAATAACAACCTTGGCATTGGCTGGAGGGCATTTGTAGTGAGTAATTACCTTACAGTCCACAGCTAGTCAAATTTCAGCCCTTCTTTCAATTCTTTCTACCATTAATGCTGTAATTTCTACAGCATTAACAGTGCACAAAATTAGCCGGGTTGAGACTATGTGTCCTGTTTTCAACAGTTCTCACTTTTCCTATTCACCTTTGAGCAGAGGTGCTAATTAGCAGGGGAGTGTTCTCAAAGAGGTCAACTGCAAGGAAGAGGAGGGGAAAGCTTTGATAATACAAAGCACGGGGCTCCAGCTCTGCCCCCCGCATTCCTGAGATCTGAATCAACTCACCAAGCCTTTATTAAACACCTGCTGTGTGCCCAGTACAAGTATGGAGCTGGCAGGATATCTTAAAAGGTGGGGAAACAGAATTGAGAGCATCTATCTTTGAGTGCATGTGATTCTGTTGGGCTGACACTACTTAAATACTAAGCAATTAGAGACTAATTTTAGAATACTATAGAAATCACATTTGCGAGCGCATGTTGTAACTCAAGGAAAGTAATCATCGGCTTCTGATTATGACTGAGCTCCCACATAACTGTACCACAGGATGAGAATATTCCGGCCCTACAGACTCGAGTATTCTGGTTCCAAGGACGGTCGGGAATTAGTTAACTGCGTCATTCTGATCTGAAATGCTCATGAAGTCTGCAGACTCCACATTTGACTGGGCACACAGCAGGTGTTTAATAAATGCTTGGTGAGTTGATTTAGCTCTCAGGAATGCAGGGGCAAAGTTGGAGCCCAGTTCTGCATACAGTTTTACCCCTGCTATTCAAAAGTAGAGCGTTGCAATGAAAGCTTTCCTAAGCTGAAGTGGCATAAAGAGAAGTAATTACCTGAGGACATGTCTTGCTAATAAAAGAAACAAAATAAATGGAGGTAAAGCACAGATGCTCATAGACACAGTTCAAAGCTAATGGCAGCTTGAATCTGAAAAAGAATGTATATATAGGTATAACTGAATCACTTTTCTGTACAGCCGAAATTAACACAGCATTGTAAATCAGTTATACTTCAATAAAATAAATTGAAAAAAAAAAAAGCTAATGGCAGCTTGATGCTGAGGTGCTGAGTGTAGTTCCCGGGAAAGGAGCTTGGTGGCGCTACTCTCGCTGCTTGGGGCAAGTGCTGCCTCTATAAAATAAGCGCTGGATGCTATTTTCGCTTTTCCCTTTTTTTGTAAAAGCGAAAATCCAAAAAAAAAAAAAAAAAAAAAAAAGTGAAAATCCTCTTCGGATTTCTTCTGGCGAGCAAAACCAGGTACTAATGTAGGTCTTTCGTAAAAGCGAAGTGCAGTAAAGCAAACTTTCGAAAAAGTAGGGGCTACCTATATTATTAAATATATCTCCCTCCTCCTCCCTATTCAACTCAATCCAGAAGCCCTGACATCTGTTGACATCTGTCAAAATGATTGTTTTCTACCAAGTTTTGGTTCCCCCTTTTTTTTCCCCTCCTCTTACCGGTTGACTGAACAGCCTTGGAGGTAGCTTTATCTGTGATAGAATTCAGTTCTTGATCTTTCAAAGGACACAGGATCACTTCCCTTTATCACATCATTATGCTTTGTACCCACCATCTTCCTGCTCAAGCAGTCCAGGAAAGCCCCTCAAAGGCCCAGTGTGGCCTGAGCCCAAAGCCTAGTCTGCTGCTAAAACTGCAAGTTCTTCCAGAGGGGTTAGGGAATGGGGACCTGCATTTCTCCCATCATTTCCTTACCTTTCTTGCTTCCTTCCTGGCAGGTTTTCCAATGCATTCTCTTACTATGGATTAGTTCTGCTCACCACTGAGCTCTTCCAGGCAGGAGATGTCTGCAGCAGTGAGTATCAACAGCCCTTTAGCAGTTCACACCGTCCCCTCCCGCCCCTCCCCACTTCCAACACACGAGGTCATACACACACCCCCAGCCCAGGTTCTGCCCTCACAGGGCCTGGCCTCGCACAAACTCCAGGGAGAAAGTTTCTGCAAAATCTGAGCATGAAAGAGCTGGGTTGTGGTTTCCAAGACGCTCTGTAGGAACCTGGACCTTCTTGTCATGGTAGACCTGACATTAGAGCAGAATCACATCTTATGTCCCCTAAAGAGGTCCGTGAAGTACAGCCCTGAGTTTTATGGCTGTGACCCTGTGTAGCCATCCTCTGCGTGTGCATCAAGTCTGAGAATCAGGTTGGAGCTCAATCCTGGCCACACAACAGAATCACCTGGGGGAGCTTTTCAACAAAGGCAGTGCCATTTAAACAATGCCCAGGCCAACTTAATCAGCGGCTTTGTGGGTAGGGCCCAGGCATGAGTGGGTTTGAAAAGCTCCCTAGGTGATTCTGTTGTGGAGCTGGAGGTGGGAAGCACTGGACAAAAGGAATGAATAAAGACCAAAGTCTATATACAGATGTCTGGACTTCAAACCAATCTGTCTTTAAGGGAATATTAGATTCCTAGCATTGAACTCGGGATGGGGGATAAAGGGATCAAATTCTTGCCTGTTTGCGGGATTTGTCCAATTATCTTTTTCATATGAAGCCTCTATAATCTGACTTAATAGTTTTGTTTATTAGTATAAAGTTTTAATAATACAGCAGAATCGCATCTCGCTGGGAGGTGTGGGACAGTCTTAACTGCCCTGAGGAAGCAGTTCAATTATAAATTCGGGGTTTGGTATTGACTGAGCCTAAATCCTTTGCCTCTGTGGCCGAACACAAGTTCCTGTGCCTGACACACAGTGAGGCCAAACAAACTGAAACCGTCGTAGTTTGGAGCAGAGAAAGGTTTATGGCAGGGCTGAGCAAGGAGGACGGGTGACTCGTGCTCAAAAACCCTGAACTCCCCGATGGTTTGGGGGGGGGGAGAAGTTTTTAGAGGCAGAATTTGGTGGGGGGGAGGGCTGCAGGGTATGTGACTTTCTTCTGATTGGTTGGTGGTGAGGGAACTGGGTGATGTTCCAGGAATCTTGTGCTCAGCCTGAAGTTACCATCCTCAACCTGGGTGAGGGCCTCAGTTCCTGCAGAAGAACTCAAAGATATTGTTCTGTATATTCCTTGAGGAGAAACCAGGACTCTGCCCCAAGGCTGCACTATTGTTTCTTGACCGCTCCTTCTCTTTTTCTGCATCCCCTCCCTTCCCTGATTAGCAACTGTTTGAACCTGCCCTTTGGAACTCAGGGAAGGTCTAGGAGGCTTGAATGAAGCCTATTTCCTACAAGCAAGAAACGGGGGACATGGAAAGGATTCGTACCCAGGGTTTGCCCCACAGCCTCCTGCTTGGTTTCACGGCTAACTGTGGACCTGCTTAAGCAAAGCAGGGGATCCATTGGGATGTTATAGAGGAAGGGTTGGCAGAGTTTTTCTATAAACAGCCAGATAGTAAATATTTTAGGCTCTGTGGGCCAAACGGCTCTGCCATTGTAGCAGAAAAGCAGCTATGGATAATATGTAAACAAGCAAGCCTTGCTTGTGTTCCAAGGAAAACTTTTTTTTAAATTTTGGCCATGCTGCACGGCTTGTGGGATCTTAGTTCCCCAACCGGGGATCGAACCCAGGCCCTCGGCAGTGAGAGTGAGGAGCGTGGAGTCCTAACCACTGGACTGCCAGGGAATTCTCACCGAGGAAATCTTTTTTACAGCCAGAAATTTGAATTTCATATCATTTTTATGTCATGAAATGTTATTCTTCTTTTGATTTTAAAAATCATTAAAAAATGTAAAAACCATTCTTAGCCTGCTGGCCAGGCAGAAACAGGCAGGGGACCAGATTTGGCATGCAGGCGGTCATTTGCCACCCCATTTGCCACCCCGTGTTAAAAGCTCACTCTTACACCTGGGTGGGAAAGTGATAGGGAAGGAGCAGTGGATTGTGTTATGAGAGGAACCCTGAACTTAGGGCACCCAGATCTTTTATACCAGATGATAAGCCTGCCAGCTCTTTGTTCTGCAGAAAGATGCTCTATCTTCAAAGGTCATAAGTAAACCTGCCCTTTGCACCAAAGGGAGATCCTCTCTATCTTTCAAGGCTGTTTGCTAAACTAAAATCCTTGAAAAGATAGTCCAGAACAAAGGCAGTCAGTGCCTCTGCTTATAAAACAGGCAGAGAACATGAGAGACCCATGGGGAATTGTCTGCTAACACCAGTAAGAGGTTACAGTTGGTTCAAAGGAGAATTCAAAACACACATGTATACAGGCAATCAGAAAAGCTGAAATGGATTTACACTTAGAGGCAAAAATTGGCAGTGTGCATAAGGCAATAATCAATTGCATCACCACCAGACACGGCTTGCATTTTTATGGACAAGAATTATTTGCACTGGTATTCCGTAACGTGAAGTTGTAAAAGAGCTTAAAGATCATGAAAGCCGAGATAACCTATAAGGGTTCACAAGACAGGACATTTTGCCCATTTCAAAGTCTTTGACTCAATTTCCTAACAAATCATATGGGGGAAAAAAGATAAAGCGAGGTAAGGGAGGTCAGGAGTGTGGGGCAGAGTAAGGGGCCGTGGGCAAGTCAGAGTTTTAAGTGGGGTGGTCAGGATGGCTTCAGTGAGAAGGTGAGATTTAAAGAAAGACTCGAAAGGGGTGAGGAAATTAGTCATGGGGATATATAAAGTGCAATGGAGGACGAGAGCAGCCAGTGCAAAGGTCCTGAGGCAGGAAAGTGCCTTGTGTATTGAAGGGACAGCAGGGAGACCAGTGTGGCTGGAGTAGTATGAGCAGAGCAAGGGAGAGAGAAGGTGGGATCAAAGAAGTAATGGGGGCCAGATAATATAGGTGGGGGTCGTTGGGGCCACCCTAGAGTCTGTCTGCCACAAAAGCACCTAGTATGTGCCAGTTCTGGGCTAAGCACATTCATATGCACAACCTGCTTTCAGTGTCTCAACCACCTTGCCCCGGGGTTTATTAGCCCCAGGATTATGAGGAACCTGGGCCTTAAAGAGATGAAGCTCTAACACTCCTGGTTGGGATTCACACCTGAGTCTGTCTGAGTCCTGAGCCCATGCTCCTTCCCTGGCATCCCAACCAAATCATACCCAGGGAAGGAGGCGTGGGGAGTAGGAGGCTGCGACCCAAGACTGCGCATGCCTCTTGCTCTTCTTCTCTCTCTCTCTCTCTCCACCTCCCAGTCTCCAGCCGGAAGAAGGCGGTAGAGGCAAAATGCAGCCTGGCCTGTGAGTACCTGAGTGAAGAGGATTACATGGACCTGCTGTGGACCACCCTGTCTGAGTTCCCAGGTGAGGGACCTGTGCCACGTGGGCTGGGGCAGGGCATCCTGGGAATGCGGCTTTACCTGGTGCCGCCTGGAAGCAAATCCCATTTCTTTCTTTTTTTTTTTTTTAATTTTTATTTATTTATTTTTGGCTGTGTTGGGTCTTCTTTCCTGCGCGAGGGCTCCCTCCAGCTATGGCAAGCGGGGACCACTCTTCATCGCGGTGCGCGGGCCTCTCACTGTTGCGGCCTCTCTTGTTGCGGAGCACAGGCTCCAGTTGCGCAGGCTCAGTAGTTGTGGCTCACGGGCCTAGTTGCTCCGCGGCATGTGGGATCTTCCCAGACCAGGGCTCAGAACCCGTGTCCCCTGCATTGGCAGGCAGATTCTCAACCACTGCGCCACCAGGGAAGCCCGCAAATCCCATTTCTAAGGGAAGCTGGGGATTTGTTTTCAACCCTTAGCTACAAGTTGTCAAGAACTGTGAAGAGGCTGACGTTTTACTCTGTTTGAAGGCTAACAAGATAAGCTGCCCAGCTTCACACACACGTGGGCAGAAGACACAAGACCCCTGGGTCAGAGACGAAAGACTATTACTCACGGCACAGCAGGCAGCCTGAGTAGTATGTTAGTGCTGGCTCCTCTTGCCCCCAAGTCCCATGGGGATGATGAGGACGGGTCCAGGCGAATCTTACACGTGCAATGGATTTGCAACACAGCTCAGGCATCTCACACTTCGGGAACCCAAATCTTTTATAATGGGCTGCCGGAAACCTGCTCAGCCTTTGCCCTGGAGAGAGACATCATCTTTATTACATTGGGCAGTAAACAGACCTTCCCCTTGCTCTAGAAGGAGGCAGTATCTCTATCTTCCAAGGCTGTTGGCTATACAAACAACCTTGAAATGCTAGCCTGGAACCAAAGGGCAGCTAGTGCCTCCGCTCACAAGCTGTGCAGAAATACAAGAGACCCGTGGAGAATTGTTCCCCAACACCAGTCACACTGGAAAGGATCGGTGGGATGTTAAAAATCCAAACCTGCACATAAAGCAAAGGTGATCTATCTTTTTCCTTTAAAAAAATAGTATTATTACAAAAATAATAATATCTGGTATTTACTGATTGCTTACTGTATATATATCAGGCACTGGTGCTAAATATTTTACAGCTATGGTCTCATTTAATCTTGTGAAGTAGTATCATTCCCATTTTACATCTGAAGAAACTGAGGATTGGAGAGGTATAGCAAAAATGGTTCCTGCCAATTGCAGCTGCCAATTTCTGCATCTCTGTGCCTGAGGGCTATCTCAGGAGGAATTGAAAGCCTCAGTGTCTAAAAGCAAGAAAGGTGGCTGCAGGTGCCAGGGAGTTAACACCTGGGAACAGCCTTCAACCAGTGTATAAATATCCCAATTTCCTCGCCTATCAGGTAGAATTCTAAGGTGCACGTTCTGCGCTGACTCCCAGAGCCCTCCAGTGGAATCCAGCAGCAATTTCCCATGGTGGTAACTTGCTTGATATGCACCCTTATTAGTTGCGTCCCTTCCCCGTTTCACTTCTCCACTCTCCTACTGGTGCTTCCTTGGATGACCTCCCAAGTAAACACCTTGCACTCGGACCCTTGTACCGGGGTCTGCTTCTGGGAAAACCCAACTAAGACACTGAGTGTCCTACAGCTGGCAGAGCTAAGACCTGTGTTCCCACCCCAGAGCCCAGAGTCCACTCCTATGCTACATTGTCTATCTTTCCCATATAGCTTAGCAGGTAACATTAAAGCCTCTGGTGTTAAACCCAGCATTGCCAGCTGCCATTTTCGGGACTTCAAGCATTCACCATTTCTATGATTTTACCTTTCTGAAACTCAGATTCTTCTTCCCTATTATTACATGTATTGTTTTGTTGTTTTGTTCACTGACACATCCCAAGCTCCTAGAACAGCTCCTGACACACAGTAGGTACTTAATGTATTGATTGAATAAAAGTGGGAAATGGGCTATTAGCATGCTTTGTAGAGGTTTTTTTTTAACTAAAGTCTAATTGATTTACAATATTGTTAGTTTCAAGTATACAGCAAAGTGATTTGGTTATTCATATATATATGTGTGTATGTCTATATTCTTTTCTTTACTCTCTTCCATTATAGTTTAGAGGTTTGTTTTGATGATTGAATGAGATAATAGATGTAAAAGTGCTTGGCCCAGATTTTATTATTATATTATTATTATTATTATTATCAAGCAATATGCTATACCACCTCTACTGAGGTAGAGAATGTTATTTTTATTTAGTCCTACTTCTCCAATGAAGAAATTGATGTTCAGGGAATTCCCTGGTGGTCCAGTGGTTAGGACTCCATGCTTCCACTGCAGGGGGCATGGGTTTGATTCCTGGTTGGGGAACTAAGATCCCACATGCTGCCGGGCATGGCCAAAAAAAAAAAAAGGAAGATTGAGGTTCAGAGAAGGGGAGGGACGAACCTAAGACCACATGACAAGTTAGAGGCAAGATGAGGTCTTAGAACCTACGTGTTTCTGACCCCCAGCCCAGGTGTCTGCTGCCTAGTTTCAGTGAATGCCACTATTCAGGCTTCCCCTGGTGCCTGTATTAGTTATCCACTGCTGTGTAACAAATTATTCCAAAATTTAGTGGCTTAACACAACACATATTTATTACATTTTCTGTGGGTCAGGAGCCTGGGCTTTCCTGGGTCCTCTGCTTCAGTGTATCTCACAAGGCTGCAATGGAGGTGTTGACCCAGGATCTGTGGTCTCATCTGAAAGCTCAGCTGAGGCAGGGTCTGCTTCATGCTCACTCCCGTGGTTGTTGGCAGGATTCAATTCCACAGGGTTGGTTGGACCACAGGCTCAGTTCCCCACTGCCTGTTGGCCAGAGACCACCTTCAGTTTCTTGCCAGGTGGCCTTCTCCATCAAGGCAAGTTCATGAGAAGAGCCAGGGAGAGGGCAAGTGCCAGCAAGACAGACGTCAGTCTTGCATAAGCTCATCTCAGAAGTGACCTCCCTAGTGACATATGGATATATGTCTTTAAGACTGGCATAAATTGATTTTAAAAAGCTATAATCCTAATCACTGACTAAGATTCACGGATATACTTTGCAGTAGACATATAACTCAATGCATTTTTTCCTTTTTTAATATATTTATTTATTTATTTTTTGGCTGTGTTGGGTCTTTGTTGCTGCACGCAGGCTTTCTCTAGTTGTGGCGACCGGGGGCTACTCTTTGTTGCGGTGTGCGTGCTTCTCGTTGTGGTGGCTTCTGTTGTTGTGGAGCATGGGCTCTAGGTGCGCGGGCTTCAGTAGTTGCAGCACATGGGCTCAGTAGTTGTGGCTGGCAGGCTCTAGAGCACAGGCTCAGTAGTTGTGGCGCACGGGCTTAGTTGCTCCGCGGCATGTGGGATCTTCCCGGAGCAGGGCTCGAACCCGTGTCGCCTGCATTGGTGGGCGGATTCTTAACCACTGCACCACCAGGGAAGTCCCTCAAGGCATTTTAAGCAGTTTGTCAACATCTAGTAACATTAATGACATTTATGGAAAGTATAATTTTAAGTGATTGCTTTTACACTGTTGTAAGTCTTTGTCATAAATATTGATATAAAAACATTTTTTTTTTTTTTTGGCCATGCCACGCGGCTTATGGGATCTTTGTTTGCCAACCAGGGATTGAACCCAGGCCCTCAGCAGTGAAAGCACAGAATTCTAACCACTGGACTGCCAGGGAATTCCCGATATAAAATTTTTTGACTCAAAAAAAAAAAAAAAGAAGTGACATCCCATCACTTCTGCCGTATTCTAGTCATTAGAAGTGAGTCATGAGGTCCAGCCCACTCTCAAGAGGAGGGGATTACACAGGGTGTGGTACCAGGAGGTGGGGTTATCGGGGCTCACGTCAGATGCTGCCTCCCATGGCTCCCCTGCTCCCTTGCAGGTGTCCTTGTGACTCTCTGGATTATCGACCGCCTGGGCCGCAAGAAGACCATGGCCCTGTGCTTCGTCATCTTCTCCCTCTGCAGCCTCTTGCTGTTTATCTGTGTTGGAAGGTGGGTCTTGAACTCAGATCTCTGGCCAGCAGGCTTACTTCTCAGCTCGTGGTCAGGTCTTTGTGCCTGCAGACTGTGGATTACACCCCCTGGGGTACCTGAAGGATCCCCCCCAGCCCCTCACTAAGCCTGAGGCTCTTGGCTGCTTCATAACTGGACAACAGATTGGGCTCAAAGTGGGGGCCTCTGATGGGAGTGGGGGTAGGAGGGCACTTTGGTCCAAATTTTGCTCCGACACCATTACATTTAGACTTTTGACATCATCTCCCAATAAGATCATGCATATAGCTGTTTAATTCATATATGGGTTAAAAGTGTTCATTTGTTCCATGGCAATATTTCAAGGTCTTGTTTTATAATCCCCTTTTGGCATTTCTCCATTTTTTCCATCTATCAAGAGCCTCAAAATATGGAACTGGCCTGTGTTGATCTCCAAGAGGCCGCAGACCGAACCACAGATGAGAGATCTGTGAAAGGTCTGGAGAGGTTAACTTAGATCTGGAAATGTTGATATTCAAAGACATTATGGGAACAATGGAACAGAGGGCTGGGGGTCAGGATTATCCTCATAATACTGTAGAGAAGTTTCCTTTCCCTGGTTCAGCTGGTTCCTGGCTCAATTCCTGCCCCCACTAGGTCCTATCTGGACTTTGGATTATTTACATCACTTCACCCCAGCCGTGCCCCACCCTGGGCATCTCAGCCGGGAACTTTGGAGAATGATGAACTTATAAAAGCAGGTCTTCCGAGAGACCACTGGGATGCGTGTGTCTGCGTGCCTGCCTGATGGTGTGTTGGGTGACATGGGCTTTGCCAGTTTCTAGGGTGTAAATTCTACCTGGGCAGATAAAACTTTGTTGAAAGAAACTGTCAGAAAAAATACTTGCTCATCTGCTTTTTTTTTCTCTTCCTAGAAATATGCTCACTCTGTTACTCTTCATTGCAAGAGCGTTTATTTCTGGAGGCTTCCAAGCAGCTTATGTTTACACACCTGAGGTAGGAGGAATGCCTGGGAGCAGCCAGGGTGGGAAGGGGGCGGTGGGCCCTGCTTCCGGAAACACCCGGCCTGGGCTCCTCTGAGTGAAATTTGTCCTTGAGTCTGAGTGGCGGCTGTGAAGGCCTTCATTATTTCAGACTTCCGTTCAGTCATTGTTTTCTGCTTATAAAAGGTTATGGTCAGTGTCCAAGTTCCAAATGTTACAGAACTGTATAAAACCCCCAAACTAAAGGGCCTCACATTCTGCCTTCCTAGAGACCACCTTCTTGAATGGTTCAGTGTATATTCTTCCAGATTGTTTCCTAATTTATGTTAGTGCATGTATCAAATTGGGTAACTGAGCAACTGAGATGAGTTTAATAAAGGACGGATTACAGTGGTGTAGGATAGGGGTTAGGGAAACCAAAAAGTGATGGAGCGGTGCCCAGAGCTCACAAGGAGGTGGAGGTGGCTGGGGACACAGCTACCACCTAAGGCCTGTGGGTTGAAGAGACGGGGTGTTCAGGGTCCCAGGAGGGAGCTGTGCAGAGAAAAGCTGTGACCTTTAGTTGAGGGACACATGTGCCCTTAGGCAACCTAGAACGGAAGGAGCAGGAGAATAAATACCCTGGCCTCTCTCTCCCACCTCCCGCCCATCTCCCACTGGGGCTTCCCATTGGCTGAACCCAACTGGAAGGCAGAGAGCCTTGGAGCCCTTGGTGGTCCACAGTGGCCAGCCCCCAGGGCAGAGAATGAGGTGGGGAGGGGTAGAGAGAGGTTCTGGAGGGGAAGATGGAAGACAAGGAACACAGGACATATGGACCTGCTTTGTTCTTTGTAATAGCTGCTATACTATACTGTTCTGTACAGTACTATATGGTAATCTATATACTATATTATTATGTACAGTCCTTTATTATACTATATAATATATATGCTATATATCAATATTATATACTATACTTTGTTATAGAATATATATACTTTATATTATATAATATACTTTATTATACTATATCATATATATTACATACTATACTATATTATACAGTATAGTATGGGCAAATCATAATTTTGTAACAATTCTCCTACCAATGGATATTTGAATCATTTTCCAACTTTTCACTATTATAGTATGAAGGTAAACAGCTTTACCTATCCTTGTGCACATGTGTGGTTTCTTTAGAATAAATAAGATGTGGAATTTCTGAATTAAAGCCTATAATAAACATTACAAACATTGAGAAAGATTGAAAAAAAAAAATCAACCTTTAAAATGTTGCCTGAACTTACACTCTATGCGACAGCGTCTGAGAGTGTCCATTTTCCCACACTCGGGGATTATGGGTTACTTGTTTTGTATTTATTTTATCTCATCTTATTTTAGATAGGGTCAAAGGGAGGGAGAGGATAGTATATACCAGGTGCTGTGCCAGGGGAAGAAGCCATCTAGATTGTCCCTCAGGTCTACACAGCACTCCAGAGACCTCACTTTGAGTCATCATCCTGAGCCCTGCTCCCTCCACCCCACCTTCCAGGCCCAGCTCCAATGCTGCCTCCTCCAGGAAGCCCTCCAGGATCCACCCCCCAACTTCATTTTGCCCTCAGTGTCTGTGCGCCTCTTTGGTATTTTTAGTCATGCCACCTTGCCTGTCCCCCAGGGAGACTCCTACTAAGACTCCCTATGGGCAGGGCCTAGGTCTCCTACTCTGTGACTCTCATCTGGCCTAGTGTCCCCTCAACAAAGGCTTGTGGATTGATTGCTGGAGCCTCCCAGAAGAGTACCAGGAGAAGGCTGCCTGACCTGCAGGGACTGGGAGGCCCAAGGTCTACAGGGACAAATACCAGGGCTCAGCAAACTACGACCCGTGGGCCACATCCAACCTGCTGCCTGTGTTTGGATAGCCCAAGAGCTAAGAATGGTTTTTATGTTTTTAAACGGTTGAAAGCAAAATCAAAAGGATATTTCTTGACATGTGAAAATTATATGAAATTTAAATGTCGGTGTTCATTAATAAAGCTTTACTGGAACACGCCACAGCCCTTCATGTGCTGTTGTTGTGTACAACTGCTTTTGTGTTACAGGGGCAGAGCTGAGTAGTTGCCAGAGACCAGATGGTCCACAGAGCCCAAATTATTTACTCTCTGGCCCTTTAAGACAAAGTTTGCTGACTCCTGGCTTAAACTAATCCAGCTGGCTATTCCTAACAATGAAGAATTGGTTCAATAAATGATGATTGATCCAAATGATAGAATTCTGTGCAGCCAATAAAAATTATGCTACTGGAGAAGACCAAATATGGACATGGGAAATGTCTGCAGTCTTTTTCTAAGAGGAAAAAGTCTTCAAAGCAGCATATACAGAAATATCTAGTGGATGACATTATACCACCTCTAGGATTTGGCTTCGTGTAATTTAGGAGGGGAAGGAAGTGAGAGAGTATGATTGAAACTAACAGAGGTCCTCTAGGCTTGGTCCTAGACGATTGATTACACCATTCTACTTTAGTCTGTGCTTGAAATTCTCCATGATAGAAAGAAAAAAAAAATAGGAATTTAGTACTTATTCATTTATTCATTTGGATATAACCACCCAGGGCAGGGAGGACCCCCTTCCTAGGTTCCCACCCCCAGCTTGGCCTCTTGCCCTCTTCATCTGTTGAGTTTCCTGTCCCCTTCGGGGTGAGACTCCCCACCCTGCCCTCCCACCCCTTCTTGGTATCACCAACCCCTGAGGGATTGACCCTAATTCAGGCCCACCTGCCCCCGGGGGCAGGGTGTGGGGTGGCGGTTGGGATTCCCATCATTCCCCGAGGCGGAGAGGAGGGAGGGGCCTGCATTTTCTCAGTGCGGCCACTTTGGCGGCTGTTTCAGGTCTACCCCACGGCGACCCG
The DNA here is from genome assembly GCF_949987535.1 of Balaenoptera acutorostrata. Classification (NCBI taxonomy): domain Eukaryota; kingdom Metazoa; phylum Chordata; class Mammalia; order Artiodactyla; family Balaenopteridae; genus Balaenoptera; species Balaenoptera acutorostrata. The sequence goes on along the minus strand of NC_080076.1, from coordinate 74,403,299 downwards.
AGCTCTGGGCCTGGGCACCTGCAGCGGCATGGCAAGGGTGGGCGCGCTCATCACCCCGTTCATTGCTCAGGTAGGTGTCACCCCAAATACAGAGGGGGTGGGCGTGACAAAAGCCATTGCGTGGCAGGCTGTTACTGTACCCTGAGCCTCTGCACTGACCTTGGCGTGCATTACCTGATCTCATCCCAGCAGCCCATCCTACGAAGAAGTATTGCTTGCAGATGAGAAAACTGAGGCTCAGAAGGGTCAAGGGACTTGTCCAAGGTCACACAGCTGTGAAGTAGAGGAGCTGGGAATCAAACTCAGGTCTTTCCGATGATTTGGCCGAAAACAATTTGGATGAGAATAAACAGGCCACCATGCCTTAGTGGGAAACCAATGTCCCAGTCCCTGATTTCTGAGTTGGATGATTTGGTGTCGTTGCAGAATTTTGCAGCTCTTTGTGTCTTGAAACATTTCTCTCCTTTTGGGGGGAGCTTGTTTGGGAATCTTTTTGCTTTTTTAATATCCAATTCATTTTTTCCTGTTTTTATCACTTTTTAAAAATTGAGGTAAAAGTCACCTAACATAAAATTAACCATTTTAATTCAGGGAATTCCCTGGTGGTGAATGATTCGGGGAATTCCTTGGCTGTCCAGTGGTTAGGACTCCGTGCTTCCAATGCCGGGGCCCAGGTTCAAACCCTGGTCAGGGAACTAAGATCCTGCAAGCTGCGCAGCGCAGCCAAATAAATAAATAAAATTTAAAAAATAAAAGTGAACAATTCAGTGGCATGTAGCGCATTCACAATGATGGGCAACCACCATCTCTATCTAGTTCCAAAACATTTTCCTCTCCCCAAAATAAACCTCCGTATCCATTAAGCAGTCACTCCCCAGCTCCCCCTCCTCCAGCCGCTGGGAACCACCGGTCTACATTCTGTCTGGATGAATTTTACCTCTTCTGGATATTTCGTGTAAATAGAATTCCAACACGTGTTTTAGCCAAGTCGTTCTGTCCCCGGTACCGTTGTGTTTGGCCATTGTACGTCACTATTAACTAGCACTGGTTGACAGCTTGCCATGTGCCTGCATGGTGTCAAGTGAGGCATCTTCTCATTGGGAGATGGCTACTGCTCTTCTGCCCGTTCGGCAGATGAAGAAATGAGGTTTAGCTCTGCTGCGTGATGTGCCCTGGGCCATCGAGCTAGGAAGTCAGCAGACATGCTGCTTTGGGAGAGAATAAATAGACTCTTGAGCCTGATGGGGTCTGGGTTCAAATCTCAGCCCCATCCTTAGTCTTTGTATGAACTTGGGTACGCTGCTTAATCCTCTTTGAGCCTCAGTTTTTCCCTCTGTAAAATGGGGGTGGAGGACATACCTAATAAAACTGTCGTGAGGACTCCATGGGAGTCCAGTGATAAAAAGGGCTTACAAGAGGGCCTGGCATTCTCAATATTATCTGTATGGTTGGTGGTGCCTGTGCGTCAGAAGGGATGCTCTCACCGGCGTGCATCTCCCTCCCCCCAGGTGATGCTGGAATCGTCCGTGTACCTGACGCTGGTGGTTTACAGTGGCTGCTGCCTCCTGGCTGCCCTGGCCTCCTGCTTTTTGCCCATTGAGACCAAAGGCCGTGGACTGCAGGAGTCTAGCCATCGGGAGTGGGGCCAGGAGATGGTCGGCCGAGGGACGCACGGCACAGGTGTCGCTAGGTCGAACTCGGGCTCTCAGGAGTAGTGACCGATGGGGGGCTGAGCTGGTTTTTGAGGCTGTAGAGAGCGGGGAGCTGCTGGAGCCCGGCTGGGGCACTGATCGTCACTGCCCACATCAAGAACTCACCCAAAGGTACCACCTGGACCAGCGAGGTTTTGTGTCTTGACTGTTTGCTCATATTTATCGAGATCCATCCGGGGATGGGGAGGCATTTGCTCTGGGGGGTTCTCCGTGTGTGTGGAGGTTTGTTAATAACCTGTGGATCTGCATGGGAAAAGTGCCACCTCAGCAGTGCCCGGTGACGCCGGTAGCCAGCTGGACACCATCCAGAGTCAGCCGGTCACAGCCTCGGTGAACAACAACCAAAGGATCTTTGCAGATACGCTCTAGGCCGGGACCCCTGTGAGACCTGCCACTCACCCACTGGACCTGTTCTTAGGTTTCTCCTGCATCCCCGGCCCCAGGCTTTCTTCTTTGAAATTGCAGGTGACCTGGATGTGGCCTAAGCAGCTTTTTCTTGGGTCTGAGAAATGCTCCCAGGGAAGGGGCCCCTCGCTTTGCCTTCCCAGGGCTGAGTAGCGGAGACTCTGGCCGATGGACATGCATTTGAACTTGAGCCGCATGCCTCCACCTGGCCCCCTCTTGGAGTTGCTGTCCCTGGCTTCAGGGGATCCAAATGTGGCCATGGGGACAGCTGGGCTTGCACTAGATGACAGCCTCAGAAAGCTATTACCCCCAGGAATTGGGGATGGAGGCCAAAGGGAGGTGAGAACCAAGCCCACGACCAAAGCAGGGGCCTCCCCTTTGGAAGCAGCAAAGGTCACGCCGGGGTCTTCTTTTCTGGCCCCCTCGTTGGTCAGGCTGATTGGTGACTCTTGGGGCAAGAAAACAGTTAAGTCAGGTTTCAGTGCTTTGGAGTTTGAGCGCGGTGGGTGGCCAAATGGACCGAGAAACAGAAAGATGCTCCCCCCAGCCACCTGCTCCCGTGCGGGCCAGGGGACCAGGAATCCTTCCTCCCTGGATTCTCTGCCGTCCCTGCTGTCAAGGGGTGCCTTGGTCTTTCCACAGAGGCAGCTCCTGGGGTTCCAGCGATGGACCCCACGGCATGGATACCATGGGTAGGGAGGAACGGGAGGGCCCAGATGTGTGAAACATGTACATTTTCAAAGAAAGAGAAGGGAGGTCAACTGGATTTGGGGGTTGGCCTCCAGAGGAAGGCCTGATGCTGTGTCTCAGCAGACAGCATCCACCTCCACGATTTGGTTTCCACGAGCCTTTTCCCCGTCATGAAGGCAGGAACCCAGGGAAGGAGAGACGAAGATGCCAGATCCCATCAAAGGCCAGAGAAGACTGACCGTCTGCTTGGAGATATCTGCTTGAAGTGAACATTCCGAGGAAGCCAAATGTGTACGTTCACCTTTATTAAAACATGTTGGTGATGGACGTTGCAAGGGTTGAAGTTTGTTCGTTTGTCACAATATCCTAGTGACGGTTCAGCCTAACGGTGTTGCCAACTTTGTCCATGTAGGGTAAGCTCAGTGCTTTCATTTGCTTTAATATGATAGTCTTTCCAGCAAGGGGGAAAAGGTGCACAGTTGGCGGCCAACTTTGAGTCTATTGGAAGCAACGCTTCCTTCTAATGGTGTGGAGGTCACAGTGGGTGACTTCTTCAGGCCCAGGTCCTAGATCAACTGCAAATCATCCCACATCCCTGAATATATGTACTGCAGCCCCCTAGACCCAGGCGGTCAGAGGGGGCAGCTTGGCAGAGCTTCCTGTCTCTGACACCCACATTTCCCTGGACCATGAGTGGCTAAAGCTCTCATTATTTCTGGTCTGCTGAGCTCTCCTGGGTAACTAAGAACCTTTGCTTGTCTTTTTTGCCTTCCAGCTGGCCAGACACTGCCGGATGAGCAAGTCCATTCGCTTCACCCTCAAATAACCTGGAGGATCTGGGGGCTGCGGTGGGGAAGGAGGGCTTGGTGGGCAGAGGTGTTTTCCAGGGGCTGGAGTAAAGAGGCTTGTAGTTGTGGGTTTTCTCTTGTTGAGAAAATGAAAGGTGAAAACTCTTGGCCTTCTAAATTGCCTGCCCTTTTATGAAATCGATATTATTGAATGATACAAGAGCTGCCACAAAAGTTGCCCAAACCTCTGAAATGCGTGAGACCTTTAGCTGAAGACCTTTGTATCTAATTTTGAACTGTCCAAAAACTCCCCTTTTCATTACTGGAAATGTCATCTGTTTCTCTCAGTGTTAGGAAAGATTTTAGAAAATGGCAAAAGATGTTCAATGTAGCCAGGGTTATATGGTTTCTTTCTTTCCCTTCAAGTATGCTCAGGAATACATAAATGGGATGTGTTGGCAGTGAGATAAAAGAGTATCTTAGAGATGGACTTTGAAATGAATATGGATATGCATTATTTTAAAATAATGTTAAGCAACAGAGAGGCTTGAAGGATAAGATCATCCCTTGGTTACTACAGTAAACATCAAAGGACTGGGATAACCTTGAGCTGCAAGCAACAGTAAAACCTACCAATAGTAGTTTAACCCGTTAGAATATTAATTGTTCATTTGACAACAAGCCCAGAGTCAGAGAGTTCCAGGGAAGGCTCAGCAGCTCAACAATGTCATCAAGGACCCAGCTTCTTTTTGCCTTTCCTCTCTGCCGTCCTCTGCATGTTGCCCATTGACCCTATGTGTGAAACCTCATGGTCACAAAATAGCTGCCAAAGTGCCAGGCATCAAGTTTTTTTCAAAGATGTTAGAATGGGGAAGAAGCAGTCACAGAAGGTTTTCTTTCTAAAGGGTCTGTTGTTTTTGCTTGGAAAGGGAAATCCCGCAGCAGATTTACCATTGCTTTGTATTGGTAAAACCTGGGTCTCATGCCCATCCCAGCATGAGCCCCCCCCTAGGGCTGGGGAAGGAACGGCCTGTCTCCCACAGGATCAAGGGATACCCACAGCCTCTTGAACACAAAATGGAGATTCTGGTAGAAGGAAGACAATAGTGGTGGGATGGGAGATAGTTGAGAGAAACCTTGACAGAGTTCTCATCAAGGCTGTTTTAGTTGCAAGGAATAGAAATTGTACTCAGATTAATTCAAATCAAGCAGTACAGATTTAATATAAGACTGGGAACAGTAGTTAATTTCCTGGGGACTACAAATGTGGGAAACAGAAGTGTAAGGAACAACAGGAAGAGGGGAAGGTTGTGGCAGAGTATGGGACATAGGGGGCAGCTACTACTCAGCTCCAGCTGATTTTGTTGTACCATAGAATCGCCTGATTTTCAAGACAGGAATCTGGATTCTTATGTGAAATCTCCAAATTTTAGTATGTAAGATCAATTTTTTTTTAATTTTATTATGTTGGATTGTTTAAATTTTTAAATGTGTGACTCCAATAAAATTTATCTGTAGGCCAGATTTGGTTGATGGGCGACCAGTTTGCAGCCTCTGAAAGGTTAGAAAGATCACTGAAATAAATGGAACGGGGACCTGGAGAGCCCCCAGGGCCTGAGGCAGCCCTCTCTCTGGATCCGTGGCCCTGGTTTCTGTCCCTCTCTGCAGACTGGCTTCCTATTGACCCCTCATGGCCGCTGCATATGCCTGACTATGCATATGGCTCGGGCTCACCAGGGCTCGGCTCTGCAAACACATCTGACTCAGCTGTTCGGTGTCCCACTTCTAAAGTCTCAGGAGAGAAAGCTGATTGGCCCAGTTCAGTGTTGGTTCCAATCCTGGTCCAATCAGTTGGGTCAGGGAGAGGTGGGATCAAAAGGCACGAACATGGCAGCTTTGGCCATGACAACTACTGGTGGCACAATTAATGGTATGCCTGGAACCCACAGCAGCACATAGGTAAACTTCGGAGTCTGTTCATTATAACTCTATTTTGGGTCATGTCATGGCATGTGGTCAGTATACACGGAGTATCCACCATGTATCGGCATGATATTCAACACTGAGGATGCGAAAAAGAATTGAGACATGGTCCTTATCTTCATGCACTCACAGCGTAGTGGGGAGAACGTAGATGCGTGGGACACAGATTGATATGGGCGCTAATGGAGGGATGCAGAGTATTGTGGGAGGCACACAGGATGCCAATCCCAAAGCTCTAGAACATTCTGAAGCACCTTCCAGCTCTTCAAAGATTCAGTGGTTACAGCCGGATTTAGTCACCGTTGGTACTTTACTATATTCTGATTCCTTGACATTTGAACATCTGGATACATCACGTATAATCATTCTAAATTAATCAAGAATATTTTGATGATGAACCACTTCATATACCCCTACCCCCACCATGCCAGAGAACAGAGCGCTTCCCAGATTCATCAGTAAGGACACAGTTCCACCCACAATAGCATCAAAAAGGATAAAACGCTTAGGAATGAATTTAACAAAAGGAGTGCAAGACTTTTGCAAACTACAAAATATTACTGAAAGAAATCAGAGGTCTGAATAAATGGAGAGACATTCCATGACCATGGATCAGAAGACTTAAAATTGTTAAGGTGTCAATCAGTACTCCCAAAATTAACCTTATAAATTCAACACAATCCCTGTCGAATTCCCAGCTGGCTTTTTTGGGCAGAAATTAGCAAGCTTATCATAAAATGTATATGGAACTAAAAGGACCCAGAGTAGCCCAAAAATATCTTGAAAAAGAAGAGTAAAGTTGGAGGACTCACACTTCCTGATTTTAAAACTTAACTACAAAGCTACAAGTAATCAAGACAGTGTGGTCCTTGTACAGCAGAAACTAACACAACAGTGTAAAGTAATTATACTCTAATAAAGATGTATTAAAAAAAAGACAGTGTGGTCCTGGCATAAGGATAGATATACAGATGAATAGAATAGAAATGAGAGTCCAAAAGTAAACCCCTACATTTATGGTCAATTGATTTTTGACCAAAGTTCCAAAACAATTCAATGAGAAAAGATAAACTTTTATAAACTCAGCAAGTGGCCAAGAATTCATTGTAAATATGGTTGTAGATCACCACTGGGGAAGGAGCAGGAATGTTAAGTGAAGAAAAATGAAGACATCAAGGCACATGTCCTACAGTGCCATGTGGATTGCAGAATTTCCCCATGCTCCTTCTATTCTGAATCTTGGAATGGAATCGAGAGGAAACCACATTGCAAAGAGGTCTTTACCATTTACAAAAAGGAGGGTCACTTTGGGTCTGAATAGAGACTTTCCTGGCCATGTATTTTTGTGAGTTCACTGTGTTCTGGGCCATGTAGTGTTCCTGCTGACAATTAACCTCGACCAGTAGGGGTCACTTTCCCTGGGGAATTTTAGGATGGGCAATCACTTTAGTCAAAAATGGTGTTCCACTCCAAGCACCAGGAAGTGTCCCCGACTCCAGTCTGGTGAGAGTCCCCCGATCTTGGCCCAAATGTGGCTGTGAGGAGGAGAGACCTGGTTCCTTTACAGTGTGTTTGCAGAAGTAGTTGGGGAGGAGGCCAACCGATTCCTTCATAACTATATATTTCCCCCCAACCTGGGATTCAGTGTTTCATGGTGGTTGAAAGTGAGGCACTGGAATCACATAATTTCTGGCCCTGAATCTCCATTCTACCCCTTCCCAGCTGCTGACCTTGTATTGCCTCTCTGTGCCTTGGTCTTCTCACCTACGAAATGGGAATAATAGATACTTCATAGGGGTGGTGGGGGTAGGTTGTAAGGAATAAATGAGTAATGTTTGTAAGAGTTTAGCACCAGTAGCCAGTTAGAATGCAAAAAATTATAACTATAATAAAAATAATAATTGTTGTTGTTATTATTAGGGCAGGAATTCTAAGATCTTGGCTCTTATACCCTGCTTAGCTTAGGGCCAGCCAAAATCTTCATGGCAGATGCTCCATGAAGAGCCCATCAGGTGAAATGGCATGGATATAGATGGCATGGGCCAGTCAAGTCCTCTTCACAGCACATAGGGTGTCACTGGTCCCAGATGCATGAGGAATACTAGGCTCTGGTTTTTACCAAAGCCCCGGAGAGATAAAAATTCACCTCAGAGGCTGAGGCAGATAATTAGGAATGAAGGTGCTAAGGTGCCATCTGGGCTCATTCAAAGCTCTCAGAAACATCTGGAAGCCTGTTTGCTATCCCAGAGTGTGCTAGCCAGAAGGTAAGGGACACGTTCAATCTGCTTGGTGAATTTAGTTATCTATAAAGGGGTTCCTTTGGGGATGACCCCCAAGGGATCCTCCTCAAGGGTTACATAGTGCCCGTGGGGCCGCTAGTGGGCAGCTGAAGCCATTAGGAGTCCTGGATGTGGAACAGGCATCACATGTTGCTAGTTCAGTGGCTCTCCTCTTCTGCCTTCTCTATACCCCAGTTCTATGTATAAATTCCTGCAGTGAAATCTGATACCAGTTACCTCAAGTGCATTCTGTGGCCTTAGAGAACCAAGGTTGCAAGAGCCTCCATCACCCAGATCTCCCTCGCTCGGGGCTCCCTCACAGCCTCCCTTACTCAGAGCTCCTTCGCCACTTGGATATTCTGAGCTTCCCTTCCTCTGAGGACTCATGGGCTAACAGCCTCCAGCTGTTCTTAATGTCAGGCCTGGAGAGGGTGGAGAGACCTCAGCCATCAGAGGGCGCAGGACTCTCCTTCAGGAATTGACCTTGTGGTTTCCTCTCACCTTGTGCTTCTTGCAAAAAGGAGTCAGGGGTGGGGGGGGGGTTAACAATGGGTGCGATGAGTAGTTGGCTGAGGGGAGCAGGGAGTTTTTGTGGGGGAGGCGGAGGTCACTGGCATCTTCAGAGGTGGGATGGTGGCATCCTGAGCAAATTCCTTTCTTCCAGGATTTCCCCAAAGATCTTGGCCACCTCCAGGGCACAGCCCCAGTGGATGGTGAGCCCATAGCCTCCGTGGCCATAGTTGTGGATGACCTGGGAGAGGCAAGAGAGAAGGTCCAGGTCTGCCCTAGAAGATTCAGGAGCTTCCTGAAGTATCCTAGGTAAGCCTGGGGGTACCAGAGCTCCTCTTGGTACCACCCCCGGTGGGATGTGGGAACCCCTGGCAGGGTAGTCGGGGGAGTGTTTGGGGAGTTGGAGGTCAACACCCTAGACTCCTCTTCTGTTTAGGAGGCAGACCTGCTTTAAGCGCTCAACACAGAAAAAGTAGAATCACCTGGAACTTGAGGTCTGAGATTCCCCCCACCACATCAAATTATCTGAAGTTCCCTAAATCACTTTCCTTGTTCCCATCCTGCTCCAGACAGGATGTTAATAGGTAGACTCATCTACCCACCAAAGAAAAGAAGGGGCGCTGTATGGATGGACCCTGGAGAGAGGCAGACGCCAGGGGTTTTTTTCAAAGCTAAAACCATCAGCAGGGAGTTCAACTCTATATGTGACTCTCCCCCCCAACCCCACTGCCATACACACACACACACACACACACACACACACACACACACACACACACATAATGACCTCTCTACAGACAGACACACAACCCTCTATGGACACATGATACGTACACAAAACTCTTCTATACACCCCCCCCCCCAAAGGATCAGAATAAAGGAGGAAGGGTGACCTAGATTCCTTCAGCCCAGGACAACCCCTGCCTTTTCAATACGGCCAATTCCTACCCCATGAGAGAGGACACGAGAGGGGAACCCGGAGAGATGATGGAGCAACCACAACGTGGACATCTGGGAAATGGCTCCGGACTCAGATTCAAACCACATCCCAGCCTTGCCCCTCACCACTGGTCTGATGTAGGCAAGTTGGCTTCCACTTCTGGGAACCCCAGTTTGCTCATCTGAAGCATGGGGTGAACAGTCCCTATCCCAAAGAGCTGTAGGGGAGATTCAGTTAGGTCATTCTTGTCATGGACACAAAGTAGATGCTCAATAAAGTCCCCTTTTCCTTCTATTCGACCACAGGCTCTAGCAAATCGAGGCACTGCCCTCTATGTAAACTTGAGCAGGCCCTTTACCATCACTGAGCCTCAGTTTCCCCATTTATAGAGGAGGGGATATTAGCCACCACTGCCCCCACCTGAGGTCAGCATGACTGTTCCCCCGAAAATGCCAGAGACTTCTTAGGAGTTGGGGGATGGCATTGCTTTCCTTGCCAGGATAGCATACCTCTGTGTTTGAAGATCCAACATGAAGCTGTTCTCTTTCTAGTCGAACCTGGGGGCGTACTGGCCGGAAGCCAGTGCATTCACTAACAATTTTTGCATCCTGGAAAGAAAAGTGTTGGTAATTCATCTCTGGATTTTTTTTTTCTGATGCCATTTTTAGGTGATAGAGGGTTAACTTTTGGAACTTCATTACCATCACCACCACCACCACTATCATAGTCACTTTTGTTAATTACCACTAAGATCATCACCACCTTTATCGGCCACCAACATCATTACTATACTACTACCATCTCATCACCAGTTCTATCAACTATCCCATCTTTATCAGTCACCGTCCCCACCAGCCACCACCATAATATTGCCTCATTACCATCATTATCACCACTCTCAGCGTTTTCATCACCATCAACGCCAACCACTACTTCTACCCTTGTCTTCATGACCATCACTATTGTTATCACCACTAGCAGGCAATTGTGAAAACTGAGATTTCTGCAACAAATACATTTGCTCCTTGTGAAGACAGACTAAGGTGTTTAAGGGATGTCACCTCAAGAAAGAGCAACTCTTAGCCATGACCAGATAGGTTTCATCAACCCACAGCAGGACTTCCCTGTACATTGTCAAATTCTGGTATAATCCAGAGTCCCCTGTTGGAATTATTTTGCCCAGTTATCCCAGTCATGATATCTTCCCATCTTCAAGTGTCCTTATGATCATCAAGCTGCTAGGATCCTGGTCTAGGGCACTGATATCTCTCCCCACCTTACCTTCATTGTGGGCTCCAGTCTGCAGCAGCCTTCCCAAATGGTGTTGTGGTCCTGGATATTGTTTGTCTCACTCCAGTTCCCCAGCTGGAAGATGCCTCCAAGAGTCACTGCCTGGATCCTTGATAAAAGTGGGCAGGGTCAAGGATGAAGGAAAACGAAGCCTTTGAGATAATGGGGGGAGGGTCATTGCCATGCTCACCCTTACCACCATGTTTGCCTAAATCAACTTCAACATTATCATCCCACAGGTATCAAAAACAAACTTATGGTTACCAAAGGGGAAACATAGCGGGGAGTGATAAATCAGGAGCTTGGGATGAACACACACACACTACTATATATAAGATAGATAACTAACAAGGACCTACTGTGTAGCACAGGGATGTGTAACCTATTGTGTAGCAATAGGTTATTGCAGACTACTCAATAGTCTGCAATAACCTATATAGGAAAAGAATCTAAAAAAGAATGAACATATATATATATATAAATGAATCACTTTGCTGTATACCTGAAACTAACAAAATATTGTAAATCAACTATACTCCAAAAAAATTAAAATATTAAATAAACTTAAAAAAACATTATAATCTCTGCTAATAATACTGTCAAAAAGAATAAAATACCTAGGAATAAACCTACATAAGGAGGTAAAAGACCTGTACTCAGAAAACTATAAGACACTGATGAAAGAGATCAAAGATGACACAAACAGATGGAGAGATATACCATGTTCTTGGATTGCAAGAATCAATATTGTGAAAATGACTGTACTACCCAAAGCAATCTACAGATTCAATGCAATCCCTATCAAATTACCAAAGGCATTTTTTACAGAACTAGAACAAAAAATCTTAAAATTTGTATGGAGACACAAAAGACCCCGAATTGCCAAAGCAATCTTGAGGGAAAATAATGGAGCTGGAGGAATCAGACTCCCTGACTTCAGACTATACTACAAAGCTACAGTAATCAAGACAATATGGTACTGGCACAAAAACAGAAATATAGATCAATGGAACAGGATAGAAAGCCCAGAGATAAAGCCATGCACCTATGGTCAACTTATCTCTGACAAAGGAGGCAAGGATATACAATGGAGAAAAGACAGTCTCTTCAATAAGTGGTGCTGGGAAAACTGGACAGCTACATGTAAATGAATGAAATTAGAACACTCCCTAACACCATAAACAAAAATAAACTCAAAATGGATTAAACACCTAAATGTAAGACTGGACACTATAAAACTCTTAGAGGAAGACATAGGAAGAGCACTCTTTGACGTAAATCACAGCAAGATCTTTTTTGACCCACCTCCTAGAATAATGGAAATAAAAACAAAAATAAACAAATGGGACCTCATGAAACTTAAAAGCTTTTGCTTTGAAGCAAAAGCAAACTATAAACCGCAAAGGAAACTATAAACAAGACGAAAAGACAACCCTCAGAATGGGAGAAAATATTTGCAAACAAATCAACGGACAAAGGATTAATCTCCAAAATATATAAACAGCTCATGCAGCTCAATATTAAAAAAACAACCAACCCAATCAAAAAATGGGCAGAAGACCTAAATAGACATTTCTCCAAAGAAGACATACAGATGGCCAAGAGGCACGTGAAAAGCTGCTCAACATCACTAATTATTAGAGAAATGCAAATCAAAACTACAATGAGGTATCACCTCACACTGGTTAGAATGGGCATCATCAGAAAATGTACAAACAACAAATGCTGGAGAGGGTGTGGAGAAAAGGGAACCCTCTTGACTGTTGGTGGGAATGGAAATTGATACAGCCACTATGGAGAACAGCATGGAGGTTCCTTAAAAAACTAAACATAGAATTACCATATGACCCAGCAGTCCCACTCCTGGGATATACCCAGAGAAAACCATAATTCAAAAAGACACATGCACCCCAATGTTCATTGCAGCACTATTGACAATAGCCAGGTCATGGAAGCAACCTAAATGCCCATCGACAGACGAATGGATAAAGAAGATGTGTCACATATATACAATGGAATATTACTCAGCCATAAAAAGTAATAAAATTGGGTCATTTGTAGAGACATGGATGGACCTAGAGACTGTCATACAGAGTGAAGTAAGTCAGAAAGAGAAAAACAATTATCATATATTAACGCATACATGTGAAATCTAGAAAAATGCTACAGATGAACCGGTTTGCAAGGCAGAAATAGAGACAGAGATATAGAGAACAAACGTATGGACACCAAGGGGGGAAAGCGGGGATGGTGGTGGGGGGATGAACTGGGAGATTGGGATTGACATATATACACTAATATGTATAAAATAGATAACTAAGAAGAACGTGCTGTATAAAAAAAATAAAGTTCAAAAAAAAAATCACTGCAATTGCCATTGTCATTACCATCAAACACCACCACCTCCACCATCACCATTAACATCACTGGCATCTTTTTTTCCCTTCTAATGTACAGCATAGTAATGATCGTTAACAATACTGTATTATATACTTGAAAGTTGCTAAGAGAGTAGATCTTTAATGTTCTCACCACACCCACAAAAAAACCGTAGTTATGTGAGTTGATGGATGTGTTAACTAACCTTATTGTGATAATCATTTCACAATATATACATATATCAAATCATCATGTACATTTTAAATGTACACAATGTTATATGTCAATTATATCTCAATAAATCTGGGAAAAACATTGTCATCTCCATCAACAACATCATCTTCACTACCACCTTCTTTGCTACCATTAATATATCATCACCATCAATCCCATTCACCATTTCCACCACCACCATTAGCATTGCCATTGATACCATCATCTCCGCCACACCACTAACATCGCCACTGAGGCAGTCAGCACAGTCACAACATTAACATGGCCTTTGAGACTGTCATCTCTGCCATATTAAAAGTCATCATTGATAAGTGTCATCTTCATCAGCACCAACTGCCACCCCCAACTCCCACTCACCACCACCATCAACACTGATCTCCTGTTCTGTAACAATACTATCTCCACGACCACCATTCCTCTATCCACAATATTATCATCATCAACCCCATCACCACCACCATTATTGCCATTCACAACACTGCTGGTGTCACTGCCATCTCATCCACTACCTTTGTCTCCAGCATCACCACTACTGTCATCCCAGATTATGTTCAAGATAGAACCCAGGAGCCCAGGGGAATTCCCTGGTGGTCCAGTGGTTAGGACTCTGCACTTTCACTACCGAGGGGCTGGGTTCGATCCCTGGTCAGGGATCCCACAAGGCGCACGATGTGACAGTTAAGGCTGAGTCCTGTCTTCCCAGAGTTTTAATGGCTCAACCTCACTTAAAAGCATTGGAGGAAAAAACCTGAAAAGACATAAGAAAGAGCCCTGGAGCAGGCAGCAGGGGCATAAAAGGAGCAGGAAGGTGCTCCCTCTTCTGCCCTACAATATCAGATTTTACCCTGGGATGATGTACGGGGACTTATAGATGCCTCTCTCTGGGTCATGGGTGATAATGAAGTGCTTCATCCATGGGGCATCCACCTGTTGATTGAAGACAGAGAAGTCTCATCAGAAGAGTTACATCAGTGGGCTCCCATCGCCTGCTCCCCTCTATGACCAGATGTTCTGACAACAGTGGCAAACATTCCTTAGCCCTCCAATGACCCCTCTGTCCCAAGTCTGCACCAGACTGCTTGCTTTTGTAGGAAGAGCTGCCCCGACTGAGAGCCACCCCAGTCCCTGAAGCAGCACACATTCTCATCCACAGAAAAGCCCAACACATGTGTAAATGCACGTACACATTAGCCCACCTCGGGAACACACATACCTATGAATGCACTCCAGTACTCACATGGGCACACGCATGCACACATACCCACAAATAGGCATGCCTCAGGCACATGCACATATACACAGTGAGAGGTGGTGTGGAACAATGCTTACACACCTGGGCTCTTAAACCAGGTTACCGGTTCTAATCCCAGTTCCATCACTTAACTATGATGTGAACTTGTGCAAGTTACTTAATTCCTCCGTACCTCAGTTTCCCCATCTGTAAGATGGCGATGGTGATGTGATAGTACCCATCTCAAAGGGTTGCAGCAAGGATCAAATTAATTAACACAATGAAGTACTTGGGTCTGTGCCTGGCACTTAGTAGGCATTCCATAAATGTTTGCTCTTTTTATTATGACAGGCATATGCAGCTTCCACATATGGACAAACACACACACACACACACACACACACACACGCACACGCATGCTTTACTATTAAGAAGAACCCCGCCCAAGAAAGAGTATGTTTGGGAGGGTCGTGTTGGTTCTTCTTGTTTCTTTAACATGCAAATTCCCTGAACACTGGGTGGGGGGGTCCTCTAACAGATGTCCCCCGATTCAGCCTCTATCTTTGGAGATGAAATAAACAGGCAGAAACAATCTTTCTGTCAACAAAAGCTCATCCCTCACCTTCAGACTCACCTTAATGATCTGCCCCCGGCCTGGCTGCAGCAGGGGATCTGGTTGCAAAGCCCCAGCCCATACCCCAGTGCAGTTGATAATCACATCTGCTCCTCCTCTTGCCACCTGGTAGCAATCAACAGGGCAGGTGGGATGGAAGGGGATGAGGACCTTAGTATCCCTTGCATCCTCCCAGCCTGCAACTCTCTGCTCCCTGTGGAACAGCCAGGAGGGGACTCAATGAGGAACCCATGGACCTGCCTCCAAATTCCGCTCTGCTATTTACCTACTGTGTGATCTCAGAAATGTCCCATCACCTCCTCAAGTTTCAGATCAGATTCCTTAGCTATAAAATGGGGCTGGTAACATCTGTTCATAGTGTGCTGTGAGGCTCCAGTATGACTCTGCCTATAAAAGTGTTTGGAAAAGAATACTACGGAAGGGGGAAACCTTCTTGGAACCTTCTAGAAGAAGTCAGAAAGGACACAGAGATAGTCTTCTCCCTCCTTCTGACTCCTTTTTATTTCATTCTCTTGTCTTCTACTCTGCCAAGACATCTGAGGAAGGCACATTGGAAGCCCCAGCGCCGTGCATTGTATGGGAAGCTCCACAGCTCAAGGATAGCATGATGGGCACCCAAACTCCCAGCCCAGCCCCAGTGACTCCCCTCACAGGTCAGTCCTGGGTCACACTGCTATTTTTCATGAGCCAGTGTTTGCCACACTGGGCTGTGAACCCCTTGGGATTGAGAGCTGTGTCTAAGTCAAGTATGTATTCCAAGTGCCCCTCAGGGCTTGACCTAGAGCAGATGCTCGTACACGTTAGTGGCTGCAAGTACAAGAGTCTTCCATGTGCCAAGCAGTGTCCTGGGTACTGAGATTGAGTGAGGTCATACAGCAAAGCTCCTGGTACATAGCCAGTGCCTGCTGATGGTAGCTGCTACTATCATTATTATTGATGGTGGTGTCACTCTGGAGGTAAGTCAGTGGAGGGCCTTGACTTTGTAGGAACATCAACCCAGATGTTGGTAAGAAGCAACCAAGCATCTGGAACTTGGGGGTGTGGTACAGCTGATATTGAGAAGAGGCAGCCAGCTCTCTGGCCCTAAAACTCACTGAGGCTCAGATATAGATATAGCCCCTAATGGCCACCATGATCCCACTGTCCCTTTGCTTCTGACACCAACATCAAGGCAGAATGCCTGAGTCCTTCTGGGATTAAAAATAGACCTAGAATCTGGGACAGGCCTCAAAGGGATGCTAGGAGCCTGAGAAGGGGCCCCCCAACCCTGCAACAGGAAGCAAAGGCCTCCCCTCTTCTCCTCTCTCCCACATCCAGCCCCTTCCAGCCCGGCAGCTCACCTCCTCAAAAGACTCCACCTTCCTTAGGAGGAATTTCACTCCTCTCTCAGTTAACCTGGGATGATCAAACACATAAAAAAATCCAGTATTCAGTTCTCTGTCCCATCCCTCCAAGAGGATGGCGTGGGGGACATTTCCCAAAGAACCTTTTGTGGATGTTAGTCCCACAGGATACTCCTTGAGAATATGGCTGTGTAGTCCAGTTCATGAGCACCTTGATGGACTAGTGGTCCACGAAATGTCCCTTAGGAAACCTGAGATGGTCCAAGCCCCACGTTGGGCAGATGGAGATGGGAGAAGGGCCTTGCTGAAAGTCATACAGTGAGTCTATGATGGGATTAGGACTCAAACCCAGGCCTCTTACTACCACCACCCTGCTTTGTATTATCAAAGGGAATGAGATGCGGGGTGGAGGAGGGGCAGGGTTGGGCCAAAGCAGAATTGCTTCTTTATCTGAAGCAGAGCATGAGGAAGGATGTGGGCTGGGGACACCCACACCTCCCTAAATTTCACAGAGAAAAAATATATGTCACTATTAGAAATATAGTAGAAACATTAAAAGAATAGGAAGTAAACCATATGCAAGCTAAAGCATAATATCAGGATTATTTTATCCACATGGTTTCCTCAAGATAGAAAAACTGGGAGCATTCTTTCCTGGAAGGGGCTGGATAAGAGTCATAAGCGTCCCAAGGTTAGGAGACATAACCATGTTTTAATACAATGGTTTCCAAACCTGGCTGATAATTACAATGACTTAGGGAACTTCTTACAATACAAATTTCTGAGCCCCACTCCAGATAATCTGATTCAGTAGATACAAAGTGAGGTCCTGAAATCTATATTTTTAAAAACCTCCCCAAGTCATTTGATAAAAGCCACCATCCATTCCAGTTTTTTAAAAATCTTAATAAAATAATAATATATAGGAAATATATGGAATCTTCCTTAATATGAATGTATGTGAATATGAATACAAATTGTATCTCTCAAGCTACTGTTTGCTAATTTAGAACACTACAAGATTCCTATCAACATAAGGAACGCCCTTAGCACAGGGACATCCTCTATCATCTGTATTAGTTAGTGTTATTCTAGAGGTACTGGCCACAGCAATTAGACAAGAAAAAAAAATGAGGTATAAAAATAAAAACCGGACTTCCCTGGTGGCACAGTGGTTAAGAATCCTCCTGCCAATGCAGGGGACATGGGTTCGAGCCCTGGTCTGGGAAGATCCCAAATGCTGCAGAACAACTAAGCCCGTGTGCCACCACTACTGAGCCTGCACTCTAGAGCCTGTGAGCCACAACTACTGAGCCTGCATGCCACAGCTACTGAAGCCTACGTGCCTAGAGCCCGTGCTCTGCAACAAGAGAAGCCGCCCGCAATGAGAAGCCTGTGCAACGCAATGAAGAGTAGCCCCTGCTCACCGCAGCTAGAGAAAGCCCGCGCGGAGCAACAAAGACCCAATGCAGCCAATAAATAAATTAATAAAAATTTTAAAAATTAAAAAAAAAACAAATTATGTTTTGTAGATGATGTAAATATATCTGGAAAACTTAAGAGAATCTATTTAAAGCTATTACACAGCCATGACAGATTTTAGTAAGGCTGATAATAAATACTGTATCACATGTAAAAAGCTTCCCAGGTGGTTCCAACAAGGTGTGGAAGCCACTGTCTTAGTGCACAGAGGTGGTCAGAAACAAGGATAGCTCCCACCAAACCTAAAGGTTTTCATCAACATTTGGGGTTGGTCAATACAAAGACAAATCCCATGAACAATCATCCACTACAACCCTGGTCCCTGAGAGGTGCTTTCCTCAAAGTGAAGCTGAAAATCTCACCTTTCAGTCAGCCACTGCAGATACTTCCTCCCCTCCAGAATCAGGCTTGTGTTGAACCAGCCATAGCTAGAGTCACAGGAGGCAAAAGGTGGGAATAAAGGATCAGAATCACAACTATATTTGAAGGCTATCATATGGAGGTGGGAGCTGTCACATTCTTTGGGCCCCCAAAGGGTAGAGCAAGGACCACTGGGTGACATTCAAGGAGGAAGCGGTTTTCAGCTCGAAGCAAGGGAATATTTTCTATCAGACAAAGCCATTCCTGACATTGGGGTGTGCAAGTGGAGATTAATGTGCATCTGTAGAGAGGGTTTAGACATGGGGTGAGGTGAAGAGAGGGCCAGAGAGGCATCAGGCTATAGCGAAAAGAATAGAGGGGTTTGGACTGGGTTGGAATCCCATTCTGGCCACTTGGCTGTGTGACCTGGGGAAGTGACTTGGCCTCTCTGAAGCTCAGTTTCCTCATCTACAAAATAAGATAGTGTTATGGAACTTCTGGGCTTGAGATCTATGATTCTGTATCCCCTACCTCCCTAGTCTAAGGTGCAGTTTGGGTGGGTGGGCTCTCTGAAAGAGCTGGACAGAGCACTGGGAGACCAGAGTATGGGGCTCTAGACCAGGGATGGAACAGGAAATTTGGTGCCTCCATCTTTTGGACAAGTCTATCTGAACTGTGGGGCCTCAGCTCCTTCACCCATGGCAGTAACCTTACCTGTAATCGGGAAACATGTCCAGCTCTCTTGGAGTCAGCTTCCGAAATCCCAGAACTACATCCTTCCAGTAAGGGTCCTTTAGAAGAAGAGAAGGTAGCACAGGGATAAATGAACATCAATAAGAATGATAATAACAAAAACTTATATAATGTTTTCTGTGTGTAAGGCGCTGTTCCACGCATTTTACTCATACCAATCCAATAATCTTTACAACAACCCACTGAGGTAGATACTATTTTTAGTTCCATTTTGCAGATGGACCCATTGAGTCTCAGAGAGGTTAAGTAACTTGTCTAAGGTCACACAGCTAATAAATGGTGGAGCTGAGATTCGAACCCACACAATTTGGCTTCAGAGTCCATGTTCTTAACCATGATGCTATATGAAGGGTAAGAATAAGGATGAGGATGAGTGATAGGGTAAGGGTCATAAATAGGGGAGAAAAAAAGGGGCGACAGTGAAGGTCACCAAAGGATGAGAGTGGGAGGTAGCAGAGTGGAGGGTCAGACAACCTGGGGGTAGATTTTGGCCTCATCACTGACCACTTTGAATTCTCTGAGACTCAGTTTTCTTATCTGTATAATGGAGTTAATAATCACTCTTGGAAGGTAACAGATAATGAAAGTAATGCCCTTAGCACAGTGCTAGACATTGAATAAACCTGGGAGAACTGGCATGGGATTCTGGGCACCCAGCCAGACCACCGCTTCCAAACAACCATGGCTTTGCCTTTCATTCGAGCTGGGTTCAAATTCGAGCTCTGCCGCTTAAAGCTTTGTGAGCTCAAGTAGGTTACCCCAATTCTCGGAGCCTCTAGTTTCTCATCTGCAAAAGGAGGACAATGATAGCACTTACTTCCTGGTTATGATGAAAATTTAATGAGTCATTAGTTATAAAGTGGTTAGGACAGGGCCTGGCACATAGTAAGTACTTCAGAAGTCTGTGCCAGGGTGAGTGTTTTAGTCCACCTTAATGGAAAGTCCTGGAACCTCCAGGGGAGCAGGAAACCTTTTGGCTTCAGCATCAAGTGCCTCCCACTCCAGGATGTGTCTGTATTTCACCCATACCACTCAAGAAGGGCTAGTTTCCCTGGTTCATCAGAAGATTCTTTGGTCTCTGCCAATTTAATAACAAAGTTGAAAATGAAAATGATTTTGAAAGCAAAAATAGAAATTAAAGTAAACCTGTTTTGAACACAGGAGTCTTTGGCTAAGAGGCTCAAAGTACCACCTCCCCCCACCCCCTGCCACACCCTGGTCTCTGATCAAGGCTCTGCCCTTTGGTTTATGGTCAAGGACTCCTCACTCACCGGAACGGCTTCATGGAAGAGGTTGTAGCCTGAGACTGGGGCCAGGCCCATGTCTGCCGCGTTGGGAGAACCGATGTGGCTCAGGAGATAGTTGAAGGTCTGCTGGTTCCAGTGCCTAGAAGGATCCCCCAGATCTGAGTCACCTAATACCTTGAGCTGGACAAGAAAGCTCCAAGGGTTGGCTTGCATGGGGCTGTGATCAGGTTGGTGGGATGTGTCCAAATCCAGAAATCCACCACGTTCACTCTGCAGTGCCCCAGATGCTACGGTCTTCCCCCTCCCCAAGCTTTCTAATATTTTCCCATTAAAGAGAAGAGGGGTAACAAAGGATGCTCCATCAGCATAGAGGACAGTCTCGTGGTTGCCGAGGGGGAGGGGGCTGGTTGGGGGAGGGATGGAGTGGAAGGCTGGGGTTAGCAGATGTAAGCTATTGTATACAGAATGGATAACCAGCAAGGTCCTACTGTATAGCACAGAGAACTATATTCAATATCCTATGATAAACCATAATGGAAAAGAATATAAAAAAAGAATGTATTTATATGTATAACTGAATCACTTCGCTGTACAGCAGAAATTAACACAACATTGTAAATCAACTATACTTCAAATAAAAAAAAAAAAAAAGGATGCTCCATCATAACTATTTGGAGCCTACCTCTGGCTTGGGATCATGTAGCTGCAAGTTTAAATGAAAGCTTTGATTGCTTTGGGGACTGTGCGCCCCGTGGTTCAGGCTCACTCTGGGCACCCCCCACTGTAAACGCCAGTGGCAGGCATCACTTACTGCTTCTGAACACTTTCTCTCCCCACCGGGCACACAGCTCAACAACATTTCCTAGACTCGCTTGCAGATAGGTGTGACCATGTGGCTGCGTTCTTGCCAACGGACCCTAACGTCTCCTCCCAGGTGGTCCTCATGCTGTGCTCCTTCTACAGGCACTGGCCCATGGCAACATCGGAAGCCACAGGGAGGACGGCAGAGCCATGAGATGGAAGGAGCCCGGGCCCCTGAATTGCCACCTACTGATCAGGAATACTGGTTTTGGAATTTATGGGCGTGAGAATGAAACTTCCGTTTGAGCCGTTATTCATCGGAGGGTTCCTTTGTTGAAGCAGCTGGTGGTTTCTAAACTGACACAATGACCTCTGCCACTTTGCTAACCTTGAACATCCATCCACCCACTTAGAGGCATTCCTGATGGACAGATGCATTCAGCATCCACAGCCACCCGGTTTAGGTGAGGGATGGAGACAAAGCCTCCATCTGTCTGGCACACATGGCTTCTCAGCCTTTCGGCCACGATCAAGTATAGCATCTGTCTGGCCCACAGCAGGGACTTAATATTTATGCGTACTGTCTTTATAGCACGTCAGGCCAGAGCCTCCACAAAGGGTTGTAACTGGTGACGGGAACCCTGAGAGGGAACATCCTCTCTGCAGACTCAGCCCCTCTGGCCCCAGGCCACCCTCCGGGACCCTCACTCACGCCTCCTGGGGGTTGCTGGGCTCGGAGAGGTAGGGCTGCCAGAGGCCGGCGGCCACATCGGTGTTGGTGAGCGGGGTGAAGCGTTCTGCGTAGACCTTCACATCCAGCGACTGCAGGACCGAGTGGTAGCGCTCATGGATGCAGAGGGCGGTGGACAGCCCGATGACGCCCGCTCCGATCACTACCACGCGCATCGTGCCAGCCTGCGGGAAGTCAGGGTTGAGGCACGCCACCACCACCATCGCTACCATCCACTGACGGCTTAGAAGATGCCAGACACCGCCCAGCCCTTTTATACTTGACTCCCTCAGTGGCCCTTACACGTAGGAAAATTGAGGCACAGAGAGGCAAAGCAACTTGCCTAAGTTCACACAACCAGTAAGGGATGCAGCTTTCTCTGGGGACTCTCCTCGAATACCCTGTCCCCAGGCTGGGAAAACAAAAAGGGCCCAGCAGAGTGCCTGGCCAGCTGTAGTCTGGTTAGTCTAGTGGTTAGGACAATGGGCTTCAAATCTCAGATCTCAGCTCTGCTCCCTGCTGGCCATGACTTTGGCCAAGATGCTTCTCAAGCCTCAAATTCTTCTTCTGGAAAATGAGAAAAATAACTCATGCCTGGAAGAGTAGATGGGAGTTTTCACAAGATGGCAAATGTAAAAAGCTTAACACGGTGTCTAGTGCAGAAGAAGTGACTTCCTGACATTTGTGGAGCACCTACTGTGCGCCAGCCCCTGCACTAAGCGCTTCCCAAGCGTCATATCATCTAAGTCTCCCACATTCTTAGAAAGTAGGGGCTGGTGTTATTGGCCCCATTCTACAGATGAGGAAACGAAGGCTCAAAGAGGTGGAGTAACTTACCTGAAGTCACACAGCCAGTAAATGGTGCTGCCAGGATTTAATTTTAATTCAAGTAAACTTGATACACACTGCACACCTAGTGTGTGCTAAGCTGGCAGCTAGTGGATGCAGCTGTGAGCAAGTCAGATGCAATCTCTGGCCTCAGAACTCAGATCTTCAGCACATCCCCTCCAGGCCTGCCTTGGGGTGCTTGGCTGGCTGGGTCCTCAGAAGTTTAGAAGACCTACCAGCTTTTGACCTTGAAGCTGCTTGGGCCTGCACAGCAGGGAAATATTCTGCAGGCTCCTGCTAAGGCAGAACAAGGGGACTTTTTGTGCCCGGAAGGGCCAAATTCAACTTTCCCTCCTCTCTGCTCACAGCTCTCCTCCCACAGACCTCGCCTCCTGGCAACTGCGGCCCGTGGCCCTGAACGGCAGGACATTCTCAATATGGCCTAGTTTTGTAAAGGGGAAAATGGCTCCAGCCCACAAGAACTGGACTCTGTTGGGGTTTCAGCAGCCAAGTTGGAGATAAAACCAAAAAACAGAAAAGCCTCGTTCCTCTGGGTGATTCTGCTTCCAGACTCGAGCCTGGGCTTAGTTGCAGGGGGACCCTCTCAGGGACCCCTCGCCTCCTCCCCCATCCTTTGCCTCAGGAGATGCAATCTCCTCAGCTGTGAAATAGGGTTAACCCCATCTCATGGGGTCAGCCTGAAGATTAAATGACTAGCCTGGTCAAAGTTCCTGGTACAGGACCTGGCCTCAATCTGTGGTGGCCTCCTTCTGTCCCCTAACACCTTGAAAATAACAATGCGAAAAACACTGGCTGTGGAGGAGGGGAGAGGCAGGAGGGAGAGTCAGACCTGGCTTCACTACCGGCTTGCTGTGTGACCTTGGCCAAGTTACTTCCCCTCTCTGGGCTTTCTGTCTCTGCATATCCTCTGGAGATTTGACCACTTTTTTTTTTTTTTTTTTAATTTTATTTATTATTTATTTATCGGTTCGTGCGAGGGCTTTCTCTAGTTGCGGCAAGTGGGGGCCACTCTTCATCGCGGTGCGGGGACCGCTCTTCATCGCGGTGCGCGGGCCTTTCACTATCGCGGCCCCTCCCGTTGCGGGGCACAGGCTCCAGACGCGCAGGCTCAGCAGCTGTGGCTCACGGGCCCAGCTGCTCCGTGGCATGTGGGATCCCCCCAGACCAGGGCTCGAACCCGCGTCCCCTGCATTAGCAGGCAGACCCCCAACCACTGCGCCACCAGGGAAGCCCGATTTGACCACTTTTGACATTGACAGTAAGAAGGCAGGAATAGAGGGTTTTCCTGTATTTTCCAAATTCCCCATAATGAACCCAGGAGGCGGTGTGGCTTGGAGAGGTGGCAGTAACAGCCCAGGCTGGGGGTTAGACAGCCTGGCTCTGGCACACACCGGCTGTGTGACCCTGGGTAAGTCACTTCACTTGACTGAGCGAGAGGTTTCTGAGCAGGGAGAAAGAGACTTCAGACCGAAGCCATCACATGGCATGTCTCCAATAACAAGGCTATGGCAAAGCCTCTGGTTAGAAATGGTGGCACATGCCCAAGAGAAGATCATGAGGGGAGGACCCAGAGCAACTTCTGGAACCAACTGGCCAAGACAAAGAAGGACAGGTAACAGCATAGGGCTCAGTTTCTCCAATGTCTAAAATCCTAAAGATAAGCAAGATGGCATCGTGCAGAAGGGGAAACTGAGGTTCACAGAAGGGGAGCCACTCAGTCAAAGTCACATGTTTGTGATCAAAAAATTTGTACAGTCTTGGGGTTTAAAAGTCTCTGTGAAAGAAAAGACCTGGCAGTGGGGAGATTACAATAGCAGCTGCTAGCTTTTCGACTTCTAGTATGTGTTACTCATTGTGCTAAGAACTTGACATGTGGGACTTCCCTGGCAGCGCAGTGGTTAGGAATCTGCCTGCCAATGCAGGGGACATGGGTTTGAGCCCTGGTTTGGGAAGATCCCACATGCCGCGGAGCAACTAAGCCCGTGAGCCACAACTACTGAGCCCGCGTGCCACAACTACTGAAGCCCTCGCGCCTAGAGCCAGCCCGTGCTCCGCAACAAGAGAAGCCACCACAATGGGAAGCCCGTACACCACAACAAAGAGTAGCCCCCGCTCGCTGCAACTGGAGAAAGCCCGCGTGCAGCAATGAAGACCCAACGCAGCCAAGAATAAATAAATAAATAAATAAAAAGAAATTGACATGCATTATCTACTTTAATCTTCTAACAACCCTCAGCGTTGTCCTTATGCCCATTTTACAGATGAGACAACTGAGGCTTAGGCACCAGCTGGTGAGAAGCAGAGCCCAGGCCGGCCTGACTCTCAAGGCTGTGTGCTTACACCCCGTGCTAATCCCACGATTTGGAAAACCATCAGGTCAAGCAGGCAAAGAAAAACAGCCAAGGCTTCCGAGTCCTGCGTTGAAAAAAAAACACGAAATACAACGAGTACAGGAATTTTATTGTGTTGGTGATAGGCATAGAATTGAAAAGGGAAAATGTGTGTCCTAAGTCAATTATCTTAGTTAAATAAATGAATCAGATTTGATACTGATTGTAGCAACCATGTGTGTGTGCATGCATTTAAGTGGAATATAAATGCATAAGGTTCTTATCAGAATTGGCAGCCAGACTGTAGGATCTGACAGGCCCAGCCTCGGGTGAAATCATTCATGCATGTGGGTAATGAACTCCTGGACTCGTCTGCACACAGCTCTGTTATCGTTCAACCATTTTCTTGTTGTTGCTGACGTTTTTATTAGTGTTGCAGTTTTCTGCTTTATGCCATTACTTCAAACAAGCGTGCTTGGAGTGTGCATTCAGGAAGATGCAAACAGCTGGGGTTATTACGTGTGTGTGTGTGTGTGTGTGTGTGTGTGTGTGTGTAATTGTAACGTCTATGTATTTGTGGAGTAGGAAGGGAATTTTGGCCGTCTGCCACTTGCCAGACACATATAGATGCAGTACAGACATCCTCTTACTTTATCCTCTCAACTGCTCTAAGAAGTTCTATAGACGCAGGACTGAGGTTCAGGGAGAGGAAGTCACTCCCCCAAAGTCACACAGCCAGTGTGGGACAGTATTCGGATCTGGACCCAGTTCTATCTGAGCTTTTCTGTGCTGCGCCGTAGAGCTCTTTAGGTGGCCGGCAAGAAATTGGCAGCTGACACCTTCCGCTTACTTTTCAGTCTTGTATTTGTTTGCTTATAACTTGCCTTGTCCCTAGAATGAACCTTGAAGCAGCTCATGCCTTTGATGGCTACATGTGCAAAAAATAGGGAAGACTTGCTTTTTAAAAAAAAAATCAACAAGTCACGGGTGAGGTATTTGAATGAATATAATCAGCTCCATGTGGCTAACTCTTATGAAGCTTCAGAGTTTATCTTTAAAATGGAACAGATTCTGGAAACGCTGGAAAACCAGGCTACCAGCTCCCAGACCCCCAAATAATAATAATGGCCGTTTATTGAGTACCTGCTATGTGCCCAGTTCTGTGCTAAGCCCCTTATAGTCATCACCTCTCTTTATACTCAGATTAACCCTGGAAGAGGTGAGTTATGACCCTTATCTTCCAGATGAGGAAACTGAGGCTTGGAGAGGTGAAGGCACTTACCTGTGGTCCCTGCAAGGTTGTCACCTGCGTCAGGCTCTAACGTGGACCTTCTCTGTCGACACTGGGAGGACACTCAGATCTGCTGCACCACCACCCCTGCCCCCCGCTCACCTGGCGTGCCAAACTTCTGGAGAAAAGAGGCAGCTGCTATGGGTGCAGGGTCCTATCTCCTAAAGGGAGGCTCCTGAGGCTGGGGCGTCCTGTCCTCAGCTGGGACTGGAGCTCAGGGTCAAAGTCTGAAGTTACGGACAGGGCACAGCAAGGGGTGGGGCTGGACACCACGCTGCTCTCAGGGGCTGGACCTGGGCCAGGCTGGGAGACCTCACCTCCCCTCGTTCCGGTCCCTGAAAAGTTGCCTGACTTTTCTGGCTGATCCTAAGTCCCTGCGGACAGGCCTTTGGGGAGGGAGGGAGTGAGGATGGATGGGGGTTCTTGGAGGGTTGATGGGCACAAGGAGGTTTGTCTCCCGGGCCAGCTGGAGACGATCCTCTTTCTTCCCTCTTCCTGCTGCCACCCTGGGGGAGGGGAGGGTGGCTCTCTGAGCCACTGTGAGTCTGCACAGTGGGGGTGGTCAGCCTGGCAGCCCCTGAGGTGAGGCCAGAGGTATAGGACAGGGGCTCCTAGGGCCAGCCAGCCAGCCAGCCAGCCTAATGCCATTCTGGGATGCTGGGTGGATGAGGCCAAGGAGAGATTCAAGGCGATGCCTGTTTGGGCTGTAAAGATGTGTCGCTCTTTGCTCCTGTATCCCAGAGACACGAATGGCTGGACGCCAGGTCCCTCCTTTGCCAGAGCTAGACCTGGAGCAGTGATTATTAGAGCTCAGAGAGCATCAGGCTGCCCACTGTATGGATGGGGAGACTGAGGCCCAGAGAGAGGGACCAAGCAGCCCTGGGTGAAGCATCCTTTGGGTCAGCTTTGAAGGTCCAGCCTGTAACCCCTTACCTTCGGCATTATCAAATAAAAACGTGCAGATGCCCTAAGAAAATGCATGCAAAATACTAGCGCATACTCTTTTCTCTGATAATAAAAAAGATGGGGTGAACTCCACCTTTTACTTATATGCTTCCATTTCATTTGAATTTTTTTTTACAATAGTCATGTGTCACTTTTATATCCCACAACCTTAGGGAAATTCCTTGTGCCTCTAATTCATTATGGGAACACTTAAAAGTTAACAAAAGTTAGCCAGAAAACTTTATTCACATTCCCATTCTAGCGATGATTTGTGTTTTGTGAATTTCAGTGTGCCAGTTCTAAATACTTTACCTGGATTATCTCATTTAATCTGGCAGCAGCCCTAATAGTAGGTGCTGTTATTATTAACTCTCTCTTCATAGTTGAAATTCAAAAACTTGCTCCCAGTATCCACTATAGCTAAAAATATGTCCATCCTATAACCCAGCAACCCTACTTTTATGTACATACCCAAGAGAAGTAAAGACATCCGCCAACCAAAAGGCTTGTACAAGAACATTCATAGTCCCAAAGTGGAAATAACCAAAATGTCTATCAGAATGCATAAACAAACTGTGTTTTCAGACAATTCATGCCATGGAATATTATACAGCAAAGCAAAAATTAAATACTGCTACATACAACAGCTGGGTGAATCTCACAATCACTACGCTGAGTGGAAGAAGCCAGGCAGGGAAGAGCCCATACTGTGTGCTTCTATAGATGTGAAATCCAAGGAAAGGTGAAACTAATTGATGGTGATAAAGGCTATGGGAAGAATGATTACCTATGGGGCACAAGGACATTTTCTGGGATGTTAGAAATATGTCCCTTATTCTGGGTGGTGGTAACAGGAGTGTATGCCTATGTGAAAAGTCATCAAGCTGCATATTTAAGATTAAGGTGAATGGATTGACACAATTAGAAAGAAAGAGTGGTGGGGGGGAGAGGGAGAAAGAAAAAAGAAAGAAAGAAGAAGGGAAGGAAGGAAGGGAGGGAGGGAGGGAGGGGGGAGGGGGAGGGAAGGAGAGAGAGAAAGAGAAAAAGAACTTGCCCATAATAATATGGCTCACAAGCCCAAATTTGAAGCCAGGTTAGGGTTCCCAGATCTAGCAAATAAAAATACAGGACACCCTGTGTTATATCTGGCAACCCTCACCCAGGCAGTCTGTTTCCAGAGGTGGAACACTCAGCCACCACCCTGGAGAGCTTTACTGAGAGTTGAGAATGGTTCCAGGCACCCAGGACTCCCACACCCCAGAGCCAGAGGTGGGCCTTGGCTTCAGAGAGTCCTGTGCTGTGTGCAAAAAGCAAATTCAGTACAGTATTTAATATTGGAAAATGAAGTGGCGTGACACCCATTGTTTCCATGATCCAAACTCTAGAAAGTAAAGTTTCACAGAATATTCTTGGCTCTTGGAATGAATAGAAGATATCCCCTAGGAGGCATGTGAGATTTTTTTCTTTATCAGAAGGGAGCATGAGTTTCGTTTTGTTTTGAAAAAAGGAGGACTTCACTGGTGGTCCAGTGGTTAAGACTCCGTGCTTCCACTGCAGGGAGCATGGGTTTGATCCCTGGTCCAGGAAGATCCCACATGCCACGCAGTGTGGCCAAACAAACAAACAAAAAAATGTTGAGAAACACTGAGCTGGTTGAATCTGCCCATTTTACAGTTGGGTAAAGTGAGGCCCAAAGAGCGGCAGGGATGTACCCTTAGTCCCACAGGGGTGTAGGGCTTACTCAGTCTGTTGATCACAGGGACAGTGAGAAACTACTCTGTAGTCCAAAGTTCACTGATCATACTGAGAGGAGCTTCCAGAAGGCCCCCAAAGGACCTCTGGAAGCAATTTCTGTTGATTTGGCTGGAGCTGTTGGAGCTGAAGATTCTTCTGACCCACTGGCTGGTTGATAAGGACATGGCCTTCTAGCAGCTCTGAAATACACTCAGGCCAGGACAAAAGGATCCTTGGCTGGGAGAATTCTCTGCAGGAGGCAGAACTCTGTGGAGGGCCAGGTGAAGTTAGAGAATAACCAGTTAACCCCACACACCCACACATACATTCTCAGATGAAATTAGCATTATTAGAACTTTTCTAAGTATTAACGTCATCATAACCTCTGTAAATGTATAAAATACAGAAGGTAGAGAGAAGAAAGTACTAATCACCTGCTACCAACCCCCGCACCAAGAAATAAGGGCCATTAACATTTTGGGTGAATGTCTCCAAAAGTTAACATAGGGCTTCCCTGGTGGCGCAGTGGTTGAGAATCTGCCTGCTAATGCAGGGGACACGGGTTCGAGCCCTGGTCTGGGAAGATCCCACGTGCCGCGGAGCGGCTGGGCCCGTGAGCCACAATTACTGAGCCTGCGCGTCTGGAGCCTGTGCTCCGCAACAGGAGAGGCCGTGACGGTGAGAGGCCCGCGCACCGTGATGAAGAGTGGCCCCCGCTTGCCACAACTAGAGAAAGCCCTAGCACAGAAACGAAGACCCAACATAGCAATCAATCAATCAATCAATCAATAAAAAAATAAAATATTTAAAAAAAAAAAAAAAAAAAGTTAACATAAACACACCTGGGTGACGAAAATGGGCTCTTGTTATACGTGCTGTTTTGACTTCCGTTCTGTTCTGTTACCAATATGGCATGTCCTGAACACCTTTCCATACAACTGTAGAACAATGGTATCCATTTCACACAGGTTACCACTGTATGTGGATGTAACAATTTTTTTTTAAATTCTTGGATGTAACAATTTTTAAAGTCGGTCCCTATGGGGACTGTCCCTGTCATTTTTTGATATTACAAATATCCTAGATGCATTTCTTGGCACACCTGTCTATTTCCCTGGGGTCGAGTCCTAAAAATGGAATCATTGTGCCAAAGAGTTTGCACATTTAAAGTATTGATCCATTTTGCCAGACAGCCCTCCAAAAGGACTCTATGAACTGACAAGTTTAAGGAGGCACGCGCCCTCAGGTGCCCACCCTGTACTTGCCCCATCCTGAGAGTGAGAGCCTTCTTAAATTTTGCACACATCCTCACTTGCCTCAGCCTAGTTCCAGCCCTGCTAACAAGACCGCAAATCTTTTCATACATTGATGGACCTTTAGATTTATTTCTTTATAAAGGCCCCTTTTTGGCCCATTTTCCTCTTGAAGTGTGTTGGCTATTTCTCTTATTAATTTGTAAGAACTCCCTTTATATTTATGGGTATTATCCTTTTGTTGAAAAGATTTCCCCCAATCTGTCTGACATTCAAAGTTTTAGAACTTTTTGCGCAGCAACATGGATGGGCTTAGAGATTATCTTACTAATTGAAGTAAGTCAGAAAGAGAGAGACAAATGCCATATGATATCACTTATATGTGGAATCTAAAATACGACACAAATGAACATATCTACGAAACAGAAACAGACTCACAGACATAGAGAACAGATTTGTGGTTGCCAAGGGGGAGAGGGGTGGGGGAGGGAAGGATTGGGAATTTGGGGTTAGCAGATGGAAACTATTATATAGAGAATGGATAAATAACAAGGTCCTACTGTTTAGCACAGGAAACAATATTCAATATTCTGTGATAAACCATAATGGAAAAGAATATTAAAAAAAAGAATGTATATATATGTATAACTGAATCACTTTGCTGTACAGCAGAAATTTATACAACCTTGTAAATAAACTATATTTCAATTAAATAAAAACCTTTTTGGAGTCAAATCTATTCATCTTTTTGTTTTTCCCTTTTATGGTTTCTGCCATTAATGTCATATTTAGAAACCTTGCATCCCCTCCCCTCTCTGTCCCATTTTATAAATTACTCATGCAGACTTTCTAGAACTTTTGAGGGTTTTTTTTTTTAAATTGAAACATTTGATTCATATGGAATTAATTTTGGAGAAAGAAGGGGGTTAAGGATCCAGCTTGACTTACTAGACAATGGCACCAAAACCGTTAGTTGACTCACTCATATTTTCTCTACTGATACTTCCCTGCTTTTATTATTCACTAAACTTTCCGGTGTGTTTGGGTCTATTCCTGGACTCTCCATTGATCTGTCTGTGGCTTTCTAAACCAGTGCTCATGCTGTTTTAATTTCTGCAGCTTTGTCACATGTTTTAGTATCTGGTAGGACAGATCCCTTCTTTCTACTCTTCCTTTTTGGTGACTAGTGATTAAGACTAGGGACTCTGGAGTCAGGCAGGCAGACTCAGCTGGTACCCCAACCTTGCCCTCTCTACCTGTGTGGTCTTGGGCTGGTACTAAAGGAAACCAGAGAACAATCGGGAAGGCACATGGCAGGAGGTCCAAGAGCACACGTTAGTGTCAAACACACATGAGGTCAACCCGAGCTCCATTCCTCATGGTCCCCAGAATCTCAGACAAGTCTCTTCTTGAAGCTTTATATGTAGAATTTCTGGTAGGGGGTGGGGGGAAGGAAGCTAATAACAGTTTCTTGCTATTGGAAAAATTAAATAACAAGGGACTTTGCCCTATTGTGGAATTAAGATGAAATAGTGATCGAAGAGGACATGATGCACATTATATGTTCAATAAATGTGTTATAAAACAAAATTCAACTGAGCAAAATGTTAAAGCTCTAGTTGGCTTTAGTCAATGATTTATGAATTGGGCAGTATCCAATCTAGCAGATAGAAAGGAGTTCCCAGGAGCCATACAAAATGAAATACTTGTATAGGTAGAAGGGAGCAGGAACAAGCAAGTTATACTGGGCAGAAAAGCAGATTGGATATTGCAAGGTTACTTTCCTTTAGGGGATGGCAGGGATCTACCCGGCAGATAACCTAACTAGTGCTGATCAGGTGATTCCTGGCTGGCTGATTTAAGATTCCATTTCTGGGAAAAACAAAACTGTAATTAAGACGCAGTTTGGTCATGTGGGGCTTAGCGTAAATGACTCCATTTTGGGCTTGTTGTCTTGTCTTTAACAATTGTCATCTCGTTCAGTTATCTCTTATCAAGATCCCTTACACCCAAAAACATCAGGTTGGGATTTTCATAGGAATTGCATTGAATTTAACTTGGGGTGTTTGATAATTCTACTATAAAGTCTTCCCCTGCCAAAAAAAAAAAAAAAAAAGAAAGAAAAAGAAAGAAAGAAAAATCCTCTCCATCTCTCCATTTATGTCTTCTTTTTGTTCTTTGGTAGAGTTTTATAACTCTTCGTATTTTTCTTCCAAAACTGGGATGCTATATAGTGATCGGTAACCTACTTTATTTCCCCCCAATTTAATATTTTATGAAACTGTTTCTCCAGTAGTGCATTATATTGTAACATATTTTTATATGGCTGCTATATTAGTTATCTATGGCTGTATTAGTTATCTATGGCTGCATAACACATTATCTCAAAATCTACCAGCTTAAAACAGTAGTCATTTATTATCTCACATGTTTTCTGGGGGTCTGGAATCTGGGGGCAGCTTAGCTGGGTGCTTCTGGCTCAGGGTCTCTTGTAAGGTTGCAATCAGGATGTCGGCTGTGTCTGCAATGTCATCTGAAGGCTTGATCGGGGCTGTAAGATCTACTTGCAAGGTGGTTCACTCACGTAGCTGGTAGATTGGTGCTGGCTGTTGGCAGGAGGCCTCAGTTCCTCACCATGAGGACCTCTCTCCATAGGGCTGCTTGAGCATCCTCATGACATAGTGGCTGGCTTGATCATCCAGAATGAGTGATCCAAGAGAGCAAGAGGGAAGCCATGGTGTCTTATATGACCTAGCCTCAGAAGCCAGAAGCTGCCACATCTGCAATATCCTAGTGCTTACACAGGTCTATTCATTGTGAAAAGGTCTCCAAAATGGCATGAATACCAGGAGATGGGGATCATTGAGGGCCAACTAGGAGGGCCATCATATGCATGTACCCAAATTTATTTAACCAGTGACCTCTCATGGGACATTTAATCACTCCAAATTACAGGCTGAGATTCCAAGGCCCAGCAAGGGTCAGTGTGTTGTCTGTGGTCACACAGCAAGTTAGAGGCAGAGTCAGGCTAGCCCAAGTCCTGTGAGTACACCCACTGGAGAGGGGAGGGGAGGCCTGGAGGGAGGCAGAGACTCCCCACCTCCCAGGGAGAACCCAAGCACACAAGTTAAATCAAGGGGTGAGTGGAGGAAAGGAGGCTTTCACCAACTCCACACAGGAGCGAGGAACTTGCAGTTGCCTGGCTGTTGGTACCCATCAACCCACCCAGAGAGATGCCTTATCAGGAGACCTGGACCCCAGCAACTGCCCAGACCTGCCCTGGACACTGTGGGCCAAGTGGCCAAGGCTTTGAGTCCCAAACACCATTCCCTGCACGTGGGGGCACGTCCAAAATTTCACCTCTCAGGCTAGAAAGGCCAACTACCTACACATGGGCTCTGGGGGCTGGTCAGCTGGGGTTCAAATCCTAGCTGTGCTCTGGGCCTCAGTTTCTAGAACCAAGGAAATGATAATATTAGGTGTATTCATTTCGTAGGGCTGCTGTAACAGAGCACCACAAACTGGGTGGCTTAAACAACAGAAACTTGTTGCCTCACAGTTCTGGAGGTCAGACATCAGAAACCAAGCTATTGGCCGGGTTGGTTCGTTCTGGGCTGTGGGAATCTGTTCTGTGCTTCTCTCCTGGCTTCTTGTGATCTACTGACCATCTTGGGTGTTCCTTGGCTTGTGTCCACAGATTTCCCTGTGTCTCTATCTCTGTGTTAAATTTCTCCTTTACGTAAGGACACAGTCATCTTGGATTAGGGCCCACCCTAATGATTTCATCTTAACTTGATCATCTGCACAGACTCTATTTTGAAATAAGGCCATATTCACAGGTCCTGGGGGTTAGGACGTCAGCATCTTTGGGGCGGACACAATTCAACCCATGACATTAGGTAACGTCAATGAGCAGGACAGCACAATGTGCTTTTCATGTGCATTATTGTGTTCAAGCCTCAAAACCAACCCATGAGGTAAGTGGTCCCATTCTTATCCCCATTTTACAGAGCAAGAAAGTGAGCCTCAGAAAAAGGAAGCACCTGACAGCTCCAAAGTCAGGAGGCCAGTCTGAACCAGGCAGATCCCAGGATCACCACACCTCCCTGGTGGGGTTGTCATGGTGATTCCTCTACTCAAATATCACCTGTCCAGAGGTTTCCCTGACCACTTGCCTAAGAGCCCCCTCCACCACCCTCTCCCCCAGGCTGATTTTTACTACTTGACATCATATTTCATTTATTTGACACTGATCTGTGCATGTCATGTTCTAAGAACTTTACTGACAGGGATTCATTTAAAAATGACATCTTTAAATATTTGTATATTATATGAATATATTAGCATATGTTATAGTAAATATATTTACTTTTTTGTTTGTCTAGATCTCCCACCTGATTGGACACCACCCAATTATATTCATATATTTATTTAAATATATAGTATAGGAATATGTTATATTTAAATATTCGTGTTTATATGCATATATTAGCATATGTTATAGTAAATCTATTTACTTATTGGTTATTTGGCTATATCTCCCACTTGATTGGACACTGCCCAAGGACAGTGACTCTGTGGTGTTCCCTGATGGACCCCAAATCCTAGACTGGTGCTCAGCAGAGTGTAGGCACTCCATAAATTCTCGTTAAATGTACTGAGTGAATGTGAAAATGATACAATGTCCAAGAATTGCCTGGAACATATTGGATTATGACATCATAATAATTTTTTTATAGTTGTTAAATAACAAAAATTTAACTGAGTAAATTTTAAAGATCTAATTGGCTTTGTTGGATGATTCAAGAATTGGAAGCATCCCATCTAGCAAGTAGAAAGGAGCTCCAAGGAGCTGTACAAAATGGAAGGTTTTTATAGCAGAAGGGGGAAAAGAATGGATTGTTTCAGGCTTAGGTAACCTACTTATGGAGGACAGAAGGGGGCTACATGGCAGATTACCTCATTAGTGCTGACCAGGAAATTCCAGACTGACCAGTTAAGACTACGTTCCTGGGGGAGGTTGTAACTGCAATTAGGTTAGCTATTAAGTCTTGGTTTGCTGATGTGGGGTTTAGCACAAGTGACTCCATTTTGAGCCTGTTGTTTCTTTTTGAACACAGTATACGTGTAGGTTGGTTTTATATTCATTTTCTACGGCTGCTGCAACCAATTACCAGAAACTCAGTGGCATAAAACCACAGGAATTTATTTTCTTATAGTTCTAGAGGTCAGAAGTCTAAAATCAAGGTGATGGCAGGTCTGCATTCTTTCTGGAGATGATGAGGTAGGAATTCACTCCTTTGCCTTTTTCTGCTTCTAGAGACCTCCTGCGTCCCTTGGCTCACGGCCTTCCTCCCACCACTCCAGCCTCTTTCTTGTGTCATCACATCTCCTACTTCTCACTCTGCTCCTTCTGCCTCCTTCTTATAAAGACCCTTGGGTTTATATCAGGCCCACGTGGATAACCCAGGATAATCTCCCCACCTCAACACCCTTAATTTAATCACATCTGCAAAGTCACACATACCAGGCATTGGAATATGGACATCTTTGGGGAACCATTATTCAGTCTACCAGAACTTTGCTACCTCTGAACTGCAAATTAGTTGCTCTAAAAAGGGAACTATCGGCAGAGTTCTCTTCCCTTCTCCCCTCCTAGGCTATCCTGGAAGAACCTCTGTCTTTGAGTTCTAAAGTAGAAAAACATCTGTCCCAATACCAGCTTCACCACTCCCTAGCTATGTAACCTTGGGTGTGTGACTAACCCACTCTGTGCATCCACTTCCTCAGCCATGAAATGAGAACCACAACAATGTGACAAGAAATAAAGAAAGAGGCTCAAGCCAGGAACAAGCAGAGGGGCAGCAGGAGCACAGATAAAGTGTACCTACCTTCCAGCCTCAGGTCAGGGAAGGCTTCCTGGAGGAGGTGGCCCTGGAGGTAGACTGGGGGACATTCACATGTTAATAAACCCCTGTCCCCAACACACTGGCAAATCACTTTGCCTACCGCCTAGCAGACAGCAAATAACTCCATAACTTGCTGTTTTTAGTACTTGCAAAACTGAGCTGAGACTACAAGGTCAAAGATAATTAAATAAATCATAATGAAAAAATAATTATGATGATACCGAATGGAAAGGGCTCTACTGGATGCAAGAAAACTTTGGAGCTGCCTCTTTCAGTGGGTTCCCCTCCTCCACTCCTGAAGCCTAGACCAGGGGGCTCTCACTTCTCTTTTCCCTGCTCCACCCCCTTACAGGCCACAAGTCAGGCCCACAGGCCTTTTCACAGAAGGGTTTTCACGAAAGGGTTTAGAATGATCAAAATTTTAAATAAAGACAGGGTCAATAAAAACGCCTTGCTGTGCCACACTGGAGCCTGTGGCACTAGGAAGATCAGTCATATGGTACTGGTCCCTTTTCTTTTTTTGGCCACACTGCTGCATGGCTCGCAGGATCTTAGTTTCCCAATCAGGGATCGAACCCGTGCCCCCTGCAGTGGAAGCACGGAGTCCCAGCCACTGGACCACCAGGGAATTCACCCAACTCCATTTTAAAATGTTGACGTTTCCTTCATCGAAGATTTTTTTGCATAAATTTTGATTCTTTAAAAAATAGTCTTTCTCTTGGTTACTGAGGTTTCTTGTTGTTGTTGTTTTGGTTGCCCCCTTATATTTTGTGCCCTCATCTTGGTCCCAGCCCAGCTCCTGAGGTTTTTCTTAGAAACCATGTGACAAGTCAGAGAGATAGTTGTGACAATGTTGAGTGATACATGCTGTGTGTCTGGGGGTAGGTGTGGGGAGAGCTATGAAATCCTGGGAAGGACGCTGAGTCCAGTCTAGGGGGCAGGGAGAGATTTTTGGAGGTGGTGTCTGGCAAGAGATAGTGTGGGAAGGAAGAGGGCCCCTCAGCTGTAAGAGGAAGTGAGAAGGGGTGGGATGGTCTCTGGACCAGTGGGGGTGGGTAGAAAGCTAAGCTGGGCCAGGGTAGAAGGATTAGGGTTTAGTGCCTTCTTGGTGGCAGGATCAGATCTTTTCTTTTTTTAATTGAAGTATAGTTGATTCACAATGTTGTATTAATTTCTGCTATACAGCAAAGTGATTCAGTTATATATATAT
Organism: Balaenoptera acutorostrata; assembly: GCF_949987535.1. Lineage (NCBI taxonomy): Eukaryota > Metazoa > Chordata > Mammalia > Artiodactyla > Balaenopteridae > Balaenoptera > Balaenoptera acutorostrata. Next base: position 74,365,987 of record NC_080076.1, on the reverse strand, counting down.
ATATATATATATATATATATATATATATATATATATACATTTTTTTAAAAAAATATTCTTTTCCATTATGGTTTATCATAGGATATTGGTTTTTTTTGGCCACGCCATGTGGCATGCAGGATCTTAGTTCCCTAACCAGAGATCGAACCCATGCCCCCTGCAATGGAAGCATGGAGTTTTAACCACTGGACCGCCAGGGAAGTCCCTATCATAGGATATTGAATATAGTTCCCTGTGCTATACAGTAGGACCTTGTTGTTTATCCATTCTCTATATAAAAGCTTACATCTGCTAAGCCCAACCTCCCACTCCAGCCCTCCCCCAACCCCTTCCCCCTTGGCAACCACCAGTCTGTTCTCTATGTCTGTGATTCTGTTTCTGTTTTGCAGATAGGTTCATTTGTGACATATTTTAGATTCCACACATAAGTGATATCATATGGTATTTGTCTTCCTCTTTCTGACTTACTTCACTTAGTATGATAATCTCTAGTTGCATCCATGTTGCTGCAAACGGCATTATTTCATTCTTTTTCATGGTTGAGTAGTATTCCAGCGTATATATGTACCACATCTTCTTTATCCACTCATCTGTCGATGGACATTTAGGTTGTTTCCATGTCTTGGTTATTATGAATCATGCTGCTATGAACATAAGGGTGCATGTATCTTTTTGAATTAGAGTTTTGTCTGGATATATGCCCAGGAGTGGAATTGCTAGATCATATGGTAATTCTATTTTTAGGTTTCTGAGGAACCTCCATACTTTTTTCCACAGTGGCTGCATCAACTTACATTCCTACCAACAGTGTAGGAGGGTTCCCTTTTCTCCACACCCTCTCCAGCATTTGTTATTTGTAGATTTTTTTAATACTTATTTTATTTATTCATTTATTTTGGCTGTGCCAGGTCTTAGTTGCGACACATGGGATCTTCTTTGCAGCATGTGGGATCTTTTTAGTTGCAGCATGCATGCGGGATCTAGTTCCCTGACCAGGGATCGAACCCCAGCTCCCTGCATTCGGAGCGTGGAGTCTTCCTCACTGGACCACCAGGGAAGTCCCTGTAGACTTTTTAATGATGGCCATTCTAACCGGTGCGAGGTGGTACCTCATTGCGGTTTTGATGATCAGATCTTGGTATGGATTTCTCGATGGTTAGGAGAGGAAGGGTATGGAGGGAAGACCAGTAAGGAGGCCTTGGCATTTGTACAGGGAGCGGTTCTCAAACCGAGGTCCCCATACCAGGACCATCAGCATCACTAGGGCATTATTAAAAACAGAGTGAATCGCCAACTCTGGAGGGTGGGGCCTCCAAATCTGTATTGACTCCAGGGAATTCTCAGACCTTCCCATTTGAGAACCACCAGCTTAAGGTTCTCGACCCTAAAATCCCACACCCCTTTTACAACTAGTGTGTGGTGATTCCTTTACTCATTGGCAACAAATTCATAGATGATAAAGCACACCTCCACATGTAATGTGAAAAAACAAAATCTATAATGCCCTAACATAAAAGGAAAATTCATCATGATGAAACAACATCCATTTCATTATGTAAAATCTTGGGCACAACTCCCCTGGAGGACACAGGGAAGTCTCAGTAGTGTGTCTGGTTTTTTCTTTTTTTTTTTTATTGAAGTATAGTCAATTTACAATGTTGTGTTGAAGTGTGTCTGTTTTTAATGAATGTGTTCAGAGTTGAGAAGTAAGATAGTCACTAGTCAACTGAATATTGCCCATAATTTTGTCTTACACTTGACATTTTAAAATAAGTGCTAAATAAATATGGCGGTCTGTCTACAAGAGCACAGCTACAGATGCCTGCTTGTTGGGTCAACTGCTCCAATATTAGGAGTGGTGTTTCCCTCTATAAACTCTTTTTCCCAAATGGTGAACAACTCCGGACAAAGCTCTCAAACAAAACAAAGTATTTTCTTTCCTCTATTTAAATATAGTTGCATTTCTGAAAATTCTGTGAAAAATACTTTGTGTTGATATGTAAAATGGAATTAGGTTCTGGCTTCAGATAACTATGAACGGTGTTTTCACCCACACAGGTGTCTTGTGGGAATGAAGCAATTCTCCTTGGGCGGGGGCAGCGTCACTGTCCAGTGCATTGCACGACTTTTAGCGTTTTTAGCATTCCTGGCTCCTGCCCTCTGAACACCAGAACCACCAATAGCTCTCCCCATCTGCAAGACATTAAAAAATATTCCCACAAGTTAAAAAACAAAACAAAACAACAACAAAAACAAAAACCCCACAACACTCAGTGGGGGCTATAGTAACCCCACTGAGAACCACCTTTGAGATGAATGATGCTGAGGGAATATGCAGGAGGTCCCAGCCCCTGGACCTGGGGGAAGCAGCTGGAGAGATCCAGGAGGCTGCTGGGTTGCTGGTTTGGCAGTGAGACGGATGGGGAGCAGGACTGGACCAGTAAATCTGCGGAGGCTTGTGCAACCTGCGTGGGGCAATAGAGGGGAGGGAGGGGATTTGAATGAAATTGAAGCTATTACTAAGTCAAGCCAGTACCACCTTTTTAGTATCTTACTCCATGTCCCTCTCTCCATCCCCATACTGGTCACCTCCTCCCAGGACGACAGCAGCGGCCCATCCCTGGTCTCCCTTCACCCCTCTGCCCCACAGTCCCTTCTCCAAGCGGCAGCCGGAGCTTTCTAGAGTGCACCCTGACTCCCTCCCCCTCCCTTCCCTAGGATCGGGCCTCTGATGGACAATCTCCTTCCAGTTTCCGGGCCTTTAGCTCATCCATCAGGCCTCTGAGCAAATGCCCCCTTTTCAGAGAAGCCCTTCCTGTCTTCCCAAGGAGCTGGCTGGGTTTCTGGACACATAGAAAGAATTCATATAAAAAGACTGGCAAAATAATTTTTTTTAAGTGCCTAGTAATTTGACTCACTTCTGTCTCATCCCTGAGGTCAGGCCTAATCTATGTTGCTCACGGTTGAATACTCCGTGCCTGGCACTTAGTAGGTGCTCAATAAATATTTCATAAATTAATGAATGAATGAACGAATTAATTTCTGCAGACCGCTCCTCGGGGTTCAAGGCGCAGGGACCAGGAGCTCTTTATTTCCTGGTCTCTGCACCTCCCCGCCCTGAGCATTCCAGGTCGTGCGGACGCCGGGCCTCAGTTTTCCCTCCTGCGAAGGGGGCTGGCCTCCGGGGGATGGACTTGCTTGCCACCGGGCGCGCCCCCGCTTCTCAGGCTGGAGGGCCGGGCGCGCGGCCCAGGCGCGCGCGTCGGGCGCGCGGGAGACGTGACTGGCCAGCCGGGGCCTCCCGCCGCCGCTCGGGGGATCCCGCGCCGCGCACGCGCGCCCCGCCCCGGCCGCTGCCCCTGCCCGCGCTCAGGCCCGGCGCGCGCCGGCGCGGGAGGCAGGGGGCGGGGGTTGGGGGCGGCGACAGACGCCGACAGGGAGGGGCGGGCCCGGCCCGGCTCGGCCCGGCTTGGCCCGGCCGCCCGTGAGCGGCTCCTGGAGCGCCCTGGGCCCGGCCCGGGCGGCGGCGGCGGCGGCGGCGGCGGCGGCGTCTCTAGCCCGAGGTTTCGGCGGCGCCCGCGCGCCGCGCCGCAGCCATGGCCCTGGTGACCCTGCAGCGCTCGCCCACGCCCAGCGCCGCCTCCTCCTCCGCCAGCAACAGCGAGGTGAGCCCCGGGCCCGCGCCCCGGCCTGGCCGAGCAGCCGCCGCGCCAGGCCTGGGCCGCGAGTGCGGGGCGCCCGGGGCTGCGCCAGGGCAGCTTCAAGGGGTCCTCGGCCTGCGGGGCCCCAGCGGGACGACCCAGCCTTGGCAGCCGGACTGGGGTGACTGTGCAGGAGGCTGTGAGCGGGTGTGACCCTCGTCTGGGGGTGACTGTGTGTGACCTCCATCGAGAGGTGACTGTGACACTGACCCCCATCGGGGGTGACTCTGTGTGTGTGTGACCCCCATCTGCGGGTGACTGTGAATTTGAGCCCCGTCTGGGGGGTGACCGTGAGTGTGTGACAGTGTCCCTCGTCCGGGGGTGACTGTGCGGGATACTGGACGTGGGACCGGGACTCCTGATTGGGTAACTGCCTGAGATGCCGGTTGTAAGATTCAGGACCCTGTGGCTTGTCTCGGCCCTTTCCCTGTGTGCCCGGCTGAATGTATGCATGTGTATGCCAGCCTGTGTGTGCCTCTCCCTGTGCGTGAATCTGGCCTGTCCCCTGGGAACCGTGCCTGTGTGATGCTGGGGGAGAGGCTGCCGGGTGACCCTGTGAATTGTGAGATTGTTTCTCCCGACTGCACGCCCCTGGAGTTCCGGCTCTGGGTGTGAGTGGCCGTGCCTCTCGGGGGCCGGCGTCACCGTGTGACAGTGGCTGAGTGAGCTCAGGGTGCTGGGTGACTGTGTGTCGTATGTCTTTGTGTGCAGCTGAGTTTGGGTTTTTCTTGCTATGGTATCTTTCGGGGCTGCATGTTTATGTGCATCTGGCTGTGTGGCTGCGGCCGATTCTGGGGTTGCTGGGATTGCACCGGTGCTTTCTGGGGCTGAAAGTGCATCTTTGCGCTGTGCGGGTTTCTGTGGGTCTGCGTGTGACCCCAGCCTGTCCTGGACTGGCTCCTTCTTGCTCTGGGGTTACTGGGGAATTGGTCCTCTGAGTGCACAGTTGGGCTGGACCTTGCCAGTCTGGGCCTCGGGCCTCTGAGCAGGAGAACCAGTTGGGTCTAAACTCACATCTGTGGCCGGACCGAGTGATGACCTGCAGACACAGCAGGCTGGAGGAGGAGGCAGGGAGCTGCTTAGGGAAGGGAGAGGAGGCTGGAGGAGGGGCCCTGCAGGCCCAGGAAGTGGCCCCGCCAGCATCTGAGCAATTCAGGCCCCTTCTCCCTGGGGGGAAGTTGACTGATAACGTGGAAAGGTTTGTGTGTGTCTGTGAGAGAAGAGGACCTGTTTGGGGTTTAACAGCCCTGCCTGTCCCACCAGCTCCTGGTGGGGCAGCTCTTCAGCCTGTTTTGCTGGGACTTGCACTCTCAGAGTGGCTGCAGGGTTGAACCTCACAGCCCCCTTCTCTCGAGGAGAAGCCATTAATGAGTTATCTTGTCTACAGACAGAAGATTCTAACAGTTCCTGCTCTGCACGGTGGCCAGTAGCCTGCAGCTGAGGAGTCCGCAGTAGCTTCTGGCCCCCCCACAGAGACATCTGTTCCCCTACATCATTTCTACTACTGCTGTCTTGCAGTTTACAAAGTACTTCTCTGCACTTAATCTCATGGTCCCTTCGCAAAAACAACGAGTGAAGGTTTCAGCTCCAGGAAGAGGTTAGACAGAGAGCCTCTCAGCCTAGGTCTCCGATTCTAAACCCCACATTCCCTGCGTTACTTTGCACCTGATCTATTTCTGCTTTAGACACATTTAAAACTTTTTATTTTATTATTTCATTTTTTAGCTGAGATAGAATTCACATACCATAAATCCACCATTGTAAAGTGTACAATTCAGTGGTTTTTAGTATATGCACAAGGTTGTACAAGCATCGCCACGAATTCCAGAACATTTTCATCACCCCCAAAAGAAACCTCACACCCCTTAGCCATCACCCACAGCCTCCCTCCCACCACCCCTGCCCTGCTGTCACCAACTCTAGGCAACCACTAATGTACTTTCTGTCTCTATGGATTTGCTTATTCTGGGCATTTCATATAAGTGGAATCATACACTATGTAGCCTTTTGTGTCAGGCTTATTTCACTCACCATCATGTTTTCAAGGCTCATCCATGTTGCAGCACGGGTCAGGACCTCATTCCTTTTTATGGCCAAGTAATATTCTATGGTATGGATGTACATTTTGTTGGACATTGGGGTTGTTTCCACTAGGCACATTTTAAATGATTATAGAAAGCCTTATTTTCACCAAATGCCAGTGACCTCCAAAATAAGAATAAAACTCAACCAGCTTTTATTCAACTTGAGTAAATCAGCGGCATTAGTTGCCCAGGGAGCCAGCAGAGGCTGGGATGTTCCCTGGAAGGTGAGGCTTTCTTCCAGGTGGGGCGAGGTACGAAGATGCAAGAAGGAACAGAGAGGGCAGGCGTGTGTGCACAGGATCAGGAGACGTGGGCCAGGCCGGCTCTGCCTCTGGTCCGTCCTTCCTCAGGTTACTTCCCTTCTCTGGGCCTCAGCTCATCTGAAAGGGCTGGCTTCCCTCTAATGTGTGTTCTTTGGCCTATGTAGCTTTCTTCTCTGGAATAACTGACCTTGCGTTGCCTTTCATCCTGAGAATCTCAGAGAGTGAGCGAGAATTAAATGATTTTGAAGTCTGTATCCCCCCCCCCCATCATTTCCTTACTCCTCAAAATGTGCATCCTTCGTTGAATCAGAGACACTCAGGGCATTTCTTTCCTTCCCCAGCCCGTGGTCCTGCTGCACAGCGTGGGAACTAAGGGAGGTCACAGCCCGACCTGCCAAGCAGTGCTTCCCTCTTCTTGAGTTTTGTTCCTTTCCCCCCAATCTTTAATTATCTCATTTATGTCATTTTACTGTTAATCTGGTCTCATTCTTTTGTGAGAACAGGCAGAGAGCCCACGAATAGGTAAAGCAGCAGCTCTCAGGAATGGGTTGTAACGTTGTGATTTTTTGACAAACGTTCAAGGTGACTCATTTTCACAGGCAGATCTCCAGTCCCTTTGAGGTGGCGGGGTTGGATCAGGGTTGCTCAGCCTCGGCATTGCCGACTTGGGGTGAGCCGTCTGTGGCAGGGGCCCATCCTGTGTGTTGGAGGAAGTGTAGCGGCACTCTGACCTCTACCCACTAGATGCCAGTAGTATCCTCCCAAGAAAGGCTCCAGCCTTGCCTGGCGTCCTCTGCTGAGATCAGTTGCCTCCGGTTGAGAACCACTGGGTTAGACCCAGCAGTCTCTGCTAAGTTTGTTCCTGCGGTTGTGTGAGTTGTTTTGTGTATGTTTCACTTCGGGACCGAAGTCGGTGGCCCTGTGGTCAGCAGAGCTGTCCCCGATGTTTCCACTTCTCCTTCATTGTCGGGTGGGGAGTGTGGGAACTAGCTGATGGTCTCTGCCTCTGCCCAGTGCGTTACATACATGATCTTATGACAGCGTAGGGGTTCCAGGACCCTCTGCTGGACTCATTCCTTGGTGAAATTGCCACCTGTGGTGTGTGTCCCTTGCTGCCCAGACCTCTCTCTACATGATCCCCGTAACCCTTTTCCCGCCACCGCTGGCTTCCGTCTGGTTTCTGTCCTCAGTCGGCCTTGCATCTCTTCCAGCCGTCACTGCTTTCCAGGTTTCCCTCTTTCCCATTCAATGGGCTCCTCTGTGTAACATACAAAACATGCCAAGTCCCAGCGGTGCAGAGTTGTTGGGATGTGTGTTTTCTTCTCATTTGAGTTTTCTCCTTGAAAGAAAAAAAAAAAGAAAAAGAAAAATTGCAGTCAGGGCTTAAATCGTGGTTACTTTTGGAGCCTCTAACCCTCTTGGCCTTGTAACATTTAGGAAATATTAAATGTCTCTTTCTCTCATGTCTATAAATAAACCAATAGCCTAGAAAGTTTTATATTAAACTTTAAGCCTTTTAGAGAACCACCAAGAGCTTCGGGACCCACAGGCAGCCTGATCCTGGCCACCTTCCATTAAGAAAGACTTGCCTGGAATGGTGGTGGTGGTGGTGGTTTTATTTATTTATTTTTTAACTTGTGTGTTGTGGCTTAAAATGGTGTTGATCACTCAGCTGTTGCCTAGCTTGAAGGGAGGAAACAGCCTCTTAAAGACATTGCCCCCTCCCCTTAAAACAGAAAAACAGGATATGCTCCAAAGCAGCCCTGGAAAATGGAGAGCTCAGGGCTGAACAAGTGTGTGGAGAGCAGTGCCGGCCGGGAGCGCTCTGTTAGGAGGCATTGGTCTGCGATGCCTTGGGGAGGCATGTGGGGAAACATCAGGAAACCTGAAAATTCCTCCACGGAAATTACTCAGGGGAGCAGCAGAGCAGGATTGGTAAGGAGAGGGTGCGGCTCTTTGGAAGGAACCAGGTTTCCTGGACATCTGTATCTGTTGCAGACACCAGAGCAGAAAATGTGAGCCTTGTGTCTGAGGCTTGTCGATAGCGGCATCTGGGCTGTGACATTCTCTTTCTTTCTCTGCAGTTGGAGGCTGGCAGCGATGAAGATCGCAAGTTAAACCACAGGTAAGCAGACTTAGTGTTTTCGTCCTGAAGTCTTTCTTCCAAGCAGGTAAGAAATACTCTTGTGCCTTTCCAAAAGGGAGGACCCTCGAGAAAGACTACACCAGCTTTTTAGTAGTGCTTTAAAAACGATCCAGAACACATAGACAGGAGGAGAGCTTTACAAGTGATCCAGACGTTTAACTATAAACAGCTTTAATAACATTATGTAACATTTAGAGAAGAAAAAAAATAATTGCCAGCATTCCACCCCCCTGGCTTTACCGTGATGATGAGTATCTTTATAAACTTCCTTCCAGATTTTACTTCTGCTTTAAAGAAAATAATCATTTTAATATGTTCTCACTTTTCCATCCTGCTTTTGGGAAGGTATTCCTTTTGAGGTAAGCACGTTGCTGATTTGAAACAGACATTCAACTCCTCAGTTTATTAATTCAAGGTGTTTTGTGTGTGTGTGTGTGTGTGTGTGTGTGTGTGTGTGTGTGTGTATGTGTGCCAGTGAGAAATCTTTACGTATACTCATTTGAGAAGTTTCTCAAGCTTGTAGTCCTCAGTTGCTATATTCACAAGTAGACGCCAAAAGCACGTTTGTTTTTCTTTGCCAAAAATTGGGTGTTTTGTTGGTTTACAGAAGATTTAGCACTTCATTATATAATGTATTCTTCTGCACCAAAGAGCTAGTCTTAAACTCTGGCTCTCTGAGTATAAAAAAGTGAACAGCTAGATTAAAAAAAAAGAATTAAACAGAATTTAAAGGATATTGTTTTTCTTTTTTTAATGTCTGTTTCATCTTGGGAGGAGGAGGAAAATTAATTGGAAAAGGAAATACGTGTTCAGAAACTGGGGTCAGCCGTTCATTACTGATAGCAGGCTATCCTCCTGGTTCAACTCACACGCGGAAGTGGTAGAACTCTGCCTCACCTGTCTTTGAAGTTTTCTGTGTGTTTGAGGGAAGGGAGGCACCATTTTTTCTAAAGCTCATGTGTGTAGAGAAATAGTTGTCTTATTACAATTGTGGGTCCTCGTTTTCACGTTATGCTGGAGGGAGGAGCAGGGGCAGTGACACATTTGCTCTTCAGACCGGGGGTCTGGGTTGCTGGGAGTCTCAAAGGCTGGAATCAGCTGGATTCCCAAGTGGTGGAGGCGGGGAGGGGAGGAGTGAAGTCTGCTCCGGAGACTGTGGGGGAGGGGGAGCGGGGCGGAGGGCCTGCTGACCGCCTCGCGGGGCACCATCCCCACGCCCCCAGCTCCTCTCCAGCCCTTACGTGGACTTGGACTCTTCTCCCCCTCAAGCCGATCCTTTTCTTCCAGGCCTCTTGCCCCAGAGATGGCATTTAAGCCTCTCACTTAGACGGCCTTTCGTTTTTCAATTGCCCTTCCTGAACTGGCAGCATAGTGTTTTGAATTGTTTCCATTAATAAAGAAGTTACAAATAGCAGTGATAGGAAAATGTGTATGTGCTGCTGGCCCAATAAAAGGTCCCTTTCTCTGCACAGCTTGGAGCTGGAGAGGACCGTACAAAGGGAAGTGACGGCAGCTCTCTGCGTTGCCAAATCTAACCCTCACAACGACCCCAGGAGGTGGGGTATTCCCCCCAGGTCGCAGGTGAGGAATCCGAGGCCCAAGGTGGCCTTCGAAGCGGGGCCTCCGTTGCCCGCAGCACCTGAGTTTGTCACAGGACACCACCTTCCTGGGGACCAGTTTCGTGGTTCAGTTGAGCAGCTGTGTTGCACGTACACGCGTGGGAACTTGCTGCGCTCGCCCAGGTGGGTAGAGGCCGCAGCAGGGCTAGAAGCCAAGAGCCCCGCTGACTTGTGATGGTGCCTCCTAGGAAGTCAGATCGCCCCGGTGACCCCCGTGAGTCCCTCTGCGCTGCTCTCAGTGGGTCCCCAGTGCCATCGTGAGCTCTGGGAGACCTGGGCTGGGGGGGGGGCGCCTGGTCTCTGAGCCCATCCTCACAGGCTCCCCTTTCCTCCCCTCTTCATTCACCTTGACGTCCACGCCCCGTTTTAGGCAGTGGACACCGTCCTGGTTTCTAACCCTCCGAACCAAACAAGAGAAGTCCTGCTGTCCCAGAGTAAGCTTTGACTGAAACTCATTGGCGTCTGCGTGTGGATTTGCATTTTCAGGCCTGTGCTCCCTAAGCTTCTCCTAGAGAAAAAAAATGTGTGGAATGGTCCCTCATTCGTTGCTCGTCTTGGGGAGGAGAGTTGGGGAGAGGAGATTTCTCTTTGCTTCACATTCATCCTGAAGTTAATCTGACCTGATTTGGTTTCTGAAGGGTGCTGGGGAGGGAGAGAAACTGGGGCCCGCAGGATATTCCTCTCTCCTTGCCCCTCTGTCTACCCTTAATTGACAGTTTCATCTTTCGGGTCCTCCAAGAAGTGATCTTAGACCCACGTGTAGCCAGTAAATTGCTGAATCCGTGGACTGGATCTTCTGTCTTACCTGCCCTCTTCCTCCCCCGTCCCCCCGGTGGCACCGTCAGTCAGGTCCTCGTACCTCCCCTGATGCACCGAGGGGCCACCCGTCAACCCGTCCCTCTGCGTCAGTTTACCATCCCCACTGTCAGAGGGACGCCAGTCTGGAAGCGCCCCTGCTTCTTCCTGCTGGTCCCCACGCTCTTTTCCTCCTTCACCCTCGTCACTGGCCTTTCGTCAAATGAATGTGCCGTTTTTCAGTCCTACCCCTGCTCCCTGACCAGGCTCTTTCTCTAAGCCAGTTCCCTTTCCAGTTGGCCACAGTCCTCATGGCCAGCTCAGCGTGCTCCCATCCCAAACCTCTGTGGCTTCCCTCTCCGCGGCAGGTGGCTCTTGGTTTCTCTCCGTGCTGGGTACCTTATCTGCCTTCCCTGGCAGGTACCTGTGTGTTTGTCTCGTCCCTAACTGTTGATGCCATCTTAGTGACAGGGTCTTAGTTCTCTGCCTGCACATAACACTTCAGCGGTTTAAACATATTAACTTTGTTTTGATTCTGCAGCAAATTGCACTCATGTGTGAGAAAGATGTGTCGAGGAAAGATGTGGGCTTTGGAGTCAGGCAGATCTAGGCTCGGAGTCTGGCTTCTGCACTAGTAGAGGCGCCAGCGTGCATCTGGGAGTTACTGTGCCTCTGCGGGTCTCCGTTCTTCCATCTGTAAAATGGATACAGCTACGACCTTTCAGGGTTGGCGAATAGTTTGTGTGGGGCTCCTTGCACAGAGCCAGGTCCACGATGGGCGTGGAGGACAGTGGCTACGTTTGGTCTTCAGAGGATGGTGTTCCTATCAGCGTTAGGTTCACGGCCCAGAAGTAGAGGCCCTGACCCCCAGCAGGTGCCGCGTCCACTGTGTGGGGCTGAGAGGCCACCCCCGTGGATGCCCTGTGACTTGGACCAGCCTGCGTCCTTTACCCGGTGACGTCCCCGTAAGGTGTAAGTAGGAACGCACCTTCTGCAGAATCTTTATTGTCATCCGGATGGTTGCTCTGAAGGCCTTCTGGCGGACATCTCGAGAGCTGCTCAGCGCCCGCCCAGAGGGAAGCTGAGTGACGCAGAGCCGTAGACCCAGCTCTCGCTCCCTCTCCCCTGCTCTCTGCGTGTGCAGATGGCTGCCGGCCTCCAGCGATCCCCTTTGGGAAGCTGCGCTGTTCAGACTGTGGGAATTGGTGAGCTTGTGGCCTGCTGGCAGCAGCTCCTGGCTCCTTCACCGTCCTGGGAGTCGCCTCAGTCTGGCATGAGGCGTAAGTGGTTGTGTGCCAGGCAGGGCCCTGGGGAGGGAATATGGTTGTGTTGTTTCCAGAGTGTGGATCAGGAGTGAATGTTTTGCTGTTTTGTTTTTTTGGGGGTTTTTTTCATCCAGTATTTCAAGTCAAGCACGTGAAAATGATCATTAGAGTTCTTTTAGTTTCTTTTCTTACTTGCCCAAGCAAACGTTTGGGCCAAAGCAGCAGGACTTTGTCTTCTCTGTTTTATCTGGTTTCAGTGGTAAACTGTGAACTCCCTCACACCTCTGCCTTTCCCTCTACCCTCTCCTCCTTCTGGTCTTGACCTGGAAATCCCCAGAGGACCCCGCTCTCCATATAAGCTTTTCTCCCTCCCCGACAGCGTCAGGATGGGGTGGTGGTTGGTGTGTCCTTGCTCTGCAGATCACACTTCCCAATCTTTATTCACAGCCTCTTCTTCGAGGCCTGTCCACCCTTTGAGGTTTCTCTCTGCCTTTCTTGACGGTTTCTTAGCCGTCAAGACTTGACTGCGACTGTTGAGAGTCTGTCCATTTAAGTCCTGCCAAGAGGTGTTGAGCATTTGCGGCATCCGGGCTCTGTGCAGCAGGCCGCTGTATCAGCTATCTACTGCTGTGTAACAAGCTACTCCAAACTCAGTGGTCCAAAACGATACACGGTTATTCCCTCACAGCTCCTGTGGGCCAGGAACCCGGACATGGTTGAGCTGCGTCCCCTGCTGGGGGTCTCACGTGGCTGCAGTCAAGGTGTTGGCCAGGGCCGGGATCTCATCTGTGGCTTGGGTCCTCTTCCAGGCTCACACTGGTTCTTGGAAGAATGCGTTCTCTTGTAGCCGTAGATGCCACGGCTGGTGGCGTGCTGCTTCAAGGCCGACAGGAGGATCTGATGCCATCAGGGAATGCCATCAGGAGAGGGACCATGCCATCACCTTTGCCGTAGGGTATAACCTAGTGAAGGGAGCAGCTCTCCCATCCTGTTCCCTGGTCCCAGCACACTCAGCATAGCGGGCTCATCCAGGGTGCCTGCACCAAGGCCTGGGGTCCTGGGCAACCTCAGAATCTGCCCACCAGTCTCAGTCTGTGGGAGTTCTTGAGATGCCCCAGTCTAATGTAGAGAAAACAAGACATGTAACCGAGTAGGTTTCTGTTCAGTGTTGCAGATGTGGCAGGGTGTAAAGGCATCACTTATATAAAGGCATCACTGGCTGGTGGGAAGAGGCCAGGAGCCCCAGGGAGCCGGCAGGAGTCGACCACATGCCAGAGACCGTCATGTCCTCCACTCAGCACCCGTACGCTCCTTCACACCTGGAGGCTTGGCATCTCTTGTGTTTGCCCCATGTTGCATATTGGCCTCTGCAATAACACCTCCAATGACCCTTAGACATTTTTTCCATGAGCTTTGGCCTTGGGGAGGGACGGGCCTGGGTTTGGCTTCCACCTCTGTCATCTGTCACCTCACCTGGCTGTCACATGACCTGGGCAGGCCTCATTTTCCAATGGGCAAAATAACCTGCGGCATCATAGACGTTCGACAAACGCCCCGCCTCTGTCTCCTCAGGTCGCTTCCTGTGGTCACTTCTGACTCTTCCTTTTTTTCCCCACAGGCATTCATCTCTCCTTAGTATTTCCTTGAGACTTGGGACTTGTTGTGTAGTACTTACCGAAGTACATAAATGGTCTCTGCTGGGAGGATCAGCTGTAGAATTTGTGGAGCCCAGTGAAAAATGAAAATTGTGGATCCACTTTTTAAAAAGTGATGAAGAATTTCAGGGTGGCAACAGCAGAGCATTAACCAAGCTCGGAGCCCTTCTGAGCACGAGGCCTTGAGCCACTGCCCAGGGCGCCTGCCCACTTGACCATGAGCCCACCCTAAGGACAGAGCCTTCCCCGCCTCTCCCGTCACCTCTCCCAGTGCCTGGTGTGCACTGGATGGCCTTCAAGGTCTTGTAAATTGAATTTTCCAAGTTCTGTTTCATGGTGAGGAACTCAGAGTGGTCTTGGACGACACACAGGAAGCAAAGGACAGAGAAATTTTTCCTGCGATTTCCCCCTGCAGTTTGGCAATACAGGTGCTGTTGGCTCAGTCTCAGCACCCCCGTCCTGATCTGCTTACAAGCCATTCATTCACCAAATCTTTATTGAGCACTTACTGTGTGCCAAGCACTGTCCTAGGAGCTGAGACTATAGCAGTGAACAAAGCACAGAAATCCCTGCCCTTGTGGCTGACATTCTGTTGGGGGAGACAAGACAGTAGGTAAGATGAACAGGTACATTAAGTGTGTTAGCAGGTGCCGAGGAGGAAAAGTGAACCAGGGACGGAGGCTGTGGAAGTGAGCCCTTCAAACGTGCTCTGCTCTGTGAGTTGCCTCATGGGCGTTGTTTTATTTAGTCTGTGTAAGGAAAGCACCACTTCTGTTCCCATTCTCTGGATGAGAAGACAAAGCCTCAGGGAGGTAGCTGGCCTAGTAGGAAGTGATGGAGCCAGGACTCTCATGCTCCGAGTCTCTTTGACTCCAAAGCCTGTGCTCTGAGCCTCAAAATTCCAGAGCCATCTCTGCAAGCCCGCCTCCCGTGGCTTTGCCATCCTCCCTTCTGGCCGGAACCCCAGGGGCCCCACCGCGAGCGGTGTGCGCTGTCCTGTGAGCTCCCTGACCTTGACCTAGAGTGAGACTTGTACTCGATGCCCCTTCCCATGCAGTCGCCTGGACGGGCAGCAGGGAGGGTGAGGGGTGCTCCTCGTGGCCCTCGTTCAGCGGGGGCCTGTAGGTGCAGGCACTGGGCTGGGAACTTGATGCAGCTTGTCTCGTTTCTGTCACCCCCTAGAGGTGCCTGCCCCATTGTAGGAAACTGCAGTTCCCAGGGGCCGGAGCCAGGGTTTAGATGCAGGTCGCTGTGACTCAGAAACCTGTGTCCCTTCCTTGCCGCTCCTGTCCCCACAGGGCACCTGCAGGTTTGTGTTCAGGTCATCCCTTCCTGTCCCCACCCGCGTGGCTTTAGAGGCAGCTACCTCCCGTCGACTCCCAGCCTGAAACACTGTGGTGCACACACGTGTAACGTTCTGGGGTCGTTGTACCATTCTGCTCTTCCTGTCGGTTTAACTCCGGTATTCTTCCTGGCAGTTTGTTGGAACGTTTGATTTTAAAATCAGAATTCGCCTTCAGTATGTGTTAAATACTTTTTGTTGTCGTTAGAAAACTCATCCTAGAATGGGGACACGTGAGAACAGAGGTGAAGAGTTAATTTGATTCTGTTGGAACATAATTAAAGTTATTAAGGTTAACTTAAAATGAATTTTGCTCAGAGTCTAGTTGGTTTCATTAAACTTTTGAAATACCAGTGCTTAGACTTCAAAAGAATGCCTGGAAGCCCTGGTCTCATTCTTCCTGTGTACTTAGCACACCGGGGGAGCGTGTTTGCACACCAGGGGTGCCTGTGTGCACACCAAGAACGCTCGTTCATGCGAGCTCTTTCTTCCTGGGTGATCGTGGTACCCGATCACCCTCGTGGTAAATGGAGCAAAGCTGTGAGAGGGAGTCAGAAAACCTAGGTTCTGTCCTACAATGTGTCATCTGCTGTGCAACCTTAGGCCAGTCACTAAAGGTCTCTGGGCCCCCACTGCCTCCTTTGTAAAGTGAAGAGATGAGATTAGATTGTGGCTTCCAAATGCAAGAACGAGAGTCCTCACTCACACCCACCAGTCTAGTTCTGTGTTACCTTGTTACCACTTCTAACCATTCTCGGTAGCTTTCTAACAGGCCGTCCAGAGTTTCTCCTTTCTTCTCAGGCTGAGAGCGAGGTTAGCCCTGTGTGGGGCGTCTCGCCAAGTCACGCTGAGATGGAGAGAACTGGTGTGGCTGCTGAGAGGAGGTGGACGCTCTGCTCGGACCCACTCCCCCCTCAGTGAGCATCAAGCCAGGCGCGCTTCACCCCGGAGCAGGGCCACACGCACGGCGGCGGCCGTCTGAACAGAAGGGACTCCCGCCTTTAGAATTCATACTTGGCGTATGTCGTGCCGTGGTCAGATACCCTGGATCTGGGCAGTGTAGTGGGAAATTCCTAAGACTAGGAGGACATCCACGGGAGTCTTTCTGTTTCAAGGAAGGCTGCAGGAAGAAAACAGGATTAATCAAAGAGGATTAATCAAAGTCAGGAGGAGCCATTTGCAGGGCGTGCTGAGTGATGGGGCTGGGGGCTGGGGGCTGGGGGCAAGACCACGCGTCTGGCCCGCAAGGCTCCCACTCTGGGGTGTGGAAAGCCCTGGCGGTGGTTCCCACTCCCGCGGCAGAGGCAGTGTGCTGATGAGGGCACCCCCCGGCCGTCCTGCCCCGCCGTGTGGGGAGAGGATCAGCAGTGCCCAGACCGCCGTGTAAATTACGGAATTGTGCCGTTGGCTGTGCCTGGACGGGGCGGGGCTGCTGGGTCGCGTCTGTACCCACCACCTGACCGCCTGTGACCTCGGGCCAGCCCCCTGCCCTCCCCGAAACAGGAAGGGTCCTCCTCGGTTCAGGGGGCTTCTATGAGGCTGAGAGGGTGTCTTGCACAGTGTGTAGTGTCTGGTCCTTGCCAGCCACAGGGCACCGTTATGTTCATAGATGGTGGGAAGCGAGAGTCCCTTCTGCCGCCTTCCTGACCGTGTTCCCCCCCCAGACCAAAGACCAAAAGGTCAACTGAATGGAACCCAAGGGAAAAAACAGCCAACGCCTGACCTGTTTCCCTCCAAGTTACACTGAGCCTGGTACCAGGCGAAGCATGGTGTCTTGTCTGCCTTTATTTATTTATTTATACAGATTAAAAAAAATTTTTTTTCTCCTTGAATGGCTACTTTTTGAAGCTATTTTTAAAAAGACTTTGTTTCAGAGAAGGCCTCAGAGGCCCCGCCTTAGGAAACGTCTGGTGCCCTCCCTGCCGGGGGCCTCCCCGCGCTGGCAGAAGTGATTCCCTCACGCTTGCCGAGAGTTCTCAAGGCACGAGTCCCCAGATCGGGACCCACAAGGGAGGGGACTGTTGGTGTGGTTCGGGGAGAGCCGGGCCCGCTGCCGCCTCTGGAAATTGCTTGTCCCTTCTTCCCAGATGTCCAGGCCCGCTGTTCCGTGTCTTGTCTGAAGCAGCTGGAAGTTGGGAGTGGCTGTTCGCTTCTGGGGTGGAGGCCGCTGAGCCATACGGCCAGGGGGCTTCCTCAGGAGCCCGGGCGCCCTGTGCAGGACCCGCCACACGGAGTGGGAGGGAGATGTGTTGCTTACGAAGCAACCTGGTAATGGAGGCGGTTTTTATTTAGAGTTATATTTGCCTTAGCAATCCAGCCAGTGTGTTGGTTTGGCCAAAAAGTTCGTTCGGGTTTTCCATGTTATGGCAAAATCTGAACGAACTTTTTGGCCAACCCAGCATGTTTGGTGCCTATATGTGTATTGGTTTCTGTGCTGAATGCTGGGGATTCCATGTTAAATAAAAAAAGAGTCCTTACCCTCCAAAGGTAGCATGTGTTCTGTGTCTACCATAGCTCTGCCCAAAAGCAATTTGAAACAGCTTATAACATTCAGAGGGAACAGTATGATTTAAAATTGGAAAAGTGGAACATGGTGAACATAGGGGAAAATAAAGCAAAGTGAGGAGAAGGTTTGTATGTGGAATTCAAGGCATAATGTTGGTATAGTTACCAGAGTTTGGCTACACATGTGACTTTGAGCTTCCTGGGAGTCAAAGCAAAGAGAGAAACAAAATCAGTTGCTTGACTCATGGTGTCCTTAAAATACCGCCAGGTCAGTTTCTCTGAAGAACTGTTCTTGGTAGATACCTGCGGACGGGTATTCGTGAGGAAACCCAGTGAGATGGGCAGACAGGCAGGTTTTCTTAGGTTTGGCCCTGAGGTCCACAGGGAGAGCTGATGCCACGGGCCCATCCCACCAATTAACCTGGGTATTTGTGGTCTTGAGAGGTGAAGTCAGCTGCAGTGCTTGGTGCCAAATCTGCTGGCCACCCCAGCCGTTGAAAACAGGATGCTGAGTCACATCCTGCAGGTCTGCAGCGTCCTGACTTCGCGTGCCCGTCACAATGGGAGGCTCGCCCGGGCAGGTTGGCCCCCCACTCTTCCGAAAGTGTGGTCTCAGAGCAGGAAAACGCTAAAATTAGGTCTTACGTGGGCCAGGGCCGTGTGTGTGCGAGGCTCTCGAAATCTGGACAGCTGTAGACCGAGAGGAACCCAGAGAAGGGAGCTTCCCATCATCCTCCACTGCCTTAGGCATGAAGCGAGGCTGCTGCTGTTATGGAAACACAGAGGGGAAATGGTCCTGAGGCAGGGAGAGATCTCAGGTGCTGCGGGTCGGAGCGTCCAAGAGGGAAGCAGAGAGCCAGGACGTCTGCCAGTGATGATGACCAGTGAGAGGGTCTTAAGTTTTTAATCACTGGCAAATAGAGAAGAATTAAAAGGAGTGTTTTTGCCAAAATCCAGTTAAGTGGAATTTTTAAAAAAATTTTTTAAAAAGTAATTTTAAAAATTCAGAAACAAAAACTTACATAAAAGTTGCAAATATAGTACAAATAACATTTTTCTAATCCTCAGACCCCATTCAGGGTCCACCATTGGTCCCAACAGTGTCCTCTGTTGCAAAGGATCCAGATCAGGATCGCCTGCTGCATGTTGTGGTCCTGTCTCCTGACTCTCCTTCAGTCTGGGACATTCCTTAGTCTTTCTTTGAGTCTCGTGACTTGGACACTTTTGAAGGGAGAGGCCCGTCAGTTTGTAGAATGTCCCTCAGTTTGGGTTTGACTGATGTTCCCTCAAAATTAGATTCGGGTCGTGCAACGCCATGTGTCTCATCACCGGTGATGTTCACCGTGGTCATCAAGGGGCTTTGCCTGGCTTCTTTACTGCACAGGTATTCTTTTCCCCCTTTATCAAGAAGTGTTTCTTGGGGGGGAATACTTTGAAATTAGGTCAGTACCCGATGCCCCCTCAACTTTTCCATTTATTTATATCTGTGTGGACTCCTGTTTGTCTGTTTCATGCATCGGTTCATAGTCTGTTAATTGTATTCTTGACTTCAAGGTTCAAATTGTCCCCGATTTAGCCTGTGGGGTCTCATTCAATCTGACTTCCCTGTCCCTTGACGTATCCACATCTTCCTTTAAGCACTGCTTTATTTTCTGACACCAGATGGCAGACCTCATCTTGTACTTTCCATCCCCCATCTCTGGAATCCCTCATTTCTCCAAGGAGCTCTACCTAGTTCCTCTTAGTAGAGAATGGAATTTCAAAACCGAGGCAGGTGGTGATTATTTTGTGAATCACTATCTTGTGCACCTGGAACTAACAGTGGTGTAGGTCAATTATACTTCAACAAAAAAAATTTTTAATAAAGAATTTATGAAGCATTTCAACCCCTGTGAATAATAATTGGAAGGGATAATTGATGGATGAGATTAGAAGCTGGGGCTGGACCTAGAAATCTGACAGTGGAATGCAGAACATGGAAAGCGGTAGATACAGGTTGTCACATTCCATTTATTTGGGTTTTAGTTGATCTATGGGCATATCTGAGAACTAAATGTCCGCTGAGTTAAAAAAGCAGAAAATATTACATTTTTTTTTTCATGTACTCTATATAAAGATTCCTTGAAACTCTTTCTACTCTCTAAAAACAAACAATATTAATTAAGGACTTTGCTTTTGAAGAAATAGAATTATACCAAATTAATCGGGAAAACAAAAACAAAGAAGCTGAGGTAAGTGTAGTTATTATTACTGTTGGGGGCATTGCTCTCCGCAGGCCCTTTCAGTGGGCAGAATTAGGGAATATGTGGAGGTACGTGCACACACAAACACACACGTGCACACACACGTTTGCGTCTGTATTTTTTTCTCTATTTAAATATATTGAAAACCATGAATTCAAGCTAATACCTTCAATTCTGATCCAACATCTCTGGGTTCATTCTAGTTTTTTCTCTCTCCGTATTTGTAATCCCTTTTCTGATAGTGAGGAACCTGGCTCCCATTGTCCCTAAAGTGTTCACTTGTTTGATCAACCCCCCTATCTGCAACCAACCTCCCGTCTCTGCAGCCACCTCTCCGCTGCTCACCACACCCTCTCCCTGACCCAGAGGCCTGCCTTGCTCTGCCCACCAGATGGTTTTCGGTCTGAATTGTTGGGGAAGAGAAGCAGACTTACTTTCTTGACTCTGTGTTTCCCCATGGGTGTCAATTCAGCAGAGGTTCGATGCTTACAGGTGAGACTCCTGGTGTCTTCTCCTGCCTTTGCCACTTTTTGGCCACGTGAATTTGGACAAGTGACTTGATGTCTCTGAGCCTCAGTTTCCCCGTATAAAATACTCCTAGGTGGATGCTGAGGATTAGGTTAATATTAGGTTAATATGTATGACATGCCCAGCACGACACACAGCCAAGATGTTTCCTATCGGTTTCACATTTACTGAGTGCACATCTGAGGGGCGTCCAGAGACGGAGAAGTCGTAGCCTTGGCTCTCAGGACTCCAGTGAGGCGGAGAACTTAGTTGTGTTGTTTGAAACACTTGGTTGCCAAGAGGACCTGACTGTAACTGCATTTATGCAGTGAGTCTTTCGTTTTTTCCAGAGGTTGTAATGCTTAGTTAGAGGTGTCTGATAATTGATTGAAGCTTGAGAACGATTTTCCCAGGTTACATGTTTTAGTTGAGTAATAGGGCATCTTTTTAATTTATTTTTGTATTGAAGTATAGTTGATGTATAATATAAGTTACAGGTTACAATATAGTGATTCACAATTTTTAAAGGTTCTACTCCATTTATAGTTTTAAAAACTATTGGCTGTATTCCCTGTGTCGTACTGTATATCCTTGTAGCTTATTGCATAACATAATAGTTTGTACCTCTTGATCCCCTACCCTAATATTGCCCCTCCCGCCTCCCGCCTCCCCACTGGTAACCACTGGTTTGTCCTCTGTTATCTGTGAGTCTTATCTGTCCTGTTCATCCTGTGTGTGTTGAGCACCCACTGTTGTAGCTGCTTAGAGATGACCAAGGTGAGTTAGTCACAAAATGCTTTGAGGCTGGAGAAGGGTACAGCTCGGCCAGTTTATGAGTATTTACTTCTGAGTATCGACTCTATTATATGTCAGGCAGGGAGGGAGACTTAAAAAATTATGTGTGTCCTGGCCCTGGAGTCCCATCGTGAAGTTAAAATATACTGGTATGAAGATAACATCACCACCCGTTAGTAGGTAAATAGGTCCAGGAACATAGTCTGGGGCCTTGGGTTCCTACCCATTTCTAAGTATATGACCTTGGATGAGTGACTTACCCTCTGAGCCTCAGTTTCTTCACCAGCACGGTGAGAGTAGGTGCTGTAAGATGTCGAAAGGGAAGAGCGTGGCTTGCAGCTAGGGTGGTGAGGGAGGGCTTCCTGGAGAAGGTGTGAACGTTGGAAGGTGGACGGGACGTGGGGAGGCAAACAGGAGAGAGGAGGCTGTGCTAGAGGCCCAGAGTAGGAGAGTTGATGAGGATGATGACATAGACGGGGATGGAGCAGAGAACGCATGGAGTGTGGGAGGGATAGTGTGAGAGCTGATACAAGGAAGCTTTTTATTATAAGTCCCTTTTGCTGATTGCATTATAAGCTCCCTGAGGTCAGACAGTGTTGGAGGAGTGAAATTTAGTGACATGGCATGGCTAACTGGCTGCCATAGAAAGCAAGCACAAGGACTCTGGGTTCTATAGATAATGCTGCATCATTGAAAATTCTGGAGCTGGGACATAATGTAACAAGAGCAGTGGCTGGGAACTAAGGCACGGGGTCCTCTGTTCTCTGCCCTGACTCTCGTTAGGCCGCAAGCTCCTGGTACAGCTGTGCTGTCCCATATCATAGCTGGTAGCCGCACGTGGCTAATTAAAATATAATTAAAATCAAATAAAATGACAAATTCAGCTCATCAGTCACACTCATCGCATTTCAAGTGTTCAGAACATGGGCCTCTATGGCCGGTGGCTGCCGTATTGGACGGCACAGGTGGAGAAGATGTCCTTTCTCTTGGACAGCACTGCCCTGCAGGGACCCCGAGGACCAAGCACAGAGCCGGGCACACAGTGAGTGGACGTCGCATGGCTCACGGGGCTGGGGGACTGGGAAGGAAAGGGCGCCCTGGAAAGGTTAGGACTTGGCGACCCATGAATATGGCATGGGCTGCATCCCGAAGAAAGGGCCGAGAACCGGGGACAGTTGAGACAATTCGTTCTTGGAATTTTTGAGTTATTTCAAAAACATTTCCTTCGTGTGCCTGTTATTTCTGGCTGGCTAGGTTGCCTCTGCTGCCATTGCGTTTCCTGCACAATGTGGCCTTTCTCCCTCTGCGCTCACGAAGGGGGCTTAGATACCGGTGTACCAGACGTTCACGGGAAGATACACTGGCTCCGGCTTCCACAGATGGGGCCTGAGGGCTCTTGGGGGCCATCGAGGAGCTATCCCAAGGTTTGTGAAACCAATCCAAGGTGTGTTATTTGCTGTCTCACTTTTCCGGGGGGTGTGGGGGGAACGTCCCGATTTTGCGAGCTTGTTGGTATATTCAGCTGCTTGCTCCTACCCATTGGTAGGAAGGAGCGCTGTGTAGCTGGCTGCAGAGAATGTCTCTTACTGTCCAAAATACTTCTGGACATTCCTTCTCTCTGAGAGAAGCCTACGCCTTCTAGCCAAACAATACATGCCCCAGCAGCAAAGACATTTGTAACAAGCCCTGCCAGCGTTTCTTGCCAGTGACCCCGTTCCCTAAGTATAAGGCCCTGCAGGGCTGGAGTTTCCCTGTTGTCAGCATCCTGTGTGGAGGGGAGCTTCTGGGGGGCTCTAGCTGATCAGTGTGTCAGGTGAGTTGTTTGCTTAGGCCCTGAAGAATGGCATATGGGACAAGGCCTTGCTGAATGCCCCGTAAAGCACAAAATAAAAATAAGGCCTCGGCACATCCCGGGGTCTTTGTGACTTTTGAACTTGAGTTCAAAATGAGGGAGGCACCCATGGGAGAACAGTGGAGAGAGTTTTCCGTCTCCACCTGCCGGCTGCTTACCTTACTCTGTGTACAAGTCTTCCGTCTCCTTTGCATCTTTACAAACTTCATTTTGGTAGGAAGGGGGTTCTGGATCCATCTAAACCATCGCCAGGAGTGGTTTTAAGGTAGACTTGCATCCGTCCAGCTCTACCTGCTGCTCCTGTGGCTGCAGGTCACACCGTCCTGCCATCTGACCTCGGGATTCTACAGGAGGAGCCCCGAACTTGGAGCCTGTCAGTCTCGTCTGGCCCCTTATGGGCCGTACGACTGCAGACACGTCGTCTGTCTTCTCTGTTTTGGTTCTTCCATCAGAAAAGTGGCACTGTAAGAATTAAGTGAAGAAATGTGGGGGCAAGCTCTCTGTAAATTACGAAGCCCCATTCGGATTGGAGGTATCGTTGACTTACTTAAAATAACCCTCGATGAGTGGCTACTAGGCCTTCGGGTGCTGAGAACTCCTGGCTCAACCACTCGCCCAGGGTTTGATTGTTAGCTTTGCATGTTCTGAAACTGGAATATTAGTTCACCCAGGGATGATCAAGTTCTGAGAAACCAACTCATGCTAACCAGACTTATAAGGAACTGACTTATAAACCTGAATAGACATTTATGAATTCTCAGTGGAACCTCTTAACCACAGAGACCAGATCATCCTCCTGTGTTCACTGGAGGGCGCTTGTAGCAAAATCTTCCTACTCTCCTGCTCCTTGCTCTCTTTGTCCCTGTTTACGTGTCCTTCGAGGCCCAGCTTGGTGGTGTTTCAGGGAGATCTCCCTGGACCCCCAGGCTGGGCTGGGCATCCCTCCTGAGTGTGTGTGTGTGTGAGTGTGTGTGTGCGCGTGTGCGTGTGCATATATGGCACCTTATACATCCCTGCATCATGGGACCTGCTGCACTACATGGCAGGTACTGTCCTGCGTCTGTCTGACCCACTAGACTGTGCTGTTGCTCTGGGGCAGAAACCGTCTCTGTTTCACTTCTGAATCCCCAGGGTTTAGCACTGACCAGGCACGGTAGAGGCACAGTCAGTGTTTAACCTAGATGGAATTAATGGAACCTCCTCTTGGGAGTGTTCACGGGCACCACCTTTTCTGTAGTGACAACTTTATATGCATTCCATTTTTTTCTTGAATTATCGTCAAGTCCACTGGACAAACCAGTGTACTCAGTAATCACTGGGCAGAGCTGAGTGCGATCGAGGGTTAATTCTATCCATGCAAAAGTATCAATAGTTCAGTTCGTTTCAACCAGTCCAGTCAATTTGAATCTTTTTTTTTTTTTTGAAGTATAGTTGATTTACAATGTTGTGTTAATTTCTACCCTTTTTTGAGCCTATACTTTTATGCTCATTTTCTCTGGGTTTTTTTTTTTTGCAAGAGGTAGCATCAGAAATCCTAAAATCATAACCGGTTAATAACTTCCTGTTTTGTCATCTATAAAATGAGTATAATAATGCCTGCTCAGCTTGCATAGGAAAGCTTCATGGAGATCAAATAGGCTGACATTAGCCAGAGTGCTTTGTCAACAGCAGAGCTTATCAGAGGTCTGATCCCTCGTTATGATTGTCATCTCAGATGACTGTAATGCAGGGCTGCCTTTCAAGGGCAGGAACACCTGTGAGTCTGAAAGTATTGGTAGAAGAAGGGCACGTGCAATTATCTGCTAACCTGTTTTGCTGCTTCCAAGGAGGGTATTATTTTGTTTTTTTGACCTAGTGTGACCTCCCTACGTTGCACCTAATTGTGTTAATCTCCTTCCTAGAGGACCACACGTTTTTATTGGTGTTATCTTCCACCAGCAAAAACATTTATCGTGTACCTACTGTGTGTAAGGTACTCTTATGAAGGCCACAAGGGGAGCCAGTTTCCTCTGTGTCTTCTATTATTGTTAAGTTCAGGGGTTCTTAGCCCTGGATGTGCATCTGGACAATTTCTGGGACTTTTAAAAAAGCAGATGCCGAGGACTCGTCACAGACCTTCTGAACTAGAATTGGCTGACATTAGACCTGGACGTGAATATGTTTTAGAAGTTTCATAGGTTCTTCCGATGTATGGCCAGGGTTGGAAATTAGGAAAGTTAGTATCATATTCTGTAGTGTGATGTTTCTACACCTGATGTTTCCCTTCTTCAAGGAATTATGTTTCTGAGTGGCCTGGCACACATCCAAACTGCCCAAACATAGACCCATCCCTTAAAGATCATTATCTTTGCCCGGTCGACACTCGTACAGGCTTGGCTTAGCGTGGTTCTCCTTAGTCTACAAATATTTGGCTATTCGAATGAATGAACAGAGAGCCCTGTAAGTGAATATCAGAACATACCCATAATAGACCAAGCATTAGAACCCAGAAATATGGATTCCCAGACCAGTGCCTTGTATTTTCTTAGAACTTCCATGTGCACCAGGGTCACCAAGGGCCTTGGTTGAAAAGGAGGTTGCCCAGGCTCTCCCTGGGACGCTCTCAGGAGCTGGACTGGCTTCCTTCATTTGTCAGAGAGGAAAGAAGGCCTTCCCCGCAGAGCTTGGGAATTAGACGGGGTGG
This sequence comes from Balaenoptera acutorostrata, assembly GCF_949987535.1. Classification (NCBI taxonomy): domain Eukaryota; kingdom Metazoa; phylum Chordata; class Mammalia; order Artiodactyla; family Balaenopteridae; genus Balaenoptera; species Balaenoptera acutorostrata. The sequence continues at coordinate 74,340,532 of NC_080076.1, read as the reverse complement.
CACAGCTGAGAGCCTCGTGTGGGAGCCTCTACCGCGTGGTGGGCGCTCGGGCAGTGGCGGTGCTCTTGCTGAGAAGCAGCTTCTTGACCAGCATGGCTGTGCTGCTGCCCCCCACCCCAGCCCCCCAGGATCCCCATTCAGTCCAGAAGGACCGAATGATGTGTCCTGTCCCATAATTGTGATGGTGGCAGCCCTGCTGCTTGTCCCCCGGGGGCTGATGCCCAGTCTTCTCTTCCTGAGGTTGTTTCCCTGCATCTTTCCCGCACCTGATGCGTTCACGCGCTGGGAAGAAGGACTGGGGATGGGTCCTATCCTTACTCCTTGGTGATGCTGCGCTTGGCCGTCAGGGCAGGCAGGGCAGAGGTGGCTGCGGGGTCTCCGCTCTGAGTCTCACTCTGGACGGGCAGGGGCGAGGGCGTTCCAGGGGTTAAGAAGGTGGGCGTGGGCCCGAGAGATGTGGGTCTCATCCCATCTTGTAAAGGTTACACTCCTGCAGCTGAAGTTTCCTCAACTGCAAAATAAGCATAATCGTAGTGTATGTTTCACTTAATCCTCTTGTGTGAGGATTAATCGATCATTTGGGAGCTGGGAGAACCTTCCAAGACGAGGCCCTCCCAGAAGTCTACTCAGTGCCCTTCCTTCACAGAATGTTCCAGAGCCCATCACTTAGACATTTCCTTTTCTGAGCCCTACAGGGTTCCTTTTTCAGGGGACTCATCCCATCCTGCCCTGCACTGTGGTTGGTTGCACGCTTACTTTATTTCCAGCTGCTCCTGCTGGGTGGGTTTCGGGGTCCCGGCCCACACCCTCCGGGACCCGCACCTGCTCTCCCCCTGCAGCCCGCCCTGCGCCCCTTGTGTGAGGTTCTCAGAGCACCTCCCGACCTCTACCTGGAATGCCGTCCCCCACACCCCAGATTTGCCTCCTCCAGGAGTGATTAGCACGACTGAAGGATTTCCAGAACGAAACGGTGCTTGTGAAAACACCCAATAACTAACTGTGGCCGCTGCCCACGGTCACTGTTGGGTGAATGGATGGTGATATGTGACGGTTTGAACGAGGATGGGGTCCTCATGGCTCGGGGCGGGTTACTGGGCCACCAGCTGTTTTTCCTCGCAGTTTCTAATACACACCCTGCTGCTCATTCCCGAGGCCCACAGCAAAGCCCGTAGGAGTAAAGTGATTAGAGGAACTTCAGCTGTTTTGCTCCCTGTGAATGGCCCTCTTTCATCAGGATGTGCAGGGACAAGGGCCTTTTTAAACCCAAATATCAGGGAAGGACGAGAGTTCCACCAGAGCCATTTGCCGTCTGGGTGGGAACGCCATCTGGAAGGGGACTCTGCTTTCCAGGAGGGCTCCATCCAGCCTCTTCTTCAGACGTTCATCCTCCTCTGGAGGGCGGGGAAGGCAGGGGCTGGGGGCACTTCAGTTCGCGATGTGACCACAGCAGTGCCGGACCTTTTCTGTTGTACTGACGTCTGCGCCTCCAGCCAGCCAGCTCCCTGCTTCTGCCCTTCAGAGGTCTCCAGCCCCAGTCAGTAAGTATCGCCACCGCTGATGTCTGCCCACCACCCCCCGCCCCCCGCCGTGTCTTGGTTTCTGGATGACACTGGCTGTTGCTGCTCTGAGGGCTGGGGTTTTCTGGAGGATCCTGTCTGTCTGCAGGGCCCTGCAGAAATTATGAGCCCGTGTCATCTCCTAAAACCGGGGTCTGAGACATGTCTGTATTGTGGAGATAAAAGCGGTGAGGATGGAGGAGGGAGGGCAGGGGCTGAACTTGTTCTTAATCCCCCGTCAGGACTTTTCCATTTTATTTGCCTGGGTCTGAGCTCCTGGAGCTTGAGTCGCTCTCTGCAGGGCACCAGCATCTTTGGGGAGAAGGCTGATTTCTCCGTAGTTGGGATGGGTGGTTTGTGAGTTTGTTTCCTTGTCCCGAGAACCTAGTAAAGTACGAGTGCCCCCCACCCCCAACCCCGAAATGGATTTCGTAAAGGACTTCCTTCCCGGTGGGGTGTCTTGAGACTGATGAATTGAATCGGGTACCGCGCCTCTCGTATCAGAGCCCTGGCCCCTGGCTGGGAGAGAGTGTTCATGTCAGCCGCCCACAGGGCGCAGGAGGCTCTGGGCCCAGAGTGAGCTCAGAGCAGAAGACGGGAAACAGGGTCATAAAGAATATCTGTGTCTCGTTTTCCTAAGTCCCATGACTGCCGTGCTCTGTGGCCTCTCGCCTCCGAGAGCCATCCAGTGAGGTTTTCCTCGTGCTGTATCTGCTTACTGTCTCTGCAGATGCAGGACCATCTCACGGGCTTGGGATGATGTGTTGTTCTCTGAGCTTCCCCGCAGCTTCAAATCTCCTCTTTACAGTAAACGCCTGTGACTAATTTCGGGAGGAGGACAGAGGCAGAGTGTTCCAGGGCCCCCATCCACACAGCCCCCAACTTCACGTGTAGCTGGGAGGCTGTGATTCTGTATTGGCCTCAGGAACACTGAGGAACAACTGGCCTTGTAAGTGATCACGGGATAAAACCAGCCTATGCTTTTGCATTGTTCCTTTTTTTTTTTTTCCCCCCCAAGGAAATGTAAGGGAAACCAAGGGGAATTTTTGCCCATGATTTCCAAGGCAAAGGTCACCGTCAATGGCTGGCTGTTTCCAGAGGGCTCAGGTTTCTGGTCAGTATGGATTTTTTTTTTCCTTTTTTTTTTTTTTTTAAAAACTCATGAACAAAAAGAGGTTGATGATGCCTTGCAAAGATTTTTTTTCCCCCAGCTGCTTCGATGAACTGATTGTTGTTTGAAGTTTCATGCGTTTTGGAGTCTTTCAGACAGTGATGAGAATAGGTAGTAAGTGATCCGTGTCTATCTAAAACAGCATAGTTCTGAAAACAAACTCAGTTGTAGGGTTTTAAGGAAGGAGTGGGTGATAAGTTTCAGGGCTGGAAAAGTGTTGGGTAAGTCTGCAGTTTGCTAAAACTAGACAACCTGGATTTTCTGTTGGCCAATGGATGCTAAAGAGCTTTTTGTCTCCCGTGGGTAAGTGAGACTCACAGAAAGGGTGCTTCTCGTTTCTTCCATTATTTATGGTCCTGGGCTCCTCAACACTTGAAACTTGCAGCACAGATACGGGACCCACAGAGTGGAAAGGATGACTTGGCAGTACATGCATGATGGTAGATGAAGAAGTGCTGTCCATATGTAAAGCGTTGCCTTTAGGAAAGAGATAAAGCCAAGTTGTCCGTAACTCAAAGGCCCGGATAACAGGGGCAGAACTGAAACCTACATATTTGGTATTTGAGCCGTCATGATTTTTAGCGTGAGAATTTAACCAGAAAAATGAACAGATGTTATTGTGGACTTCACGGTATGGAAGATAAACATTTTTCAATTCCAGGAGCTGCTGACTTAAATGCTGGTCCGTCCGGTGAGTTTTCTTAGCTCCTAGGGTTGTATTTTAGACTTAGCTGAGTTTTTTATTCCAGGATGAGATTGTTTAACTACTTACATTAGCTGTCTGGGGCAGTGGTGATTTTGCTGTTTTATATTACAGAAAATGTCCTTGTGTTTCTGTCAGGAATTGATTTGCTTTCTATTAAAAAAAAAATAGCACTCCTGTTACTTAGAGATTTTTCTTTCAAATCAAATTGTTTATTGGTTGCTGAAGAGAGAATGAATGATTTATATAGTTCCCTATAATTTGAACTGTGATCTTCTTTCACAAAGTTAATAAACATGAAATGTTTTTGCATTATAAAGTATAGTACATGTTTTATATCACTTTGAAAATTAAAAAATCATTTATAAAAGTTAATATTTGCTCAATATAGTGAGTTTGGAAGATGTTAAGAAATAGAAAGAAGATAATTATAGGTGGTACAACCCTCCCCCCACAGAAAAAAAAACACTTAATTTTGGTGTATCTTATGTGTAGTTTTCAGAGATGATGTTATTTTTAAATAATTGGTGGTAATTAATAGCTAATACAGTCCATTGGTTTATACAGTCTTAACTTCTGCATAAGATAAAGATTTTGTTTTGGTAGCCAAATCGTGAAAGTGAAATTTTTTATTGTAATTTAAAAAATTATATGTTGAATATAAATGTTATTGCTTTGTTAAAATAACAAAGACCAAAGATTCATTCTGCTGAGAAATTCATTGGGTCAACTTGAGATTTTCTACAGGTTTTCTACACAGCAAGCTTGACTAAGTTAAACTGGTCAATAGCCACCCACTTTTCTTAAGATGCAAGCAAATCGTGAAAGTGTGATTTCATCTTCCTTGTATTCTGTAAAGGGAAGACACCAAGAAGCAGTGAGGTTGTTAAAAGTTCAGAGAGTTAGAAGCAAAGATCAACAGCAAGAGTACGAAAAATTCAAAAAGGGAACCACCCTCTGCTCCTCAGAGAGTTGGTCTCTATTTTTTTGAAGATGTTGTATTACAGAGCGGTCCCTTTACAGCATCCTGCAGGAAGGGGCTCCTAGCTCTGGAGGAGCCCACGGAGAACCTTGGATGTTTTAGCCGAAGCATTATTTTATCACATAAACTCTCCAGCAGCAGGCTTGTAGGAAAGGTTTGGGGGGAGCATGGTGTGAAATTACTATAGAAGCTATTTTATCCCATTTGCATTTTACATGCTGCTCTCCAGCTTTTCCTCTGCAGCATGTCTCTGCCCATTTTCCTCTGTGAATTCCAGCCTAACTGCGCTCTGGTTTTTTCCCCCGCAGCTTAAGTGAGAGTTTTTTCATGGTGAAAGGAGCAGCCCTCTTCTTACAGCAGGGAAGCAGCCCTCAAGGCCAGCGGAGTCTTCAGCATCCCCACAAGCATGCAGGTGATGGCTCTAAATTGACGCTCTTACCCTGGGACTTATTTTCTGGGCAACAGAGGAACCCTCCATTACTGGTGGCGAGCACTTTGCTGGTTTTCAAGGCCAGGGAAATAGTGGAGCGCAGGTTTGTAATGACAGGTGCAGGTAGAGGCTCTCGAGCAGGCCACGCACGTTTTCCAGACGGCACCGGGAGCCAGCGACCCTTTGACCACGGTGTCTACGTAAGAAGGTCAGCAGCTTTCTGTTTGGATATAAAGATTTCCTACTCGGTGTATCAGTTAACTGCAGATTTTAAGTTACAGTATGACTTTTTAACAAATGCACCAGAACGCCTTATAGCCAGATGTGGTCCCCTTGAAAATAACCACCCTGGGGTCCTAGATGCCTAGTCCGTCATTTCTCTGAGCTTTTGGAAAACTCACATTTGGGGAATTTCTTTACGAGCCTTGGGCATGTACTGGGGTGGGAAGTCTTTAATCTTTAATGGTGGGTTTGGTTTTTTGGAAGTAGACAGAAGTGATAAAGTGGGGATCAAACTGAGTATTAATTGAGGTCCAAAAGCAAGCGAATAAGAGATGCCTGCAAAGTAATAAGACTGGTTTTCTTAGGTGACTTGACTCTGAACCTGAAGGCAGTTTGGGAAGAGGAACTCAGGAAACACTTGCGTACAAGTGGATCTTTGTAGCTGGTGGGGAGCCTCTGCAGGAACTTTTTGCACGGGCAGCACGTGTCGGAGTAGGAGCTGGAAAGGCCTCTGCCTTTCAGAACAGTGGCAGGTCAAAGCAGCTAGCAGTTGGGGCCAGTTTTTTTTGTCACTTGGATCATCTTGTTTGTCTCACCTCAAGTCATCCAGCCTCATTTTGGAGCTGAGTGCTTAGGTTAGAATTTCCTGTCTTGCATTTTATAGCAAACACCAAGGCTCAGTCAATATTTTCACATACTGATATTTATAATCAAGATTTAGGTCTGTTTTAAGCTAAGGAAACAATCTTCCTGCCCAAGCAGGCATTGTATTTCATGGAAAGAATATTTGCTTTGGAGCCAGACAGACCTGGCTTCTACAGTAGATCCCAGTTCTACAACTGTACAGAACATTCATAGTCAACTTCTAAGCCTCGGTTTCCTGATCTCTACAGTGGGCATCAAATATTGGTAACTCAGACGTCGTGGAATTTAAAATTTACACACGTAAACAGACTTACCTTCTCTTAGGTGCTCAGCGTACATTGCTGTAATTATTGCTACGGTGACCACTGGTACAATACCACTGTAAACAGAACCTTCGTTCTTGAATTTGCTAACTGTTCTGCCCCGTTAAGAGTGTAACTGTTGTTCGTGTCTTAACCATAACCCGTAAACAAAGCCGATGCTCAGCTTTGTTCCCTAAGTATGAAATGTCTCCTTCCTCTAATTCAGAGAATATTTTCGTACTGGGTGTGAGCCTGGGGAAAGTGACTGCACAACCATCGTGTAAAAACCCCGAGTCCAGCTGGCTGGCATGTCTCTGGCACGAGATGTACACGAGAGTAGGAAGGAAGCCTCGTGTGTTGGCTCTTCTGCCCTAGGGTCTAGGAGGGCTGGCGAACTCCAAAAGGCAGGGGGGCGCCCACTGTCCACAGATGCTTAGTAGGCGACCCTGGGGCAGGCACAGACTAGACTTCACGGCAAGTCCCCTGGATGACCCACAGTCCCCTAAGCGACCCCCATGCCGAGCCGAGTACAGTGGAGGGTTCACTCTGTCCATGTCAAGTCATGCAGCTCATGTCAGCCAGGCCAGTCAGGCTGAGACTCACTCTTTCCAGGGTTGACCTATACTTTAGGCTCACATTCTCTGCCTTTTTTTTTTTGCAATTGCTTACGGAACACTTGCACGTACAGAGACCGTGTGTGGCTACCAGGCCGGGGTTGGAACTTTTCTCTGTCAGCAATTACACATCTCAGCAGACAGTCCCACTGTGTGGAAAACGTCCCTTTCACTGAGCCACTCATCAGTCAGGGGGTTGGTTTCTGCTTTCGTCTGTGTGCTGCTGCGATTCGGAGTGGATCGTGGGGGCGGGGGCGGGGGGGGGTTGCCCAGGTGGGCCCGGAACCAGCCATGGTGGTTGTGTGCCGTCCCGATCACGCTGGTGACACGACAGGTGAGGGCGCTGTTGGGGACAAGATGGGAACAGGGACCGTTACCTCCAAGTCGTGCCTCGTAGGACGTGGTGCCAGTGTAGGGTGTCTTCCACTGTGGCATCCTGTAAGAGAACAGACGAGGGGGCACGTTTCCAACGACCTGATTCCTTTCTGAGGCAGGAAGTACCATTTGGACATCATTTGTCAATCTCCCCTAAAATTCAAAGGACGCTTTTGCAAAAGGAACCCATCCAATGGATTGATCCCTCTGGGGTTCTAATTGTGATCTATAGGGTAATTTTTTTTTTTTTAAAGCTAATTCTGTTTCTTCAGGGTGTTGCACAAATTGAAATGAATATAGATTTTCTATGAGTTACTCCCTGCACTTTCTTCTAGATCAGCATCTTTACAGATGAACCATTTCTTCAGAAAGAACCCCATGCAGACATTTTTTTTTTTTTTGAAATATACATAAGCTAGGAAAGAAGTGGCACTAGAACCACCCTCGCTACTTGCTAGTTACAAAGCTCAGGTACGGGGCCCCCTGTGTGCCTGGGACACACAGCCCTTCTTCGGTGAGGTGGATCCTGCATAGCTGTGGAGACTCACTGCCTCAGAGAACCCTTCCTCCCCTCCCTATAGCCCAGAGGCACCCCTGGGACCCTGGGGCCGCTCAGAGATGTTCAAAAGCTGACTCTGGATTACTGCCTCCTTTAAATAATCAAGGAGGTACAAAAAAAAAGAGTACATAATTTTTAGCGAGAAAAAAATGACATTGCTGTTCAATCAAGTTATGTCTCTGGGTACTCAGCACATACCTGCTCGCTATGGAGTCACTGAAACATTTCCCCTCCTGGTCGTAGAAGTCATGTCTCTCTCTTATGGACAATGTAGGAGTTCAAAGCAGGAAATGACCCCCGGTCCTTTTTCTTTCAGACCAACCCTTAGCAAATCCCTGTCTTCAGCTGTGTCCATAGTTTCTGCTGCCCCTCACCCCCCCGCAAAGTCATGTTTGCCTGAATTTAATAACATTTCTCCTCTAGGCTTGTCTGTATTTTCAGATTTTGTATTTTAAAAAACCCATATTGCAGTTATTTCAGAAAATAAAAGCAACTTTTAAAAGCGTGGCAATAAACTGTCTCACCCATCCTCATCATGCAAGACATTCAGGAATGGACTAAGGGAAGTCCAGGTCTTCTTTCAGACCCTTGGAATCAGCCTATTCTAACCTATCCTGCCTAGAAAGTGGGCGGGTGACCTTTTTTAAACTTTCTTCATTGGTCCAACAGGGGACCTGCCTCAACATCTTCAAGTAATGATCAACCTTCTGCGTTGTGAAGATAGAATCAAGCTGGTAAGAAGAGACGCGAGTGGCAAGTTTTAATTTTTAATTGTGAAATTTGGTAGGGACTTATTGACGAGCAGGGGCTTGGGGGGTTGTGGGGCTCTTACATCAGAGCAAGTTCTCCCAAACCGTTCTCAAAAGCCAAAGCCCGCTCTGCTCCTCGGTACCCAGAGGTGCAGACAAAGGGGGTGTCAGGTCTCTGGGTCAGTCTGTGCTAAGCTGGAATCATCATTCGCTGGATTTTATTTGTTAACCCCTTTAACAAACTTTGGGGGTCTCCTCTGACCCAGGTACCATCCCTCATGCTGGGGATATAAATGAGACGTAGGAGTTTTCATCTAAATTCCTAAACTCACGGGGGAAAGGTAGAAACAAAAGCCTTTGGTCTTGGATTGGTGAAGGAAGGGGGTGACCATCTGGCAAGGCAGGCCAGTAAGAGCATCTCTGCCTGTCTAGGCCGTGCGCTTGGAGAGCGCCTGGGCTGAGCGGGCCCGCTACATGGTGGTGGTGGACAGCAGCGGGCGCCAGGACACGGAGGAGAGTATCCTGCTGGGAGTCGACTTTTCCAGTAAGGAAAGGTGAGTCTGATGGACGGCAGCTCCTTTCTGTGATGGGGGCAAGAGTTGCTTCTGGAAGAAGGTTTTCAGGGTCCCACATCCACGGGGGCGGGTGATGGTAGGTGACGGGGTGATCAGGCACTGGGAACGGTGGAACCCCTGATTTTAGCTCTTGTGTGCCACGTGCTGTGCTAGGTCCAGTCTCTGCTCTCAGAGAGCTCAGGGTCTGCACTGTGCTTAGAGATTTAACCCTGGGTCCTATCAGGGGTGCCCTAGAGGACGGCACCTTAACCAGGAGGGCTTCCTGAAGGAGGTGACGGCTGTGGCGAACACCCCAGGACAAGCAAGAGCCAGCCAGGTAAAGCAGGAAGGCGCCCTCCAGGCCGACCATCCCATATAGAAGTATGTGATTGATCGGCGTTGTATCGAGCGCCTCATGCAGTATTAATATCCCGTGGATTCCCAAGTACTTGTTGATGGGTCCTGGGTCAGAGGCTTGAGGAGAGGTTTGGAATTTCCCAATAACTGGAGGCCAAGTTAGTTATACCATAGACCCTGTTATGTGTGCGAAATGAAGGTGCACGACTCTCCTTACATCTAGGATAAGTTAATGCGAGTGAGATCATTGCAGAACCTGAATTTGTTAAAACTGGATTAAAGTAGACGCCCTTTATTCATCATTCATTAATTTTCTCGTTCATTAAGCAGACCATTCATTTGCCTTCTTCTGTGTAGGAGGAAATAGGCTCAGCCCAGGAAAACAGAGAAGCAACAGTAACCACAGTTCTCGGCCTCAAAGAGCCTGTAAGCTCAGGGAAGGAGGGAACCATCGCCAGAACCTGGGGTGATGGGCCCAGTGATGGAGAAGTGTGGGGTTTGTTCCACACTCGTGACCAGGACTCCATTGCTTGTCACAAGTAAATGAACTAAAAGGGAAGCCGTTTCCTTTATGGCCTCGTTCCCAGTACATAGGAGCATTCTGAGTGAGTTTCTGCAGCTCACTTAGGGACGTGAGTCCGAGCTGGCTCCCGTGGCCTCGGCTGGTTGGGAAGTCTGGATCTGGAAGGATCTGTGTCAGGACGTGCCTTAAGGGGTGAGCTCCGAGGAGCCCCTTGGAGACCAGAGGGCTCCGTGCTCCAGGTCGGAATGCTCCCAGGCAGGTGCCCTCAGCAATGGCCGGGGATCCATCCTTCTGGTCATGAGGCAAAGAGACGTTCAACGGTGTTACGGTTATGTTTGTTCTCGGAATGGTTGGCCGGCCTTTCTGAGGGCCTTTGGGGGCAGGACTTCCCCCACCATGTGTCATCCATCCCAGCAGTGCTCTCTGGCCCTGAGCTGAAAGCTGCCTCCCTGGAGAATGTGCCCATCGTCTCAGCCTGAGCCACCAGGGCCTCAAAGGAGGCTGCCCCCCCCCATCCAGGTCATCTCTGTGGCTTTGGTCAGAGAGCACAGAGCAGTTAACCTGATGCTTCATAAGCGTCTCGCCCCGTGGGGTAGGCGGTCCTATAACTCACGTTTTACAAATGAGGAGTCAGAAGCCCAAGAGGCTGGAGTGGTTACACCAAGGCCATCCTAGTAACAGAGCTGGGACTCAGAATTGGGTTTTTATTGTAGACCTGTGGTGTAGACCCACTCATTCTTTTCCCACTCATTGTCCTCTGCACCCCCTCGTTCACCAATCCGTTCATACCCTCATGGTGCGTGCCCTTGTTCGCACGCACTTTCAGTATGCCAGGTGTCCTGCCAGGTGTCCTGCCAGGTGTCCTGCCAGGCGCGGGGGCTACATCGGTGGGAGAGACCAGCCTCTGCTCCCTTGGAGCTCACAGTCTAGATGGACGAAGTTTAGACACACGAGCACCTGAGACCGTCTTTACACACAGGCCCACGTGCTCATTCTCACCCACTCTCTGAAGTGCCCTGCCCCTCCTCTGCCCCCTCGGCACCAGCTTCAGTTCTCAGCGTGTCCCCGCTCCCTGGGTCCCCTCACCTCTGCTGCACGCTCTGCGCTCAGGCCAGCGTCCCCTCCGCTGTCCCAGCCTGAGCCACAGCCCGAGCACAGGTGCCAACTCCAAGGCCAGTGCTGGTCTCCTGTGTTGGGGTGATGGGTCAAGGGGCTGAAGAGGGTGAGCGGGAACCACGTGGACCTTCCTGTTGTCGGGCCGGATGCAGCGTCCCCCACGCCCAGGCATAGGGGCCGGGAACTGGGCACTTTTATCCATCTCCAGCTTGAAAACAAAGCCCTGGTCCTTACAGAAGCCTTTGGCCTGCTGAGAGCATGATACATTTGTTTTTCTAAATTCCTGCCATGAGATTTTGTTTCCTTATTCAAAATAAGAGAGAGATGAGGTGCCCCCAAAAGGGCTCCCCTCAAGGAGAGGGAGTCCAGATGCAGTGTCAGGAGAGAGCGTGGGAATGACGCCAGCCACGGCGGGCTCACGGGTTCTCCCTTGGAGTCACATCTACATCTGATTCCTCTGGGGATCAGAGCAGCTGCCCTGCAGGGACCATCTGGGGTTATTTTGTTTCAGATTCGGGAACACTGTGGGTGCTGTGAGCACGAACACCGTCCCCCACTTGTTAGTGTTTTGCAGCCCGTAAAGGACAGGCCTGTCTCCTTCCTACACCTCCAGCCCCCGCGCAGGCCCCGCCGGCTTCTCTGTCCCTGCCGCACCGGCCTCGGGGACCGGGGCCCGCTTCCTTCCCCTAGAGGTACCCCCACCCACCCGTTTTATCCTTTAGGGCTGTGCTTCCTCTAAAAAGACCCAGTTTCCCTGACCACGTGTCCCGTCCCCACTTCCCATATATATAAACCCACTGGCCCTCCTTCACTGTAAAAATCTTAACTGTCACTCACTACAGGACTAGTGGAGACTCACAGCAATAACAGATAAGGGGGCGCGATGGAATTGGCACCGTTGTTACAGTCGTGTCCTGGTCTCTGGTCTGCGCTCTGGACTCCAGGTTGAGACCCTGAGCGGAAGCGTTCCGTGGCCTTCTGCCCACCGTGTGTAGCTCTCACCAGGTTCCTCCCCATCTCTGCACTTAACAGAGGAGGGCAGTTTAGATGCTGCCCTGGTTTCCTAAGGAGCGTTTCGTCTCCACCTGCCCCGGACCTGGGCCTGCGGCTCCCCAGTCTGTGCTCCGTGTAGCTCTCTGTGCCGTTTTCTCTCCTCATTTCCAGTCCCTGGTGTGGGGCGTCGGTGCTGAAAGAGGGTGAGTGTCCAGGTCTGCCCACACCCTCCCAGGGCACCCTCCAGCCTGGGCTTTCTACATGTCTGTCTTGGGCTCCCAGCGTCCCCCTTCTTGCCTCTCCCCAGTGCGACACAGCTGAGTAACCCCGGGAGCTCTGAGTCTCAATGTCAATTTTATTTTGCCGCTCTACAAAGGAAATATCATTAACCCATCAAGAATGGGTAGGACAAATGTAAAATAGTTAGCTAGTGGGAAGGAGCTGCATCGCACAGGGAGATCAGCTCGGTGCTTTGTGACCATCTAGAGGGGTGGGACAGGGAGGGTGGGAGGGAGACGCAAGAGGGAGGAGATATGGGGATATATGTATACATACAGCTGATTCACTTTGTTATACAGCAGAAACTAACACAACATTGTAAAGCAATTATACTCCAATAAAGATGTTAAAAAAAAAAGAATGGGTAGGACTGCAGGGTGGCACCAGAGAATTTGCCCAACACAGAAGGCTTAGCCCACTTTGACCCAAAGGGCTTGAAACTTACCTTCCCCACAGATACAGAAGCAGAGGGTGGAAAAGATCCCCCGCGGCTGCCAAAGCTCTGGAGGGAGAGCGGTTCCTTGAACCCCAGAGCTGCCTGTGCGCACGGTCGCGTGTGTGTAACCGTACTCCCTGGGGGGCTGTTAGGCGGTAGCAGAGATGTCAGCACAGGATCCCTGGAGATTGTCTGAGCTGCCCTTGGCAGTGACGGCTGTTTCTCACAAGCAGACTCTTTTTTTAAATGCCTGAAGCGTTTTCATAGTGATCCGAGGAGACCCTCTGATAAAGCCCTTTCTTTTCCTCTGTGTTTCTCAGCGGCGCCAGGCTCTAAAGTGGTCAGGTATCATTTCGCTGTTAGGATGGGCAAAACAAAAGCAGATTAAACTAGTTTTTAAAACAGCAGCTGCACAAAAGGTACAGAAACAGAGGGCACTCTCCCCTCCCCTGTCACCCCAGGACAGGAGGCTGGGGGCGGCTGCCACGACCTGCCTGTGTCCCCCGGACTGTGTGTCCAGAAATGAACTCCAGTCATGGTGTTGGCACTCTCCCCTCCCCTGTCACCCCAGGACAGGAGGCTGGGGGCGGCTGCCACGACCTGCCTGTGTCCCCCGGACTGTGTGTGGCCTTGTGCCAGGCGTGCGCCAGCCATCAGCGGCCTCAGCCCTGCTGCAGTGTGGGCGTGTGGTCAGCTGGTTACTCCTGGCCCCCGAGAGCCGCAGCTGAGACCTGGCTGCAGTCACACCAGAATGCTGGGGTCACAGTTCCCTGTGACTGTCTCTAAGCTGGGGTCACTGGCCATCCCAGACCCACACCTTCTGGAATTCAGCGGTGAGCAGTCCTTGCAGACAGCCTTAGAGCTTCTCCCACATACACACCTAGGCAGCTGGACGCAGGGCAGGCGGTGGGTCCCCCATGAGCGGGACAGGCTGGGTGGAGACAGAGCGAGGGAAGACCACGTGCAGGCGGGTGGACCCTAACTCTAGGCGTCTTCTCTTCCCTCCCATGTAGTAAAAGCTGTACCATCGGGATGGTTCTCCGACTGTGGAGTGACACAAAAATCCACCTTGACGGAGACGGGTAAGGAGATCTCTCAGAAGGCTTCTTTCACTGTAGACTTTGAAACATCCATCAGTTTGGGCATCGTTGGATAATCATGAACAACGGAGTCACACATGTGACATGTTTGCCACATCAGGAGAAATAACATTGCCCTCCCATGAGCCACACAAGGCAGGGTACATGGGACATGATATAAGGGAGGTGGGTCACGAAGTACCAACAGAAACATTTACGGGATATCTGCTGCTGTACGAAGTTCAAGAACAGCAGTGAACAGACATTCATTCATTTGCCTTGATTTGTTAAATGAACACTCGCTGTGTGTCCTCCATGGGCTGGTCCTTGCAAGTTCACAGATGAATATGATGCAGCAGGAGCTCTAAATCTTTGAGGGCTGCAGGGAAGACACACAACCAACAGGTGCAGCAGTGTTTCAGGTGCCATTTGGGGGGCTGCAGAGGAGGAATCATCCAGGTGGGCCTGGGCAGGTAGACCAGGGCCAGGGGGCCGTCCGGATTCTGGGGGGAAATACTCAGGTACTGTCACAAGTGGGAAGAAGCAGGAGAGGAAATTATCTCTACTTGAATTCCAGCAGTAAAAGTTACGTTGCCTTGTAGATAGAACTGCGAGGGAAAGATAAACGTTAGATTTATTGACGACATGGGCTTATGGTTACATTTTTCCTTTTTAAACTTTTGTCTTCCACTAATGTATTTTTTATGCAAGTATAAAAAACATAGATGGAGTGTGGGGGACAGGAGGTAGGGGGCGTGGTGGGACAGTGCGGGCAGGTGAAGCGAGATGGTGTCCAGTGCCGCTGTTGCCTCACACCCTTTGCTGGGCTTTTAGTTTTTGGCTGACTTTGTATTGCTGGGTTAAAAGCCAGTCTTACGGATTTAAGAACTTATCTTTTTTTTTTTTGGCTTTTGCCCTTGTCTCCGTGGCCTGTGGTCCCTCATCAGACAGCATGAGACACACTTGTCCTCAGGGTGTCCACAGTGGGCTGTTCCCCCCGCCGTCTGGCAGAGATGTGGTCGGAGGGTCTGACTTCTCACCACGCTGTCCTTTGTTTTTCATTCTCAGTGGATTCAGCGTCAGCACGGCAGGAAGGATGCACATCTTCAAGCCCGTGTCTGTCCAGGCCATGTGGTAAGTGTGGTTTTAGGGACTTTTAACTCCTTAGAAATATTTTCCTAGCTGACAGCACAAATAAAAAAACCCCATCTACTTAGAAGCACATTTAGGTATGTTTATTTTATGTGTGTGGCAAAAAATATGTATCAATAACAAAATTTACCATTTTAAGCATTTTAAGGACACAATTCAGTGATATTAAGTACATTCAACAGTGTTGTACACCCATCACCACTATCCATTTCCAAAAGTTTTTCCTCATTCCAAACAGAAACTCTGTACTTATTAAACAGTAATTCCCTATTGCCCCCTCCCCCAGCCCCTGGTAACCTCTATTCTACTCTCTCTCTGTGACTTTGCCTATTCTAGGTCCCTCATATAAGTGGAATCATACAGTATTGGCCCTTTTGTATCTGGCTTCTGTCACTTAGCATAATGCTTTCAGGGTTCATCCATGTTGTAATACTTCATTTCTTTTTAAGGCTGAACAATAAATTTATTATATGGATGTACTACTTTTATCCATTCATCTCCTGATGGACATTTGGGTTCTTTCTATCTTTTGGCGACTATGAACAGAGCTGCTGTGAACATTGTTGGACAGGGTATCTGGTTGAGTCCCTGCTTTCACATCTTTTGGAATTTCTAGATCATGTGGTAATTTTGTATCTAACCTTTTGAGGGACCACCCGCCTGTTTTCTGTAGCAGCTGCACCATTTTACATTCCCGCCAGCAATGCACAGGGGTCCCAGTTTCTCCACATTCTAGTCAACACTTGTTATTCTTTGGTTTTTTTTTCATAATAGCCATCCTTATGGGTATGAAGTGGTATCTCATGGTTTTGGTTTTCATTTCCCTAATTAGTTAGCCTTGAGCATCTTTTCATGTGCTTATTGGCCATTTTGTATATCTTCTTTGACGAAATATCTGTGCAAGTCCTTTGGCCAGCTCTCAATTGGGTTGTTTGGTCTTTTTGTTGTTGGAGGTACCTTGTTTTTATGTTTCTACCGTCCCTGCTGACAAAATGTCATTTTAGCGCAAATTCACTGATTCCTTGTCCCTGGCACACCGAGGGTGATCAGTTTGCTCCATGAAGGCAACAGCACTCTGCTAGGTATTGAGCATCTGCGGAGGCATAAAACGGACATAATTCCTGTCCTCCTGGAGTTTAAAGTCTGTTGAGGGAGGTGGCCATAAACCCAGAGCAGAGTCCCATGTTATACTGAGGGGTGGGTGCTGGGCTGTGGGATACCTAATGCAGGGTGCAGGGGCCGGGGCAGAGTAGGGCCTCCCTGGACACCTGCATGGGGGGTGAGGTAGCTGTGGGTGAAGACTGCTTTCCACTTCCAGACCTTCTCTGAACCCGACACACGTTCTAGAGCCTCCTCATCCTTGGAGGGCTGCACAGACCACTCATGCAGCAGATCCACACGGCTGTCTCCCTCAAATAATCTGGGAAAGACTCAGGCGAAAGCCGGTGGCCTCTGATGAGAAGAATTCTGCCCAGTGTTTCAAAATAATTACTCTTTTCTCCAGGACAGTGAGAGTGATGCAGGATCCTCCTATGGGCCACGCGCTAACATCGTTGCTTTGTTTTTATGTCTTCTGTTCCTGCAGTCAGTTCAGGGTCATTTGGGGGGAAATCATGAACTCATCGTTCTCTAGACGTCCCAGATGTTCCTTTGTGGCCCTGGATAATTTGTTATCTCTTTCTCTACGAGCGAGTAAAAAAACAGGCCCATGGGTTTTTCCAAAACTACAGAACGATAATAAAATTTCGTAAATGTTCAGCTCAAGTTTCTTCCCTCCCCCAGTCTAGAGCTAGGACAGATGTGGACCACTGGGGAAAGTGAAGTGGGTTGCAGTGGTTTTTACGCCGTTGTTGAGCCATTAGTTCTCTGATAACTTCTCCATCCAAGGCCTCGCTCGTCCACCCTTCACTGATAACCTGATTCACCCCATTCACTGAGAAATAGCCCATATTTTTGTAAAAAGAAGTAAGAAAAGGATAAGTAAATTGGCTGTTACCAATGTATACGTTTTCAGTACTGTTTCTCCTGCCCGACTCTGCCTCCCAAAAGTTCTTCTGCAGTTAGTTCTTGTGAGTTTCTCATTTCCTTACGAAATCTAAGCATCTACGCTATTATAACATTGATGGGAGGGAGCTAGAAATTAAGTGACTGGGAATGCAGTCACATATCTCCGCTGCATGTTGAGGATGCTTTCCTTCCAACTGCTCGGCTGCATTGCGGTTCCCACATTCAAGGCAACCACAACCTCAGAAGTGAATCTCAGTTCCTGGGAGCTCATTCGCGGATGTAAAGTGACCTGGGAGCCTGCCCAATTGGGAGAGTTAGAAAGTTTTGTTGTCTCCTCGTTGGGGATGGTGACGGGTGCCGTCTCTGCTCTTGGGGTCGGTGCCTGTGTCCCAGAGGCCCGCAGTGGTACCTGGCGGCCACGTGTCCCCCTCGTAATCTCAGAGGTAAGAGCGACTCCAGCCCAGCTCCCCTCGTGCCTCCCGGGCCTGACCCTCTTCCCCTCCTCACCCCAGGTCTGCCCTGCAGGTCCTCCACAAGGCCTGCGAGGTGGCACGCAGGCACAACTACTTCCCCGGGGGCGTGGCGCTGCTCTGGGCCTCCTACTACGAGAGCTGCATTGGCTCCGAGCAGAGCTGCATCAACGAGTGGAACGCCATGCAGGACCTGGAGTCCACGAGGCCCGACTCCCCCGCCCTGTTCGCGGACAAGTGAGTGCGAGTGCGGCGCCCCTGCCCCGGTCCCCAGCCCCGAGCCTGCCCCCCGACCCCGAGTCTGCACAGCGTCACAGCCCCATTGTCTCCCAGAACCAGCACCCCGCGCAGGGGTTCCTGACCTGCAGCCCGTGGGTGTCTTTGGCTGGGGAAGGGTCTGACCACCGCCCCCCCCCCCCCACCTTTTAAAATGATAGACAAATTCGGGTGTGAATGCGTTTCTGGGGAGCAGCTCCATAACGTTCATCAGCTTCCCTGTACCGGAGCTCTGGTCCCTCCTCCTCAGGTCCAAAGTCTTGATTTCCAAAGCCTCTTCCTCTGCTTATAAGAGTGTGATGAATGTGACATCCGGTTCCTTGGGTCCCCAAACACAACTGCACAGAGGCAGGCCGAGGGCGGCCGGCTCTGAGGCCGCAGCGCTGCCCCACGTGGCCGGAGGCCGCACTCCGTTAACTCTAGTTCCAGAAGGAGGGAGCCACTCTCCCCTTCTCTCCTGGTTAGGACCCTCCTCCCCAGAGCATCATGTTCCTTGGGGACACCACACGCAGGAGGGCTGTGGACGGAGGGGAGCCCCCCGAACGAGGGGAGGACCGGGAGCCACGTTGTATGAGGCCTCAAAGAAATGACGAGAGCATTGGATAGGATACATGCCTTTGAACATATGAAGGGGCGTGACGTACAAGAAGGATTGTCGTGGTCCGTGTGGCCCCAGGGTTAGAACCAGGCTGATGCGTAGAAGGTGCAGGTAAACACATAGATTTTGGTTCTGTGTAAGCGTGTAAGGAGGTAACGGGAGCCGGATGCAGCTGGGGCCATGGGCTGCCTGAAGACGCAGTGATGTCCTCAGCAGAGTCTAGGGGGTCTGGGCCGTGGGGATGTCTCATGGCGGTTCCAGCGTCCGGCCCTGAGAGGCTGAGGCTCTCCAGACCCGCAGGACGAGTCCGCTTCCCAACCATTGTTTGCCCCCTTGGTCTGCCGTCCCCTCTGGTGGCCCCTGGGCGACTTCCCTGTCCCTCTCCCCTTCTCACTGAGAACGTGCCCAAGCCGTGTTCCGTGTAGCCCGGGAGCAGCTGGGGTTTCTGTGAACGCCGACCGCAGGCTTCCCGTGGCTTCATGTGGCTTCCCATGGCTCTGCGCTTTCCTGAATGTGATTTCTCTCCAGGCCAACCGAAGGGGAGAGGACTGAGCGTCTCATCAAAGCCAAACTCCGGAGCATCATGATGAGTCAGGACCTGGAGAACGTGACGTCCAAGGAAGTAAGAGTGCTTCCCTGCTGGGTGGGCTGGAGGTCATGGGCATCCCTGTGTCCTGTTGCCCTAGCACAGCCTAAGTCGGGTAGATCTAAGAGGTTGAAGTTGCCATTTTAAAAGGCCATATACAATCTGTTTATTAATTAGTGCATGTAAAAAAATCCTATTGTGATACCTTCCAAAGCAAGATGAAACTGCCTTTTAATGTTTTTCTCGATTACTTTTTTCTTTTTTCTGTTGCTCTTTGTCCAAGGAATGCAATGAATTGTAGTAACAGCTTAAACTAAGTAGATCTAAGAGGTTGAAATTGCCATTTTAAAAAGTCATGTACAATCTTTTTATGAATTAATACATAATAAACCCTATCGTGATACCTTCCAAAGCAAGATGAAATTGATTTTACGTTTTCACGGTGATAGATTTGATAACTGGAAAAGCATAAGTTTTTTCAACTCAGTAGAAAAGATCCCAAGGGAATCAAATTCCTTCTTTCAGATAATAAATGTCCCCTAGTCAGATTCACATTGAGGCCGAGTAGCCTGCATTCCCACCACCCACGCATGTGTGCAGCGTGTCTAACTGCATATGTGCTTACTCTGAAAAAAGCCCAAAAAACACTTTTTTGAAAACAGTCGTAGTTCATGTTGTGACTTTATTACTTCTTTGGAGAAACTGTTTTGTTGTTGTTGTTGTTGTTTTTTTAAACAAACACCCTTTCTTAATATTTTCCACCCCGCAGATCCGTAATGAATTAGAGAAACAGATGAACTGTAACTTGAAAGAATTCAAGGAATTCATCGACAACGAGATGCTCCTGATCTTGGGACAGATGGACAAGCCCTCCCTCATCTTCGACCATCTTTATCTCGTAAGAGGCACAGCGCACGGCAGGGTCTGGTTTGGGAAACGTAAATCAGACCTTGATTTGTTTGGAGTTTGCAGCAAGTCATAGAGGGGGAGAAACTTGAGTTCCTGGAGCCTCCGTCCTGACTTTTACGGGAACTCCCCTCTTGACCCCTTTCTCTGGCCTGCAGCCTACGGGTTTGCTCGAGAGCCAAATGTTTGCGCCGCAGCTCCCAGCTGAGCTGCGGGGAGTTGTTTGAAAGCTCTCTGGCATAGTCAGCTGGCAACCGTTCTCAGATGCACACCACCCTCCGCCTTCATCGGTCACTAACAGAAACCCCCTCCAGATGGTCTGCAAACTAAAAAAACCCCAGTTACTGAAGGGAACACCCGCGCCTAACCCCAGAATTATGCCTCCTCGTCCCGAGACATGAGAAACAGCAGAGGAGACAGACCAGACGCCTGAAAACGCAGCGTCCCTCCCACACCCCCCACTTGTCCCCAAGCTGCCCCCTGCCCTGCTCCCAGAGCCCGTGGAGGCAGCAGGCCCTGCTGACACGGCTGGCTGGCAGGGCCTGCACATCACTCTCTTCACTCCGTCCCTCACTCAGATTTTCTTAAAGCTGTAAGTCTCCATAGAAGGCAGCTGGCAAGTTTTCAAAGTCAGGGGGTTATAGAGGAAGGCACGCTACTAGTTAGTGAGGCAGCACGGTGCGATGGAAACCGGACCCACCCGGCAGGTTCCCACTCCCCAGCCTGACCAGCCAGGCGCCCGGGGGCAAGTCTCTTGGCCTCTCCTTTCCTTCATCCTGTACCTCAGGGGATGAGTATGAGGATTAAGTTAGTACTTATTTAAAGCACTGAGTGCAGTTTCCGTAGGCACTGGAAAATGCTACCCATCGTTAGAGCAGAAATCACATCCTTGGGAAAGTTGAGGACGTGTATTTGCTGCCAAAGGCATGAATGACTGTGTTTTCTGCCTGTAGGAAGTAATCAGTAGTTCCCCAAATGTGTATGTCTTGATACATATTTAATGTATTAAATACATATTTAACGTATTTATATATATATTGATCTATATACATAGATCTATAAATGTTTAATGTATATATATTTAAATGTGTCTAGATGTGTGGATTTGAAGCCTGAATCTTGAAAGCAGCCCCGGCTCTAATTCTCTCTGGGAAGTTGATTCTTTTCCCTGGTGGACACAGAACCGAAGGCACCTCGGTCCGTCTCTCCACTAGGTGGTGATCACGGCAAGAGGATGCTCACAGGCTTAGCAGAGCTTTTGTTATTTTTTCAGTGTGGTTTGGTGCTTTATGTCACTTTTTCCATGAGAGATACTAAAGGAATTTTTATGTTTGAGCCTCTCCCTCCAATATGAAAATCCAGCTAGTGCCCACATGCTGCCAGCTCCATTGGGGCCCCTGCAGCCCCTGCATCTGGAGCAATCCATCCTCTTGGGAAAGGAAGTTTATAGGGAGACCAAGAGGGTGATTTTGCTCTTTGTGACTCTGTGTCGATTGCATTTCCTAAGAGCAAAGTGATGTTTTTTTCTTTGTTTTTTCCCTTCCGTATTCTTTGCCTGCTCAGAAATGGAGGGTTTTGTGTTTTTTTAATACCATTTTTAAAGTATGAAGTTAAAACATGTTACAGAAAGTTAGGAAATGTAAGTTGAAGGAAGAAAATTTAAAAGCATTCTCAATTTCACAAATCCAGAGGCAGTCACTGTTAACACTTTGGTATGTTTGTTTTTCTGTCTTCTGGGTTTTTTTTTTTTTAATGCATTTATAGCTTCTTAAAAAAGAAAGAGAAAGAAAAGGAAAGAACTGTACTGTTTGATTATATAGTTTTGTATCCTGCTTTAAAATTTTTTTTTTCATTATGTGGTATTTCCCTGTGTCATTAAATATCCTCCAAAAGTATGATTTATTTTAACGGCTCCATCATATGATTTCTTCTTGTCGGACCTTTGGGTGGTTTCTGCTGTTTTGTTATTATAAATAACTGTAAATATCCTTGTACATATATCTCTGTGAATTCTGGGTGTTTCCTCAGGGTAGCTTTTTGTAAGTGGAATTTGTAGGTCAGAGGGTGGGAACTTTTTTAATATTGCCAAATACTTCCCAGAAAAGGTAAACCAATTCCTGCTCTAGTTAGTGGTATGTGAAAGCGCCCTCTCCCGCGTGGGAGGTCGGAGGTCACTGCCTCTGGTGACAGGACCCTGCTGGAGTCTTAGGAAAGGGAGTGATGAGAGGGGGCAGGGCTTCCTCGACCAGCCCCTTTCCCTGACAATGCCACGAACTCCTGGGGAACCTGCTCTGATATCGGCCTCTTTCTATCAGCTTTCTTATCGGCCTCTGAGGCCAGGGGCCCATGAGATACCCATCACCGTCAGGGCTAGCGCACACCGTGCATCCCGTAAGCAGCTCTGAGGCTGACGTGTGACACTCACGGGGGTTTGTGTGATCTGTCCCCCAGGGCTCTGAATGGAATGCATCCAATCTGGAGGAACTGCAGGGCTCAGGGTGAGTCTGCTCCCCTTGTCTTCCCTCATCCTTCCAGGCAGCTTAGAAACCCTCAGCTCAGCCGTCCATTCGAAGCTGAGCCCTGGCGCTGCCTGCCTGCCTGGAATTGCCCACCCCAATCTCCAAAGCAGCTGCCGGCCTGATTTGCATAGCTAAACAGATGTGCTTCAAAATGCCACCTCCTGAATAATTCATGGGTTTTAGATTTTACTGGGGTTTAGAAATGTGTGTGTCAGGGAGAATGATTCTAAATCACCCTCAAATGGTATAGGACAGCCTGGTTGCTGGTGCGGCCACGAGCCTCCCCCCTCCCCCCCGCCCTGCAGAGATGCTGAGAGCGCCAGTGTGGGCACACCGGGGGGCCACGCAGCAGCCCTGCTCCCCGGACCACTCCTGGTTCTCTCTGTGGTTGTACTTTTGAGCCTGGTGGGAATCTTGCAGCTAAATGCTCGGCGTTGGCCAGAAACACATGCCTGTCTCAATCTGAGAAATACTCGGCAGCAGGGATAAAAAATGCTTAAACCTAGACCTTCAAGAACAGATGTCTGGACATTTTTTAAAAAAACAACACAGCCACAAGATCACCATCCTGTGGGTCTGACATGATGGCATTCTTGAATTACTGCATTTAAAAGTCAAGACTAAACAAATCTTAAAAGATATCTTTAGAACTACTGGTTAAGATGTGTTCTTTCAAGAGAAAGTGATCTTAAAGTGTAGGGTGATGCTGTCTATTCTTTATCTTGCTGGGAATAAATAAATTATTTGAAAGGTTTTTCTCTTTTTTCCAAAGCATTTATAAGTATGCGCTTATGAAACCTATTTGAGGTGTTTTCAAACTCCTGAAATTACATTGGTCTTCCAGGAATGTAAGTATTAAGGTTAGAGAACTACAGAACCTGAGTTAGCTGGGTTAGCAGACCCTCCCAACTATTTATTTATTTACAGCCTGCCTTGTTTCAAAAAGGAGTTAAGGCAGTTCCCAAGGACATAAAAAATGGATGGATATATTCAGCTTTTTAACTACTTAAAAGTGGAGATGTTGGGTTTTTTTTTTTTAAAGCCTCTGTATACTCATAATAGTTACAAATTTTCAAACTTTAAAGGAGTTTAAAAATGTATTTAGGTAATATGTGTGATTACTTTCCAGAATTAACGTTGCTTAGCAATGCTTTGGACGGAGCTTTCTTTTTATGTTTTTTAGGCAGAAATTTGTTTTTTATCATAAATATAATGTATTCTCATCATGTAGAGGGTATTTAGAAGATACCAAAAAAAACCCCCCAAAAACCACCACTATGAAGTCCTGCCATAAAAACACAGACCCTTTATAAATGTGTATTTAATTTTTTCTCTGCTCAGTTTGTTGTTACTTTGGTTTTTGTTGATCCACATTCTGATTCTCCAATTCGTTCTTTTTTTTTTTTTTTCTCATTGCAGTGTTGACTACATTTTAAACGTCACTAGAGAAATAGATAATTTTTTCCCTGGATTATTTGCGTATCATAACATCCGAGTCTATGATGAAGAGACCACAGACCTCCTCGCCCACTGGAACGAGGCGTACCATTTTATAAACAAAGCAAAGTAAGTGGGCGGAGAAGCCAGAGAAGCCAGGCTGGGGAAGAAGCCGACCGGCAGCCATGGGGTGGGCAGACATTAATGGTGACCCCAGACACAGCTGCCTCCTGGCTTGAGGGGCCTGTGATGTCTGATGGGCCTCTGGTTTTAGAGTGCTGGACCCCAAGCATCGAAAGGGCCGAGTCATTGATCTTCTCCAGGGGTCCCCAAATGAGCTCGTTCTCTTTCACCTGCCGTGACATTTGACCCCCGTTTCGTCATTAGCACTGGCTGCAGGCAAGGCCCCTGTACCAAGTGGACGCTCTTGGGAGCTCTGCCCATGGGGAGTCACAGAGCCAGAGGAGAGAGGAGGGCGGGCGGATCGTACGTGACTCAGAGCACCTCTGGGGCTGCTTCCCTGGAGAAATCAACTCCGAAATCTACTCGGGCAGATGCCCTGAGCTGTGGCCCACCTCCACCTGAGTTAGTGTGACTCCTGTTCACGCAGAATGGGACGGACCGTCAGAGGTCCCCGCTGCCCCAAGCCTGTCACTGCTGTCACGTGTCTTTTGTCCTCACCTTATTCTGTGGAACAACTCTGTCTCACTGAAGTCAGGACCAGAAAGAGACAACTCTTTGAGATGCTATCAAGAGACACCTCCTCTTCTGCTTTGCACCCAGGTCAAAGCTCCATGATGTAGGACCAAATCTTAGTTCCCCTGGGTTCCCGGGGGATAGGCTTCGGCAGTCCGAAAAAAACCACTGAGGTTTGAGGATGAACTGTAAGCCTGGGGTATAAGAAATGAGCCTGCTCCCACCGAGCAGGTGTGCTGCTTCTAACGTGAACAGGCAGGCTGGCCGGCCTGCCTCCTGTACAAATAAACTTTCACAGGTGCAGCCTTCCCCAGCCTGGTGCCCCTCACCTTTGTGAGCAGGCGACAGCTAGAGCAACAGTGTTCCTGGCCTTGCCGTGTCTGTTAAATCAGCCTCGCCTGGGCTGGTACCGTCTCCCTACAAAAAGCCTATCGGCCCATCTGTTTCCTTGGCTTCTTTCTCTGGTGGCCAAGTCAAGTGCTGCGGACTCACGCTGGCTCCTTGACCCTCCTGTCTGCCGAGGCACTCTCTCTGCCGGGGGCCCGGTGGCTTTCAGTTTGCTGACCCTGTTTCTCTACAGTAACCTGCTCCCTGTCTCCATCTGCTCTAGCAGCTGAGTGAGTAGCTTGTGCAAATACCCCTTTCACTGCCCGGTTGCTTCCTGCCCAAGGGGCTCTGGTCTCCCGGCCGATCCCAGCCACCTGGGAAGGCGCCCGATTGGGGAGCTTTCTCCCTGCAAAACTTGGCCAGGGCAGGACAGATTGATCTCGATTTCCCGTTGTATGCTAATTGATTTTGCAGTGAAGTTATTTCCTACTGAGGGTGTGTGGACGTCTGCTGCCTGAACATCAGGACCTCGGAGGGTTTGGGCAATGAGATAACTTCAGGGTTTAAAAGAAAGATCCATCGTGCCAAACCTGAGAGAATGCAGTTGTATCAACTTTTGCCCTCTCCCCCCACCCCCGCGGCTGCAGGAGGAACCACTCCAAGTGCCTGGTACATTGCAAAATGGGCGTCAGTCGCTCTGCTTCCACGGTCATAGCCTACGCGATGAAGGAATTTGGCTGGCCCCTGGAGAAAGCCTACAACTACGTGAAGCAAAAACGCAGCATCACACGCCCCAACGCGGGCTTTATGAGGCAGCTGTCTGAGTATGAAGGCATCTTGGACGCCAGGTGGGTGCCTGTCTGCAGAGAAGAATTGGCAGAGCCGAGCTCCAGAAGCCCTGCCGCCCAGCCGGCCGGGGCTGCCGGCCACATCCCAGCCGTGCTCCCGTTTGGCCCAGCGGTGGCTTCTACAGCCAAAATCCTGCCTCTTGGGGTGGGGGGGGGAGCCGGTTTGAGAAAAACAATGATTGTTTGGGGTTTGATTAGTGGTTTCCAGGAGGGATCTGTGCTTATTGTGTTGGCACGCACATAAAGCTGTTTTGCAGCTGGAGGGAGCAGGGCACGGCTTCTAATCCAAGGCAGGACTCCGTGTGAGTCTCGGCCCGGGGCTGCCCCGTTTCCTGAGCACCTGCTCTGTGCCAAGCCCGTGCCAGGCTTCACCACAGGGCAGCTCCAGGGACTGCAGAGGCAGACCCGGGCCCACCGCTGACGAGCTGGTAGCTCAGGGCAAGCTCATCAGTCTCCCTCCGGCCTCAGTCTCCTTTTCAGAGTTAAGAACTAATCCCCCTGATAGGATTGTTGTAAAATTTCCACGAGCACCGTGCAGCTGCTTCGCTAGACCCGGCTCACGGTCAGTGATGACATAGCTGCTTTGTAATTCTCTACCCACCACCTCCACCCACCCAGCCCACCATGAAAAAGGTCTGCAGAGGACAGGGGAGCCCCCATTCATGGGGAGTAAGGAACTGACGCTGGAGGTTAAGGTGGCCCATGTCACACAGCCAGTGGGTGGCCCAGGGATCGGGGGGCATGCCCGGGTCTGTCAGCCTCTGGGGCTCCCGTGCAAGGTGATCCTGCCCCCATGGAAGGGTCCCCCAGTGACCCCAGGTGGATCGCTGCTGGACTTAGGGTCTCACTCTCCCCCTGTTCCTTTTCTGTTCAGTCTGTCCAAGGCCTCCCTGGGTTGTTTCTGCCCGGTGTTGTGAGGAGGCCACAGGCTAAGTCTTGGCCACGTTTGGGGAAGCAACTGGCGGGTCTGGAGAACAGCTCCGGACATCTCTGGACTCCTTCACTGTCAACCAGAGAGCGGCTGGACAGATGCTCAGGCAGGGCCGAGGGGGACGCGGAGGAGGAGGAAGGGGCGTATCCTGCTCTCGCCTCCCATAGCCCTTCAGTCATTTGCTGCCATCAGGGGTTTGCAGGCTAACCAGGGGTTGCCAGGCCAGGTTCACAGCAGCACAGCACTGACCTTGAATTATAGCCCCATCTGAGGGCCCTCTTGGCCTTGCCCGGAACGTGCACACAGAGCAGACGGCCGTGAATGACCTTGATGCTCCCTCGCATTGAAGAACAACAGCAAATCCTTAGTTTGCATGTCCTTTTTTTTTTTTTTTTTAAACTTTTGGGTTTTATTTATTTATTTATTTATTTATGGCTGTGTTGGGTCTTCGTTTCTGTGCGAGGGCTTTCTCTAGTTGCAGCAAGTGGGGGCCACTCTTCATCGCGGTGCGCGGGCCTCTCACTATCGCGGCCTCTCTTGTTGCGGAGCACAGGCTCCAGACGCGCAGGCTCAGTAATTCTGGCTCACGGGCCTAGTTGCTCCGCGGCATGTGGGATCTTCCCAGACCAGGGCTCGAACCCGTGTCGCCTGCATTGGCAGGCAGATTCTCAACCACTGTGCCACCAGGGAAGCCCTGCATGTCCTTTTATGTTTACTTCTTTCTCCTCTTAACCGTCACAACCCTGGGATGTTGGTGATCCTCTGAGGTTAATGGAGGTGACTCATTTACCTGATTTCACTCTGAGCCTCTTTCTTCTTTTTTTTTTAACCCTTACATTTAAAAAATTTGTTATAAAAGTAATAACACAGCATTAGAAGACTTATTTTAAAAACTGACCTGTAATCTCTCTGACCTACACAAATATTTCCAATTTTCTGGCATCTCCCCAGCTTTATTCAGGTGCATTATGTGTTTACCTGGTCACGTTAGTGTGTATAAGTCTTTATCGACTCTCTACTTTGATCCGCGTTATTTCCCTACGACATAAGTAGGAGAGGATTGGGTTTCTTATTTGACAGATGGGGAAACAGAGACGGAACATCCGTGGCGTGACCAGGTTCACCAGGAGAGCTGGGACACTAGGACCATGATAGGATTTCAGGTCCAGACCCCCTTCCCATGTCTGCGACATCCTCATCACATGACAGAGTTGTTTACGTGATCCCGCATGGATCATACACGTGGGATGCCATACGTACGGGAGCCATGATGACTTAGGGTCCTAAGGCTATTCCCGTCATTCTCAAATTTCTTGGGGATAAATGAACCGAGAGAGACTTTACCCAGGTGAGCCCCCGGTGTCCACCTGAGCCTGAGCCTTGGACTGCCCCTTGCTGGCTCCCCACACCCTTCCTCCCAGGACCCTTGGGCACTGGCGTCTGCTGACCTTCCTCTGCCTTCCTTCCCCCAGCAAACAGCGGCACAACAAGCTGTGGCGCCAGCAGCCTGTGGATGACCCGGCGGGGCCTGGGGACTTCCTGCCGGAGACCCTGGACGGCACCCCGGAAGCCCAGCCGCCCTGCCTGGACGCCGCCGCCCAGCCTGCGTTCCCGGGCAGCGGGGCCCTGGGGGGACCCGCTCTCCCCTGCTGTCTCCGGCGACTCTCGGACCCCCTGTTGCACTGCCCCAGAGACGAGACGGGCGGCTGGGTCCACTTGGAGGATGTGGAGAGGGATGCTCTGCTGGAGGAAGCCGCTCAGCCGGCAGAGCCATCCGAGCCGGCCGCACACCCCCCGGAAGGTCCTGGACTCTGTGAGAAGGAAGTGAGGAAGAAACTAGAGTTTGGGAGCCCCCAAGCCCGGGGTGGCTCGTCGCCGCAGGTGGAGGAGATGGAAAGGGAGGAGGCCCTGGGAGCAGGGAAGTGGGGGCAGCCCGTAACCCAGCTCGATAACCTGCTCAACTGGGAAAACCTAAATAACAACAACAGCAAGAGGAGCTGCCCGGACGACTTCGAGGTAGGCCTGGGGCCGCGAGGGGGTGTCGGCACGCACGCCATTTCTGCCCCGGGGGCAGCCCCTCCAACAGCTGCCTCTGCCAGCTCAGTGGGTGGCTTTCCGCGTGGTTCTGCAGGCTGATGGGGATGGTAGACGACGGAGGACCCGGGACCCCTGGGGACTGGTGATCATCCCCCATGCCCTCTTCACCCTGGTGCCTCATTCACGTCTGAGGCAGAGTTTCAAAGTCTTTTTCCTTTTTTCTTATGTAAAACATAAAACATATAACTTACGGGAATTTCCTGGCGGTCCAGTGGTTAGGACTTCGCACTTCCACTGCAGGGGGCCCAGGTTCAATCCCTGGTCAGGGAATTAAGATCCCGCATGCCACAAGGCATGGCCAAAAAAAAAAAACCCCACAAAACATATAACTTATCACCCAGCTTCAGCCTTTAGCAGTGTATGGCTTTTCTTCCTTTCATCTCACTCCCATCCACTTTCCCATACCCTGGATTATCCTGAAACAAATCAAATCCCAGATCTGCCGTTTCCATCCCAAATGCTTCCGTTCATAACCTAACCATAACACCATTTCCACCTTGAAAAAGCCGACATCATCAAGTATCTAGTCTTGCAACTCAGACTCTAATGCTTAATTAACTCCAGCAGCCCCTCGTAGCTCTCATACTTGGTGGGTTATTAGCAACAGAGCTCTTGCCTCAACCTGGCACTTGCTCAGAATATCAAGAATTCCTCCAGCCTGTTTCCTCCTCCAAGTGGCCCACGCGTGGAGGCTGGTTTTGTGGAGGGACGTCCTCTGTTGCCTGGTCTTGGGTTCTGCCCTCGCTCTGCTGCTGGCTCGCCCTGGCCCGGGGGCAGGAGGCTTCATTTCCCGTGGCCTGACCACCCACCTCCCGGGCCGGCCGTGATGCTCTAGTGAGAGCACTGGGGAGGCAGACAGAGGCACCCCCTTGTACAGAGAGTTTGCCATCGTCACGTTATAATGCAAACAAAACCGGGAAGTTAAATCTCCCGTACTCCAAATCAGGAACCAGATTCCAAACTGAACAGTAATTACTCTCGAATTTCCCTCACCGCTCACCTTCCCTTTAAAGAGCAAATGCCCATAAAGATAGATGATATAAAACCTCTCTGTCCGGGACAGTGGTGCCTCGGTTGGTCCGAAATGACGTAGCTGTGAGTCATAGAATGGGGGCCACGAGAGAAGCTTGGATAAGAAGATAAACGAAGGACCCAGCCTTCCTTTTCTGGCCAGAGTGTGGATGGGTGACATTATCTAGGGAATAGGACCTAGAGACAAGCATTCATTCACTTGTTCAAGTTGTGTTTATTAACTCCGGGGCCAGGTTGGTGAGGGGGTACAGCTGTAAGGTCGCTCAACACACGTGGTCCTACAGGGAGATGGGAGGTACACATGTAAGGATGTAACAAAGAAAACATACAGGTGGTGCTCGGTGTGGTGACATAGGTAAGGTGGGAGGGGAGGGGATGAGACGGAGCTGGCCACCCAGAGAGCCAGGAGGAGAACCTTCTGGCCCCCAGGCCCCTGAGGGTGGAAAGCTTGGCCTGGTTGAGGGGCAGTGGCTGAGGCACAGTTGGACAGGTGGCCGGGCACGCGGGGCCTCGGGGCGTGATGTCAGGGTCCCGCGCGTTTCCTCCCAGGGCGCTGGGAAGCACGAGAGGGCGTTAGGTGGTTGTTGACAAGACCCCTCTGGCAGTGGGCTGCAGGCAGACTGATGGGGTGAGATGGAAGCCAAGCATCTGAGATGGGGGTGGCTCAGAGGATGGGACAGGGACCGAAATGCACAGCTTAGCAGGTGTCCAGACACAGGGCCCTTGGAGGGCAGGGACTGTCTTGCTCGTAGCCCCTGCGCCCAATGCAAGGCCTGGCACAGGACAGGCGTGCTCCCTAAGTAGGAGCTGGGTGAATGAATTCCTTCCTCCCTTGTCTCCCCATGAGCTCTGAAAGGTGCTCTCAAATCTCCCACCGTGGCAGATTTCACCACGGTTTAGAACGTTAGATTCTAAAGGTTTTAGAAGAAACAAACGTATAGACAATTTGGTCAAAGCTTCAGGAAAATGTCTGTGTTTGGGCCTCACCACGGGGGTGACCAAGCCCCACTGGTCGACCTGGAAACCAGCCGCAGGAATCCTGACCAGGATAGGGTCCCGCAGGAGACCCAGCCCCCTACCTGCCCCACCAGGCGCTCTCCACACGCCCCCTTGCAAGCCTCCAGGAATCGGGGATGGGTTTCCCCTTGAGTCCTCCAGGACTGGACCAGACCCTGACTTCTTAGCCTGGGGGGACCTCGGGCTGCCACACAGGATGGTATGAGTCCCTGACACGACAGAGGGGCAGGGAGAAACCTTTTGCCAAGAAGGCTTGGTTTTCAGCCACCTCAGGAATCTCACAGCGAAACAACTCGTGAGGGAAGAGAGTCACCCTCTTGCCTCCACTTCTGCAGTTCCTGGCTGGGTCTCGGCCCAGAAGAGCAGCCCTGGTGCCTGTCGATGGGCGCGTGAGGGAGTGAGGGCTTGCCCTGCCCATCAGGAGGAGGGTGGGATGGAGAGGCCCACGTTGAGTTCACGGAGACCCCCAGTGACCAGAGGCGGGGTGTTTCTTGGAAAGTGGTGTAAACGTGCCTTCCACTGGTGTATGAAACCCACCTCTGCCTGGCTTCCTCATCGGGGCCGTGGGCACCCGTGTTTGGGGCTGTATTAGAGCCTTTCCCAAGGCGTTTCTGCCCTTTGCCACGTCTCTGTGACGAGCCCAGTTAGGTGGTGGCTCCTTGGAGCCGTGCTCTGTTGTGCCAGACAGGAAGGGTTCTGTCTTCAGGCTGCAGACTCCAGACGCTTTCTGAAAGGGAGACACAGTTACTGTGCCAGAAATGTTCTTTCACTAATTCTCACAAGGCCGTGAGGGGGAAGGGTGAGGCGAAGTCACTCTGGTTTCCAGGCAACACCAGAGCGCTGGAAAGGGTCATTTGGCGCAAGTGGCGGAGGCGGAGTTGAGAAGGGAGGCCCTTGGAGGCCCTGCTCCTGACCGTGTGGCCGAAGGTTTGCCCAGGATGTGGGCTCGTAGCTTCCGGGAAGTTCGATTCAGTGTCTCTAACTCATCCCTAACCTGCGTTAGTCACGGTCATACGGCTTCTGAGAGGGCTCTGTCCCAGCCCCAGCTGAAGTGAGAGCACTGCCGGCCCAGTGCCTGCCCCAGCCCCTCCTCCTGCCCTCCTTGTATTTTTCGGGCTTCGGCTTGTGTCGCGCCCTCACGATGTTCTTGTCCCTTTCAGCATGATGCGATCTTTGGGATCCTTAACAAAGTGAAGCCTTCCTACAAATCCTGCGCCGACTGCATGTACCCTGCAGCCAGCGGGATTCCCGAGGCCTTCGGGGAGCGATGCAAGAACCCCAGTGCTCCCGCCATCTGCACCCAGCCCACCTTTCTGCCCCACCTCACGTCTTCTCCCATGGCCCATGTGGCCAGCAGGTCCCGAGCTTCAGAGAAACTGTCCTCTGGCCCAACTGAAACTCCCCCATTCCTACCACCAGCAGGCTCAAGGAGGCCAGACATCAGTGGCCCTGGGGCCGGGGCTGCCCCAGAGCTACCAGCCAGCCTTCTGGAACCTTCCAGAGAGACTCACAAAGTCCTACCAAAGTCCCTCCTTTTGAAGAACTCTCACTGTGATAAGAACGCTCCCAACATGGAAGTAGCGAAGGACGACTCGCCACCCAAGAAAGATCCGAAGCCAGCCAAGGACCTGCGGCTCCTGTTCAGTAAAGAAGCCGAGAAACCGACAGCCAACAGCTACTTGATGCAGCACCAGGAATCCATCATCCAGCTGCAGAAGGCGGGCTTGGTCCGCAAGCACACCAAAGAACTAGAAAGGCTGAAGGGCACGCCGGCCGACCCGGCGGCCCCCTGCAAGGACGGCCCCGCCAGCAGGCTGGAGGCCAGCATCCCCGAGGAGAACCAGGACCCGGCTCTGCCTGGCCAAGCCCAGGGCGACGAGAAGCCCGAGGCTGGCCCCGCTCCGTCAGAAGGAGCCCCACTGAAGAGCCCCCCGCTCTTCCTCTGCCGCCCAGACCACACCAGTCACTTCTCAAAAGACTTCCTGAAGACCATCTGCTACACCCCGACCTCATCCTCCATGAGCTCCAACCTGACCCGGAGCTCGAGCAGCGACAGCATCCACAGCGTCCGCGGGAAGCCCGGGCTGGTGAAGCAGCGCACGCAGGAGATCGAGACCCGGCTCCGGCTGGCGGGCCTCACGGTCTCGTCCCCGCTCAAGCGCTCTCACTCCCTCGCCAAGCTCGGGAGCCTCAACCTCTCGACGGAGGACCTGTCCAGTGAGGCCGACGTGTCCACCGTGGCTGACTCCCAGGATGCCAGGTTGAGCGAGTCTTCCTTCTTGCATGAGCCCCCAGTGGCCCCCAGGAACCCAGCTGCAACCTCTAAACCATCAGGGAAATCTGCCCCGGAAAACTTGAAAAGCCCCTCGTGGATGAGCAAAAGCTGACCCGCCTTTGGCTGCATTTGGACTTCTGTGATCCCTCCTTTAGTTTCACTGTGGATTTTGGTCCACCCTTTCTGTCTTGATTTCCTTTAAACAATTGGCGTTATCCTTACTTTTCCTCCCCTCTTGCGGCAAAGGGGAGAAGAAGAAACAACAATACCTAACATAACAGCACAAGAAGAAAGGGGAGCATTGGTTTTGTGGCCTGGGAGAACCAGCAGCTGTTGACCAGTAGACTCTGACCCCAAATCAGGTGTTTCAGGTGCTGCTCGTGTGTTAAGAAGAGCATTTATACAGCGATGCACACGCATCAAAAATCCTCCGGCACAGGGCTTCCCTGGTGGTGCAGTGGTTAAGAACCCACCTGCCAATGCAGGGGACACGGGTTTGAGCCCTGGCCCGGGAAGATCCCACATGCCGTGGAGCAACTAAGCCCGTGCACCACAACTACTGAGCCTGCGCTCTAGAGCTCACGCTCTGCAACAAGAGAAGCCACGACAATGAGAAGCCTGCGCACCGCAGTGAAGAGCAGCCCCTGCTCGCCACAACTAGAGAAAGCCCGTGCGCAGCAATGAAGACCCAACACAGCCAAAAAACAAAAAATCCTCCGGCACAACCTGCAAAAGAATAGCTGTGACATTGGCATCGCCACCACGGCACGTGTCCTAGCTCATTCAGGCCCTTCTGGGAAAACTTGTGGATGACAGTAGAATTCCTACCTCTGATCCTGCTCTGCTTTTTATTTTTAAACTCCAATAATGACCAAGGCTCATTCCAGGGAAGAATGCTGTGTCAGAAAAGATTTTTCCGAAAGAGAACTTTTTGTTGTGTGGTTGTCAGGACCCCAAAAAGTATTAAGACTTTTAAGGTGCCTGCACCAAACACTGCTAGTTAAAGTGACACGAAGGCACGAATGCTGTTGTCAGACCAACTCCAGGGTGAGTGGAGGTCCTCTGAGCAGTTGACTTGCCTGTCCTGGCGTGTTGTCACAGCTGAGTGACGTGTGTCTGGCCGGCCCTGGGGTGAGGTGGGGGGAAATGTATGTGGGGTCCTCAGTTGTTGCTAAAGGTCAGTCTTCAGTTGTCCCCCATCTGGGGAGAAGGACCCACGGAGTATCATTGAGTCTTATCTGCTGCGGAACCCAATGCGGTCGTGTTGTGGTTCGAAGGCACTCAAGTGTCTGGCGGGGCCAGGGATTCTGAGATGTGGGTCGCCCCGTCAGGAGCCCCAGCACTCAGGCTCATTAGGTCACATGTACTCACGTTTGGGGAGGAAAAGGAGATTTCAGCAGTGAGGAATGCTCAGTCACTCTCAAGGAACAACTTAGCAGCAGATTCTCTGAGAAGTGGGACTGGTGGATGCCTTCGCAGATGTTTACAGCCGCCCCTTCCTGCGGTGAGAGCGCTGCTTCCTGTTTCTCTGCGGCTCTTCCCGGTGGGCAGGACAGCACGTGGTCCTGAGTGGCTCTGGGAGTAGTCCCTCTAAGGATCTTGAGTGGAGGGACTCCTCTGATGTTGGCCAGCAAGACAGGATGTTAAAATATTCTGGAGAGAGAGAAGAGGTCGGTTAAGTTTAACTCAGGGGTCAGCAAACCATGGTGTACGGCCCCAGGAGCTAAGATTGTTTTTTACGGTTTTAAGGGATTATCAAAAAATTAACAAACAGGCGACGGAGACCATGTAGCCTGCAAAGCCTAAGTTAGCTACCTTGCGATCAGACTGTTTATAGAAAACCTTTGCCGAGCCTTGGCCAGTGAAACTAGAAATCCTTCAAGGGCCAGCCAAATTCCAAACGTGGGTAAATGAGTCGCCATCTTACGTTGGTCAGACCTGGGCCCCCAAGAGTAGCCCAGGCAGGGTCTTCAGGAAGAAGGCTGGTCCGTATTTCAACCAGTGGGTAGAGTTTTTGCAAAAACCTTCTCTCCGGAAACTTTTTCTCCCTGGCCTTATTTTTTTTTTTATTAAAGTATACGTTATTTTACCTTATCGGAATTTGTTTTCCCACCGCTGTCAATTGAAATCAGCTTAAAAGGTGATTATCCACTTATTCCGGAAAACCCAGTTGGGCTTCCTCCTCTCTCTCAGCCAACAAGAGCACAGTCTCAAAAAAATATATCAGGTTCAGTGTTTTGCCAAATTAAATTTCATGTGGTGGATCAACTTTTGTGTCAAAATAATCCTTTAGATTTGATGATGCCAGGCTTATGTTGGTTTTTTAACCATGGCTGGGTATGATATTTTTGAAGACCTTAATTTTGAAAGCCATAATTTTTCGTATCCAGTTAAAGGGTGGGAGGAGGATTACGAATACTAGTGGGTCTTTGGCTTTTGGCAAAGTTCTCCATTCGTTGTCAGGAGCTAGTCTATCAGTAGCTAAACAGAGCAGGGCCCAGGTGCCCATCATCAGAGCAAAATGAAGCATTCTTGATAGATGACACTGTAGCCTGGAGAAGAGGGTGAAGGTTTTTCTCTGAGACCCAGATCAGTGGCGCATAAACATATGGCAGATTGCTATTTTAAATGTTATACTAACAAGACAAGAGCATTCTACCAGGCTTGGAGACACCTTGGCAAAGACACATTCATACTGGTCTCTGAAAAGAAAGCTTGCACCATAAGCTGTGCCGCATCTTGACCAATGCTTCATCTGTCAGCTTAGCAGATGGGGGAAATTCCCAATGTGGGCGGCAGTGGTTTATGCTGTGAAAGTCATTGATTTTGGTGACCGCCATCTTCGTGGAATGCCTTTGTCGAGCTAGGCGAGAACAAAAACTTTCTAAATCAGCTCAGTACCCTGTGAATTCAGCTGCATTTCCTCTTCCACCTCACCTTTCCCTCACTTGCACTCTCATTCACATGGCATGCCAAAATTAGGGTGAACTCCTCTAGGTCTTCCTCTTGCATTGATACAGGGAGGTCTCCTCATCAAGTTTTGTTGAGTCGAAGAGGAGAAGTGGTCACAGAGAGAGGGCAAACCGTGCTGCCCTCTGATCGGGACTTGACCTTGCCGATTTCCATGTCTTTGTCTCGTAGCTACTTCAGGGCCTTGGAGCAATGTGCATCATTCCGTGAACTTCTTGAGAACAAGCTTCTTGCCCCCGGTCTCCCCTGCCTCCTTGGTCTCAGCGCAGGCACCAGTGCCAACCTCTCGGCTGCCAGACAGCTCTCTGCTGGGTGGAGGCACCCGGTCCGTCAGGCGAGCAGGTTACTCCGTCCAGCTCCCTTCCGCTCCATCCCATCCTCTCCAGCTAAAAAGCATTCCATCCCTTTCTAAAGCCTTTTCCCTCCTGGATAAGCCCAGAGGATGCCTGGGATGGAGCCAGAGAGGCCATAGAATTAACATCGTCAGGACAACCCTGTACGTCAGCACTGTGGGCACAGGTGCCGTCCCAGGAGGCTGATGGATCCCCTGCTCCCCTGGGGCCCCTGCGCCCTAGTGAGAGGAAATGCTGTCATTTAGTCGAGAGCATGTGAGTAACCTCAGCCAAGGTGTCCGAAGAGCGACTTGCAGTCTGTTGGCTGGAAACGCTTGGTGCCAGAACACATTTCCCATTGCTCGCCCCCCGGCAGGGCTTCCCCGCACCCACGCGGCCGGCAGGGTGACGGCCGCCCCTTCACCTCCGGCAGGGGAGCCAGGCGGGCAGGAGACTTGTGACATCGGGACAGCGTGGTGCACGGTCACCGGCTACTGTCCCACCCCCGGCGTCTCCCCGACGCGGCATGCCAAATGAAGGTACTTATGGACCCCCGTGCTCAGCTACTTGGTCTTTTTATTGTCTGCTCTGCAGTTGAATACGTATGAGAGTGTATGGGTTCACTCTGCACAAATATATATATTTGAATCTATCTAGCTAGCTATCACTTGAATCAGAGCATCACGTGCATCCCTCCTCCCTCACGTACACGCACACTGTGTCACCCGAGCTAGAAGCGGGTCACCTTGAACGGTCTGGAGCGACGCCGTGCGGTGCTGCCCTTGGTGGGTGTGGACGTGACCACCTCGTTTTTGTCTTGCAGTGGGTGCTGCAGCCCCGGCCTGTGTCGGTCTCTTAGCAGGAGTCTTAGAACCAGACCCCCGGTCCTCTGCTGTCCTTTCTGTCGGCCGCGCTGCTCAAGGAGATGGCCGCTCCCTCCCTCCCTCCTTCCTGACACTGTAATTATTGTTTTACAATCGAGTGCCTTAATAATAGTTTACAAATACTGTGTATTTATGGGCAACCGTTAAGCTCTCGCCTTCTGTGATTGGATACTTTGCCTCGTCAGTGGTGGTTGGCATTTTAGGGCTGGAGCTTGCCTGCCCTGTACTTGTGCTGGTCTGTTGTGCAGCTTCTCGCACCTGCCCGCAGCCAGGCCAGGAGCGTTGCTAGAAACGGCGCTGGCGGTTTCTGCAGGCAAGGCAGGCACGGTTTCAGCCACGGCCCGGTCCGTAGTAAGCGAGGAAAGGACGGGATTGGTTTGCTGGCCAGCCGGGGGGTGGCGCAGTCCAGGGTCCCCCTGGACCGCAGCCCAGCCCCTCCCCTGTTCCCCCCATCACGCAACTGTACTCCTGTTCAGTAGAAATTTTATTACCACCTAGGCCCCCCTGTTTTCCTCTCTGCTGGTGTCCTGAGCTCTTTGCAACAAAATGCAGGTACAGACCGCCATCAGGAGCTCCACAAGATGGGCTGCCCTTTGGTTTTCAGAAGCCGCCAGTGGGTTCCAGTGTGTTGCGTTATGATGTCAATGATTTTTTTTATTATATTGTTTTTCTTCTTGGTTTTTTTTATATTATATATTTAAAAGGCAGTATCTTTTGTACTGTGAATTTGCAGTAGAAGATGCATAATGCACTTTTTTTTTTTTTTTACTTCTGTTGGTGTGTACTGTATATAGTCTGTGTGCTTCTTGTGATGAAAATAAACTTTTTCTTTATAAATGCCTGATGAGCTCCAAACTTGTGCCAAAAAGCAACAGCCTCTTCAGCCCTTGCCGGGAGACCTGGTGGCAGCTTGGTCATCATGATGGCTGGTCTTGACTGAGCACCTGCCATATGGTGGGCCCCGTGCTAAACACCTGGACAGGTGAGACCAAAGAAAGAACCAGGGGAAGAAGGTCAGCTCCTGCAAGAATCATCCTTTTTCCTCCTGATCTTGCCAGTAAGGAAGAGCAGGCCCAGTTGTGGGTGGTCACTCGTATACCAAAAAAAAACCTGTCCCGTCCCTCCACCCCACCACCCAGGGTGGGACTTGGACTTGGGGTGGCATCTCTCCCTGCACAAGCTCTAAAGCTAGAGGTGTGCTCAACAGAACCACCTTAGCTGCTCACACGGGAGAGGGGACAGTGGGAGCTCACTGTGGCTAACGGCCAAGGCAGGAACCCCAGGGAATCCCAGCCGCTGGACACAGCAAAGGCTCGTCTCGTGCTCAGGTGACAGTCCACTGCAGGTCAGAGCTTTTGGTGTCTCTCCTCCCTTGGTGTCTGAGCCAAGTCAGGCTGCTTGCAACAGAAAACCCTGCCTTCTTGGAGTTCTGTGCATCTAGCCGTGCAGCAGGGCAAACAGCATGGGACTCAACATTCCCTCTTCACCGCCTTCGGGTGCCACACATGACATTCCAACGAGCAAGTCACATGGGTGAGCACTGACCATCTGCCACTAGTGCCTTGATGTGACCGTGAAATTCCAGCGCCTGTGGATCCAGAAAAGACTTTGTTTAGTTCACCTAGACTTACTCTGCCCCTCACCCGGACTCACAGGAGACTAGTAGATAAACCAGAATGCAAGTTTTTCACTTTACAAAAAGAATTAAAACCATCAGGCAGACCAGATTACTCTCATCTGCCGATTACCACATTGAGCCCTTCTAGGAAAATCTACATGTGAAGCCAAAGTATGGTTAGGAATTGCTTATTCAGTAGGAAATCAAAGCAAAAGGTGAGTGGCGTGACTTTACTCGTTGGTGCCACCAAGCTGTAATGCAGCCCTCTCTGTAGGAGGTTTTTGGAACTGAACCACTGAGGGTCATGGTTCAGGACGCTCATCCTAGGAAAGGCTGGAGACACCTAACAAATTCTCTTCGGGCTGCAAATGTGAAACAGAGGCTGAGGATGGGGCCCAGCACTCTGTATGATTCCCATGGATTCCCTGGGAATTCTGATGCCAGGTTTAGAAACCATTGAAATAAGAACATGATGCAATTGAGTAGGCTTTCCCTTTGCTAGTTACAATCACATTCCACACATGCTTTCTGGAGACAACACCCACCCACATCGACCTTGCAGAATGTGGGTGTTCCCAGATCATCAGATACTCTTTCACTCAAGTCCTCGGAGAACCTTCCTATAACTGACTGCTTTGATCCTGATTTCATCCTCCTAGTAGCAATCCTGAGGTTGAATGTGATCTCAGGTCTCGCCAGCAGGGGGCGTGGTGCAGGGGAGGAGCTGCATGCTGTGGGGGGTGGGGGAGGCCCCTCTTGGCAAGATGCTTGGAAGAGGTTCCAGAAAGCAGACCATGGAGGACAACGTGGCATTTCAAAAGGATTCACTTCATGGTAGGAAAGCCCTTTCCAAAGATGTCCAGCCGCGGTGCACAAAGTGAGCTCTGCCCAGAAAACACCACCCACCCACCCCTGCGCCCTCAACGAGGGAGCAGAATCACACTTCTAAGCCTTCCGCGTATCCAGCACTTTAAAGAATCCCGTTGAATCCTCCGAAGGCCCTGTTGACGTTACCCTCAGTTTACAGTTGAAGAATCAGGCCTGCAGAGCGTTAAGTCATTTGTCCAAGGTTACATCTAAAAAGTGGTGAAGCCAGGAGGTACTGCTCCTTCCCCACCTGAAACCCTCTGGGAGCTGCCCCCCACCCCAGAAGTAGAAAGCAGCAAGCTGAAGCTGCATCTGATCTCCCTGTAGGTACCAGCAAGAAAACATCCGAGTCAGAAATGAAGCCTCCAGCCCTTGGGAAATCTGACCCACTTCGTGCTCCGAAGGCTATCTGGGCGGCACAAGGTGTGTTTCCCTCCCCAAAATTGGATTCATCGTATTTTGCCTTTATAGGGAAGCTGCTCATGCACCCTGAAGTATACTTGCAAAGGGTCCCGTTTCAGCCCCAAATTCCTTTTTTTGTAAACTGTTTCAGCAAGTAAAATGTCAGCATTTGCGTGAGCAGAAACCCTAGCACAGAAAAGGATGCACGGGAATCTGACCCTAAGAGACAAATTCTCCCACAAGCGGTTGGAGGTGCCGAGCTCCCTCTGGTTTTGAAATTGGATGTCACAACGGGTGAAGGACAGTGCTACCTACCTCAAGGGGGCAATAATTTGAGAATTAGCTGATAATGTATGCAAACCTCTCCTGCCTGGCACACTGCTTGCTAAGTCAGTGGCAGCTCTTACTGTTGGTACTGGCAGGAGGGATGGAGGGGAGGGAGGGGAAAAGGAAGTAAACTGCACTGAGCATCTACTACTCACAGGTGTTTCATGTGTGTTGCTGAGTTGATCCTCACAGCAGATGTGACTGTTTTACAAACGAAGAGGTGGAAGCTCAGAGAGGTTAGGTCACCTGGATAAGGGCCACACAGCCAGGAAGGGACAGAAGCTTGGGGTGCCTGACTCCAAACTCATACACTTTCTACCCCACCATCTTCTCTCCAAAGAAGACAGCCCTTAATGTACTTAGTGCGTAGTAAGCACTCAGTAAATATCGGATGAGAGTAAATGAACGAAATATGCTGTGAAAATGGGTCCCAAGTTTCATTCACCAAGGCTGGGAAAGCTTGGGGACACCCATGACCGCCTAAGCCACGTTCTCCCAGGACAGGGACATGAATCAGACACCTCTGGGGCCCTAGCACACTGGGCTTGGCACACTGGACTGAGCCCTAGGTCAACACCAGGCATTTACTATGCAGGAATCAAAGAATCCTGAGTTTTTAGAGACCAGAAGAATCTGAAAGGTCATCCAGACCAGGCCCCTTTGTAACATCCATCCATTCCGTCATCCTCTCCCATTCATGTGCTCCTGCCATGTGCCAGATGCCCGAGACAAAGAGGAGCCCGTCTCTTTCACCCCTGGCAGTCCTGATGGAAAGCCCATCTGTAAAAGCTAGGAAGGAAATACACCACCTGCCAACAGCAATGGGGTTAGATGGGGAGGATTCGAGGTTGAGGTTTTTCGCTTTTATCTATTCCAAAATCTCTGCAACAGGATTACGTTACTTTCATACTTAAAAAGGAAAATGTAAAGATTTAATAAAAAGGGGCTTCCCTGGTGGCGCAGTGGTTGAGAATCTGCCTGCTAATGCAGGGGACACGGGTTCGAGCCCTGGTTTGGGAAGATCCCACATGCCGCGGAGCGGCTGGGCCCGTGAGCCACAACTACTGAGCATGCGCGTCTGGAGCCTGTGCTCCGCAACAAGAGAGGCCGCGATAGTGAGAGGCCCGCGCACCGCGATGAGGAATGGCCCCCGCTTGCCGCAACTAGAGGAAGCCCTCGCACAGAAACGAAGACCCAACACACCAAATAAATAAATAAATAAATAAATAATAATTAAAAAAAAAATGCTAAAAAAAAAAAAAAAAGATTTAATAAAAGGATGCTTTGGCATCGAGCTAAAATTTGCCCTCCAAGCTCCCAGGCTCATGGTTCTAGGGAATTCAGCACAGCATTTTGCGGGGAGGGTCTCTTCTCCACTCTGGTGGGGTAACGTGGGCCCCCCTGGAACAGAAATTGCGCTCAGATCACTGACGCTCCGGGGTGACAGGCAGGGGCTCACTGTCCTGGTGTGTTAGCTTCTCCAGGCCACTGTGCCCACCCCCTGAGCACTTGGGGCCTGGCTTCCTGGGCAGCTGCACAGGACTCTGAACTTACAGGGGCCCTGTGATTGGTTGATGCTCTGCTGTCACTGTCTTTAATTCTTTAATGAGGGCCAGGCCTTCTCATTTCCCACTGGGCCCTGCAAATTATGTCGCCGGTCCTGGCAGCGTCACCATGCTGATCAAGGGCTTTGGAGAAAGACAGCCCAGGGTCTTGCTCCCTAACTCACCCACTCTGTGACCCAGAGCACTGGCTTAACCTCTCTGTGCCCCCTTTTCCTCATTTGAAAAACAGGAATGACCTCATAGTGCTGCTATAAAGATTAGCGCTGTGTCATCAGCACACAGTGAAGACCCGTGAATGCAGATATTATTTGCTAGATGGAGTACTGAGCACAGGTCCCGGCACAAAGCACTCCCTCCGTGAGTAGTTGCTATAATCGTGGGAAAGACAGTGATCCATTGCCCACAGACCAGCCCTGTTGACGGCAGCTCCTCTTCCCACGCTGCTTCCTTAGCTTCCTCTGAAGGGCAGAGGGAAACCGACACGAGCTCACTGGAGGAGGGACTCAGCTGGGCTGTGCACATGCGTCCTCCTCCTCCTCCCCTGCCACTGACCCCTCGGAGGATGCCAGCTCTGCCTGTCTCCTGATACAAACACTATTTGTCCCCGACCTGGACCCAAATGGTTCTCTGCAACAGGCCTTTGGGGAGGGGAACGGTGTGGGCGGCCTGTGAGTGTGGGCTTGTCCCTGTTGCAATCCAGAGGTACATCCTGTTCTGGCGTTGCCATGGCACAGCCAAACATCTGCCACAACAGACGGCTGAGGCTGGCGGCTGGCAGCGGGGCTGCGGACGGGTGAGGGCCCAGACGTCGCCCCACCCCGCCCCGCCACTCACACGTATGCACAGACTCGCATCCACACGCAGGCACACACACTCGCACACACGCAAGTTGGCCTTCCAGGACAGACAGATTTCCCATAGAGAAGAGTTCCCAATTCTTGGTTTTCTTCCTGGAGGTCCTGGAGAACAGCCCTGGCAGGACCGGGCCGTCCTGAATTCTTATCCTGGTCCAGCCCACAGCCAGGCTCCCAGAGCTGCCCCAGGCCCTGGCCTGCTCCCCAGATGGAATTTGCTTTCCTGGTTGTTATTGTCATTTTTCCTGATTCGGAAGTCAAACGCAGTCATTGTAACACAGTCACATGATGTGGAGGAGTGACAATAGCTGCCCTCGTGGTGGTAGGAGCGCGTACCTCTCGCTAAAGACACACAGGCAGAAAGTGCGGGGAGCAGCATCTGACTCACAGTACGCGCTGTACACACGTCTGTTAAATAAAACAATTGTTCACATGATCTGATTCCATCTGGCCATGCAGGTATCAGAAACACATTTTCTAGAGGAGGAAGCTGAGGCTGAGAGATGCCATCCCCTGCCTAAGGTCCCATAATGAGTGCCCAATGGGATCTGAGCCCAGGTTATACCAACACTAGAGCTCTAAGCCCAGAATCTTCCACCCTCCCAAACCCCTACCCTCTGCTGCTTCCTGAACATCTTGGTGGGGGGGGGGTCCCTTCCTCCCATCTAATCACAGAGCCCCAGCCCTGACCTCATTCCTGCTGGAGGTCCCAGTGGTCTAGCCGAGGTCACAGAGCTGGCCCTAGACTCCCTGCAGCCACTCCCTGTCTGAGGCCTTTGGGGTTTCTTTTCACTGGTTTGCCCTGTGTTCTTAGGCTCCCAGGGTCTCGGCGCTCTCTGCCTGTCCCCAACCAGGGCCTAGACCTCGATGGTGTCACACCCCTTCCTTCCCTGCCCACTTTCTCTGCCCTGCCGCGAGGGCTCAGTTGGGACCATAATGTGAGTAATAACAGGTGACATTTCTTGAGCCACACTGGACAAGGTGGACTTTGTTATCACCATTTTTCAGATGAAGCCACTCAGAAGGTAAATGACTTTGGGGCTAGGTTGCCCAGCCAGAAGGCAGACAGAATTCCACAGCCAACTCCAGGAAGCCATCCCTGGCAGCACCTCCTCCCGCCCCAATTCTGGAAGAGGTGGCTCTTCTGTCCGAGTACCCCATGGGCATGCTCAAGACCATGAACCCCCTGAGGGCAGTGGCTGGGGCAGGTTTATCGTCATCCACCCTGCGCCTGTACCTGACAGAGTAGATGCTCAACAAATATTTGTTGAATGAATAAACAAATGAATGAATGGTGGAGCTGATCTCTTTTCCCCCTCTCAGGCCAGGAGAAGTTTGGGAGAATCAAGCCTGAGTTTGCATCATTCCTCTGCCACTTCCTGGCTGTGTGATCTTGGACCGGTTACCTAACCACTCTGAGGTTTCCCACCGTGGGGAGGGCTGGAGATGACCTACGATGATTGCACATAGTAGATGCTCAGTAAACAGCACTGCAGAGAAACAATTGAGGCCCGAAGTCAGGCTGCAAGGATTCAACTCTCAGCTTTGAAATGGACTATCTATGTGACCTCAAACAAATCACTTTCCTTCTCTGGGCTTCATTTTCCAGATACAACCCTTGGGGATAACAGCACCCATAGCTTGGTGGTGGTGAATGAAGGGACACAGTGAGTCCCCTATAGTAAGTGAAGTAGCGGACAGCTTGTGTGATGGAGAATGAGCTCTTTGGGAGCAGGGGTGGCTCCTACTTTCCCACCTGCCCCTCGGGCCCCGCTCAGTGCCAGGCACACAGTAGGTGCTCAGATGCCTGAAGGAACTGAATCTTGTTTCAGTTCTTTGTGCTGCAGCCCCAGAGAGCCAGCGCCAGCTCCTGAGCGCCCTCCCCTCCCAGGCCAACTCTCCTGTGTTTTTCCATCCCATTT
Source organism: Balaenoptera acutorostrata (assembly GCF_949987535.1). Taxonomy (NCBI): domain Eukaryota; kingdom Metazoa; phylum Chordata; class Mammalia; order Artiodactyla; family Balaenopteridae; genus Balaenoptera; species Balaenoptera acutorostrata. The sequence goes on along the minus strand of NC_080076.1, from coordinate 74,295,972 downwards.
CCCATGAGGTGGAGACAGAGCACCAGCCCCGCCCCTGCCTCTGTGCTGAGCCTGGTGGAGGTGGGGTGGCAGCTGCTCCTCCAGGGCACACCTCCCAGTGGAGGCTGGCAAGGAGGGAGGAGGGAGGGGGAGAGGAAGTCCCTCCAGAGTTAGCCCTGCTTTCCCAGGGGCCCAAGGTCCTCAGACAGGAGAGTGAGGCTTCAAGCCCAGCACCCCTACTCCTGGCTGTGTGACTGTGGGCATGTCACCTCACCTCTCTGAGCCTCCTTTCCTGTACGATGGGGCTGTTGCTGACACTGGCAGCCCCCTAGGGTTGTTGGGATGCAGGTGAAGTGTGGAGCATACCATCGGCACTCCATAAATGTACCAAGCACCGCTGTCTCTCAGTTTTTACAGCTCCTGTCTTGCACAGATGGGGAAACTGAGGCCCACAGAGGGCCAGTGTCTTGTCCAACGTCGCAGAGCCTATATCTTGCTGATTCCAACTTTGGCCTTAGCCATTCTCCCTGCGCAAACCCAAATAACCAGCAGGGCTGGGCCTCTGGGTAGACCAGGCAGGGGTCTCTTGGGTTGAGGGGGTGGGGGGAGTGGAGGAGAGCACAACAGTAACAGACCCCCTTGCTGAGGGCCTTACTTGTTTTCTCATCAAATCCTGAAAAAACGATGAAAGCGGTATTACTGTCATCCCCATTTTACAGATGAGTAAACTGAGGCTCAGAGAGGTGAAGTCACTTGCTCAAAGCACACAGTGGTGGGAAGAAGGGTCTTGACTTCAGCCTCAGATCTGTTTGTTGAATGCAGGAAGAGACGGTGGACAATCGAGGGACACTGAGTTACGTGGTTTGGGGAGTTCAGTCGCCTCCCCCACCCTGGGAGGAGCGGTGGGGGAAAGACACAATGTCAGTAGCATCTAGGGTTGGGCTGTTATTAGAAGTTCACAAAGTATGGGGAGGAGGAGCCCTGTCACCCTTACCCACCTACCCCCGGGTCCAGAAGCCTCCCAGTGGTGGCGAATGACCACCGAGGAGCCTTCTGCAGCTCCCGGGGGAGGGGCGGGGCGAGGCGGTGCTGGGGGAGGTGGAGGCGGGGCGTTGCCTCCCGCGGCCCTGCCCACAGGGTGTGGCTGGAGCCTCGCCGTCCGACCCCACGCAGACGCCCACCGGAACCCGCACCGGCTGGGCTGTGGTGTAAGGTCTTCAGGAGAGTGCGCGCTGCGTGGGCCTCCCGGAGCCCCCGGCCTCCAGCGTGCCTGCCGGCCTCCAGGTGCACCATCTCCAGTGCGCCCTGCAGGGGACCTCGTGAGCCCTCTCAGCCTCCGTTTCCCCACGGAAGGACCCGCTAGTTCCAAGGTCCGAAAGGAAGAAGGCAGAACCCCTCCCCACTCGAAAAGGTGAGCACCTTTGGGGGTGTCCCTCCGCTCCATCGGACCTGCAGACTGGACAGTTATCCCTCGGTGGGCATCCTCACATCTGCATTCTGACTACTGCTGCCCATTTGCTAGCGACTTAGGCAAACTCCTGGCCCTCTCTGACCCTCGGTTTCCTTATCTCTGTCACCATGGCTTGGACTTTGACCTTTCACCCATAAAACTCAAAGACAAGACTTCATTTTGTGAAAGGTTCTATCTGCGGGATTATAATAACATTGTCTGGTCCATACAAACCTCCTTTCCCTTATTGAATTCTCACAGTAACCCTCCCGGGGAGGTGCTGTTACCCCATTTTATTGATGTGAAAATGAGGGTCCTGGGACTTCCCTGGCGGTCCAGTGGTTAAGACTCCGTGCTTCCAGTGCCGGGGGGCGTGGGTTCGATCCCTGGTCGGGGAACTAAAATCCCGCTTGCCACACGCGCCCCCCCTCCTCCGCCCAAAGAAAAGAGGGTAGTGAGTGGGTGGATGAGAGTTGCAGAAATAGGGCCCAGCCCCTCCCCCCCCCCCCCACCTACGCAGGCCTGAGTTCAAAGCCCCTTGCTCTTTCCACTGAAACACTGCCTCCTCAGATCATCTCCTTGAACCCTGCAAGGTCTGGATTCTCAGAGGAATGGCCAGGGGGTCCTTGCTCCTGTTTCTGGTCACCACCTTCAGGTTGCTGAGACCACCTTTCAGCATTATTCCCGGGGAACATCCTGGGGAGGAGGGACAACTGATGTGGACATTGCATCACTGGCCCAGCCTGTCCGTGACCCAAATGTTCCATGCACGATGGAGGAGGGCCCCTCACACAAGTCTAAACGGGGACCCCCGATTTGGGAATCAGAGTGAGGTGAAGAAGTGGGGGTTGTGTGGGCAGCTGGAGGTGACAAGTGTTCTGGGCAGAGGGAGGTGCTGGTACAGAGGCCCAGAGGTGGAGGCCAGCGCTCTGGCTTCTACAGACTCTAAGCAGTCAGTATAACAGGTAGAGCCTACAGCGATGGGCCAGGTGCAGACCCTGCAGGGCCTTGTGGGCCATTGTCAGGGGTCTGGACTCCATCCCAAGGGAGCTGGGGAGCCAAGGAGGTTGCAGACTGTGGAAGGACATGGTTGGTTTTCCCTCCTGAGCCACACTGTCTACTATGGTAGCCACTAGCCACATTGTTATAGGCTGAATATTTGTGCCGCCCTCCCCCAAAGTCACGTTGAAGCTCTAAGTCACTATGTGACTGTATTTGGAGATGGGGCCTGTGAGGGGAGATAAAGGTTAAATGAGGTCGTAAGGGTGGGGCCCTAAGTCTATAGGGCTGGTGCCCTTATAAGAACAGGAAGAGACACAGATCTCTCTCTCTCTCTCTCTCTCTCTCTCTCTCTGTCTCTCTGTGTCATGTGAGGACACTGTTTACAGGCCAGGAAGAGAGGTCTCACCAGGAACTGAATTGGCTGGCACCTTAAATTTGGACTCCCCAACTTTTGGAACTGTGAGACAATAAATTTCTTTTGTTTAAGCCACCTAGTATGATTTTTTTAATGGCAGCCCAAGCTAATACACACATGGCTCATTAAATTAAAAATTCAGTTCCTCAGTTGCACTAGCCACATTTCAAGTGTTCAGTGCCTACATGTGGCTACCATATTGGACAGTACAGATATAGAACATTTTCACCATCACCAGAAAGTTCTATGGACAGCACTGTGCTGGAGAGATCACTCGGGGTTCTGGGTAGAAAATGTTTTTGGAGGAGGAGACCAGTGAAGACGGGGTGCTGGGAATCCAGTGAGAGATGCCAGTGGCCAGCGCCTGACATGGTGTCGGAAACACAGCAGGTGCTCAATAAAAGCCCACTGAATGGATGAATGGGCTGGATGAGAGTGAGGTGATGGGGATGGAGATGAGAGGATGATCTCAGGAGCCCGGCAGGAGGCTGAATTGATAGATTGTGGTGACTGGTTCAAGAGCCAAGGATGGTACCTCGGTTCTGGCTTGGGCAGCTGAGTGGATGGCGGGGCTGTTGCCTAAGATGGGAACCTGGGAGGGAGGCAGGTGGGTGTGGGGGACGAGGACGAGCTTGTGTCCGGGAGGCCATTGGATATTTGGACCCGGAGGCTGGCAGTGAGGTGTGGGCTAGGCGGAGGTTTGGGAATAGATGGGCACACCTGAGAGAGGATGCAGATACAAGAAGAAGGGGCCGGAGGAGGGCCCTGGAGATGCTGACATCGGAGAGGAAGCCAGAGGAGCAGCAGCGAAGCCAGGGGTGAGCAGTGCCGAAAGGGCCGGGATCGCCGGGCACCTGTCGACCAGGACCAGCAGGCCCTGGATGCAGCCAGGTTGCTGGTGACCTTGGAAAGAGAAGATTCGGGAGAATGGGAGGGAGAGAGAGAAGAGGACAGCGACAGCTGGCCTGGCCGACCAGAAGTAAAGAAGTTGCTACAATTCTTGAGAAGCTTGTTGGTGAAAGAGTTAAGGTTGTTACTGAAGGCGATGCTGGTTGGAGGAAGGGAATGTTTTCCTCGAGATGGGAAAAACCCTAGCCTGGTCACAGGTTAAGGGGAAATGGGGGGTGGGGTGCTAAAGACTGGGGGAAAGAGCAGGTGCAGTTAATTCAGTGAGGTCCAATAATTGGGGTTTGAAACCTGCTTGACCTTCTACACCAGATCCAACAGTTGATCTGAACGTCCCAGCAAGGTGGCTGTGTCTTATTTATCCCCATTTCAGAGGTGAAGAAACTGAGGTCAGGGGGGTTCAGCAATCTGCCCCCGTCACTTTGGGCACCTTCTCCTAATTCCACAGTGGGTCCGTCTAGGCCGGCAGGGCCTGGTCTTGAGTCCAGCCCCTCTGGCTCTGACTCCGGGGTGCGTCCCCCACTCTTCCTCCTTTGGGGCTAAACAAACCACAAAGTGATGAACAAGCACCACGATTCCCAAGTGGGAATAGTTTAGCCAGAGAGAAGGAGCAAGGGATGCCACTCATTTAGTGCTGGTATTTCCAAACTTACAACACATATATCCTGTCGTCACCGCATTCCCGAATATGGTGTCCTGTGGCTCTATAATCCCACAGTATAATCCTGACGACCATTCACTGTGCTCTCATCGTGTGCCACTTTGCAAGGCGTTTAAATGTGATCTCGTTGCACCTCACAGCAACCATGAGAGGTAAGCCTTATTACTCTACCCTTTTTAAAGTGCTGCAAGGGAGGCACAGAGGGACAAAGTGACCTGCCCGAGGCCACACAGCGCGTCTTTGGCAGAGACGGAGATCAAAACGGGGTCTGTCTGTTGCCAAAACCTGTGCTTATTTGCCAAACTGCTTCATCTGTGTCCAGATTATAGCAGGAAGGCCTCTTCGTTTTCTCTGTCACCTCTGGTTTGCTGACTGAGGCAGAGGAAGAGTTGGCATCCAATTCTCTCACCCTATCAGCCTCTTCTCCTTTAGGGATAAAATTGTCCCAGGCTCTGGGATAGGACTCAATTTGATCTGCAGGGAGACTGCAGTGATCTGGCTGGAAGAAACCTGTATTTGCATCCACTAAAAGCTTTTTGAGATCCAGGAGCGGTAGGGAAATAGGGACACATGGGGCCATAGATTTCTTCCAGAAATGGTCTCATTTTCTTTGCTATCCCTGGATAATTAATGTGTCGGGGGATCGAGAAAATGGCTGATCATTTTCCACTGAACCGGTGGAGGGGGAGGGAGCAGGGGATGAACGTCTGTTCTGTTCGTAATTAACAGGAGAAGGAGTCTCCTATGGCCCTTCCTGCCCTGGATGCTGGAGAGGACACTCAGTGTCTTAATTGGTGTAGGTGACAGAGAGGATTAGAGAAGTGAATGAGAGCTGACCCATGACATCTAGCTGGGCAGTCTGCTACTTGGGATTAAACCCTATAGCTGGCTGCTAAACCTCTGTTTGGAATGATAGCCCGGTTAAGAGGGTGTTTCAGCTACACAGGTACTCAGAAACCAAGGTGCTCAGCTTCAATTTTCTGGGGGGATTGAGGAGAAAGAACCCAGCAGGATGGATTTATAAATGAAGAGCTAGCTTCCTTCCTACTTCACTCAATCCCACATTGGCACACCCTGAACCTCAGTTTTCTTCCCCTATGACTCAATCCCATGCCCGCCCACAGAAATAACCATTGCTTAAAGTGGGATGATGTCTTCCCAGTTTTCCTCTGGGCATCTGCACATATGTAATCATTATTCCGTTGTGTGGCTGTGCTGAAGTCGACTCAGCCAATCTCGCGTAGAAGGACACATAGGTTGTTTACAATGTCTTACTATTGTAAACAATGCTGTGATGAACATCTTCGTGCCTAAAGCATTTGTAGCACGTGCCATCTTTCCTCAGACATGGTTCTCAGAAATGGCAGCCTACCTCCAAGGGGGGGGCCCAGCGATCCACACCTCCTAATGTTCACACCCTTCATGTCGCCTTCTATACTGAATTTTGCTGGCCTGAGTGGACAGAAATAACAGTGTGTGACTTTCAAGGCTATGTTATAAAAGGCATTGCAGCTTCTGTCTTGGTCTCTTGAATCTCTCAATCTGGGGAAGCCAACCGCCATGTCTGAGGACACTCAATCAGACCTGAGAAGGAACTGAGGCCTCCCACCAACAGCCCCACCTGCTTGTCAACCATGCAGGTGGACCAACTTGGAAATGGGAGTGGGTCTCAGACAAGCCTTCTGCTGACTGCAGCCCCGGCTTTCATCTGACTGCAACCTCATGGGAAGCCCTGAGCCAGAGCCACGCAGCGAGGCTGCTTCCAAATCCCCAGCCCACAAGAGATGATAAATGATTTTGCTGTTTTAAGCCAATATGTTATGGTTGATTTGTTTCACAGCTGTAGATAACTAATATACTAAACCAAAGACTAGAGCATTCTTTAGACTCATGATGCAGAATGCCATTTTTTTCTCTCCTTTTTATTATTTTTAAAATTTTTTATGGGGGTATAGCTACCATATACTTTATTTTTTTTAATTTAATGTATTTACTTAGGCTGCGCTGGGTCTTCATTGCGGTGCACGGGCTTCTCTAGTTGCTGCGTGTGGGCTGTAGAGTGCATGGGCTCAGTAGTTGTGGTGCGCGTGCTTAGTTGCGGTATGTAGGATCTTAGTTCCCCAACCAGGGATCGAACCTGGGTCCCCTGCATAGGGAGCGGGGAGTCTTAACCACTGGACCACCAGGGAAGTCCCCATCTTTCCTTTTTATGTTGCCAGATTGTCAGCACTTACTTTGACGTGTAATTGACCTGGTGGTCTAAAGTGACCTCTTGATAGGAGATCCTATCAGCTCTGGGCATGTGGAGTATATTTGGAAAGCCCCGTATGTGACCAACAGCCCTTTCCAAACTGTTCCCATGTGAAGATTGGTTTTTGATTTGTGGCCGTGAGCCCTTCCAGGGAGAGATGTCCACAGCTTGCTTCTGTGGCCAGCTAAACCATCTAATAACCTGAGCCGGGCAGCAGAGAAAGCCCAGTCTGTTGTCAGTGAATTGCTCCTTGCTTTCTCTGGATTCTCAAAAGCTTTTTAAGGAGTGGAAGCAAAAACATCTGGCTCGCAAAGGAATATTTCATCAGAGGCCATGCAACCAGGATATGGGTTATCATGAGCAAGGCGGCTTCCAATTCTCTGGCACATGTGCTCAAAAGATTCCCCACGTGATGCACAGACCCGAGGAACCTGCCTGAGCGCTTGGAGAAATACCAAGCGCTCCATTCATTCAGTCGTTGGTATGCTCAGTAAATATTTATTTAGCATTTCAGACACTGTTGAGACAATTCAAAGGAGTGTAAGTTACAGTTTTTGTGCTTGAAGTTATTCACAGAGGCAGCAAATGGAGTAAAAAGTCCACAGTTGTTATAGTTTGTGCTGGGTTCAAATCCCAGCTAGCCTGTCTACAAGCTTTGTGACCCAGGACAGGTTTCTGCACCTTTCTGAGCCTCAATTTCCTCTTCTAAAAGGAAAAGATAATAGTATTTATTTGCAATGGTTTGAGGATTAAATGTGATATGCCTATGAAACAGTACTGGACCTGGATCCTGGCATGAATTAACAAGTACTGAGTTTATTACTGTTGGTAGTAAAAGGTCCCACAATGCCTCGAATGAGCCCACATCACAAAATACGACAGACTCATATACATATATATATATATGTATGTATATTTAATTTTATTGAAGTATAGTTGATTTACAATGTTGTGTTAATTTCTTCTGTACAGCAAAGTGATTCAGTTATGCATATATATACATTCTTTTTCATATTCTTTTCCATTATGGTTTATCACAGGATATTTAATATAGTTCCCTGTGCTATGCAGCAGGACCTTGTTGTTTATAATAGTTTGCATCTGCTAGTCCCAAACTCCCAATCCATCCTTCCCCCACCCCCCTCTTTGGCAACCACAAGTCTGTACTCTATGTCTGTGAGTCTGTTTCTAACAAGTACTGAGTTTATTACTGTTGGTAGTAAAAGGTCCTGCAGTGCCTCGAATGAGCCCACATCACAAGATAAGACAGACTCCTATTTGAATCCCAACTGTGTGCTGTGGATCAAATGCCTGTACCACTCAGAGCCTCAGTTCTTGACCTGTAGACTAGGCTAATCATTGTACCTTGCTGGGTGGTGGTGCAGATTAAATAAGGCAATGTCTGCATATGGACACTCAGCACACAGGAGACCCTAGTATATGGTACTATCTCTGTGAGGGAAGATGATCAGAAAAGCAAATTATTGCAACGCAGTGTAATAAATGTAACAAGGTCTTTCCCTTGGGTTTTGAAGGCTGGGTGTGGATTTCTGAGGAACCATCCTGCAATCCATTTGTGTAGCTAGGAACTTAAAAAGCGAGTCCTCATTTGACTTTGGGGCAGGAACTCTGGCTGCAGAGGCAAGACCCTGGGTGGTGGGCAGATGGTCCTGGAACTTCCAGGAATGATGGAGTTCTCATCAGAGTCCGTCAGGCTGGGGTCCACGATTCGGCTCACCATCAACTTAGCTAAGTGAAATTAATCAGTGCAGTCACCCCTTTGAGCCTCATCACTACTTCATCTGTAAAGTAGTGTTAATGACAACAGCTGGCATGCACTGAGTGCCAGCTACGTGCTGGACCTTGTTTTCAGTACTTTATATTCATTAATGCGCTTAGTCTGCATACCAGCCCCATGAATCAGCTGCTGTTATCACACCCCCATTTTACAGATGGGGAAGGTGTGGCACAGGGAAGTTAGATCTCTCGCTAGTAAAAGGCCCGGCCAGGATTTAAACCCAGGCAATCTGAGTCCTCAGCCAGTGCTCTTTTAACTCTGTAGCTTTAGATCCACATGATGGGGTTTAGGGAAGGATAAAATTAGGCAACGCATAAAGAGAGCTGTACCCAGGGTCTGTAACATAGGTTATGCCCTGTAAAGGGAGTTGCTGGGTACTTTTTTTGCTATTTTATTCCATCTTGTACAAGCAAAGTATTTTTTCATTCATACATATTTTAGAAAGGTCATACATCCCCCTAATGCTGCCACCAGATACACAGAAGAGGTGGCTAGGACACAGAGGGGACTGGTGAACATTTGAGGGTCCCCCGGTGAATGGTAGGGTCTCGAAGAGTTTACATCCTCTAGCTTGTTGTGTGGGTGTCCACCCCATGCACCAGGCTGGACATATCTCTCCAGAGCTTCTGAGCAGCTGATTATAGGTCTTCCACGCTAATGAGGCCAAGGGCATGGCCCAGCTCTCCCAGCAGACCACTGAGCTGACCCAGTGAACACAGCTGTCACCCTGCCAGCTGTCTTATCAATAATTGGCCCTATGGGAATTCCCTGGCAGTCCAGAGGTTAGGATTTCGAGCTTTCGCTGCTGAGGGCCTGGGTTCCATCCCTGGTCAGGGAACTAAAATCCCATAAGCCACATGGCGTGGCCAAAGAAAAAAAAAAGTTGGCCCTGCATCAGGGGGCCAGGGATGTCAGAAGGTGCCTCACTGCATGGTGTAGGGGAAAGAGAGTGTGTGTTGGCTCCGTGACCTCAGGCAAGCCTCTCTGAGCCTCAATTTCTTTGTCTGGAAAGTGGGAGGATGAGGGCTATGTATCAGTTACCTACTGCTGTATAACAAACCACCCCAAAATGTTAGTGGCTTAAAACAATATATATTACTTAGGTGACCATGATGGGGGCTGGATGGCTGTAGGTTTGTGCTTGCATCTGTGGTCAGCTGGAAGGTTGGCTCATGGCTAGATGGTCTAGGATGTCCTCACTCATATGTCTGGTGTTTGGCAGCTTCTGGCTGGGATGTCTGGGCCTTGGGACTCTCACCATCAAGCAGGCTAGCTGCTTCTTCCTGGGTGGCTGGGATCCAAGGACAACAAGACAAGGCAAGCTCCACACAGTTTTCAAACATTTCCATGTGTTGTGTTTGCTCATGTCCCATTGGCCAAGGCCACTCACATGGTCAAGGCCAGAGCCAGAGTGGAGAGCAGCTAGCTCCACAGGGCATGGCTAGACGGAGGAGAATAATTTGCATTTTTACAATCTACCACAGTGGCCCTGGCAGAGATATTGGGAAGAACAAATGAAAAATGATGGGATTTTGAACAGTAATTAAGATCATAGAAATCAGTTATTGGCACATCTGGGCTCAAAGCATGTTGAATGAACAATTCTCACTTTCCAGATGAGGGAACTGGGGTTCAGAGAGGTTGATAACTTACCTAGAGCCACACAGCTAATTAGAGTGAAAGAGCTGGACTCTGAGCCCAGGGCTGATTACAAAGCTCACGTTCATAGCTTTCCCTTCTGCTGCTTTTCTCAAGGCAGAAGAAAATGTAGTTCAGTACAGACATGAATAGGGACTCATAGAAGCCTCTATGTGGGTTACAAACCCCATTTCTCCTGTCCCACCTTGAAGGTCTGGCCTCCTTTCAAAGAAGCGCTTGTCATCTGAAGTCCTAGACTGAACCCAGTGGAGCCTGGCACAAAGTAGAAACCAGAAAGCATTTGCTTGAATAAAAGCTATTGCCACCCGTTCCCTTAAGCATTTCAGCATCATGCAGATGCGGAGGGAGAGCTGCCTAGACTCCCACGTCACACCGTTCCTTCCTGCTACTCGCGATTTTGGTGGCAAGAGTGTCTGTGTTTCAGAGCGTTCGTTCCCCCATCTCAGCCTCCCTTTGGGAAAAGCCATTTATTCTCGCCTCTCAGAAAAGGAGGTGCATTTCCTTGGGGAGAGAGATGATGTTACACCCAACTCTTCTGCTGGGAAAGGCAGCAGCTGATGGGGGCTACGATCAAAACCTGTAAATGGAAAGGGAACAAAATCCAAACCACTTGACAGAGGGGGTCCCGTGGCCCTGAGGACCCCAGTCTGATGTGATTTCTCTCTGCGTGTTCAGGGATTCCTGATTCCGTAGGAGAGCACGGTGTCCTTGAAATTCCAAGTGCAGCCCTGATGCTGGAGAGTGGGAGCATGGGGCCTCCTGCGATTGGTTTCTTTTGTTTCCATCAAGTCAGAAGCTCAACTTGATTCTTTTTTTTATTTTTTATTTTTGACTACGCTGTGCAGCTTGCGGGATCTTAGGATCTCGATTCTGCAAGATGGAGTCATAATCTCAAGTTCCCTCCTTTCCTGGAGCCTCGGTTTCCTCTTCTGTAAGATTGGCATGTAATAGGCCCAATCTCCTAGGATTGCTGTGAGGATTACACGAGATCTTTCCTATAAAGCCCCTAACCCAGTTAGACTTAGTAAGGCTCCATATATCTGAGCCCTGGGTTTCTCAATCTCACCACTACCAACTCCTGGGACCTAAGATTTCTTTGTTGTGGGCTGGGATAGAGGCTGTGCTGTGCATTGCAGGATATCAAGCACTCTCCCTGGCCTATACACACTAGACGCCAGTAGCACCCTCCTAGTTGTGACAACCCAAAATGTCTCCAGACATTGCCAAATGTCCCTGTGGAGGGACATTTGGAGGGGGAGGTAGGGAGCAAAACTACCCCCGGTTGAGAACCTCTGGTCTAAGCCTTTATTGTTGTTACTAATGAACACTAATTCCCTTTTTGTGTGAGTCTGAGGCATCTGATTTGGGACGGGCAGCCAGGTTGAGCTTTGGAAGCTGCAGCTAATGCCGCTGCAGACAGTTGCAAGGTTTACTACCTCAATAATGAGATTTACGCAGATGAGTGAGCACTTTTTGTGTCAAGATTCATGTTTAAATTTTGAAAAATCTTCACAGGAGCATTGTCTGGAAATTCTTCCAGCTAGGTTCTGCTGAGGTTGTCAAAAGGTGACATTGGGCTTGGGGTCTTGATAGAACACCTTGAATTGATAGAATTTCTCCTCCCCCTTCAAAAAAGAGAATTTTTTTCCAATTTTATACTGTTGAATGCACTTTGCAAAAGAAGAGGAAAACACAGGACAGGAAATGGAAAAAGGAAACTCACCCATAACTGGAATCCTGTCACTCAGAGATAATTTCTGTTACAATCTGTGTAAAGAAAATTACAGGCCAATATCATTGATGAACAGACGCAAAAATACTATTTCTTTAAATTAAATTTATTTATTTATTTTTGGCTGCGTTGGGTCTTCGTTGCTGCGTGCGGGCTTTCTCTAGTTGCAGAGAGTGGGAGCTACTCTTCGTTGTGGTGCGCGGGCTTCTCATTGTGGTGGCTTCATTGTTGCGGAGCACGGGCTCTAGGCACGCGGGCTTCAGTAGTTGTGGTACACGGGCTTCAGTAGTTGTGGCTCGCGGGCTCTAGAGCGCAGGCTCAGTAGTTGTGGCGCACGGGCTCAGTTGCTCCGCGGCATGTGAGATCTTCCCGGACCAGGGCTCGAACCCGTGTCCCCTGCATTGTCAGGCGGATTCTTAACCACTGTGCCACCAGGGAAGTCCCCCAAAATACTATTACAATATGTCTGTGTGTGTATGTATGTGTGTGTGTGTGTGTGTGTGTGTGTTTTATAAAAATGGGACATACTGTTTTCTGGCCTGCCTTTTTCATCTAATAGCATCTGGAACATTTTTACATATCATTAAGCAACAAATATTCTTCCATGAAAGTCTTTTATTTTTCCTGCTTAAAAACTTCCTGTGACTCCTGGAGGCCTGGAAATAGTCAGGATTCAGAGGGGGAAAAGGATGAGGCCACACTCCCTGATTCATGCTGTACAGGAGTTATGTGGAGACATGGAGGCAGAGACCACAGATCCCGTGAAAGGAGAGGGCAGTGCTTGGGTCCTGGGAAGTCATTTTTGCCTCCAGGGAGAGGTACTGATGTTTCTGGCTGCTGTGCGTTCTCTCCTGTGCCTAGCCCCATCTGTCTTTGATCGTATCCTTCATTTATAGCATTCTGTCCAGTTCTTGCCCTGGAATGCATCTCCTCTGGTTGTTTGTGTCGAGGGCTGTTTCCCTAGCAGACAGTGGTGTGATAAACATTCTTCCACATATACAGTTGATCCTCATTATTTGCAAACTCAGCAACTCCTCGTTAAAATTTCTGACCCCAAAAGCCATACTCGCGGTCCTTTTGTAGTCATTTGTGGGCATGTGCATGCACAGAGTGGAGAAAAATTTGTCACCCAGTGCACACATTGCCAGCTGAGGTTGAATGAGGCAAAGCTCTGTCTTCTTGTTTCAACTTGTACCGTACACAAGTATCCTTTCCCGGTATATTTAGTGCCACATTTTTAGCCTTTGTGTGTTTTGGCATGATTTTGCTACTTAAAATGGCCCCTAAGCGTAGTGATAAAGCGCTGTCTAGGGTTCCTAAGGACAAGAAGGCTGTGATGTGCCTCATGGGGGAAATACATGTGTTAGATTAGCTTCATTCAGACATGAGTTATGGTGCTATTGGCTGTGAGTTCAGTGTTAACAAATCAAATACATATACGTATAAAATTCAGCAATGTACAGTACATATTAAATAAGGTGTCTTTAAACCAAAGCACACATAAAACCAGGTTATATATTGATTGGTTGGCAAAAATGTGGCCAGAAGCCTGTAGGAACCTAACCTTTTATTTCCCCTAGGAGCAATGATTCAATATTCACTTGCTCAGTGTTTCTGTTGACTTTATAGAATATAACTACATAGAATAATGAGAAGTGATTGTATCTTTGCATGTCACCATGATTATTGCCTTAGGATAAATTTCTGACAGTGGAATTACTGAGCCCAAGTAGAATACCTCTTCTGAGGTCAAGTTTGTATCAGTTAGTTCTTGCTGTGTAACAAACCTCTGTTTCCACCTCTGTAAAATGCTGATTTAAAAAAGCCATATTAGGGCTTCCCTGGTGGTGCAGTGGTTAAGAATCTGCCTGCCAATGCAGGGGACATGGGTTCGAGCCCTGGTCCGGGAATATCCTATGTGCCACGGAGCAACTAAGCCCGTGCACCACAACTACTGAGCCTGCGTTCTAGAGCCTGCAAGGCACAACTACTGAAGCCTGTGCGCCTAGAGCCCGTGCTCCGCAACAAGAGAAGCTACCACAATGAGAAGCCCACGCACTGCAAAGAAGAGTAGCGCCCACTCACTGCAACTAGAGAAAGCCCGCGCATAACAACGAAGACCCAACACAACTGAAAATAAATAAAATAAATAAAAAAATTTTAAAAGCCATATTATTTGCCATCAGCTTAGTATGAGGATTCAAAGAGATAGTGCCTAGCAAGTTAGTAACACTGGGCCTGGTGAGGACTAAGTGCTTAATAAGTACAAGCTCCATCATAGTGTTTATTTGTATTAAAGATCTGTGGCAGGTACTCTCACAAAGACAATCACAGGTTAGTATTATTTCATCCCATTAAAGAGATGAGGAAACTGAAGCCCAGGTATGTAACATAACTTGTCCAAGATGTCCGAGCCAGGAAGTGGCAGGGCCAGTCATTACATCAGGGCTTCTACCATCAACTCAATTCAGCAGGGCTATTGTGCATGGACTCAGCCTCCAGCACATGCCAGGCCCTAAGCCAAGCATGCAAGTTGCATTTTCTTCATAGATACATTTTCTCATGGATGCTCCCACAACACCAGTAGGACAAAAATTAATCCAACATAGATCACAGACTTAGATGTGAAATGTAAAATTATAAAACTTTTAGTGAAAGCATAGGAGAGGGACATCCCTGGTGGTCCAGTGGTTAAGACTCCACGCTTCCACTGCAGGGAGCACGGACTCAGTCCCTGGTCAGGGAGGTAAGATCCCACATGCCGTGTGGTGCGGCCAAAAAAAAGAAAAATGCCTTGGAGAAAATCTTTGGGATACATGCAAAGCATTATTAGATCTAACACCGAAGCATGATTCCTAAAAGGAAAAATTCATAAATTGGTCTTCATCAAAATTGAAAACATTTTTTTCTGTGAAAGACTCCATTAAGAGGATGAAAAAACATAAAGCAAACTACAGACTGGGAGAAAATACTCGCAAACCACATATCCAGCAAAGGACTAGCGTGTAGAATATATACATATATATAACGCTCAAAACTCAACAGTAGGGCTTCCCTGGTGGCGCAGTGGTTGAGAGTCTGCCTGCTAATGCAGGGGACACGGGTTCGAGCCCTGGCCTGGGAGGATCCCACATGCCGCGGAGCGGCTGGGCCCGTGAGCCACAACTGCTGAGCCTGCGCGTTTGGAGCCTGTGCTCCGCAACGAAAGAGGCCCGCGCATCGCGATGAAGAGTGGCCCCCGCTTGCCACAACTGGAGAAAGCCCTCGCACAGAAACGAAGACGCAACACAGCCAAAATCAATCAATCAATCAATCAATCAATCAAAAACATACGCATCTGATTCAAGATCCTCATTAAAAAAAAAAAAAAAAAAAAAAACTCAACAGTAAAAAACCAAACAGTCCCATTTAAAAATGGCAGAAGAGGGCTTCCCTGGTGTCACAGTGGTTAAGAATCCACGAGCCAATGCAGGAGACATGGGTTCGAGCCCTGGCCCAGGAAGACCCCACCTGCTGCGGAGCAACTAAGTCCGTGTGCCGCAACTACTGAACCAGTGCTCTAGAGCCCACGAGCCACAACTACTGAGCCCGCATGCCACAACTACTGAAGCCTGCGCACCTGGAGCCTGTGCTCTGCAACAAGAGAAGCTACTGCAATGAGAAGCCCGCGCACCACAACGAAGAGTAGCCCCCGCTCGCCGCAAATAGAGAAAAGCCCACGTGCGGCAACAAAGATGCAGTGCAGCCAAAAATAAATAAAATAAAATAAATAAATAAATTTATTTAAAAAAAATAAAAAGTAAAAATGGCAGAAGCTATGAAGAGATATACAGATGGCAATAAGTACATGAAAAGATTTTCAACAGCATTAGCCATTAGGGAAATGCAAATTAAAGCCACAACGAGGTATCACTATATACCTATCAGAAAGGCTAAAATAAAAAATAGAGACAACACCAAAGGCTGGTGAAGATGTGGAGAAACTGGATCCCTCATAGATTGCAGGTGGGTGGGACTGTAATATGATATGGTCACTCTGGAGAAGAGTTTGGCAGTTTCTTAAAATACTAAACATACAGTTACACCCATGCCTCATTTTATTGTGCTTCACTTTATTGCATTTTTTTACAAATTGAAGGTGCGTGGCAACCCTGCATTGAGCAAGTCTATGGGTGCCATTTTTCCAATAGCATTTGTTCACTTCATGTCTCTGTGTCACATTTTGGTAATTCTTGCAATATTTCAAACTTTTTCATTATTATTACTATATTTGTTACGGTGATCTGTGGTCAGTGATCTTTGATGTGACTATTGCAAAAAGATTATAACTTGCTGAAGGCTCAGATGATGGTTAGCATATTTTAGCAATAAAATGTTTTTAAATTAAGGTATGTACATTCTTTTTTAGACATAATGCTATTGTACACTTAATAGACTATAGTATAGTGTAAACATAACTTTTATATGTGCTGGGAAACCAAAAAGTTTGTGTGACTGGCTTTATTGTGCTATTTTCTTCATTGTGGTGGTCTGGAACCAAACCTGCAATATCTCTGAGGTCTGCCTGTACCATATGACCCAGCAATAGTACTACTGGACATTTTTCACAAAGAAATGAAGACTTAATGTTCACACAAAAACCTGTACATGAATGTGTATAATGTTCATAGCAGCTTTGTTCATAATAAACTGCCCCAAACTGGAAACGACCCAGATGTCCTTCAATGGGTGAAGGGTTAAACAAACTCTGCTCTATCTGTGGAATACTTCTCAGCAATAATAAGGAACAAAAGGGACTTCCCCGGTGGCTCAGTGGTTAAGAATCTGCCTGCCAATGCCGGGGGGATCCCGGGTCCAGGAAGATCCCACATGCCGCAGAGCAACTAAGCCCATGTGCCACAACTACTGAGCCTGCGCTCTAGAGCCCGTGAGCCACAACTACTGAAGCACGCGCGCCTAGAGCCCGTGCTCCACAACAAGAGAAGCCACTGCAATGAGAAGCCCACGCACCACAACAAAGAGTAGCCCCTGCTCGCAGCAACTAGAGAAAGCAGCAACGAAGACCCAACGCAGCCAAAAATAAATAGATAAATAAATAAATTTATTTTTAAAAAAAAACAAAAGAAAAATGAAAAGATGACAGCAACAAAAAATAATAAGGAACAAACGTGTAACAATCTTGATGCATCTCCAGAGGTTTACACTGAGAAAAGCCAGTCCCCAAACGTTGCACACTATATGACTTCATTTGTCATTCTTGAAATGACAAAATTATAGAAACTGGGAACAGATGAGCAGTTGCCAGAGGCTTAGGAGGGGATGGGGGCAGGAAGGAAGTGGGTGTGGCTATGGGTGCGGGTGTGAGAGGTCCTCCTGTTGATGGAAATGTTCTGTATATTGTATCAAGATACCAATATCCAGAGTGTGATATTATACTATAGTTTTTTTTTTAACATCTTTATTGGAGTATAATTGCTTTACAATGGTGTGTTAGTTTCTGCTGTATAACAAAGTAAATCAGCTATATGTATACATATATCCCCATATCTCCTCCCTCTTGCGTCTCCCTATACTATAGTTTTGCAAGATGTTAACCACTGGGGGAAACTTGTAAAGGGTACATGTGATCTCTTTGTATTATTTCTTATACTTGCATGTGAACCTACAATTATCTCAAAATCTAACATTTACTTTAAAAAAGGCATCCCAGGGAATTCCCTGGTGGTCCAATGGTTAGGGCTCTGCACTTCCACCACAGGGGGCCCAGGTTCAATCCCTGGTCAGGGAACTAAGATCCCACATGCTTCACCTTGTGGCGTGGCCAAAAAGAAAAAAAAAGGCATCCCATACTATTATATACAGAATGGATAAACAACAGGGTCCTACTGTATAGCACAAGGAACTATATTCAATATCCTGTGATAAACCCTAATGGAAAAGAATATGAAAAAGTATGTGTATATATGTATAACTGAATCACTTTGCTGTACAGTAGAAATTAACACAATATATTTTTTGAATTTTTGAATTTTATTTTTTTATACAGCAGGTTCTTATTAGTTATCCATTTTATACACATCAGTGTATACATGTCAATCCCAATCTCCCAATTCATCACACCACCACCCCCCGCCACTTTCCCCCCTTGATGTCCATATGTTTGTTCTCTACATCTGTGTCTCAATCTCTGCCCTGAAAACCTGTTCATCTGTACCATTTTTCTAGGTTCCACATATATGCATTAATATAAGATATTTGTTTTTCTCTTTCTGACTTACTTCACTCTATATGACAGTCTCTAGATCCATCCACATCTCTACAAATGACCCAATTTCGTTCCTTTTTATGGCTGAGTAATATTCCACTGTATATACGTACCACATCTTCTTAATCCATTCGTCTGCCGATGGGCATTTAGGTTGCTTCCATGTCCTGGCTATTGTAAATAGTGCTGCAATGGACATTGGGGTGCATGTGTCTTTTTTTTTTTAAAAATAATTAATTTTATTTTTGGCTGCGTTGGGTCTTCGTTGCTGCACACGGGCTTTCTCTAGTTGCAGCGAGCTGTGGCTGCTCTTTGTTGTGGTGCGCAGGCTTCTCATCGCGGTGGCTTCTTCTGTCGCGGAGCATGGGCTCTAGGCGCGCGGGCTCAGTAGTTGTGGTGCACGGGCTTAGTTGCTCTGCGGCATGTGGGATCTTCCTGGACCAGGGCTCAAACCCATGTCACCTGCATTGGCAGGTGGATTCTTAACCACTGCAGCACCAGGGAAGCCCTGCATGGGTCTTTTTGAATTATGGTTTCCTCTGGGTATATGCCCAATAGGAAATTAACACAATATTGTAAATCAACTATACTTCAATAAAATAAATTTTTTTAAAAAGGCATCCCGGGGCTTCCCTGGTGGCGCAGTGCTTGAGAATCTGCCTGCTAATTCAGGGAACACGGGTTCGAGCCCTGGTCTGGGAAGATCCCACATGCCGCGGAGCAACTGGGCCCGTGAGCCACAACGACTGAGCCTGCGCGTCTGGAGCCTGTGCTCCGCAACGAGAGGCCACGACAGTGAGAGGCCCGCGCACCGCAATGAAGAGTGGCCCCCGCTCGCCGCAACTAGAGAAAGCCCTCGCACAGAAACGAAGACCCAACACAGCCAAAAATAAATAAATAAATTTTTAAAAAAAGAAAAGAAAGGCATCCTGTCCATAGCCAGTCAATCATTTCTAGTTCCAATTTCTCAGAAAGAAGCAGTCAAAGCAGTGAGAATCGAGATTGATCAATTGAGGGTGAATTTTAATATTCCCCAAGCTTTGTCCTCTTCTGTCACTCAAGCAGGGGTCTTGCTTACTGAGATTACTCTAGTAATCTGAGATTACTTCCAGTCACTCATTTAATTAATAGTATTATTATTTGTTAATGCTTCCACAGGGCTAATCCACTCAGCTTCCATGTTGCCCTGGCAACCTAAGGCTAAGGTCTCCATTTGCTACTAAGAGAAGCTAGAAAAATGATTTGCTTAGGAGCTTCCAAATGCAGGTCCCACAGTTCTTTCTTCTTCATACAAGACCTGGCATGTGTATCATGTGGGGTATGGAATCATTCTTCTTTTTCCTGATCATTAAATTCGTCTTCATCTGGCATCGATCTTTTAAGGCTACTTCAGAAATCAGGTTTTGAGAGCAGGAAAAGACTCTCAAATCCAGCATCTTACCTGGACCTGAATCTCTCCAGTTAGGGCCAGTTTGGACAGAACCAAGGTTTCCTTTCAGGTCCACGAAGGAAAGGAATTCAAGAACAATGGGATGATGGGGGAGGAGGGGTTTGCAAAGAGTTATGCAATTTTCCAGTTGCTTCTGGGAGTAGCAGCTCTCCACTGACCACATTTGGGTCAGGTGTGGTGAGGTGGCATTGCTTCTGGCTTTAGATGCTTTCTGTGCAAGAATCACCTCCCCCACCTTAAGGATAAAACTGGAAGGCAAAGGCCTTGGGATCTTTCTCAGCGTATTCTATGGTTGCAGTATGGTGGTGTCATCCTGGGGGAATTGATGTCCTGGGAAGTTTTACTTCTAATTTTATCATTTATAGAACTGGGAGATGGGAATCCACATGTTTTAAATACCTACTGTATGCCAGGCACTATGCTGGATACTTTTCCATGATTTAATTCATTGAATCTAAACTCCTGAATCTTCAAAACCACTCTCTGAAGTAAGCATTTAGACGAATCCCACTATATAGACGAGGCGAGTAGGGCGCGGAGAGGGGAAGTGATTTGCCTGAGGTCACACAACTGGTAAGAAGTGGAGCCTAGATTTAAAGCCGAGTCTGTCAGAATCTACAGTCCATGTTTTTCTCTTCTGTCATGCTGCCAGAGAGGCATCTTTAGTGTAATGACTAACTGACGGCTTATGCCAAGTCAGGCACCCTGCTAAGTGTATTACTAACCAGGAGCTCATGGAATCCTTCCCAAGGTGCGTCTGCTATTATCCCTATTTTACTGAGAAAGAAACTGAGGCTTAGAGAGGAGAAATAATTTGCTGTGATAGCTGTTTTGGTTCAGGTGGACCCTGATTTACATAACACACATTTCTGTGGCTGATGCTTAACATGAAAAATTCCTCCGCTGTGAATTGCAAAAATGCCTTGCTTTGGGAAGTAAATAGCCTACCCATCCGCAGGTCTGCTTTGTTAATTCAGTTCATCAGTCCCAGTTTCCCCAAACCTTGGCATTTCAGAGCTTGGTATTTGAGAAAGGAACTCTGGCTATAAAGAGGACAACTTCACGCTACAGATCAGGAGATTCAGGCCCACAGAGATGAAGGGAACTGCCCCAGGACACGCAGTCTGACAGCAGCAGAGATGGACTGGAATCCCGGTGCTCTGACTTTCAGGCCTGGGCCACTCAGTTATTAAGAGCGGGTCTTTGGCCAGGAAAAGGAAGGGAGGGACCCTGTATCCTTCGTTTCCTCACCTGCGAAATTGGGTCAAGATAGGCCCTTCTGTGTAGTGGGGGGGGATATGTGGGTGTGGTCCAGCCTAGGGGCCAACACCTCATGCTAGCAAAGTGACATGGTGTAGTGGAAAGAGGATCCTAGCGTCGGGAATCCCCAGAAGTGGTGGTGGGAGGGTGTGAGGGCAGCAGAGGCGGAACTTCGGGAGCCAGAGGCGGGGATTCGAGAATTCTGGGCGGGGCTTGGAGACAACGCTGTTAGATGGGCAGTGGGCGGGACTTGCGATGCTGCGAATAGGGTTACCAGCCCGTGGGCGGGGCTTCTAGAAGTTGGGGCGGGGTTTGTGACGCAGAAAGGCCAGTTCTGAAGGAATGAGAGGGGAGCTGGGCTTAGGGAGCCGGGAGGCTGGCGAGGGGTTTGGATGGGGCAATGGGCGGGGTTCAGAGGAGCTGATGTTACGGTTTTAAGGGACTCTGGGGGAATTTTTGAGGAGCCGGGGGATGTGGCCGTGCCGAGCCAAACAGGTCAGTGGGCGGGGCTCTAAGGTAACCGCTCCCGGTTCTTTGGGGTCAGTGGGCGTGGTCCTCCGGCCACTCAGAGGACTAGTGGGCGGTGCTTGCGCTTGGGCACCGCCTTCCTCCGCGGCACTCCTGCATCCCTCGGCGCGACCAGAGGGGGCGCTAGAAAGAGTGAGGCGTGGAACGCAGGGTGGGAAGCGGGCTTCCCCTCCCGGAAGTGGGCGTGGTGCTCCGCAAGCCGGTGGCCCTGGTTGGGCGCGGTGCGGCGCGGGGGCGGGGCCTGCGTGGAGCGGCGGGGGCGGGGGCGGCTGTCCGCGCCCCTCCCCCGCGCGGCGCTCAGTGCCAGGCGGGAGGCGGTAGCGGTTGGAGGCTTCTCCGGGCTTTGCAGCGGGGACTTTGGCAGCGGAGCCTCAGGCACCTCAGCCCTGGTGAGCTGCGCGCGCCCGGCGGGGCGGCTTGGGAGCGAGCCGGACGGGCGGACGGACCTGTCCTTTCAGCGTGTGCCGGCGCCGGCTGACAGGAGCGGGCGGGGCGTGGGATAGGGCCCGGTGGAGCGGACAGGGCTGGGTGGGCGCGCGCGGCGCGGATCCTTGGGCCGGGGGTCCGCCCTGGCCCGTGTGCAGGGGTCAGGGGTAGGGGCTGCTGCGGGAGACTTGGGATCCGGTGGGGAAGGGAGTTGGGGAACGAACCGCTCGGCCTGGGGAGAGTGAACCCAGGTTCCTGTGGGGAGGAGGCTGCCCTGGGGAGACTTTTAGGGGTCCGGAACCCTCCTGGCCGGGCGAGGAGCTGAGAGGGGACGAGGCTGCCTCGGGAAGGGTTTTAGGGGTCAGGGCTCCGCCAGGTTGGGTGGGGTCTTGGGTGGGGAGGGGCTGCTAGAGGCTAGGGCGCAGAGCCCGGGGGGCGCCAGGCCTGGGAGGCGGGACTTGAGCCGCCCTGGGGAGCGAGTGGGTGGGGGGTGGCTAGGGGCCGGGCTCACGTGGCGCCGGGGGGAGCTGGTCCCTGCATGGGAGGGACGAGGGCGGTGGTCCGGCCTGGGGGTTGCCAGCTTTGGGGTACGAGGCCGGCTCTGGGCACTGAAGAGCTGGGTTGGGAGTCGGGAAGGGCGGGGCAGGGCTGAAGCTGGGGTGATGTGGGTGGGGGCGACTCGGGAGGATGAGCCGGGCTTTGGGAACGGAGGGCTGGGACTGGCGGGGGAGGGGCGGGGGGGCGGGTTGGGAGAGGAAGAATGGGGCAGGAAGGCTGCAGGGTCGGGGGCCTGGAGCGTCCGCGTGAACTGGGTGATTCAGAGATACGCTCGCCTAAGAGCGGAGCAGCTGGCGAGGGACGCAGTAAGAAGGAGCGAGGTGCAGGTGGGGCTCCGCTGCGCCTAAATGACTGAGGATGAACTCAGACGTAGAGGTTGGAAATGCAGGGACCGAGCCCTCTCCCGCCTGTCCACACAGGCGCGCGCACACAGCTCTGTGTCTCTCAAATGACTAGAATGTGTTGGGGGGAAGTGGCAGGCTGCGGGGAGAGCCGAGAAGAAAGGGGCTTCCTCTTGCAGGGAGGCGCTGGCCCTGCCGTCCTTTTTTGGGAGTGTTCAAAGGGTTTTTGATCGCTGGAAAAGGAAACGTACGCTTTACTGCATCGCGGTTTAGAATCACATCCTATATTTGGCCTTAATGTAGGCTGTCCTTGTTTTGTGGTGTCTGAAGTCCTTGCTCTACATGTTGCAAACGTGGGATTCAGTGTGAGAAGCAAATTGCAAGTCGCTCATCTCCCCCAGGAGAGCAAGAGGCCTTTCTTTCCTATAATACATTAAAACAAAATTGAATATAGTGCGCGTTTGTAAACTGGTACTGGGTGGCGAATGTGTTTACTTTTGCAAATAGTTATCACAAAATATAATATTAGGCCCTCTCACTGCAGCCTTCCTGCCCGGGATTACATCCTCAAACAGTACTTGTAGGGCTCGTAGTCACTCTATGTAATAATGCATTTCATTGTCCTTATCTGGCAGAGCTCTCCTGACACCAGGGCCTGCTAGAATAGACAGAAACATGATTAAGTATAAGCGGTTGCTTTGCACCGTCTGTTCAGTTGTGAAGGCAAATAGATATCTGTTTATATGACTGCACTTTCTTCATTCCCTATAAAACTGAAGAAATGGGAAAAATCTATTTTGGACTTGATTCTGTATATTTCAGAAAACTAATTTAAGGAAACTAATTTTTTTTTTTTTGGCTTGGAGGTACATTTCAGAGTCACAATGTTTAGGTATGAAGCCTAATAGTAACTCTTGGGTCTGAGAGGTTGCATAAATAAATAGGGGGGGAAAGTGAAATAAAAGTGGGAATTGTATATTAGGCCTTGAGGTGCCATGTTTTGTGGTAAATGTTTGTCGTGTGTACTGGGTATAAAGGTTGGGTACACACCTTTTTGACAAATCTGGAATGTGCCTTGTCCGTGTTTGTTTTTCATTATTTATGGAAGGTACATTAAAGCTTGATGGATTCTAATAGACGCATACCAATGAGAGATCACTGCACAAAATATTGAATTTTTCATGATCATTTGTTACTTTGCCTGCAGATTGTGCTAATCAGAAGTTATGTCTATTACTTTATATATAATTTGGGATTAGATCCAGGGTTGACAGATAGGACTTACGGTGTGTGTGCTACTTCATTATTTTTTTAAAAATTGAAGTATAATTGACATGTAACATTATGTTAGTTTCAGGTGTACAACATAATGATCTGATATTTGTATACACTGAAATGGTCACAATAAGTCTAGTTACAGTGCATCACCATACAAAGTTACAATTTTTGTGTGTGTGTGTGACGAGAACTTTTAAGATTTATTCTCTTGGCAACTTTCAAATACGCACTGCATTATTATTGACTATAGTCACCGTGTTGTCCATTACATCCCATGACTTAATTCATTTTATAACTGGAAGTTTGTACTTCTTGACTTCCTTCACCCATGACATACAGCACTTTTTAAATACTTGGATTTTTTTGATGTAAGTTTTATGCTTAACGCAGCTATCACTTTTGAGATTCACTCCAACCATGAGGAGAGTCACTCAGATGCCTATGAAACGGAACGTTCAAAAGGATAAGTGATCAGTTCTTAGTTATGTCACTGGGAGGTGTGGAAATTCAGTTCTGTATGATGGCAAATTATTTCTTAATACTTTGATTTGTCACCAACGGTGCTTTAGAAACATTATATTAACCAGGTTGTTTTACCTTTGACTTCTTTTTTCAGAGGTGGAACAATAATAAATTTGAGTGCCACTTTCAGATTCAGGGTACAAATCCTGTTTGTTTTCCTTTTGATGACTTCCCAGTGTCACCTTATTCCTGTCAGAACTCTTTTCTGACACTTGTATGTCTTTTTAAACTTAAGATGCCTTTTCTTTATTAAAACATGGAAATACTCATGAATATTTCAGTATGACCTAGTACCTAGAATGTTAAGTAATAGAATCTCTCTGGGTTTTCATTGCCCTAGTTCAGATGCTTTAAAATGAGTGAACAAGATTCTACACTGCTTTTGAGAGCTTATTTTGTATTTCAGTGGCACATAATGGAATCTTTTTTGTTTTATAACCACTTTATTGAGATATAATTTACATACCATACCGTTCACCCATTTAAAGTGTACAGTTCAGTGGTTTTTAGTATATTCACAGAGTTGTGCAGTCATCACCACAACTTTATTTTTTTTTATTTTTTAATTTTTAAAATTTATTTATTTATTTATTTATTTTTGGCCACGTTGGGTCTTCATTGCTGTGTGTAGGCTTTCTCTAGTTGCGGCGAGCGGGGGCTACTCTTCCTTGTAGTGCACGGGCTTCTCATTGTGGTGGCTTCTCTTGCTGCGGAGCACGGGCTCTAGGTGCGCGGGCTTCAGTAGTTGTGGCTCACAGGCTCTAGAGCGCAGGTTCAATACTTGCGGCACACGGGCTTAGTTGCTACGTGGCATGTGGGATCTTCCCAGACCAGGCCTCGAACCCATGTCCCCTGTATTGGCAGGCAGATTCTTAACCACTGTGCCCTAAGGGATGTCCCTGACCACAATTTTAGAACATTTTCATTGCCTCCAAAAGAAACCCCCTACCCATTAACGGTCCCCTGCCCCCCCCCCAATTCTTCTCCCTCACTTGCCCTAGGCAACCACTTATCTATTTTTTGTCTCTATGGATTTCCCTTGTTTTGGACATTTCATAAAAATGGAATCATGCAATATGCAGTCTTTTGTGTCTTTTATTAAGCATAGTGTATTCAAGGTTTATCTATGTTGTAGCATGTATAAGTACTTCATTCTTTTTCTAATGGTTGAAAAATATTCCATTGTATGGATATATACCACATTTTGTTTTTCCATTCATCAGTTGGTGGACGTTTGGGTGTTTCTCCATTTTGGCTATTATGAATAATGCTGCTGTGAACATTTGTGTCCAGGTTTATGTGTGGATATATGTTTTCCTTTCTCTTGGGACTTACTGGGTCATATTGGTTACTCTGCGTTTAACTGTTAGAGGCACTGCCAGACTTTTCCAAAGCAGTTGCACCATTTTACAATCCCACTAGCAGTGTATAAAGGTTTCCGTTTCTCTACATCCTTGCCAACACTTGTTATTCCCTGACTGTTTGATGCTAGCCATCCTAGTGGGTGTGAAGTGGTATCTCATTGTGGTTTTGATTTGCATTTCCCTAATGGCTAATGATGTCCAGCATCTTCTCAAGTCATTAGTGGACAATTGTGTATTTTCTTTGGAGAAACCTCTCTTTAGATGCTTTGCTCTTTTTAAAATTGGGTTATCTTTTTGTTGTTATGAATTATTTATATATTCTAGATACAAGTGCCTTATCAGATATATGACTTGCGAACATTTTCTCCAGTTTATGAGTTATCTTTTTTTTTTAAATAAATTTATTTGTTTGTTTTTGGCTGCGCTGGGTCTTTGCTGCTGTGCATGGGCTTTCTCTAGTTGTGGCGAGCAGGGGCCACTCCTCGTTGCGGTGTGCGGGCTTCTCATTGCGGTGGCTTGTCTTTGTTGCAGAGCACGGGCTCTAGGCGCGTGGGCTTCAGTAGTTGTGGCACATGGGCTCAGTAGTTGTGGCTTGCAGGGTCTAGAGCGCAGGCTCAGTAATTGTGGCGCACGGGCTTAGTTGCTCCGCAGCATGTGGGATCTTCCTGGATCAGGGATCAAACTCGTGTCCCCTGCATTGGCAGGCGGACACTTAACCACTGTACCACCAGGGAAGTCCCTCCTTTCACTTTCTTGGTGGTGTCCTTTGAAGTAGAAAAGTTTTTAATTTTGGTGAAGTTTAATTTATGCATAATGGAGTCCAAACTGATAATGAGTTAGAAATTATTTAGACCTTAAATCACATCCTCACTGGTAGTTTGGTTATATAAATTAAAATCCAAATGTGAAAGGATTAGGGAAAGATTTGAGTTAGTTCTACATCAAAAAGGGTTCATCAGGGAACATATCATTACCTGTTTAAATCCTCTCGTGGTCTCCCACCCCATTGTCTGTGGTTAAAGTTCAGACTTAATGTGGTTGTGGATGAGCACAGCTCTGATTTCAGCCTGTCTCATCTCTCACTGCTCCCCTTCCTGTGTTTCATCTCCATTGCCACTCCCTGAACTGTCCAGCCTTAAGATCTTGTGATACACTTACTACTCGGCTCCCTTTCCACCTGGTGAATCCCTCTTGTCCTTTGGGATTCTCCAGGAAACCTTCCTTAGTCCTCACAGGCAGACATTGTCCCTGCCCTCATGCATCAGACATTCGTCACTCCTGTCTGCTACGAGGAACTGGATTTGAACTTGAGCCCACCGTCTGAAAGGCGCCTTCCCATAGAAGGCAGAATGTGAGAGAGAAGTTCACATGGAAAGCAGACTGAGATTCTGTTGCTCACAGCGTGGTCTCTAGTGCCTACTGGATATTTGCTGAATGAAAGATTATTTTTATTGAAGTTAACTGGAAAGATCCTGAGGTCAGTGGGTTTCTCTGGTTATTATTTACACCTTTGTTGCCTATGTTAAAATAACGTGAAGTACAGGGGTAATTCCTCTCTGCCTTTCTGGCACCCAAGTCCAGCTCTTACCAAAAAATTGCTCAGATGTAAACCGAGTATTTGAAACATTTTCCTGAGGGCAGTTATTCTTGTCCAGGTTCTTTCCCCCTAATAAACAGTGATGACTGGCGCACAGCCTTCTCAGCAGGGCAGATGGCCAGGGAACACATTTGGTTTGGGATGATTTACCAAGACCAAATGCAGCAGGCCTAGCCTGGTGGTGTTGAGGCAGTCAGTGCTGGAACTACCCCAGTGCACGCCTGATGGTGGGTGTAAATCAGGTTTTAAAGGTGCATACTTCCTTCCTTTTCATTCTTTTGTTCATGCTCTTGCTTCTGTCAGAGCATCTGATTAATACTTTAATTAAAAATACTGCACTTAGTATCTTCTTGAGAATTAGGAGAAACCAGTTGGCCATTTGGGATATGTTTTCTGTGTGTTCACTGAAGTGATTGGATTGTGGCAAGGTAGTAAAGAAAAGAAAAATAAATTTCAAATTTGTTCTTTGTCTCCTTAGGCTCAGTGAGCTATCTGTACTTATATAGTTTCTTGCTGTAAGAGTTCTGTCTAGAGAAATTGAGGCAAGGAGGGGTGCAGACCTTCAGAGCCAGACTGAGCTGGGTTTCACTCTCTGCTATGATTTTGTCAATTAACCTACCTCCCTGAGCCTCTTCTGTAATATGGAGATGCTAACGGTACCTTGCTGGGTTTTGAGTAGACACCCAATAAATTTGTGTTCCCTCTGTCTTCACTCTTAAATGTCTGTTTTGGTTTTTTTTCTTAATTAATTAATTTATTTTTGGCTGTGTTGGGTGTTCGTTGCTGCACGTGGGCTTTTCTCTAGTTGCAGTGAACGGGGGCTACTCTTCGTTGCAGTGCATAGGCTTCTCATTGCGGTGGCTTCTCTTGTGGAGCACGGGCTCTAGGCCCGCGGGCTTCAGTAGTTGTGGCATGCAGGCTCAGTAGTTGTGGCTCACAGGTGCTAGAGTGCAGGCTCAGTAGTTGTGGCACACGGACCTAGTTGTGTGTGGGATCTTCCCAGACCAGGGCTCGAACCCGTGTCCTCTGCATTGGCAGGCAGATTCTTAACCATTGCACCACCAGGGAAGTCCTTAAATGTCTGTTAATGAATGGAACTGGGGAGAATCAAATAGGGTAAGTTTAATATATTTTATTTCTGATATTAAGCTATTGTTGTGTGGATTCCCACTCCTGCCTTAGCATTTTAGACTTCAAATCAAACTTGAATCATTGGAGAGGAAAAAAGTGTCTAATTTTAGGATAGGAAGGTAGTGTTAAAAATGAGGCAGTTTTTGGCCATCTATCTGAATTGGAAATGTCTATTCAGACTACTCTTATTCAGGCCTTATGCTTCTATTCAGTCTGTCTGTCTGTCTATTTTAAGGAAAAAGGTTTAGTTCCTGGCAAAAGATTGATCTTTTTAGGGTTTGGGGGGAGATTGCGCTGCAGGGTGTGAGATGCTCATGGGATTGAGTATGATGTGAAGGGCAGCATTGTGCTACAGTGTAACATTCTGTGTGGGAAAAGCCTCCATAGTCTCATGGGATGTTAAATTAGGCCTGTCATTTGAATCTTACATTAATGACAAAAATTGTTCCTCCTGTTTGCCATAGTCAAGAAAAATCAAATTAATGCAAAGATCGGAGTGAGAGAAACTACTATAAATGGGAGTAGGAAGGCTTGTATTTTGTATGACTGAAGGTAGGAATTTCACTGTACATATTTTTCCCCCTTTGGTCATGCAGTTATCTACATTTAAAAAATTATGAATAATGGATCATACTTTTAGCCCCAGTATCTCACCACCTTTTGAAAAATATATCGTATTGGGGGTTTGGGAGGTTATTTCTCAAGCCCAGAGGTCCTCAACTTGATGCCCGTGAGGATCAGCTCTAGACCTTGGTCCGTCCAGCTGCCTGGGCTCCAGCTCCCTGGTGACTCTGAATCACAGCCAGAGCGGAAAGTACCTTGCTGCCTTGTTCCTCATCTGATGGACGAGGGGACTGTGGTCACAGGTGCTTGAAAGACTTGCCCAAGATCAGGAACTTGACTGTCCTTCCCTTCTGCCCCCACCTCCTTCCATGGGTAGTGTGAATTCATTTTTGTAGTAGGTGGTGTAGATTTATACTATAATGTGAATTTTTTTTTTTTTTAACAGTGTGAACCCAGTGTGCTTACCTTGAGTTTTAGTCCTTGACCCAATGCAACAATTCCCTCTTCAGCTTCTGCCACAGTCTTTTGCCGTATTTACAAACTGAACCTACTGTTTATCACTGTCACTGTTTATCACTTCAGTTCATCATCACAATTGGTAGTTAGTACCAATGGGTTTCCCCCCCCACCTCACATCTTCAGATTGTACATGTATTAAACTATGAAGCTTGGTCCATATTTTCAGGGTTTCTTTTTAGATGCAGTTTGGGGAAACTTGAAAATACGTGGAATCTCTTGGAAAAGCCATTGGTAGACTTGATTTCCTAGTTTTCATGTAAAGTTCCTTGACAGTATTTTATTGATCCCTTTTTGTGTCCTCAATCATGTAATCTGACCATTAGTATGCAGTCATGGTAAGGATTTATCTTGGGTGTTTCAAAGACCAATTAATATCGCAAAGGTCAGCCCCATTAAGCCATCCATATATGAAAAGGCTGATTTTAACAGGAACAACATCCAGCCAGTACTGGAACTACAGACAGGCATAATGAAAACCCCGTGGCATTGGCAGAAGATCATTACTTCACAGAGTGGTCATTCCATCTCCGGGGAACCAAGGCAGCCTGGTAATCTGGGCACGTGGCAGTTTGGTGTAAGAGCCTTTTTTGCCCCATTGCGGACTCATGTGTGTCCCCACGTTCTGACAGTTGCTGAGGCCTTCATTCTGGATGAACAAAGCTGTAGTGTTTCAGTTTCGTGAACGGCCATAAACACACACGGGAAGGGAAGTGTTGGGAGTGTGAGGCCTTTGGGGGTGTATTTCCACTCTTGACATTGTCAGGGTTCTTGACAAAATTCACAAGCTCCCCCTCTGTAGGATGAATGTTTACTCACCATTATTTGCTTACTTCACATGAAAGATACTTAAATTCCTTTTCATAATGGTCAAGCATTCTTTTCTAGTTAAAGACTCTAATTCCTTTCATTCTTAGGAACTTGAATTGAGGCTGGTTTATTAATGTAAGAACTCAAATGCTGCCTGAGCGGTGACTGAGAAACACACATAAACTTGAGCTATCATCTCCGTTAAGCAGAAGGATTTATTAGGAGACTGACTAGTCACTTTACAAGCTAGATGGTGAATTAATTTTGCGGTTAGTAGTGTCTTTAGCTTAACAATGTCATCCGAGTTTTTCTTGGCAAGCAAGAGAAAGGCCAGAGCCAACAAGTGCTGGCCACAGCTCTTTGGGGTGTTATTTAATAAGATGCATGTTGTCTGTTTTAGAAATAGAGTAACCATCCCTTAGGCTCTTTCTCTTATGGGAACCACTGTTGCTTTACAGTGTTACATAGGAAAAGGGAAATTGGAAGTATTTATTTATTTATTCATTCATTCATTCATACATACATACATACATACATACCCTGAAACGTCCCTGGTCTTCTTATGCAGTATAGAGATATCATTCATGCACTGGGCTGAATTATTATACATTGTCAAGTGGAACAAATGATACATCTTACCTGCAAAGGATAGTTGTGAGTCATGTGGTTCTCTAACCATGAAAGGTTGAGAGCCCAGAGGCAGCTTCTGTTTTGGAGGCAACGTGTACATTCAGTCCCCAACCCAGGACTGGGTCGTGTTCCAAAGTCTAACTCAGTTATTTGGAACTGAGAAGGCATTTTTGGGTACAGATTCAGTGTTATAGTGGTGGGTAGGTTCCCAGCCTAGACTGAAGAAATCTGTTTAATTCACAGCACAGCTTTTTAAACTGTTAATGATGATAGCTGAATTCTGGATCTTGGAAGCTGGGAGTCATGTGACAAAGAAGTAAGGAACCCTGCTCCACCCCAGATGCCTGTCTGTGTAGGCTGTGTGGCATCCAGCAGCCTCATGCCACAGCAGCCCTCCAAGTTCATCTTCCTTCTCTCTTAACTTGAAGCTTCCACTCCACTGGTTAAGCTGACCTCCTTTAAATAGTAGTCGCAAAGCAGATGGTTCAAATTCATTTCTGCTATTGTGCTCCTGGACGGCTACAGTTCCTACTAGACTACCACCGTTATTCAGTGCTAGAAGGACTAGGGCTTTGTCTTATTTCACTCATGTCTCAACCCTTTTAGAGCTACAGTGTTAATATTTTTACAAAGGAAGCTCCTTATTGATGAACATCATCTCGCTGAAATGTTGGCATGTAGTCAGTATAACAATGTTTCAAGGGGAAAGTTGAAGGAAAGCGAGTGGGGTCAGACAGAGCCCATATAGAAGGCTAGCCCTGGTTCCTGGAATCGGGAAGAAGCCTTGCCTGCTTTAGAAAGGTTCCTCCTGTAACCTCGAAAACAGAGAATCTGCTCAGCTTTTTTCAAAATACACAGGATCCTTTTTTTTTTTCTCTTTTCATTTGGGAAACACAGCTTGAAAGGGTCTTATGTTTTAGCAGTGACTTAGTTTCCAGGACCTTTGAGAAGTAGATCAGGGCAGGGTAATGGTTGTGAGTTGGGGCAACTTGTGCTGGTCCCCGTCTATATCTCTGTCCCTTTATAAACTCTTACCACAAAGCCCCTTCTTTCCTCACAGGGAAATAATTGATCTTTCCTTTTTGTTATTGCCTCTTTGAAGGGTTTGGATTGTCTGGTTTTTTTTTTTTTTTTTTTTTTTTTAAATTAATAGCTACTTTATTTATTTATTTATTTTTAGCTGTGTTGGGTCTTCGTTTCGTGCGAGGGCTTTCTCTAGTTGCGGCAAGCGGGGGCTACTCTTCATCGCGGTGCGCGGGCCTCTCACTATCGCGGCCCCTCCCGTTGTGGGGGCACAGGCTCCAGACGCGCAGGCTCAGCAGTTGTGGCTCACGGGCCCAGTTGCTCCGCGGCATGTGGGATCTTCCCAGCCCAGGGCTCGAACCCGCGTCCCCTGCATTAGCAGGCAGATTCTCAACCACTGCGCCACCAGGGAAGCCCGGATTGTCTGGTTTTTAAGAATGTCTTTTTTTTTTTTTTTTTTTATAGCTACTTTATTTATTTATTTCTTTATTTTTGGCTGTGTTGGGTCTTCGGTTCGTGCGAGGGCTTTCTCCAGTTACGGCAAGTGGGGGCCACTCCTCATCGCGGTGCAGGGACCGCTCTTCATCGCGGTGCGCGGGCCTTTCACTATCGCGGCCCCTCCCGTTGCGGGGCACAGGCTCCAGACGCGCAGGCTCAGTAGTTGTGGCTCACGGGCCCAGCCGCTCCGCGGCATGTGGGATCTTCCCAGACCAGGGCTCGAACCCGTGTCCCCTGCATTAGCAGGCAGATTCTCAACCACTGCGCCACCAGGGAAGCCCCAAGAATGTCTTATTGGAGCATTTTATGATGCTAAGTGTGATAAGGATTAGGGACTTGATTTTTCTGGTGCAGTTAGAAGAAGTCTTGTTCACGAAGTGTTAATGGCAGGCTTAATATTTTGATTTACTTTTAAAAGGTATAATAGTTTTAAAAATACATTACAAGCTTTTTCTAGCCCCCAAGTATGTAATTCTTGACGCTGAATTCTCTGTGTGAAGCCTGAGCTCTGCGGGGGTTGAGAGGACAGGGTGGTGGGGAGTCAGTGTCTCTGGGACACTGGGTCGAGGCCCTGCCCCTGCCCAAGGGTTTGGGAAATAGCACTGGGCTGACTCAGAGGAGGTGTAATTGGGGAAGAGTAGTGTCAAATGGATAAGGGAGATGGCCCAGATTGTCCAGGGTCATGAGAACAGAATACACATTTATACGGTGTGTTTGCGTAAAAGGTAAGCATAGTTTAGATATGGAGCTGTAAAGGTAGCTGGAAGTGTAATTTGTGGGTATCCCTAACATTATTGATTTCTGTGCTATTCCTAATTACATTTTGGGTTAAATGAGTAGAAATTTTAAGTAAACATAAGTGTGGAATTATTATTTTCCACTTTGTGAAAGTGAACACTAGTACCCACTCTATGCCACGTTCCGTGAAGGCAGAGAATGTCACAATGTTTTTGTGCCTCCGTTTCCAAGCGGGCTGCGTGACACATGGTAGGTGCTCAGTAAATGTTAGTCGAATAATTGAATTTCAGTTTTACATGGTACACTTGTAATAGTGATTGTTAGTCTTCCCATTTTCCTAGAAGATGAAAGGAAAAGAGGAAATTTTGTGTGGTGTAGAAGGACTACTGATTGTAAACATTTGCCTAGTAAATTATGTTATGATAAGCTAGTCATCATTTTCATTTAAATAAATGTGTTAGCGTATACACACATTTATTTACTGAAACGTTTTATCTGTAAAGCAAATTTTGGAGTTCTGATTATTTAAAGCGTGAATTCTGATGAAAAATAGGGTGGCATCACATATTGGTACTTTATTGCAAATTTACCTAACTAACTTCTTGAACAAATTGAAAGTACTGGTGGCATGGAGTTCTTAGGGCTTTGATTTGTGGTTTGGTTAGCAACTTCAACTTCAGAAAGAATCCATGAAGGAACGTCCTAGTGGAAGTGTGCCTTCAGCTGGAGAGTTTTTGTCAAAACAGATACGGGAAGAAACCTAATTTGTATCAAGATGAGGATTTAAAGTTAAGGTAGCCCTCGAAAAAACTGAGTTTCCCTTTCTTGTCTTTCTCCTTTCCTCCAGTTTCTTATCTTTTAATCGACTGCCTGTAAAGTGTCTGCATTGGACGCTGAGGGGCCCCTAGGCCCAGCTCCAGGGGAATCACAGGGCAGGTCTCAGCTCATTTCAGTGGCTCCTGGATCTCCAAGGATTCATTTAACTTGAGAAATTGACAAGAACCAAGTACATTAAGAAAGGGTGAATTGGGCACCCTTTCAGCTGTTGAATCATTTAGGAGTTCATTTGTGCAATATTAAAATTTGAAAACCTGTAGGCTCTGGTTTATATCGTATTAGTAACATGTGATCACAAAAAAAGAATCATTTTGTAGCTGCATTTTTGTGTGTGTTATTTCTGGCCATTTTTAGAGGTCACTACAAACCATACATGTAGTTTGTTTGTTGTAAATGTAGTTTTTTAGAAGAGTACTGTTAGGGGTGGGAAGCCCCTGATCTTTCTGCTAACCTTCTACTCAAAATGCTTAAAAAAGGATTCTTCCTGCTTTCATTTGAGGCGTATGGAATTTCTCTTTTAGTTACTATTATGCAGTCCAATTAATTTAACATAAAGGATTAAGGACTATGATTTTCTTTTCAAATCTTTATCCAGTTTGGAGGGAAATTGGATTTGGGATGGTTAAGGTTACAGTTGTACCAGCTAAGGCTGGTAAAAGCTTCTAGTAATAGAGAATTCACTCCCAAAATACTTAGCCCAAATGTTTCCTCCTGAAAGTTGAGTTTTGTTTGTCTCCACTTCCCCGGAGGTATTTTCATTTTATTGGTAAAAGGAGATGTGTGGCGTTTTCCCACTAAAGAACTGAGACCTTCGGAAGGTGTTGGGTGGTGGTCAAGTATTTATTTGGTAGTAACTACATTTTCCCCAGTTTCTTGCACTCTGTTGTTGACACTGATATTGAGTTTTTTGTTTTTCCCCTCTTTAGAAGAGAGGTGTGCTGATAAGGAAATAGTTTGTAATTTTACCAAAAAGGATCAGACAAAACAATTTGTCTGAAGGTGCAGTAAGATTTCAAGAGGTACAGGCACACCTCATTTTGTTGCACTTCACAGATACTGTGTTTTTTACAAATGGAAGGTTTGTAGCAACCCTGCATCCAGCAAGTCTATCAGTGCCATTTTTTCCAATGGCATTTGCTCACCTCATGTCTTTGTGTCACATTTTGGTAATTCTCGCAATATTTCAAACTTTTTCATTATTATACTTGGTATGGTGCTCTGTGATCAGTGATCGTTGATGTTACCATTGTAATGGTTTTGGGGCATCACAAACCACGCCCATAATAAGATGGTGAACTCAATAAATGTGTTTTCTAACTGCTCCGCTATCTGGCCATTCCCCTGTCTCTCTCCCTCTCCTCAGGCCTCCCTATTCCCTGAGACACAACAATGTTGAAATTAGGCTGGTTAATAACCCTACACTGGCTTCTAAGTGTCAAAGTGAAAGAAAGAGTCTTATGTCTCTCACTTTAAATCATAAAGCTAGAAATTATTAAGCTTAGTGAGCGAGGCATGTTGAAAGCCGAGATAGGCTTACAGTTAAGCTTCTTGGACTAGTTAACCAAGTTGTGAATGCAGACGAAAAGTTCTTGAAGGTCTCCAGTGAACCTGGAATGATAAGAAGCAAAGCAGCCTTATTGCTGATATGGAGAAAGTTTTAGTGGTCTGGAGAGAAGATCAAACCAGCCACAACATTCCCTTAAGCCAAAGCCTAATCCAGAGCAAGGTCCTAACTCTTTTCAATTCTGTGAAGGCTGAGAGAAGTGAAGAAGCTCCAGAAGAAAAGTTTGGAGCTAGCAGAGGTTAGTTCATGAGGTTTAAGGAAAGAAGCTGTCTCCATAACATCAAAGTGCAAGGTGAGGCAGCAAGTGCTGACATAGAACCTGGAGCAAGTTCTTCAGAAGATCCAGCTCAGATCATTAACGAAGGTGCGCACTAAATAACAGATTTTCAACATAGATGAAACAATCTTCTACTGGAAGAAGATGCCACCTAGCACTTTCATAGCTAGAGAGGAAAAGTCAATGCCTGGCTTCAAAGCTTCAAAGGACAGGCTGACTCTCTTGTTAGGGGCTCATGCAGCTGGTGACTTAAGTTAAAGCCAGGGCTCATTTACTATTCTGAAAATCCTAGGGCCCTTAAGAATTATGCTAAATCTACTCTGCCTGTGCTCTATAAATGGAACAACAAAGCCTGAATGACAGCACATCTGTTTACAACATGGTTTCCTGAATATTTTAAGCCTACTATTGAGACCGACTGCTCAGAAAAAGATTCCTTTCAAAATATCGCTGCTTGTTAACAACTCACCTGGTCACTCCCGAGCTCCGGTGGAGAGGTGCCACGAGATGAATGTTGTTTTCATGCCTGCTAACACAGTGTCCACTCTGCAGTCCACGGATCAAGAAGGAGTTTCGACTTTCAAGTCTTACTATTTAAGAAATACATTTTGTAAGGCTGTAGCTGACATAGATGGTGATTCCTCTGATGGATCTTAGCAAAGTCAATTGAAAACCTACTGGAAAGGATTCACCTTTCTAGATGTCATTAAGATCATTCATGATTCTTGGGAAGAGGTCAAAATACCAACATTAATAGGAATTTGGAAGAAGTTAATTCCAGTTGTCATGGATGACTTCAGTGGAGGAAGTAACTGCAGATGGGATGGAAATAGCAAGAGAAGTAGAATTAGAAGTGGGGCCTAAAGATGGGACTGGATTGCTGCCATCTCATGATAAAACTTGAACAGATGAGGAGTTGCTTCTCATGGATGAGCAGGGAAAGTGGTTTTTGAGGTGGACTCTACTCCTGGTGAAAATGCCGTGAAGATTGTTGAATTGATAACAAAGGCTTTAGAATGTGACATAAACTTAGTTGATAAAGCAGCAGCAGAGGACCGACCCCAATTTTGAAAAAAACTTCTAGTGTGAGTAACATGCTATCAAACAGCTTTTCATGCTACAGAGAAGTCTTCCGTGAAAGGAAGAATCAATTGATGTGGCATACGTCATTGGTGTCTTATTTTAAGAAATTGCCGGGAATTTACTGGTGGTCCAGTGGTTAGGACCCTGTGCTTTCACTGCCGAGGGTGCGGGTTCAATCCCTGGTCGGGGAACTAAGGTCTGGCAAGCCGCGCAGCGTGGCAAAAAACTAAAAAAAGAAAAGAAAAGAAGAAAAAAAGGAAATTGCCACAGCTACCCAACCTTCAGTAACCACCACCGTGGTCAGTCAGCAGCCATCAACACAGAGGCAGGACCCCCAACCAGAAAAAAGATTATAACTCT
This sequence comes from Balaenoptera acutorostrata, assembly GCF_949987535.1. Lineage (NCBI taxonomy): Eukaryota > Metazoa > Chordata > Mammalia > Artiodactyla > Balaenopteridae > Balaenoptera > Balaenoptera acutorostrata. Next base: position 74,258,499 of record NC_080076.1, on the reverse strand, counting down.
CTGAAGGCTCAGATTAGATAGTTGGCTTCTAACAATGAAGTATTTTTAAATTAAGGTGTGTACATTTTTTTTAGGCATACTGCTATTGTACGCTTAATAGTGTATAGCTACAGTATAGTGTAAACATAACTTTTATATGCACTGGGAAACCAAAAAATTCTTGTGACCCGCTTTATTTTGAGATTTGCTTTATTGCGGTGGTCTGGAACCAAACCTTCAATATCGTTGAGCTGTGTATGCCTATATACTGCTGCTTTTTCTATAGGATGGCTGAAAATTCATTTTTATTTTAAACAGTGTTAATTTCATTTTCAAATAGCCTGTTCAATATGTTTTTTGTTTTTTGGGTTTTTTTTGGCTGTGTTGGGTCTTCATTGCTGCGTGCGGGCTTTTTCTAGTTGCGGTGAGCGGGGGCTACTCTTGGTTGCGGTGCGCGGGCTTCTGATTGCGGTGGCTTCTCTTGTTGCGGAGCACGGACTCTAGGCGCGTGGGCTTCAGTAGTTGTGGCTCACGGGCTCTAGAGCGCAGGCTCAGTAGTTGTGGCGCACGGGCTCTAGAGCGCAGGCTCAGTAGTTGTGGCACACGGGCTTAGTTGTTCCGCGGCATGTGGGATCTTCCCAGACCAGGGCTCGAACCCGTGTCCCCTGCACTGGCAGGCGGATTCCTAACCACTGTGCCACTAGGGAAGCCCCTGTTAAATATGTGTACCTTCGAGCTCTGGGCACCTCTGTGGGCAAACTACCTTAATTTTGAAGCCACGGATCCAGTTATTAATCTGAAAAGGCACAATAAGTAATTTAAATATTTTCCCTATGTTTTTGCTCTTTTCAGACACCCTACTTGTAAAGAGAAAGCTCTTGGGAGCTGCTCCTAAGAAGTGGTTCTTCGTCCTGTATTGACTCCCTGCCCCCGTGAACTTCTGTGTCCCAGTGTTTGTCGCAGCAGCACAGTGACGTTGGTGTGAATAATTGATTGTGGTGTCTCCTTCTGGAGACTGTCAGCTTTGTGAGAGCCGGGCCCGTCTCCTTGCTCACCATTGCATCTGCAGCGTCTAGCATCACGCCAGGCGCACGGTCAGAGTTCAGTAAATAGTTGTATGATGAGTGACTGGGATTAAAGACCTCTTCAGCATTCACAGTCGAGTGTGTGTGTTATGTGTATTACCCCATGGGTGGTGCTAACTCCGTTCTCCTTGAATTGTGTGTGTTTTATTAGGGGATGTGGACTGGATCCCAGTGAAAGAAGCGTTCTCTATAGATTTGTAGGCTTTAGATTATAATAATTATATTAATAATAGGATCCTAGAAATAATTTATTTTAGTTCTCCTATTTTATAGATGAAGAAACAACCAACCATAGGACTAAAATGATTTAGTGGTTAGGTGACTGTGGGATAAGCTAGTCTTGAATCCAGGCCGGAGTTATTCCTACTCTTACCTCCCCTTGAAATATGGTCAAGAGTATGTTTATTTAATCACTGCTTACCCAGGGTATAGGGTATTATAAAGGGAAGACAGAAATTCTTCAGTTGAAGGAGATTACTCTGTTTTTTTGACATTGCTACTTTTGCTATGGCTAGCCTTATGAGGGTCTTCATAAAAATGCCTTAAAAAAAAAAACCACAAAAAGATCTTGGAGTCCAGTAATTTCATTTCCTGGTATAAGTATATTGCCAAAGAATTATGAAAATTTTATTCCAAGAGAAACTCCATCTGACTAAGTAGTGGAAACAGACTTAGCAAGTTTGAACAGTCGTACACAGTGTGCTTTCCCCCAGTTGTTGATAAGAAAAGTAGGTCATCAGTATAGAAAGAGTATTTTGAAACACATTGGTCATTAATTTTTAAGTGAGAGTGCTGGGCCAGTCATGGCGGTAAAAGTTCTGCAGTTGGGATGAGAGCTCTTGGGATTAATTTGGCTCTTTGAAGAGAGAGGCAGAGTCGAAATTCCGAGCCTGATCTCCTGTGGGGCACTTTAGCGAGATGCTGGCAGCTCAGAGGATTCTACTCAGTTCCACCGTGTTGTCTGGGCAGGCAACGCCTGCTGCTGTCTCTGATGAGGGTTTCTTCAGCAATCCTTTCTCAAAGCTCCAGGGAGGGGTATAGTGGGTCTGTTTATAAAGATGCTGGTGATAAGCAGAAAACTGGGAGATAGAGGGATTGTAAACATGTCATCCTGACACATTATCTTCTGAAAAATCTGCTCTTCCTTTGATAATGTAATAAAAAAAAAATTCTGTCATTGAAGAGCTAGAGATGACCCCTACAACCTTGTAATCTCATGTGTTAGTAACTGTAAAATTCATGTCGTGTCATTCTTCTTTATTTTAAGGGAGTTCCAGGCCCTTTTCGGGCATCTTTTAGTTGTAAAGGGTCTCTCTTTAATTAAAGTGTGAGAGTCGATTTGAGGATTTGGGGTTTCTGTACTTAGGATCTTTATCTGTTGCTATTTTGCTGTCCATGTCATGCTCATTTCTTTTTTTTTAAATTTCAGCCTTACTGAGTGTAGTTGACACACTGAATTGTAAGATATTTGAAGTGGGCCTCGTGGTGATTTGATGTACGTACGTAGCTCGTTTGGTCTCTTGTCAGACTGCGTTTTCAGCAGTCACTCTCAGAGCTGCACGTCTCACTCTGTCATCGGGGAATGGGGAGCGCCTGTGTTGATGGCAGGCAGCCCCCACTTCTTTTTGTAACCAGTTCCTAAAATGAGTACAAAATTGTAAAGTGTGAAAGTAGGAGTTCTTTTCTCAGAAAGCTTTAAAAAGAGTAAAAGCCTGTCCGTTGCACCTCACCTTTTAGAACTTGTCCTTGATGTGTAGATTCCAGCCTTTTAGGCATGTCGGTTCAGGCTCTTGGACAGTTGAGCACAGAGCCCTCTGGCCTAAGCCTGAGGGTTTTCAGTTAGAAGCAAAGATTGGTTTCCTTTGGCACAGCTAATGCGCTCTCTCGTTGGTCTCAGCATATTTGAATGCGAACAGCCAGTTTGTGTATTGTATAAAGTGTGAGCCAAGCGCAGTTTCCTATTTAAAAATGGCATCAGCAGGCCAGGTGGAGCTGTGAGCCGTGGAGGCAGCACCCCATGGAGCGGTTCTGAGAGGTGTCACTGGCTGACGTGGGAAAGCCAACCTGTATGTGTGTGTGGAGTTTATCACTGAAAAAGTATGAAAGTTCAGGGGGTGAAAAGTTGAATTGCCCCGTACTTTGTGGTTCGAGGTCATCATGTCTCTCTCCAAAGTCCTTTTATCTTTGGGCGAGTCACACAGTGTCTCTGGGCTGAAAATGAAAGGCCGGAGCTGGTGACCCTTTTTATTCCAGGCTTCTGTGAGGACCCAGCCTGGATGTTTCTTGGTAAATCCGACTTGCATTTCTTTGTCTTTTCATTCCAAGAAACGTTTAAAAACCAAAATGATAATGGGTTCTTGAGTCGAAACAAAGTGCACTTAGAGTCGGTATGCCTCCTTCTTGGCATTTTAACCTAGTACCTGGGTGGATAATGGGCTGAAAGCGTTTGGAAGGCTATAATGAGCGTGAATTTTCGCCCTTTACTTTCGCCATTCTTGGTGTCATGATAAATTGAACCAACATAAGGGCTGTTCCATACTTGCAGTCCGTTGTCTTAAGTGGAGTGCAAACCTTTCAGCCTTAGCTGCTGTGTATGAGGAATGTTGTGTATCTGTCTGACTTTCTGCTGTGCTTTATATAAAGCAAATTGTTGCATGTGGTCTTTTTTCTTCCTTCGTAAAACAACTTCTATTAAAGTAGGTAAATTAGGCATATTTTTCTTGAGTATCTCGTATATGAATCTGTTAATTAAGGAATTGGATGCAGTACAAATGATCTGTTAGGTGAACTCTTCAAGTGTCACTGATGAATTTTGTTTAAGGACATTCAAAAAAAAAGCACAGCCGTCTCATATCCAGAAATGATGAACGTTGAATTTTTGTATTTAATCAGAGCACCTCCCGTATTTGCTTTCGGTGTCTGCTTTCTGGTGAATGTGTCTTCTACGTAGGCTTACATATTACCTTCCCAACTTCTTAAAAAGAATTTTTTACTGTTGGCGTTGACATTTAAATAGCTGATTTCGGGACATTTGTTTCTTCCTCTGCTGTCCTGCTTGCCACTTTCTATTAAATAACGTGTCCGATCTCTCCCACATTAAAAAGGGCCAGAAAAGCATCAACTTAGAGGGAATGTGTTCTTTCCCTATTGGGACATTCTGGAGTCTCCTGTGGTTGCTGCTGGCTAGGGGACGTGCTCAGCCTCCTGAGTCCTTGAGTAATTGACGCTCTGGAATCGTCTCAGCTAATGTGCCGAGCAGGATTTTGCTGCTAGTAGGGGTTTTCCTGTATGTGTTCCTAGCAGGATGTGTTTCCTTTCATACAAACCATAGAAGTGCATCTGCTGGAATCTTTAAACAGGAAAATGTCAAAATTGTCGTCATTTTTTACGAGATTGATGGAAGTAGAGAGAATAGAGAACAGGTAGTAACATTTATTCAGGTGTTTTGAGTATATTTTATTTGGTGCCATTACAGTATTGTAAACACCCTGTCTTGTCTACATTTTTCCCTCCCAATACCCAACACATTTCTTGTTTGGCCTGTGAAATAAATTTTCTCTGTGTGACTTGACTAGGCAGTACCATAAGAAGCACGCCTTCACACTCTCCTAGAGGTTGAGGATGATCAACTGATGTAAGATGGAAATTTTCTTCTGAGAATGATTTTTAGCAAACTTTACTCTGATGCTTGTAAAATAAGTCCTTAAACCATGGACCTTATTTTTACAGCTTGTTCTTGGTTAAGATGTTTACCCAACATGTAAAGAAAATTTTAATCAGTTTTGTTTCCTTAGATGAGCTGTTAAGTATTGTGGATATTGGTAGTCAGCTTTTAGATTTTCTTTATTTGAAGCTGAAAACAAGAATATATTATCTACTCATTAGAAATTTATGTGGGAATGTAAAATCGGTGCAGCCACTATGGAAAATGGTATGGAGGTTCCTCAAAAAATTAAAAATAGAGCTACCATATGATCCAGCAATTCCACTTTGGGGTATTTATCCAAAGGAAACTAAATCACTGTCTTGAAAAGATATCTGCACCCCCGTGTTCACTGCAGTATTATTTACAATAGTCAAGATAGTGGAAACAACCTAAGTGTCCATTAACAGATAAATGGATGGGAAAATGTGGTATGATGGAATATTATTCAGCCATTAAAAAGAGGGAAATCCCACCATTTGTGACAACATGGATGGATATTGAGGGCATTATCCTAAGTGAAGTAAGTCAGATAGAGAAAGACAAATATCTTTTCAGTATATCAGGGGTCCACAGCCTGTTAGGAATCAGGCCACACAGCAGGAGGTGAGTGGCAGGCAAGGGAGTGAAGCTTCATCTGCTGCTCCTCATCGCTCGCATTACCGCTTGAACCATCCCCGCCACGCCACCTCGCCTCGGTCCATGGAAAAATTGTCTTCCACGAAACCGGTTCCTGGTGCCAAAAAAGGCTGGGGACTGCTGCTGTATATCACTTAGATGTTGAATCTTAAAAATGAAAACAAAAACAAAACAAAACTCAAACTCATGGAAACAGCACATTTTGGTGGTTGCCAGAGGTGGTGGATTAGGGGGGTGGATGAAATGGGTGAAGGGGTCTAAAGGTACAAACTTTCAGTTATAAGATAAGTCCTGGGGATGTAATGTACAGCATGGTGACTATAAAAAAGATAGATAAATTAAAAAGAGGTTTACTACGATGGCTGCTGGACAATCAAGACTTAACTCTTGCTTGGCCTTCAGTATCATCTAGAAACTTGGGCAGAGGAGACATGTGTCTTTGTTTCTAAAACTGAGGTTTCAACCACATCCCAGAGAGAGCATTTCATAGTTGGGCCTGTGCTCTCAACCTGCTTTCACATTGTCTTTCAAAGACACATCAGTTTTTATTATAATGAAAACCATTCTAGAATAGTCCCAGTCTTATTGGAAATTTGGTCAGAATGATCAATTGCATATTATAAGGCCTTGGGTAAGGTTTGTAATTCCCAACATTTTGTGGAAATTAAAAACCACGTTGCATTTTTTCTAAAATCAGTTTTTTTTGAAATTTGTAAACATTTCTTTCATTTGCTTAATGAATGACTTATTGCTACATTGTCTCCCTCTTTATTACTATGAGGATCCTTTATTACTGTGATAATCGCTAAGAAAAGGCCCTATGCAGTTTGAAGAATTTGTACTTGAAAGACCTAATGAGCAGGCAACCTCTCCAAGGTTGAACTCTGACAAGACATTTAAAATTGAGGACTTCCCTGGTGGTCCAGTGGTTAAGACTCCGGGTTTCCACTGCAGGGGGTGTGGGTTCTATCCCTGGTGGGGGAAGTTATGCATGCCTTGGGGTGTGGGCCCCCCCCCCACATTGAATGTACTCTATCCTTGGACTTTGTGTCTATGTATTAGTTCAGGATTCTTTCATTTACTCCTTTTAATATAACTGAAAATTAGATTTCTTTATAAAATGCTTTAGTTTTGGGGACACTCTAGTTGTATAATTTGGAACAAGATATTTAATAAAAGAACGCCTAAGTTTGATGATATGACCGTTTGGAAATTTATAGCCAAACGTTTAAAAAATTGGTGAAACACTAATACCATTTGATAATGCAGGCCTCTTTCTTGAGAAGAGGGTTTTTTTTTTTCTGTAGTAAACAGCATGCTGAGGTGGGAGAACATAAAATTTTGTAAAGGTTTCTTGATAACTGATACTAGTTCATTAACGTGAAAATCATACTTTTGGCTCACAATCAGTAGGAAATTGATTTGGGTTTTCTCCCTTTGGGTAGGGAAACCTATTAGCAGTCTCTTAAATAATAATTGTTGACATTTATTGGACAGTGCTTATTACTATGCTTCAGATTCTGTGCTAGGTACTTTGTAGATTTTTAAAGAACAGCTTTATTGAGGTATAATTCACATATCATACAACTCACCCTACTTGAAGTGTACAGTTCAGTGCTTTTTAATATGTTCACAAATATGTGCAACCATCACCACAAATTACAGAATATTTCCATCACTTCGGAAAGAAACCCTGTGCTCTTTAGCTGTAACCTCCTATTCCGCAGTACCCCTTCCTCCCCTCCAAGCAACCGCTAATTTACTTTCTGTGTCTCTAGGTTTGCCTATTCTGGGCTTTCGTGTGAATAGAAATCATAATATGTAGACTTTTGTAATTGGCTTCTTAGCGTAATATTTTCAAGGTTTATCCAAGTTGTAGCATGTATTAGTAAGTACTTTATTTTATTTTATTTTTTAAATATTTACTTATTTATTTAGGCTGCGCTGGGTCTTAGTTGCGTCATGCAGGTTCTTTAGTTGCGGCATACAGAATCTTTAGTTGTGGTGTGCGAACTCCTAGTTGCAGCATGCATGTGGGATCTAGTTCCCTGACCAGGGATCGAACCTGGGCCCCCTGCACTGGGAGCTCAGAGTCTTAGCCACTGGACCACCAGGGAAGTCCCCTACTTTTTTTTTTTATTTTTAATTGCCAAATAACATCCCATTGTGTGGATATATCACATTTTGTTTTTCCGTTCACCCAGTGGCTATCCAATATATGGGTTGTTTTCACCCTTTGGCTGTTGTGAATACGCTGCTATGAAAATTCCTGTACAAGTATTTGTGTGAATACCTGTTTTCAGTTCTTTTGGGTATATTCTTAGTTGTGGAATTTCAGGGTCACATCATAACTCTGTTTAATCATTTCAGAACTGCCAGACTGCTTTCCAAAGCAGCTGCACCATTTTACATTCCCGCTACCAGTGTATGAGGGTTCTGATTTCTCTACATCCTCATCCATACTTGTTATTCTCTGGCCTGATATTAGCCATCCTAGTGGGTGTGAAGTGGTATTTCATTGTGGTTTTGATTTACATTTCCCCAATGGCTAAAGATGTCCAGCACCTTTTCATGTGCTTATTGGATGTTTGTGTATCTTTTTTGGAAAGATATCTATTCAAGTACTTTGCTCATTTTTAAATTGGATTATTTGTCTTTTTATTATCGAGTTGTAGGAATTTTTTATATATTCTAGATACAAGTGCCTTGTCAGATATATGATTTCCAAAAATTTTCTCCCATTCTGTGGGTTGTCTTTTCACTTTCTTGATGGTGACTTTGAAGCACAGAGGTTTTTAATTTTGATGAGGTCCATTTTGTACTCTTTTTATTTTGTTGCTTGTGCTTTTGGTGTCATATCTAAGAATCCTTTGCCAGATCCAAGGTCATGAAGATTTATTCCTATGTTTTCTCCCAAGAGTTTTAAAGTTTTGAGCCCTTATAGTTATATCTTTGATCAGTTTTGAGTTAATTATTTTAAATGATGTGAGGTCAGGGTCCAGCTTCTTCTGTATGTGGCTATTCAATGGTCCCAGCACCATTTGTTGAAAAGACTTATCTTCCCCCCCATTGAATGGTTTTGGTACCCTTGTCGAAATCGCTTGACCGAAGATGTACGAATTTATTTCTGCACTTTCAGTTCTATTCCGTTGACCTATATGTCTGTCCTTGTTCTGATTTTGTCAGATTTTTGTGAGATGATCATGTGATTTTTGGTTTTTATCTGATGGATAGATGTTACATTAATTGATTTTCAGATGTCACACCAACCTTGCATTGTGGGATAAGTCCCACTTGGTCATGGTGTATAATCCTTTTCATATGTTGCTAGATTTGGTCTGCTAGTATTTTGTTGAGGATTTTTGTGTCTATATTTATAAAAGATATTAGTCTAGTTTTCTTGTGATGTCTTTGTCTGATTTTGGTATCAGTAATACTGGTCTCATAAAATTTGTTTGGAAATTTGTTCCCGTCTATTCTTTGTAAAAATCTGTGAAGAACTGGTATTAATTCTTTAAATATTTGATAGACTTCAGCAGTGAAGCCATCTGAACCTGGGATGTCAGATGTTGTTTTTAATTCTTATGATGGGTATCATCCCCTTCATTTTATAGATGAGGAAACTGAGGCTCGTAAAGGTTAGTGGCTGAGCTGGGATTTGAATCTGGATTACCGTATGTTAAGTACTAAGATGATAACAATAGCCGACATTTATTGCGTATTTAGTTACGTGTTTTTAACCAGACAGGGTACTTTAACGAAATCATCTCCTGCTATAGTCCCATTAGCAAATGCTCATTTAATGATCACTTCAACTTTATATGTAATGTACCCATTTCCAGACAGAGAATCTGACACTTAAGCAGATTATGACTTTGCCCTACTGAACCACGGCCAGGAAGTAAATGGTACAGCTGTGCTTCTCACTCACAAGGTTGCCTGACTCTGGAGCCTGCCCTCTTAATTGCCTTTCTCTATTGTGTGCAGCAAAAGCAGCTGTGCCACATGTGGGCAGCTGAGCCCAGATCAGATTCGACCTTGGATGTGAGTGGCCTGGCCCAGACAGCACAGCACTCCAGGAGCCCCAGCTTTTCTCACTCTCTCTGCTCTGTAGCTAACACTGTCCTCCATGGTTGTAGCAAAAGAACCTATCATTCTGACTTCGTGTAGTTAGGTGAAAATTTGTGTAACATATGTCACTCTGTGTAATACAGAAATGACTTTTAAAGGTGTGTCAGCCAGCTGGCAGATTTGTGTGATGTCTTTCAGTGAAGACATTCAAAGCACTTTCCATATTTATGTTAATATTCATATTGTTGGTGAGATTAGATGGTATCTTGGCCTATTTGAGTGAAGAGGAAAGATTGTCTCAATTTTTCAGGTTGAAGGGCTTCCTCAAATGTCCGTTAACATTGAATCGTGGGCCCCAAAAAGCTGACCCAATGCCTGTGTGGGTAGGGGGGCTGGGTGGGTGGTGGACCTCACAGAGGGCGGTGAGGGCTGACTTCCTGTGGGGCAGGGTGGGTGCTCTCTCAGCAGGCAGCCAGCCTTCTGGCAGCTCCCAGAACACAGGGCTGGAGGCTCTGCTGCACAGGACCAGGTCGTCTGTGTGGTACCTGCGTACGCGTGCTCACCTGTGCTGGTGTTGTCCTGGCCAGGGCCTGCCCTGTGGCTTCTGGGGCAGGTGAGGGGTGGCCCCTGACTGTGCAGCACTGGAGGAGCAGAGCTGGGTGTCTAGCCGCTCCTAATTAGGCTTTTGGTCAGTTTTCCCTGCAGCCCCTCTCCCACATCTGTTTCCCTTCTGAGCGCTCGGCGGTTTCACAGTGGGCCTGGGGTCCTTCTGTGAGCCGCTCCTCCTGAGACCTCAGCTGAGTGGAGAACACTCACTTCTGCCAGTTACACTTGCCTGACAGCTTTCCTCTTGCACAGTTTTGTGGTCACATTTGCTCTCTTGTAGGCTCCTTTCCAGTGTCCTTTCGCTTGTCCTTTGGTGTTTATACCAGCTTTTGTTCCTTCCCTGTCATTTTGTTAGGATTTCAGGAAGGAGTGGAGGTAAATGCCATTTGTGTTTCTTTTGTAAATTACCTCTTCATGTCCTTTGTGTAATTTCCTACTGGGATTTTCATGTTTGGAATCTATAAAAACTTTATATATGAAGGATATCAACTCTTTGGCATATGGTGCAATTCTCCCTCTTCTTTGTTAACTTTACTTTTGAAACACTTGCTGGAAGGTAATGGCAGGGATTCCAGCTTCTGCTGACTTGTGCTGATGGTCGGGTAGGGAAATGGATCCTGAGACCAGCTGGCTGTACATTGGCTTTTGTATGGATGTGCTTTTCTTTTGGTTTTCACCACCTCGTGGAAGCTGTCTTATCTCCTCCAGTTTGAGAAGTATTCATACTGTTTCACAGATGGAGGACCCCGGCCAAGTGGAAGCAAGTCATTTGCCGTCTTCTCCACCAGGTGCTCTCAGCCTCTGGTCCTGGTGGTCAGCTGGGAAGGTCTGGCAGCAGCTGGGCTGAGGAGCACACCTGCTCACCAGCCTGCCAAGGCTTTGTCGCCTCAGCCCAGCCACACGTCCTAGGCTTGGAGAGAGGCCGCTTCTGCACATGCCTTGAAAGGGTAGAAGGAGACTGGCAAAACTAACTTCTCTCCTTTTGTGCTTAGCAGTGGGCCCAGAGCCACGCGGAAGGGAATTCAAGGGGAGGAATCAGCAGCAGCCCTGCATGTGTCCCATTTGGCACAAGTGGACAGGTGTTAGTTAGCCCTCCTGGCCTTGGGGATCAGGGCGACTGGTTTTCAGCTGAGCTGTGAAGGTTTGACTGTGTTCCATCTCCACTTGTGTTTTCCCGTGGCTCCCTCCTCCCTAGCCAGCGTGAACGGAATGTCCTGGCATTAGCAGACAGGAAAAGGACCCTGCGGTGCAGCCCAGGAGATCTCAGGCAGGTGGGGCCGCTGATCCTAAAGCCTGAACACTGTCAGTGCACATGTCAGTTGGACAACCCAGTGGAAGTTGGGGTCTGAAATGACCCATGAGGAAGCCTGGGAACACCAGCTTGGTGTCACTTCCTGTCCCCTAGGCCCTCTGGTTTACTTGGGAAGTGGCTGTGGTGAGTGATCAGCTCTGACATCCTGGTTTCCGTTACCCTCCCTGAGTTTTTCTGTTCCTCTGTCTCACTGCCGCTGCCGGGAAAACTCCAGGCCTTTCTCAGGCCCGGTTCACCATCACAGCCTCTTAGCCCAAGCCCTTGCTTTTCGCTTCTTGCTGTCTAGGAGGTCCAGTGTGCTAGCGTCAGGCCTCTTGTCATCCTCGTCTCTACTTTCCATTAAAAGTTTTGCTACTCTTTTCCAGGACCTGGCTTCTGCCCCATGGTAGCAGTCAGCACCAGGAGTTTGGTTCCGAGTTGCTCTGATTGTCCTGCCTGTGTTGGAAACCTCTTGAAGGCAGGGGTGGTTTGCTTGTGTTGAATTCTCCACTGCATGTAGTTGGTCTTGTGGAAACACTCATGAGCAGGCTCCGCTCTCAGACCAGAGTGCTGATGTCTGGGGAAAAGCTGAAAGATGGAAAAATTACCTTGACAGACTGAGGAAAAAGCCACAGTATCATAATTTGTGGGAGGAGGGATTCCTCAGTTTCAGGTCTATCAGATAACTTCACTTTGGAGTTTTCTTATCTGTAAAAGGGGAGGGCGGGTTAGAGTGGATTGTCTTTCCATTCCCACCCAGCTCTGAAAGGCTAATTTCTCTTCATTCTTTACCTTGATCTTTCTCTTGAAATTAAAACTGATGAGTTGCTTCTGGATCTTGAGTTAGGAAGTTTTCATTTCTTTGTCATTCTTGCCCTGACACATTTTGCATTTTTCTCTGGGTACGTGCTGCTGAAGGAAATTTGGATTTGCCATTTGGCTACATTTTAGGAGAGCAGACAAAATGCCATACTATTCTGGTTTTTTCCCATCTTTTCATTTGTAGAAGTAAAGCTTTCACTCAGGGGCATGATTTTAATATACTTTTTGTTCTCCCACAGACACGATGAGGCGAGTGGTACGACAGAGCAAGTTTCGCCATGTATTTGGACAAGCGGTGAAAAATGACCAGTGTTACGATGATATCCGGGTTTCTCGAGTGACCTGGGATAGTTCCTTTTGTGCTGTCAATCCCAGATTCGTTGCCATAATCATAGAAGCGAGTGGGGGAGGAGCGTTCCTTGTACTCCCTTTGCACAAGGTAAGTCATCTGACTTTCCATCCTGTGAGACACCCTCCGGTAATCTCTGTTTAGTCTGTAATAGATTGATTTTGGAGATTGATAGTCACTAAGCATTGTGTGATTTCTAGGACCATTAGACTTGGATGTAATTGAGCTTAAGTTCCACACGCTTTACTAACCACATCAGTTTTTCTCTGACAGAGAATCATTGAACAGAATGGCAAATTCTGTTCTGGGTGTGCCCTCTACGGATGAAAAAGATTCTTATAATGATGCTGTGAGCATGGACAGGCACAGGAATTTTATGATTTGGTTCATAATCATCCACCTTTCATAAAAGTTTTTCCCAAAAGTGCAATTTTAGAAACAGTTATGTTTTCAAATGGGCAGAAATTGATAAGATGGTAAGAGAATCTTTTTGGTGTGTGAGGTCATGAGGACTGAGACTTTTTGGTTTTGCTTTGTTTTTGGTTTTGAATGGTAAATGGGATGAGGGCTCAAGAAAATGTCCCCAAACAATGCAGATTTCAAGTCTGGACAGTAGTAGGTTTCAGCATAGGATCTAAACAGCGTTAACAAGCGGTGGAAATAAAGGCTCTTTATTGAAAGTGGTTCTGTGTGACTTTGAACCCGCTGGGCTTCCTAGTTCTCCCTTCTCCTGACTTTATCCTTCCAGAGAGCCCTCTCCAGTATGGGGGAGAAGATAGGAGATTTGTAATTTTCTGCCTGTTCTTGAAAATTGTAGATGAAAGTCTGTACTGGCTTTAACAGGAAATCCCAGAATTGCAAATAATGGGGGGTGGGAAACACCGTGAAGAGAGAGCTTGGAAAGAGTCATTTTCTGATTAGCTTTTAGGAGGAGAATAAGTTTGGTGAGTCCTGAGCCCTAATGATAAAGATGCAGATGTTGGGTCATGTTAACAGCTGTTTCCACTCTGCTGGGAACAGTGGGTCTCCCTGAGTCTGAGCCATGCCTAGTAGAGGCATGTCTCATCATAATGGACCATGTGATTCTGAAAGTGGTTACAGTAACATGAATTTCTGTCAGAGTATTGTATTTTGGTGTTTTTTCCTTAGGAAAACTCTTGCTGGGAAAACTTCCAATTCTCTTGTACTTCTCATTCTCTCAGATGCTCATGACTAACTTGTTTTATTTTAACATCTGATTTGTATCTCAGTGGCTGGATTGATGTGATATTACACAATAGAACCATCTCACTACAGAGGAGATGGATGCCTTTGGGGAACAAATCTGACGTATGTTTCCAAACGTACTTTCTTATTGGCGAGGTTGTTAATCATGTTATAAAGGAGAATCTTTTCATTAAATTGAAATTAAATTTTCTACTCAGATACTTTTGCTTTTGTGGAGGAGATTGTTGTTTCAGTGGTGAACAATACATTACACTATTGTAGCTGTACTTACCTGATTTGGGAGTGGGGGTTGGAGTTTAATGCCAGTCGCGTTTGATCTCCATGACTTTCTAGTCAATTTGTTCACCAAGAGCAAGGAGCATTTGGAAACTTGACTTTTCAGTGGTGGGTCTTATGGCAGCCAGCTGAGAAGACACCTCAGCTTGTCAACCAAGATCAGGCACTGAAGTACCATGATCTCTTTTGAGTTCAAGAGGGATAAATTTAAGACTTTTTGCTTCAAAGAAGGAGAATAAGCCAATTAAGAAGCTCCAAATAAACTTTTGAACGGCTAATCTTCCTCCACGTTCAGACAGTTCTCTTCAAGTCCCACATTCACAAAAGGCTCTGTGAGTCCACCTTTGCTTTCACAAACCATGGGAAACTTAGAGTTACATTTATACTGTTTAAGGGAGCCCTGTGTGCAGGTCCTAAGCTAACTGGATCTTATGCTTTGGTTTTCAGTTGCATTAAGTGACCAATACCTAAATAAATAGGTTTTATTATTTTGTTCTTCAACCAGCTGTATAGGAATTGGGACAGAATAAGTTGCTTCAGAAATTATCATGTTTGAACAAAACGTTGGCTTTTGGAGGAGCCTCGAGGGTCTGTCTTTTTCCCAGGCTTATAATACATTCTGTGTGGCTCTACTCCTTAAATATTAATTTGTGTTGGAGGAGGTGACATTGGCATAAACTAAGCCCAGTGACACCCATTGGAAATAAGGTCAGTACTTGGGGTTATCGACTTTTATAATCGACGGGTTCACACGTACTCTGGGATTTTTGTGTATTAAAATGTGTATTGAGCCCTTAGGGTCAGTGTGGCGTCGAGGAAGGAACATGGGTCTGGAGCCAGGGGTTCAACCCTGTCTTGGTCACCGACTTGTGGTGAGACGTGGATATGTCATTCTGTCCTTATGCTCTCCCATATCTCTATCTGTAACGTGAGGGGCTATATATAAAAGTGATTTTCTAAATGGTTCTGAAGAACCTAGGGGCAGGATAAAGATGCAGACGTAGAGAATGGACTTGAGGACACGGGGAGGGGGAAGGGTAAGCTGGGACGAAGTGAGAGAGTGGCATGGACATACACACACTACCAAATGTAAAATAGATAGCTAGTGGGAAGCAGCCGCATAGCACAGGGAGATCAGCTCGGTGCTTTGTGTCCATCTAGAGTGGTGGGATAGGGAGGGTGGGAGGGAGACGCAAGAGGGAGGGGATATGGGGATATATGTATATGTATTGCTGATTCACTTTGTTATACAGCAGAAACTAACACACCATTGTAAAGCACTTATACTCCAATAAAGATGTAAAAAAAAAAAAAAAAAGTGGTTTGCTACCCAAAATTCAGCAGAGGAAACACTGTTGTTCCTTTTTTTTCCCTCCTTAGTGCTAACACGTAACTTTGGGAAGTAGATGCCTTTTTACTCGTGGCTGCTTTTCCGCCAAGGGCAAGGCTGAGCCCAGCAACGAAAAGTGGTCTGTGGCTCCTGTAGACAGTTCTGTGTCTTGGGAGCTCTTAGAAGGATCCTCTGTGATGGCAGGGCCTAGCCCAGAGCCCCGAAGTGTCAGGTGACACCCACCTTTCTTTTCTTCCTAAGACCCTGTCCCTTGACTACTTACTATCTAGGTTTTTAGAAAATAGAACTATGTCCCACATTGTCAGAAAACCTACATTTCTGCCTGCTTTAAAGGGCTGATTGCCCTCTGGATATCTATTTCCTTATAATTTTGATATAATAATGAATATTTGAATAAGGATCGTAAGTTTTACATTTTTACAGATATTTCGTTGTTCATATAGTACGAGGTCTTCACTGTTCTTTGACTATGCACATGTGGTTTGATTGTCTATAGACTGAGTGTCTGCTGGGTTGCATCTTTGCTCTCCAGGAGCACTGCGTCTACTTTTCATTGTGGTCAGTTTCCTGACCACCCCACGTCCCCCAGGAGATTGCTGGTACTGCGGTGTTTTTGTCTCACCTTTAGAAGTGCAGCCTTGAAGGAGAAAAACATTGGGGACCTGAATACATGGTGAACCCATTGATCCTAATACAGGACTCTGCCCTGGAAAAGAGATCCTACAACTTCAGTGTCTTGGCAACTTTGAAATAGTTTTACAGTGAGGTGCTGCTTTTGTTTAAAGGCAAAGAAAAACCAAATTCCCACATATAATAAGTGATGCTTGAAATGAAGATTGTGGGAAATGATGCTCTGGGTGTGTATTGGGCTCCTGTACGTGTTGATGGCAGTCTAGGATTTCTCTAAACATGAACTTAAGGAGGTGGGTATGGGTTTTAATCACTATCTCAAGAGACTTCTGGCAGTGTGTATGTGTATGTGTGTGTGTGTGTGTGTGTGTGTGTGTCCGTCTGTCTGTCTGTGTCCCCCCGCTGTTTTTTTTTTCCTGGTTATAGTCAGCCAGGTTGGTTTTAGTGATGCTTTTGGGGCTTTCTGTCCATGTTAATATTGAATATGTGTGTACTGATCTTAAGATGTATTGTGACTTTCTGAAAGGCTCCCATTTTAAAACATGGCCTTCCATGAATTCTTCTTCAAAGTTAGTTAGCGTCAGCAGTAAATAGGACTTATTATTGCAATCTCATGAGGCTTATGATTAGATTCCAGGAGAATCATGGTCTCTGTCTTCCAGGACTTAAAATTAAAAATGGAAAGAGTGGTAGAGACAAATACATTGACACATACACGCAAGAGGTAAGCTTAGGAATGAATATATGTTTATTTAAGTGTATGGTTTATGAGGTTTTTGTTCAGAAAGTTTTATTAGAGAAAGTAGGATTTAAAGAGGTCACTGCTGGGGGAATACGGAAAGTACTCAGCCCTGAGGTGGGGCGATTTAGATTAGCACACATGATTCAGGGTTTCTTTTGTAATGCTTCCCTCAAGCTGTGGCATGCTGTTCAGTTATGACTTCTCAAGGTGTGGCTTAGTACATTTTCTTATTCTTTGGTCTTTCAGAGGATGAATAATATCAGTCTTGTTGAACAGAAGTTGGCTTTGTGGTTTTGGCCGTGGGGTTCTCCCCACAACTACACAAGCTGCCTTGTCAGGAGCACACAGGTTCCAGCCCCCTGTGCGCTACCACGTGGGCACGAAGGTCACGAACGAGCCTCTCCTTGTGCAGGAGCCACGCTCGTGATGTGAGACCAAGGCATTCCCATCCCTGTTGTGAGCCACGGTGGCTCCTACAAACAGCAGTGTTGGGTGTGTGTGGGCACAGGCGTGCGCATACGCACTAAAACTTCAGATCACAGTGAACCTGGAGCAAGGGTTGAGGGAGTTGGTTAGAATTCTATGCTCTTGATGTCTTAACATCCGCTTGGACGGAGGATGCAAATTGGAGGGCTCCTGTCTTCCCTAATCGCTTTCTCCCTTCCTCCCTTGACTGTTCTTACTTTGGAGGATTGGAGTGATGGCTAATTTCATCTTCCCAGTAATTGCCTAGGAGAGCAGCTCTGCTCTGGGCCATGATGGGATGGGTGTGGCCAAGTCTTTGTCAACCTTTTGGGTCACTGTCTCCTCTCTCTTCTTGCTCCTCTGGTGTAGCTGTGAGGTGCCTTCTTATACACAGTTATGTTTCCCCCGTATATTTTAAGAACTGTGTGTGGGAATATTTGGGATCTTGCTTTATTTATGTCTGTGAACTATCTTTTCAGCTCATTTTGTAGTCTTTCTCAACTAGAGTTTTGTGAAAGAATTCAGCCCCTACAGAAAATCATTTCAGTGAATATTTTCTTAGTTTTCTCAAGAAAGGGACATAGCTAAGCCTTATAGATGGATAGGAGAGAAATTAATCCATTACATAAAGTAGCTGCCTTAGGGCATTAGGACTTAATTCCTTCACAGAACCCAGGTTGACAAGGACTGCTTTAGAGTATTTTTCTGTCATACTTATTGAAGAAGAAATTTATTGAGGAAGAAATTTTGATTCATTTCAGTCAGTATTCTAAGTGCTCCTTCTTAATGTTTAGTATCCAACTCAAATTTTATCTCCAATTTGCTGAGACAGTGGAAATCATCCTTTGGGATTCCTTAGCTGCTTGTCTCATGCCACTGGTACCACAGGCTGCATTATCACATTGTAATGTGATTATTTTCTTAGCCACATGACAGATAACAGGAGGGTGGTTGGAATTATATGCTCTTGATCTCTTGACCTTCGCTTGGATGGAAGATACAAAATGGATGGGTGTATGGTAGGGTTCTCCAGCATCTCACCTTACTCTCTTGTGGTAGCAGCCTCCAAGATGGGCTCCAATGGTTCTCGCCTCCTTGTGTCTTGCCATTGTGTGGTTCCCTCCCACATTAAATAGGGCTGACCTGTGTAGCCACTAGGATATGGAGGAATTGATGGAGTGTGACTTCTGAGACTTGGTCATAAAAGCATATTAGCTTCTACTTTATTTCTTTTGGAGCTTTCATGCTGTAAGGATGCTCAAGCAGCTCTGTGGAGAGGTCCATAGGGCCGCCCGCCAATAGCCAGCACTGACTTACCAACCACGTGAGTGTGTCATCTTGAAGGTGGATCCTGCAGACCTAGCTGACACCTTGACTGAGGAGAACCCTCAGCCAGAACCACCCGGATAAGCTGCTTTTGAACTCCTGACCCACAGAAACTGTGTGAGATGAGAAATACTTACTGTTTTAAGTAGCTAAATCTTAGCGTAACTCATTAAGCAGCAGTGATAACTAAAACATGTACAGTTGACCCTTGAAAAACCAGGGGTTAGGGGTGCAGACCCCTTGGCAGTTGAAAATCCATGTATAAGTTTACAGTTGGCCCTCTGTATCCATGGTTCTGCATGTGCGGGTTCGATCAACTGTGGATCTTGTAGTACATATTTTTTGGAAAAAATGTGCATATAAGTGGACCTGCATAGTTCAAACCCGTGTTGTTCAAGGGTCAGCTGTATTCTCAGGATGTGGCACTTGACTCAATAATGTTAGGTCACACAATGCACAAATAAATGAGTAATTCAAAGCGGCCTGAAAGGCCTTTGGGTAATTTTAAACACTTTTTCCACCTCTCCTTTTAAAAAAACTCTGTATAGATAGATACATACATATAGATATACAGCATTCTTTAATAAATCTTAAATGAATAATTGAGGGATTCTGTACAGTAGCAAGAGAAAGTTATGTTAGATGGCAAGATCTGGTTATCCTATGTTCTGTGATACTGTCACATAACCTCAAAATGTGCTATAAGGTTATAGTCTGTCTTAAGTGTAATTTCAAATTATGTTATTATTTTGGGGGGGGAATGTCTGAAATGTTAACGTAGATGGTGGGACTAAAGGTGATTTTTATTTTCTTCTTTATAATTACCTGTACTTTTTTCAAAATGTTTTACAATGAACTTATTACATGTAAAGATTATTTTTAAAAAGTATTATCAGAAATATTACCAAAGCTATGAAGAGCTAATTGTTGTTTAAGCTTAAGTGAAATCTAAAACAGTACTCTAAAAAAGTTACATTAATTCATTCACATACTTATTTCTCAGACATTTGAGCACCTGCTCTGTGCCAGGACCTGTTTCGAATCTTGCTCTTAAAAAAGCTTTGCTAACAGTTGGCCTCGATCTCTCCAATGGGGAGGTTTGTCTGTGTCTAAAGGGCTCTGACACAGCGATGGGAGATGAGTTCTAAATGAGGCTCAAGGAAGATGTTACAGAGAAGGTTCTGTTGGAAGTTGGGTTTCTCCTGAGTGTAGGAGCCAGGGATGAAACAGAAGAGGAGCCCAACCAACTCACTAAACTGATGAGTTAGAAGAGGGCCTCTGTTCCCAGGAGGGCGAAGAACGAGGGGGGCCACATCCTTCTTTCTGCGTTGGGATGGCCTTTTCTCGTATTGGAGAAATGGAATGCTTGATTGGAGGGGGATTAGGAGGAGCTGTACGACAGCTTTCTGGTAGAAAAATTACACACTTCTTGGCCCTTTTTTTCCTTCACTTCCAGTGTAAATAGTGCAAAACTGGTGTTTTCCTTCACCGTTACATGGAGAAGAACCAGGATAAGCACTGCTCTGCATTTTAGGATTTTTGTTAAAACTGGATCTACATGGCATCTTTCCACTGTTTCAGCTTCAGGGAAAGGCGGTGACTTCATGTTATATTCTTAAACATAAGGCTCCAAAGTGACATCAGAATGTGCTTGGAGGGTCCCCTTCATGTATGATGTCTTAGTTTTTGCACACGGTGGGGTTGCTGTCATACCTCTGTTCTACAGTTGCAGAAATTGAAACTCAGGCTGAGTGACTGCCCGGAGCTGTGGGGTCTTCCGTGGATTAGAACCTAGGTCTCTGAGTCTTTATTTGATTTGTACATGCATATTTTTGATTAACATTTTTTTTCCCACTGAGTGTGAAAGATTTTTTAATAGAAACCGTGGTCTAATTGACACTTAATCCTTTGCATTCTTTCTCTGGGATGAGAAGGCTTAATAACAAAAACACTAGCCGGTCAGGGCTCTGATTCTGGCAGCTCGGAGAATTGTCTCAAGGTTTGGAAGGTGCTTGGGCTCACCGTGCCTTGCGAGCAGACAGTGGCAGTGATGGAGTCGCAGCAGCTCGCATCACTGAGGGCTTCCTTTAAGTGCCAGGCGCCGCGCTGCTAAGTGCCTTCTTTCATGGACTAGTTCAAAAGAAGTGGCAGTCTCCCGATGGTTCTTTTCTCTGTGACCCCCAGTTACTGCCAGCACCTGCTGGATTTGCATTGGCTGCGCCTCCCCCTTACTGTATGCTGCTGACAGGCAATTTCCATTCCCACAAATAGCGGTGCCCCGTTTTGGACAAGGGTGGCGATGCCAGTAGCCCTTTGTACAGATGTGGACATCTGGCACAGGGTAGCTTTGGTGTGATGGGCAGGGGCTTTTATTCAGTGCCAGTGTCCTGATGTGTCCTGGGATGCCCATTCACTGCCTCCTGAAGTACATGCTGTCTGCTACCCTGAGCACCTGAAGTGTCAGTTGTGTGGGCTGTGAAAGGCTGGGAGGCGGGGCAGGGGCGGCAGCGGAGGACGCGGGGTGAGGGGCGCCAGGTGCAGAACAATGACTTCCAAATTACTTCCCGAGCTGCCAGCCCCACGAGCACTGCACGGCCTCATTACCACATGAAGCGCCACAGAAGGACCTTTTCATTTGCTCCCAGTGACTGTTTTCCACAGTCTTGTGGGGGGGATGGGAGGGGGACACCCTACTCACCCCCAGTTAACAATGGAGCACAAAGTCCTGGCAGAAGGAATCTCACCATGTACCCTGGGGCTATTTTTGATTACAGTGAGTGGCTGTGACTCAGAGTGTGCCCTGGCAGATGACGGCTCCCCCCTCCCCTCCCCTCCCCTGCCCTCCTCCTACCCCCTTCCCTGGAGATGAGCAGGCAGCCTGTCCTTTGTGCGTTTCCTTGGCCAGCCTCTCACGCTGCTGCAGTTCACTGATATGGCCACAGCAGCCGGCCTGCAGGCCTGACAGGGCTCTGACAGTGGTTTTTACCATATATGGCCATCAGAGCGCTGGGGCTGTCAGCTGGCCAGGATCATTTCCTTCCTTTGCTTTGATTGGCTGCGTGACTCCGAGAATGGTGAGATCTGAGAGTGTGTGGTGAGGGGAAGCCACTGAGTCAAGTGCAAAGAACATTTAACTCTTTCCTTGTTTTCTGGAGAGTGAGTCTGGGCTGAGCACATGGGCAAGTGCTGCTGCCAGAAGCCGCCTTGTATAAACGTGATGATGACCCAAGTCAGGGAAGCAGCGAAGAGCAGGTTTCTGAATACTGATTACTCTACTAAAATAGACTCCAGGTGCAATGGACAGATTTCTGCTGTCCCCGTTTGTCCAGAAGCCTCTTTATAACCATATGTAGTAAACGTTCTGCTCTCACCAAGTTGAATTCCATGCTAGTTGGGGGTGGGACCTGAGCTGAGTCCAGGGAGGGCTGAGCCTGGAGGGCAAGTGATGAGCACAGCACGTGTTGGCTTTCTCAGAGGAACGGGGACTTGGGTTTCCTTTCTGGCTGAGCTTTAAGTCGGGAGTAAATGATACAGGCTACTGAATTGGGTCTCTGCTCCAGTCCTCCTGCTGTTTACAACCACTGCAAGATGTGAGCTGCCTCGGCCATGCAGCGTAAGGCATTTGCCTAAAGAAAAAGAAAAAAGAGAGAGCTGTGATATTTTTCTGTTTTTCATCCCCACTTCAAGAAGGGTGGGTTTTTGTTCTGAGGCTTGTGGGTAAACCAGTGCAGAGCTGGGATTGGAAGGGGTAGCTCTGGGGCTTTTCCTCATTCACCAAGGGTCCCATGGGAGGAATCTCCAATGTCATTGGAGGTGACACTTAGTACCAGGGGTTAGGCAACAAGTTACTCTCCTTTCTGCTTGGATATTAAATGCTTTGTTTTAATTTCCTATATTTGCACTTAGTTCGATAGTTCTTTCGCTTTCCAGTTTTTCCTTTCGAGCTGAATTGTATTTTGACTAGGTTCTGCCTCATCTTGGGCTCCTAGTTTTTCTTTGTTCTCAGACTGGAGGGATCACATGGAATTACTTGTCTGCATTGAGGAGGTCTTTGCTTTATAAATTTTCTGCTGAGTCAGGAAGTTAGGAAATAGAGCTGCTCCATTTGCTGTTGTGTGTTTAGGTGTGGTTGAGTAAGGAAATGCCAACTCTTCCACCTTTTTGCTTTCTGATAATAAAATATCCATAGTTTTATAGTAACTGCCCTCAAGTTCTTAATGGACTTTTAAAATGGTCTGTTCACTGTTCAACTCAGTCTTTAAAGAGGACCTGTGATGCCAAAATGGTTTGCTTGGCATTTTCACTTGTGCTGGTAAAGGCTGTTCCTTTTCACTCACAGGCAGGGAACGGCTCTCAGCACCGTGCTGCCTCTCCCTGGCAGCTGTGGCGGCTGGCTCACTTTCCAGGACCCGGTAACCCAATCTCTATGTGCTATTCCAGAGCACCTCCTCTCACCCTCAGGGTTGGCGTTTCTGGTTCCCTTAAAGTAAAACCTCCCCAGAATGTTTTATTCCTGGGCCACGAGCTGTCACTCTTGGTGACCAGCCTGTCAGCAGGCCCTGTATTGTGTGCATCCGTCTTCCTGGTAAGCTACAGGGGTCCTTGTCTTGCTCTTCTGGCCAGTCTCTCCCCTGTGCCATGACCACTGTCACTGTAGCTCCTCCCTGTGAGGGAGCAGGGCCTGAAGAGATTGCAGTGGAACATGTATCCACATAAATAATACTGTTCCAAGAAAAAGGAAGTTGAAAAAAAAGGAAAACCCACTTCAATAGATATCCTTTTTTGACTCCTTTGAACTCTGCACAATATGAATGGAGGCCTTATGCCCAGGCTGCAAACTTTTCCTTTGCTTCCGAGCACATGTTTGACTTAACCGTTCTCCTTGCGGAGGGTTCAAGAATTCTCAGGGTATTACTCCAAGGCCAGTAATGAGGTATTATCTGTGCCTTTGAAAAGATCTTTTAATGTATGGACAATATGATAAAGTTACTGAACTTTGGACACATCAAGTGATTTTGATCAGCATTTTTTCCTAAAATGAAAACCTGTATGAATATAAAGTAGGGAATGAACAGTTTGAAAATCTTTGTTCCTTGAGTCGGGATGGGGGGTGGAGTGGAGGCTGTTTGGGCCTTACATCTGAGGGTGGTGTAACCAGTTTGGATAATAAGCTCAGATTATAGTAATGGATTATGAAGTGGCTGGATTATAAGAAGAATGCAGATGAGAAGTTTGGAGGGAGGTCCTGGGAGCTTCCTGCTGTGGACTAGCTGAGGGAGATGGCCTAGGAAGCGGTCACAGCCCGCCGCCCCACAACAGCTTGCGTTTCTATGACTGAATCCAGAGTGTAAACTAGAAGGACATTGTATGTGGAATACCCTGAGCATCTTAAAGGGGAATATTTGATTTGAGCGATAAAAGTAACGGGGGTCACTTTTTGGCACCATACGAGTTTTTTTTTTTAACTTTGTGGAAACGTATGTTAGTTGTGAGAAAGAATAAGCCTGCTGGGTAAAGTGTTATGTGGCTTTAACCAAATGTTACTTTTGGAAGAAACCAGTAATTATTAGATTGAGCCTCACTGGCACCAGTTTGGTAGTATCTTCAATCTAATATTGAGTGAGCTAATGTGTGGATCGAAAACAATTACCATGTGAGGGGACCGTCTTACACTGAGAAACAGTCATTCTGAATGATTAATGCAAAGGTCATATTGGAAGCATCCCAATGTTGTATTTTGAGACTTTGGGAGGGTGAAAATGTCTGCACCTGTAAAATACGCCATTAGCTTCCTTGAAAATACATCCCAGGTGGAACTCCTTTATAGAAACATCTATGAGAAGATTTCTGTACATGTCTGTTTGTATACATTAGAATTCTTTTGATTGCACAGTAGCGTCTTCGGCGTGTGGGATGAGTGCACTTCCTAAATATGGATTCCTTTTTTTTTTTTTAATTTATTTTATTTATTTATTATTTATTTATTTATTTATTTATTTGGCTGTGTTGGGTCTTCGTCTCTGTGCGAGGGCTTTCTCCAGCTGCGGCAAGCGGGGGCCACTCTTCATCGCGGTGCGCAGGCCTCTCACTGTCGCGGCCTCTCTTGTTGCAGAGCACAGGCTCCAGACGCGCAGGCTCAGCAGCTGTGGCTCACGGGCCCACCTGCTCCGCGGCCTGTGGGATCCTCCCAGACCAGGGCTTGAACCTGTGTCCCCTGCACCGGCAGGCAGACTCTCAACCACTGCGCCACCAGGGAAGCCCTGGATTCCTTTTTGAAAAGAGATATGACAAATAAGTAAGATAGGACTTCCCTGGTGGTGTGGTGGTTAAGAATCCGCCTGCCAATGCAGGGGAAACAGGTTCGAGCCCTGGTCTGGGAAGATCTCACATGCTGCGGAGCAACTAAGCCCATGTGCCACAACTACTGAGCCTGCACTCTAGAACCCGCAGGCCACAACTACTGAGCCCACACGCCACAACTACTGGAGCCTGCGTGCGTAGAGCCTGTGCTCGGCAACAAGAGAAGCCACTGCAATGAGAAGCCTGCGCACCGCAACGAAGAGTAGCCCCCGCTCGCTGCAACTAGAGAAAGCCTGCGTGCAGGAGTGAAGACCCAACACAGCCAAAAATAAATAAATGAGTAAAATAAAATTACTAAAAAAAAAATAATAATAATAAGATACACTATTTGATGTAAATGGAAGCAGTTGTGGTTTCCTATTCAAACTAATGGGAAATACCTTTACAACTAGAAATATCATTTCATAAGAGTTACATTGAATTTTGTATGCCTAAGGAGGAAATGTTTTTGCCAACTTATTTAAAATTATAAACATTCCTTCATAGAGCAGTTTTACAAAGTTATGTATTTACTGATGCTTAAATTTTGATTTTTCACCCCTCACCGCCCCCCCCCCCCCAAAAAAAAGAAAGCCTGTAGGAGGAGAGTATTGCCTAACTCTGTGGGCTTAGTTGAAGCATCAGTCTCCAGGAGCTCTGCTGAGGCTTTTGGCTGCTTTGAAATTTTTGAGGACCTTCCCCATACCCAAAGTGAATGATAGTGCTGGTGTCTAGGTGGTTTTCTGCCACCGTAAGGGTTGCTAGCCAGAACATGTCAAAGCCATCAACCTCAGCTTGGGCCGCCACATGGAAATTGTGCTGTCACACCTCTGCCTCGTGCCAGCTGTACACACACTTTGGAGGCTGCATTTTCCCTGGGGCTCATATTGCTGGGCCTCCTGCAGGCCACCGGATCTTTTAGATAATAATAGTCCTTAAGCCAGTGCCCTGACCTGTTTCACCAGTGTCCCATAAGTGTATGAACTGGGGTCTGGGCCAGAGCCTTTGGGAATCTTGGTGTTGGTCATTTTCGCCACTTGAGTTGACTTGCTGGTAATTCTCATCACTTGGAGTTTTAGCTAGAGAGGTACAATAAAAGCTCTATGGCATGTGATCGGGATAACTAGTAAGTAATCAGTACATTTGAATAATTATTTAAAGCAAGAAATCTGAACATCCAATTGGCTAGTCTCAGCTAAACTTTCAATTCCATGCTAGCAAAGTAGTAATATTCTAGATGATGTAACTGAGGTGATGCATCCTTAATGAAACAGTGGACTGATTTGTTAGTAAATGAAATTATTCTATATATAACCCTTGGGAAATTGATGAGTAGTTCTTAAATCACTGTTCAGCCAAAAAAGATACTTTAAAAGCTGTTATTAAGTTCTTGTCGGTCTTTCTCCCAGCCTCGGCATTCATTTAAATTTGCTGCTTAGACGTGCAGGTAAGCCGTGTTGTCACCATGACTTGCAGCGATGTCTTTCTGAATGGTCCTTCACAATCTAGAATTAGACATGGATTCCTTGGTTTATTCACTGGATGATAAATGAGGATGTGTCATGATTATGAATGAGAAATGCATTCTCACTAGATCCTAGGGCAAAATGACTTTCAGAAGTGATGTGCCTCATCTTTACCATGTCAGGCCGTTATTGTGTGGCTTCCCTCAGTTTCCATGGACTTGAGCTCTCAGCAGTTTATATATAATTGCCCAGCGCCGCCCTTTTAAAGATACATACTTATGGGTGAAATATGTTGTTGTGCTTTGGGTTTGATTTTGTTATGGGTAAGAAGCTATTTGGAGGTGCAAGCCCTTGGAATCACAGCAGCTGATAACTTGACTGTGTGTGGAGCACACCCTGTGTGTAAAACCATCATTGCACATTTAAAACAGCATTTTTTTCTCATACTTCTTTTTGTTCCTCTATCACTGTCAGACATTTAGTCGATTCCGTTTCTGTTGTGCTGCAGGATGATGCTACTTTCCCTGTTTTATTTGTTGTAAGGATTTGTGATGATGTTATAACCAGAGGAAGCAGCTGTTTGCAGGGTATCATTTTTTATTAACTTGTGTTTCTGATGACCAGCTGCCACTAATTTCAACATTACTCTTGTGCCTTTTTCACAACCCCATGGCATAGTGGAAATTTTCTTTCTCTGTAGAAACCTAGTAGGATTGTCAGTGATATTTTAGATCTCTGCTTCTTGGTTTTCTCTGTTCCTATTTCTTTATTTAGAAAGTGGGAATAATAGAGTTGCTGTTTCATGAAGGTAGTTGTGATAATGCACATAAAAGATTGTCATACAGTTCTTAGCACGTAACATAAGCACTCTGAAAGCGCTAGCGATTTTTATTACTAATTATTTGTTTTTGATAGAAAGGGAGGAAATAAGTGGCAATTGTCTTTTAAATTACATTCAAGTTCCTGTGAAAATGTTGGGCTCTTTATTACTTTTATGCTATAGACTTGTCGGGGCTGAGTTGAGAATGGCAGAAATGCTTCTTACTATTCTCAGATATCTTACTTGATTGAAGAATACTGGTGAGTAGCTATTTACTTTTTGCCAGGGTTGTATAATTTTAGCCTTAAAAAGAAAAGTCATTTAGTAAGCTTCTGAGTATAATTAAGAACAACTAATATTAATGTACTTCCAGATTCCCCTCAAAATTGCTGTATATCTGAGCAAAAGCTCTTCTTAGCCCAGATTGAAAAAAATTATTTGGTGTCCTTGGATGTTTAGAGTTTAGTGACTATACTCTGCCATCAAGGATGCCAGATGGGGTGTGCTGGGGTGAGCCTCAGAATGCAAACACCCTGAGATACAATAAAACATTGCAGGTAGAAAAGCTTTTTTCCTTGGGATTAAAGGTTTGTGTTTTTTTTTTAGATTTTTAAAATAATTTATTTATTTATTTATTTATTTATGGCTGAGTTGGGTCTTAGTTGTGGCACGTGGGATCTTTGTTGAGGCATGCAGGATCTTCACTGTGGTGCACGGGCTTCTCTCTAGTTGTGGCTTGTGGGTTTTCTCTTCTCTAGTTGTGGCACACAGGCTCCAGGGTGCGTGGGCTCTGTAGTTGCGGCACGTCGGTTCCAGAGCACGTGGGCTCTGTAGTTTGCGGCTCACGGGCTCTAGTTGAGGTGCGTGAGCTCAGTAGTTGTGGCATGCGGGCTTAGTTGCCCCACGGCATGTGGGATCTTAGTTCCCTGACCAGAGATCGAACCCACGTCCCCTGCATTGCAAGGCGGATTCTTTACCACTGGGCCACCAGGGAAGTCCCATAGATTTTTTTTTTTAATGTAAATGAATAACAATACATTGGTGTGTTTCTCAACTTTATTATATTTTAATTATTTTTTTTAAATAGGAACCAAACAAAATAATAGGACACTCATGTACTCACCTACAAGATTAAACAGATGTTAATATTTTGCCAGGTTTGTTTCGTATCTCCCATTTTTGAAAACAGTAAAGCATAACAGATGTAGCTACAATACCATTCTCCTTTCCATCTTTTCTCCTTCCCCAGAGGTAATCGTCTCCTCAAAGTTGGTATGTATCATATGTTTGTACTTTATTACATGTGTATGTACCTATAACATAGACTATTATTTTGTATGTTTTAAACTTTTATATAAATGATATTTATTCTTATACCAAAGGACAGTTACATTGCTTCTGCGTTTTTCACTGTTTCCAACAGTGCTGCCATGAATACCCTTGTGCAAAATATGGGAGCGTTTCTCTCCACAGACCATCGAGAAGTGGTATTGCTGAGGGGTGGGCAACTTCAGCTCCAGTTGTTTCCAAATTGCTCTCAAAAGGAATCGTAACAGGATACTCTCCTGTGCGTAGTTTTTATGAGTTCCTCTTTCCAAACATGTTTGCCAGCACTTGTATTTAGACTTCTAAATTCTTGGCAGTTTTAATAGGTGTCAAATATTACCTTATCGTTTTAATTTGCAGTTCCCTGATTACCAGTGAGATGGAGTACTTTACATACATCTGTTGGCTTTTCAGGCTTCCTTCCCTGTAGATCCCTGTTCATATCATTTGCCCCTTATTCTATTAAGTTGTTTGTTGATTTTGTCAGGTATATATTTTACGTATATATACATACATACATATATATATGTATATACACACACACACACATAGATATAAAATATTCTCCCAATCTGCAACTTGTTTTTTCACTTTACTTGTGTTTTTTGAGAACAACCCACACTGCTGAATTTGTATTGCTTTTTTCCCCCCTCCTTTTTTGAGGGGAGTTTGCATCAATATTTATAAGTCACATAGGCCTAAGTTTCTCTTCCTTACACTGTCCTTCATATCAAGGTGGTACATTCCTTATGTAGTGAGTTCAGCAGTGCACCTTTATTTTTTATTCTCTGGGAACACTGGTTTGAGATGATTTCTTCCTTGAATGTTTGGGAAAACTCATCTGTAAAACCATCTGGGCCTATTATTTTTGGTATTTACTGATTGATTTTGGGTGGGCAGTGATGTGTGGAGTTACAGTACTGGTTCTTTTTTTATTATTATTATTTTTACCTTTGGCTGCGTTGGGTCTTCATTGCTGCACGCGGGCTTTCTCTAGTTGTGGCGAGCGGGGGCTACTCTTCGTTGTGGTGCGCAGGCTTCTCATTGCGGTGGCTTCTCTTGTTGCAGAGCATGGACTCTAGGTGTGCGGGCTTTAGTAGTTGCAGCATGTGGGCTTCAGTAGTTGTGGCTTGCGGGCTCTAGAGTGCAGGCTCAGTAGTTGTGGCACATGGGCTTAGTTGCTCCGTGGCATGTGGGACCTTCCCGGACCAGGGCTTGAACCCGTGTCCCCTGCATTGGCAGGCGGATTCTTAACCACTGCACCACCAGGGAAGCCCACGGTACTGGTTCTTTTATGGTTCTGGGTTTCTTTAGGTTTTCTGTTATATTGAAGAAGTTTTGATACATCACACATTTTCTAGGAGCTTGCTTATTTCATCTGGAATTTTAAGATTTGTTTTAGCTATATCCCACAAGTTTTGACATGGCATGTATTTACTGACCAATTTTAACCTTTTTCTATTGGCTATTATGATTTTCTATGTGAATTATTTAGTAAATTAAAATTTTTTCGGGGACTTCCCTGGTGGTGCAGTGGTTAAGAATCCGCCTGCCAATGCAGGGGACACGGGTTCGAGCCCTGGTCCAGGAAGATCCTACATGCCGTGGAGCAACTAAGCCCGTGAGCCACAGCTACTGAGCCTGTGCTGTAGAGCCTGCGAGCCGCAACTACTGAGCCCGCATGCCACAACTGCTGAAGCCTGTGCACCGAGAGCCCGTGCTCTGCAACAAGAAAAGCCACCGCAACGAAGAAGACCCTGCTCGCTGCAACTAGAGAAAGCCTGCGCTCAGCAATGAAGACCCAACGCAGCCAAAAATAAATAAATAAACTTATTTTTAAAAAAAAAAGAAAGGAGAAGAAGAAGCCTGATACCGTTTATGTTCCTGGTACAGTAGGCAGGGTAGGAGTGATGTCGAGGACTTGGATAGGTTGGCAAACATTTTTTAAAAAAACAAACTTTTCAGATGCATTGGAGATTTTTGGCTTATATTTTTCTGTTAATTTTTAATTGTATTGCATTCTACTCAGAACATGCTCTGTACAGTATTGATTCCTTGGTAGTTTCTGAGATTTGCTTTGTGGTATCCTAATTGGTGATTTTTTAAAAAAAAGTTTATTAGTGTGCTTGGAAACAAAAAAAATGTGTGTTTTAAAATGTTGGCTACAAGTTGTAAATATCCATTAGATCAAGCTTGTTACTTTTGTTAAAGCCGTTTATATTCATACTGATTTTTGTCTGTTTGATCTCTTAAATCTTTATTAGAATCTCTTAAGATTATGGTTTTGTCATTTTTTCCTTGTACTTCTGTCAATTTCTGCTTTAATTATTTTGAAGCTTATGTAGTTAGATGAGTTAAAGTCCATAGTGACTGTAGCTTTTCTCTGAATTGTTTCTTTAAATGTTAAAATGTAATCTTAAATAATGCATTTCACCTTAAAATCTATTTGTTCTAGTATAAGCACCTGGTACATATTTTTATATCCCTTCCCCTCCTTTAGTTGCCTTTTTGTATTATTATTTTGTAAATGTGTCTTATAGCTGGTTTTAATCTGATCTGAAACACCTCGTCTTTTAGCGGGTGAGTTTAAGTCATTCATATTTACTGCGGTTTGTGATTTATGGTTGGTTTTATTTCCACCATCTTATTTTGTGCTTTCTAGTTTTCATGCTTTTTCTTGCCTTTTTTTCTTTTTATTTCCTCTTTCTCTTATATTCAATGAGTTTTTAAAATTCCACTAATCTTCCTCCCACTCCATACACTTTTTGGAAGTTATATATTCTCTTTTAGTGTTTACCCTTAATTTTAACATACTTACATGACTTAAAGTCTAAAACTAGTCAAATTTTCTGCCTTTTTCTAGGGAAGGGCCCTGAAACCTTTGAATTCTGATCATATCTTTCTTTTTTTTAAAAAATAAATTTATTTATTTATTTATTTATGGCTGTGTTGGGTCTTCGTTTCTGTGTGAGGGCTTTCTCTAGTTGCGGCGAGCGGGGGCCACTCTTCATTGTGGTGCGCAGGCCTCTCACTATCGCGGCCTCTCTTGTTGCGGAGCACAGGCTCCAGACGCGCAGGCTCAGTAGTTGTGGCTCACGGGCCCAGTTGCTCCGCAGCATGCGGGATCTTCCCAGACCGGGGCTCGAACCCGTGTCCCCTGCATTGGCAGGCAGATTCTCAACCACTGCACCACCAGGGAAGCCCCATATCTTTCTATCTTACATGTTATTGTTGTTTAGTGTTTTAGTTCTGCCTTGTCTTACCTGTACTCCAGTTAGTCATAATTACTACTGTTGTATACAGTCAATGCCTATTTACATTGACCACATTTACCAATTTTTTTGCTCACTGCTTGTTTTGGTATCCCAGTTCTTTCTTCTGGTTCACTTTCTTTTCCTGAAATAAGTCCTTGAACTTAGTTCTTTGAAATTAATTTTGAAATTCTTAGAGATAAGTCCAAGAACTTAATTCTTTGAATAAGAGTCTTTAAATGGTAAATTTTCTGTATCTTTTTGTTTAAAAATGTTGGGGTTTTTGTTTGTTTTTTTGGTCATCACTTTTGAATGATAGTTTATCTGGGTATAGAATGCACAGGTGGTTGTTTTTCTTCCCATTTCTGAGATAGTTTCTGATGTCTTTGTTTCTGTACTTGCTTTTGAGAAGTCTGCTCACAGTTAGTCTAGTTATTCTCTCTGTAGGTAATCTGTCTTTTCTCTATGGCTGCTTTTGTTTGAGATTTTATCTTTGTTTTAGGTGTTCTGAATTGCACTAGGATATTCTACTTGGGACCTGTGCCTCTTCAATCTGAAGACTTATGCCCTCAGTTAAACTTGGAAAATCCTCAGCCCTCACCTCTTCAGTTTTTTGTTTCTCTTGCATTCTCTTCTTCTGGAATGTCTGTTGCAATGTGTGTCAGGCCTCAACCTGGCCTTTGTGTCTCAGAATGTTTTAAATTACTAAATATCACACATTCAAGATAGTAACTATATCTATAGTTTAAATAATAATAATACATAATAAAACAATAATAATATTAAAAAACAAAACACCTGTGAGTTCACCGCCAGCACCTTGAGTAGTAGAACATTACATGGGGTAGGAACTCCAGGGGAGGAGCACTCACAGGGGGAATTAGGTAAAACTACCTGGCTTGGGTGCTTAGTAGCAGTTCCTTCTTTAAGAAAGGATACGGTCAGGGATGTTGGTAGAATGGATTCCGGCAGTTGTTAAATTTTGGGTAACATTTTTTGAGCACTAGAGGTGCTGGGACAGTACCAAGTGCTTTACTTTGATTGTCTCAGTTAATTCTCACATCAGCTCTTGAAGAAAGAATTCTAGCGTTCTCGTTTTACAGGTGAGAAACTGAGGTCGCCAGATGCAGTAATTTGGCCAGAGCCTCAGGGGAGAAAATGGCAGCGCCACACCCCAGCCCTGGCAGCCTGGTCCCTGACCCTCACTGCTTCTTGGCCTGTCAGTGACCCATGTGGCTTCTCATACAAGACCCAGGTTCTCTGTAATACTGTGTTTCTTCCTTGGCATTTTCTTTTATGAATTCCTGTTTTGGGTGATGCAATTCAGGAGACCAAAACTCTGGGTTGAATTAGTTTTCCAAGAGAAAGGGGGAGCATGTGAAAAAACCCAGGCCTCAGGTCCGTAGGCTGGTGCACCTTCACACTTCAACTCAGAACTCACCTTTCTGCGCAGAAAACCTTCCCAAAGGCTGGAGTCCCCGCACAGCTGCTTGAATGTCCTCTTCTGTGTTCCTGCCGCCTTGGGCCTGTCCTGGTGCCGCACGTCTTGTGCTGCGCTCTAGCTGGAGCTTTAGATGGACTCCACGCTCGGCCAGGACAGGGCGCCCTGCTCGCCTCTGTGTCTCCAACACTCAGCTCAGTGTCTGGCCCAGGGTTCACGGATAACACACGCTTGTAACTCTTAATGACTGAGTAAGTTAACATGTTATACAGGAAGAACTAATAATAAGTGCTAGCTTTTTATTGAGTATTTACTGTATTCTGGGTACTCTAATTAATTTTTTACACACCTTATACAGATCGTTGTAATGCTAGGTTATGATTTACCTCATTTCTCATTTACTCTTCACGGTAATCCTGGGAGGTAAGTATTACTGTTACTCATTTTACAGATGACGAGCTGAAGCTTAGAGAGATTACCTGTCTGAGATCACACACTGTTTAACCAAGAGAGCCTGGACTTGAATCCATATCTGTCTGACTCTGGAGCCTGTGGTCTTTGTGCTTTAGCACACTGCTTCTCTGGAGATTTCCACAGTCAAGTCAAAGTGGAGAAATCCAAATTTACTGATCTTGAAAATTTTCCAAGAAGCCTGCCCCCGTGTTGTGACAGCTGGCCATAACAGGAGAGTAGCATCAACCAAAAAATAGGTTCACTTTTGCATTGTGGTGATTACTTTCTGTTCACCTGCGTTTAGCATATGTAGAAGAACGTCAGCAAGGACTGGCATTAACCTTTTTAAAAGGAAGCAGCTTTTGTACAGCTGTTGTTGTAATAGCATTTGTCTTGGTTAACACCAGACAAAATTGGTCCGATAAGCCAGATTGGCTTGTTAGGTTCAAGTGTGTAACATGAGCACGTTGTGACGGTTGCTATGACCAACAATTAGAAGTTGTGTTCTTAATGAGATGTGGATCTGGGTAATGGCTGAGAGCTAAGGTGGTTACTTAGAAGGCCCGGCTGGCGTTTCTGTTGATGGAATAGACCTAGACATTGAAACGTGCTATGTCCTTCGGCCCCTGAGCAGTGGTTAAAGCTTTTCTTTTTATTACCTTCACTTTGCTTGCTCACTGGAAGTGCCATCCACTTCCAGAACTGTTAATTTGTATATTCAAGGGCATTAGCTTATCATATTAAAGGTTATATTTTACATTTTGAATAATACCAGGTTTGGTTTTTTTTTAAACAGTAAAAACACACCTATAATTTACAATAGGCTATTGTTAGAATTGTACTGTGGTAAAAAGACTCTTGTATTCTCTTTTGCTGTGTCTATTAATGCCGTTGATTAAATAAAATCTCTGTGGTTCTGGAAATGTAGATCCTTAATTTGATGGAGTATCCTTGGTAGTAACTGTTTCTAGAAATGCAAGTTGACATTTCTTAACAGTTGACGTTGGCTGATGTGAACGTCATAATTTGTAGATTCTTGAGAGTTTGGGGTAGAAGTAATAAAGGAGAAGTGGGTCTGACAAAACATACAAACTCTGTGGCATTGATGTTACATAATAGGTCTGTCTCTCTCTCCTTTCAGACTGGTCGAATTGACAAATCCTACCCCACAGTGTGTGGTCACACAGGACCGGTGCTGGACATAGACTGGTGCCCACATAATGATCAGGTCATTGCCAGCGGCTCAGAGGACTGCACGGTTATGGTAAGTTCCCTCGGTGTGGTGGGCACACAGGCCAGCGAGACTCACCTGCTGCCTTCAAAGAATGTGTGTGTGGAGGCTTGAAATGCAGAAAATCATAGAGTTTTGATTGTCCATTGGACTATACAAGAATTTAACGACACTGAAGTTTAACTGCAGATAAGCCATTTTACAAGTTTATATCAAGGAGTTGTACTCTATTGTCTTTTTTCTTCTTTTGCTTGTGTGTGCGTGCATCCTTGTTAACAGCTGACACATCTGCTTGATGGGAAGATTTTAGGGAAAGTAAAAGGACTTTCAAATAATTCTGTGAATGTCATTGCACCACATGACCTCCCTCCCCTCTAAAAAAGGAGAGAAAAAATTGCTAGCATGAATTGCATATTACAGTGAAATACGATGCCAAAGGTTAGATAGATAGACGGGATATGAAACAGATATTGAAAGATAGTAAAGAGTTTTTGTAGCTACTTATTTCCAAGCTAATGTCTAGTGGACCCTGGTTAACGAAGTCCTTTTTATGCAGATGTACAAATAACCAACCTGAAAGATTGTTAAAGTAAGTTCTGTATGTTCCCCAGTTTGGATTCCAAACGTAGGTTATGTATGAAACCAGGCTTTGGAGTACTTGTGAATGTGAAGCTTCTTGTTCTTGATTATGTTCTTCTTAGCCTTCAAATGTAATTATGAGTTTGGATCCATTTTTAATCCTAGCCCAACATCTGCTGCAAAGACTGGGCAAGAGAGCAGACAGGGAGCCCTGAAGTCATGCCTGGAGTGGCGGCAGGTCGTCCCTCAGGCAGCCTCACACCTGGCAGGTGGAGAGCTGCGAGAACTGCACTTTGGTTATCCCCCTCTTGGTTTTCTGTGCACTGAACCAGACTTAGAAACATTGTTTGGAAGGCTTTGTTAATTACAGTTATTTTACATAAACAGAAATTAATTCCTGAACTGTGCCATTTAAACGTTTACCCATTTTTCCTCATGGACTTTTGGCTGAGGATAACTCCTCCTGTGATCTCATGATTTTGGCAGCCAAAGTGTATTAAAGAAATATGCTGCTATTAAAAGGAATTGTTCCATTTAACATGCCTTGCTAAATTGATCATTTGAATGGCTACAGACACATTTTGCTAAGGGAAAGGAACAGTATTTAGACCTGATGCCCAAATCTTAAACTAAGAGTCTTAACCTTTCTTGGAAAAGCGGGTTTGATCCATCCCTCCCCATCTCCAGCATTATTGGTCACATTGCCCTTTAAAAAAAAAACCTTTGTATTATAAAACACTAAACAAACAGTTAAGTGAGTTCAATTAAGTGAAAAAGTGAATTGAGGGACTTCCCTGGTGGCACAGTGGTTGGGAATCTGCCTGCCAATGCAGGGGACACAGGTTTGATCCCTGGTCCAAGGAAGATCCCACATGCCGCGGAGCAACTAAGCCCGTGCGCCACAACTACTGAAGCCCACGCGCCTGGAGCCCGTGCTCCGCAACAAGAGAAGTCACTGCAATGAGAAGCCCGCACACCACAACGAAGAGTAGCCCCCGCTCGCCACAACTAGAGAAAGCCCACACACAGCAACAAAGACCCAACGCAGCCAAAATTAAATAAATTAAAAATAAATAAATTCATAAAAAAAAAAGTGAACTGAGTTAGGAGATTTATTACTGAGTGAACACCCTGTGACTGCCACCCAGGTCAAGAAATGGAACTTTCCCAGGCTTCTCAGTCTCTTCCCTGTGCCCCATCCCAGTCCCCATCCACCCCTCCCTCTCCAAGTAACCAGTAAAACTCACTTCCTTGCCTTTCTTTGTGGTTTTAATCACTCAAGTGTGCATCTCTAGATGCTAGAGCTTAGTCTTCCAAGTTTTAAAAACTTGATATGCCTTTTAAGTCTTTCCTAATCTACAGGTTCCTCCTCCATCCTTTTCTTGTTGAAGAAGCCTGATCTTTGACCTGTTGCTTCCAGAAGTCCAGAGTTTGCTGATTGCACCCTCGTGGTCCAGTTCAACCTGCTACTCTGTCTTTCAGATTCCCTGTGAGTTGGCAGCTGGATCCTAGAGCATGATTAGATTCAGATCCCATCCCTTTGACAAGCCTAGAGCTCGTGCTCTGGTCTCCCCTCAGGAGGCACAAGGTGTCAAGATGCCTGTTTTTTTGCTCTTTTTTGATTTGTGCAGTTATTGATGCCCAGCACCTAGGTCCAGCAACTCATTAGGGCGTCTCAAAATGGTGATATGAAATGCTATGATTTTGTTTTCAGTTTTCAGCTGGTAAGATGTTTAAGGTGATGCTCTCTCTTATCTACTATTTAGTTACCCAGGAGTATAGTTCATATAGGAGAGCAGGGTAAATGCTTGATTCTTTCCTTTTATTTACCCAGTTTTCAAAATAATGAATTGGTTCTTTATCTTCCTCAGAAGGTGACCAATTAGTTTTTTGTTTGGAGGTTTTTTTCTCCCTTTCATTTCATTTTGAACTGAATGGATTTCGATCTATTACAATTCTTTTCTCAAAGCTCAGGGGATTCAGTCTATGTTAATGGGAACCTCTTCAGAGTTCCTGAGTCCTTCTGAAGTGACCCTACTTGTTTCTGTTGCTTCCTTGCTCTCCGGTATGTCCAGGTGTCCCAAGCCCATCCCTGACCCCACACCTCAAATCTGCCACTTCTCTCAGAAGCTCTGGTTTGTTTTAATGGAAAATGGAGTTTCTAGATCACTCTCTGAGTGCTTAGGGATGCTCATTGTTACCGTAGCGATCATTGTTTTTAAGACTTTACAGTAAATTTGGCTAGAATATACATATATATTTAAAGATATAATACCTTGTGACTTCGTCTTAATCTTTCCAGTTCAAATTCAGGACTGTATAGTTTTTACCTAACTTCTTTAATAATACATCTCTGTCTCCTTTCTTTCACACCAAGAATCCTGGTTCTCAGGGGTTCGGGATGAATTAGAATATCCTAATCTATCTCATTTGCTTTTTCACAGTATACATACAATAGTCTCACACTAAAAATACTAAGAGTATCACCACCATTATGATTACTGAAAGCAGTTTTTAAAAAAAAAGGCACTTGGATCATCTGAAGCTCCTTCTCTGGTAGATTCTAGACCCCAGTACTCTGGAAACCAACCAGAGAGGGCGCCCTTCCGGGACAGGGCCCCACCCTGAGGAGCAGTTCCAAGGGATGGAATCAAATAGGAAAGGCTCGTGGGAACTGTATTCTCTAAGTTCTTCTATACTGACAATAGCTTGTTGTGACCTTTATACTTAAAGGTGAATTTTTCTGGATATAAAATTCTTGGCTTGCAGTATTTCCTTGAGTATCTAAATATTTCATTTTCTTTTGGCATAAAGTGTTGCTGTAAAAAATCAGATGATCAGAAAAAATCTGATTTTCTTTTCCTTATAGAGTATATGTTCTTTTTGCCTAGATGTTCATAAGATTTTTTTTTCTTAAAATGTAGTAATTTTGCTAGACTATTGTTGGTTATTCTGAGTTGGTATTTCTGTGTGTGATGTGCTCTTTCAATATATGGTTTCAGGTGTTTCGCACCCCCGATCCTCCACCACCACCCCACCCCCACCCCGCCCCTAAGTTTTCTTGACTTAGAGTCTTCAGTATTTGTTCTGTTCCTTTGCTTTGGTTTTTCCCTTCAGGGACTCCTGTTATCCAAATGCTTTATCTTATTTACCTATCTTCGATATTTGTCAGTTTCTCTCCAAACCTTTTTTCTCACTCATTTCTTTTAGGCTAAAATTTTTCTGCTTTTTACCTTTTATTTCTTTGGGGACATTATTTATGTTTATTTGCTCTTAGTTTCTTTGTTAGTCTTCGTTTCTAAAGTACTTTTCCTTTTATTTCTAATTTTTTTCTTGATTTCCGCCACCTTACTTTTGAGTTTTTCAAGTTCTGATTTATTATGTTTCCTGTCTTGTATTGTTTTCTTAATAATGTCTTTCGAAATGTGTGTGATAGTTTTTATCTTTCTTTGGAGCTGGTCTTGTTAGCATTCTTGTACTGTCTGCAGGGATGTATTCTCTTTTTTTCTCATAGTAATTTTGGAGCCTGGATTTTTTTTTTTTCCTCCCTCTCTTATTTTTATGTGAATTTAGTTTTCCTGAGCTTTCAGAAGCTGGCTTGGTTCATAAAGCTGTTCTAACTTCACAGAGCTCCCTCTTCTGTCCTTTTCAGGTAGTGTTCAGAAACATGGTGGCTTGCTGTCAGATTTCCTGACCTGCTTTTTTTTGGTCTTTCTGATTACTTTGTCCATCTTATTTCTGGCGTGCTCAGATTTGATTCCATTTCTTGGAATTTCCACTCAGTGTGGGCCTGTCTCAGAAGGGAGTCCTCTCTGGTTGGTTTCTAGGGTATTGAGGTTTAGATTTCTCCAGCCCCTTCATACCTTTTTCGTTTCAGGTCCCTGTTCTCACCTGCTGTTGGAGAAGGCAAAGCCCCTTCCCGTTTCCGTTGTGACCTCATATCGGCCTGCTCTTCTCAGATCTGTGGGGCACTGCATTGCTGCCCCATGATTTTTTTTTGCACAGAGGCCGACAACACACGGGTTGTGTGGCTGTTGGTGGTTTTCCTCCATACACTTGCATTTGGGTTATCACCTAGTTTTGTGTATATATTGTCCCTGTGTTTTTGTTTTGTTATCTGCCTCCTCTGTGTTTTTCTTGAGGGACTTGGGAAGATCCCAAAACTGTGCTGCCACTGACACCACCATCGTCCCAGAATCCTCTGATGTTGCCCTTTTATTGGTATTACCAGAGTGAACATTTTGTAAATTAAATAATGCTTTGGGATAAATCTTCCTCCTAGTTTTTTTTTCACTCCCTTAACTATGGTGCTGATGTTTTAATCACTTAATGTCCCCCAAATCATTTGTTGTTATTATTGGGGTAATTACAAAATGCTTTAACAACTCAGCAGTTGAAAAAAAAATTTAAAGAAGTATTTGATCTTCTACCCCACGTGCTTCTTTTTTTTTTTAATTTTTGAATTTTATTTTACTTATTTTTTATACAGCAGGTTCTTATTAGTTATCTATTTTATACATATTAGTGTATATATGTCAACCCCAATCTCCCAATTCATCCCACCACCACCCCCATCCCTGCCACTTTCCCCGCTTGGTGTCCCTACATTTGTTCTCTACATCTGTGTCTCTATTTCTGCCCTGCAAACCAGTTCGTCTGTACCATTTTTCTAGGTTCCACATACATGCGTTAATATACGATATTTGTTTTTCTCTTTCTGACTTACTTCACTCTGTATGACAGTCTCTAGGTCCATCCACGTCTCTACAAATGACCCAATTTTCTTCCTTTTTATGGCTGAGTAATATTCTATTGTATATACGTACCACATCTTCTTTATCCATTCATCTGTCGGTGGGCATTTAGGTTGATTCCATGTCCTGGCTATTGTAAATAGTGCTGCAATGAACATTGGGGTGCATGTGTATTTTTGAATTATGGTTTTCTCTGGGTATATGCCCAGGAGTGGGATTGCTGGGTCATATGGTAGTTCTATTTTTAGCTTTTTAAGGAACCTCCATACTGTTCTCCATAGTGGCTATATCAATTTACATTCCCACCAACAGTGCAAGAGGGTTTCCTTTTCTCCACACCCTCTCCAGCATTTGTTGTTTATAGATTTTCTGATGATGCCCATTCTAACTGGTGTGAGGTGATACCTCATTGTAGTTTTGATTTGCATTTCTCTAATAATTAGTGATGTTGAGCAGCTTTTCATGTGCTTCTTGGCCATCTGTATGTCTTCTTTGGAGAAATGTCTATTTAGGTCTTCTGCCCATTTTCTGATTGGGTTGTTTGTTTTTTTTAATATTGAGCTGCATGAGCTGTTTATATATTTTGGAGATTAATTCTTTGTCCGTTGATTCGTTTGCAAATATTTTCACCCATTCTGAGGGTTGTCTTTTTGTCTTGTTTGTAGTTTACTTTGCTTTGCAAAAACTTTGAAGTTTCATTAGGTCCCATTTGTTTATTTTTGTTTTTATTTCCATTACTCTAGGAGGTGGATCAAAAAAGATCTTTCTGTGATTTATGTTAAAGAGTGTTCTTCCTATGTTTTCCTCTAAGAGTTTTATAGTGTCCAGTCTTACATTTAGGTCTCTAATCCATTTTGAGTTTATATTTGTGTATGGTGTTAGGGAGTGTTCTAATTTCATTCTTTTACATGTAACTGTCCAGTTTTCACAGCACCACTTATTGAAGAGACTGTCTTTTTCTCCATGGTATATCCTTGCCTCCTTTGTCATAGATTAGTTGACCATAGGTGCATGGGCTTATCTCTGGGCTTTCTATCCTGTTCCATTGATCTATATTTCTGTTTTTGTGCCCGTACCATATTGTCTTGATTACTGTAGCTTTGTAGTATAGTCTGAAGTCAGGGAGTCTGATTCCTCCAGCTCCGTTTTTTTCCCTCAAGACTGCTTTGGCTATTCAGGGTCTTTTGTGTCTCCATACAAATTTTAAGATATTTTGTTCTAGTTCTGTAAAAAAATGCCACTGGTAATTTGATAGGGATTGCATTGACTCTGTAGATTGCTTTGGGTAGTATAGTCATTTTCACAATATTGATTCTTGGAATCCAAGAACATGGTATATCTCTCCATCTGTTTGTGTCATCTTTGATTTCTTTCATCAGTGTCTTATAGTTTTCTGAGTATAGGTCTTTTACCTCCTTACGTAGGTTTATTCCTAGGTTTTTATTCTTTTTGTTGCAATGGTGAATGGATTGTTTCCTTCATTTCTCTTCCTGATCTTTCGTTGTTAGTGTATAGGAATGCAGGAGATTTCTGTGCATTAATTCTGTATCCTGCAACTTTACCAGATTCATTGATTAGCTCTAGTAGTTCTCTGGTGGCAGCTTTAGGATTCTCTATGTGTAGTATCATGTCATTTGCAAACAGTGACAGTTTTAATTCTTCTTTTCCAATTTTTATTCCTTTTATTTCTTTTTCTTCTCTGATTGCCGTGGCTAGGACTTCCAAAACTATGTTGAATAATAGTGGCGAGAGTGGACATTCTTGTCTCGTTCCTGATCTTAGAGGAAATGCTTTCAGTTTTTCACCATTGAGAATGATGTTTGCTGTGGGTTTGTCATATATGGCCTTTATTATGTTGAGGTAGGTTCCCTCTCTGCCCACTTTCTGGAGAGTTTTTTTTATTATTATTATTATTTTTTTAACATCGTTATTAGAGTATAATTGCTTTACAATGGTGTGTTAGTTTCTGCTTTATAACAAAGTGAATCAGCTATATGTATACATATATCACCATATCTCCTCCCTCTTTTACGTCTCCCTCCCACTCTCCCTATCCCACCCCTGTAGGTGGTCACAGAGCACCGAGCTGATCTCCCTGTGCTATGCGGCTGCTTCCCACTAGCTATCTGTTTTACATCTGGTAGTGTATATATGACCATGCCACTCTCTCACTTCATCCCAGCTTACCCTTCCCACTCCCTGTGTCCTCAAGTCCATTCTCTATGTCTGTGTCTTTATTCCTGTCCTGCCCCTAGGTTCTTCAGCAACTTTTTTTTTTTTTAAGATTCCATATATATGTGTTAGCATATGGTATTTGTTTTTCTCTTTCTGACTTAACTTCACTCTGTATGACAGCCCACCTCACTACAAATAACTCAATTTCGTTTCTTTTTATGGCTGAGTAATATTCCATTGTATATATGTGCCACATCTTTATCCATTCATCTGTTGATGGACACTTAGGTTGCTTCCATGTCCTGACTATTGTAAATGGAGCTGCAGTGAACATTGTGGTATGTGACTTTTTGAATTATGGTTTTCCCAGGGTATATTCCCTGTAGTGGGATTGCTGGGTCGTATGGTAGTTCTATTTTTAGTTTTTTAAGGAAGCTCCATACTGTTCTTCATAGTGGCTGTATCAATTTACATCCCCACCAACAGTGCAAGAGGGTTCCCTTTTCTCTGGAGAGTTTTTATCATAAATGGGTGTTGAATTTTGTCAAAAGCTTTTTCTACATCTGTTGAGATGATCATACGGTTTTTCTCCTTCAATTTGTTAATATGGTATATCACATTGATTGATTTGCGTATATTGAAGAATCCTTGCATTCCTGGGATAAACCCCACTTGATCATGGTGTATGATCCTTTTAATGTGTTGTTGGATTCTGTTTGCTAGTATTTTGTTGAGGATTTTTGCATCTATATTCATCAGTGATATTGGTCTGTAATTTTCGTTGTTTGTAGTATCTTTGTCTGGTTTTGGTATCAAGGTGATGGTGGCCTCACAGAATGAGTTTGGGAGTGTACCTTCCTCTGCAATTTTTTGGAAGAGTTTGAGAAGGATGGGTGTTAGCTCTTCTCTAAATATTTGATAGAATTCACCTGTGAAGCCATCTGGTCCTGGACTTTTGTTTGTTGGAAGATTTTTAATCACAGTTTCAATTTCGTTCCTTGTGATTGGTCTGTTCATATTTCCTACTTCTTCCTGGTTCAGTCTTGGAAGGTTATACCTTTCTAAGAATTTGTGCATTTCTTCCAGGTTGTCCATTTTATTGGCATAGAGTTGCTTGTAGTAGTCTCTTAGGATGCTTTGTATTTCTGTGGTGTCTGTTGTAACTTCTCCTTTTTCATTTCTAATTTTTTTGATAGGAGTCCTCTCCCTCTTTTTCTTGATGAGTCTGGCTAATGGTTTATCAGTTTTGTTTATCTTCTCAAAGAACCAGCTTTTAGTTTTATTGATCTTTGCTATTGTTTGTTTCTATTTCATTTATTTCTGCTGTGATCTTTATGATTTCTTTCCTTCTGCTAACTTTGGGTTTTGTTTGTTCTTCTTTCTCTAGCTCCTTTAGGTGTAAGGTTAGATTGTTTATTTGAGATTTTTCTTGTTTCTTGAGGTAGGATTGTATTGCTGTAAACTTCCCTCTTAGAACTGCTTTTGCTGCATCCCATAGGTTTTGGATCATCGTGTTTTCGTTGTCATTTGTCTCTAGATATTTTTTGATTTCCTCTTTGATTTCTTCAGTGATCTCTTGGTTATTTAGTAACGTATTGTTTAGCTTCCACGTGTTTGTGTTTTTTACATTTTTTTCCCTGTAATCGATTTTTTTTAAGATGTTTTTTAAATTTATTTATTTATTTATTTATTTATTTATGGCTGTGTTGGGTCTTCGTTGCTGTGCGAGGGCTTTCTCTAGTTGCGGCAAGCGGGGGCCACTCTTCATCGTGGTGTGCAGACCTCTCACTATCGCGGCCTCCCTTGTTGCAGAGCACAGGCTCCAGACACGCAGGCTCAGTCGTTGTGGCTCACGGGCCCAGTTGCTCCGCGGCATGTGGGATCTTCCCAGACCAGGGCTCGAACCTGTGTCTCCTGCATTGGCAGGCAGATTCTCAACCACTGTGCCACTAGGGAAGCCCCCTGTAATTGATTTCTAATCTCATAGTGTTGTGGTTGGAAAAGATGCTTGATATGATTTCAGTTTTCTTAAATTTACTGAGGCTTGATTTGTGACCCAAGATGTGATCTAATCTATCCTGGAGAATGTTCCGTGTGCACTTGAGAAGAAAGTGTAATCTGCTGTTTTTGGATAGAATGTCCTATAAATATCAATTAAATCTATCTGGTCTTTTGTGTCATTTAAAACTTGTGTTTCCTTATTAA
The DNA here is from genome assembly GCF_949987535.1 of Balaenoptera acutorostrata. Classification (NCBI taxonomy): domain Eukaryota; kingdom Metazoa; phylum Chordata; class Mammalia; order Artiodactyla; family Balaenopteridae; genus Balaenoptera; species Balaenoptera acutorostrata. The sequence goes on along the minus strand of NC_080076.1, from coordinate 74,213,897 downwards.
TTTTCTGTCTGGATGATCTGTCCATTGGTGTAAGTGAAGTGTTAAAGTCCCCCACTTATTGTGTTACTGTCAATTTCCTCTTTTATATTTGTTAGCAGTTGCCTTATGTCTTGAGGTGCTCCTATGTTGGGTGCATATATATTTATAATTGTTATATCTTCTTCTTGGATTGATCCTTTGAGCATTACGTAGTGTCCTTCCTTGTTTCTTGTAACATTCTTTATTTTAAAGTCTGTTTTATCTGATAATGAGTATTGCTACTCCAGCTTTCTTTTGATTTCCATTTGCATGGAATATCTTTTTCCATTCCCTTACTTTCAGTCTGTATGTGTCCCTAGGTCTGAAGTAGGTCTGTTGTAGACAACATATATATGAGTCTTGTATTTGTATCCATTCAGCGAGCCTACATCTTTTGGTTGAAGCATTTAATCCATTCACGTTTAAGGTAATTATCGATATGTATGTTCCTATTACCATTTTCTTAATTGTTATGGGTTTGTTTTTGTAGATCCTTTTCTTCTCTCGTGTTTCCCACTTAGAGAAGTTCCTTTAGCATTTGTTGTAGAGCTGGTTTGGTGGTGCTGAATTCTCTTAGCTTTTGCTTGTCTGTAAAGCTTTTGATTTCTCCGTCAAATCTGAATGAGATCCTTGCCAGGTAGAGTAATCTTGGTTGTAGGTTCTTCCCTTTCATCACTTTAAATATATCATGCCACCCCCTTCTGGCTTGTAGAGTTTCTGCTGAGAAATCACCTGTTAACCTTATGAGAGTTCCCTTGTGTGTTATTTGTCATTTTTCCCTTGTTGTTTTCAATAATTTTTGTCTTTAATTTTTGTCAATTTGATTATTATGTGTCTCGGCGTGTTTTTCCTTGGGTTTCTCCTGCCTGGGACTCTGTGCTTCCTGGACTTGGGTGGCTATTTCCTTTCCCACGTTAGGGAAGTTTTCGACTACAATCTCTTCAGATATTTTCTCTGGTCCTTTCTCTCTCTCTTCTCCTTCTGGGACCCCTATAATGCGAATGTTGTTGCATTTAATGTTGTCCCAGAGGTCTCGTAGGCTGTCTTCATTTCTTTTCATTCTTTTTTCTTTATTCTGTTCCATGGCAGTGAATTCCACCATTCTGTCTTCCAGATCACTTATCTGTTCTTCTGCCTCAGTTGTTCTGCTATTGATTCCTTCTAGTGTATTTTCCATTTCAGTTATTATATTGTTCATATCTGTGTGTTTGTTCTTTAATTCTTCTAGATGTTTGTTCTTTAATTCTTCTAGGTCTTTGTTAAACATTTCTTGTATCTTCTTGATCTTTGCCTGCATTCTTTTTCCAAGGTCCTGGATCATGTTCACTATCATTATTCTGAATTCTTTTTCTGGAAGGTTGCCTATCTCCACTTCATTTAGTTGTTTTTCTGGGGTTTTATCTTGTTCCCTCATCTGGTACGAAGTCCTCTGCCTTTTCATTTTGTCTGTCTTTCTGTGAATGTGGTTTTTCCTTCCACAGGCTGCAGAATTGTAGTTCTTACTGCTTCTGCTGTATGCCCTCTCCCCACCTGCTTCTTAATACCTCATTTTCCCCTTTGTTCTCCTGAAGATGAAAGACCAGTGTACAACAAATCAAATGATTTCAAACAGCAACATTATTAATTAAAAAAAAAAAAAAAAGGCAGAAAAGTTCTCTGTAGTTTCCCAAGTGTAGCCTCCTGGTAATAATAGCCCAGGACCTGCAAGTGTAGATGGATATCAAGGCCCAGCTCCAGTAGAGAAAGGATGCTGAGATAAGCCCAGGTCACTTAAATGCTCTCAGCCTCCGTTGCCTTACATGCTTAAAAAACTAAATGAAATAAACAAGCCAATTGAGAGGATCAAGGAAGTGTAATGAGTTACTGTTTTTTACAGTGAGTTTTGATATATACTTATAGTGGATTCATGGTAGTAAGAATATCTTTAGCAAATAATTTAGTAGAAAAAAACACAGTAGAACCAATTTATCAAATGAACTGTAAAATGATTATCTTAATTTTAAAAAAAACACTTTTTGAATTTATAGTATAATTCCATTATGTCCTCTGCATTTAAGCAGTGATTTATTCACTGTGTGAGAATTGATTCTGTGGCAGTCATGTTACATTGATTGCAGTTTTAGAGAGGGAATGCCAGCCTTATGGTACATTCATCCATCTTTTAGAGATGGCTTCTTTAAGCAGCCGAAAAGTAAATTATATTGGCATGGTTTGCCTTTGGTGTACTACCTTTTTTTTTTTTTTTTCTGTTGTTTGGCCGCGTTGCTTGGCATGTGGTGTGGGATCTTAGTTCCCCAACCAGGGATCGGAACCTGTGCCCCCTGCGGTGGATGCACGGAGTCTTAACCACTGGACCGCCAGGGAAGTCCTGGTGTACTACTTTTGAAGTGGTGTTTTGTATGAGCAGATAGTAATGATATAAACCCTCTTCCCAGAAACTGTACTCTGCTCCTAGGTTTTCCAGACTTTTGGTACTGTGAGTTCTTTTCTCTATCTCTCCTCACAGAGAGTTTCAAAGATTGTAGCTGTTAAGTATTTTACTTGGGAAAATTTTAGCTCTCAGAAAATAACAGTGTTTAAATAATACAAAGGGCAGCCAAAGGGAATTCCCCGGCGGACCAGTGGTTAGGACTCTGCGCTTTCACTGCTGAGGGCCTGGGTTCAATCCCTGGTGAGGGAACTAAGATCCCACAAGCTGAGTGGTGCGGCCAAAAATAAATAAATAAATAAAATGAAATAAAAGAGCAGGCAAGGTAAGTTTAGGGAATGATGTTGATTCAACACTGTCCCTTATCTGCAAACACAGATGCAAAAACTGGTGAATTCAGACAGTGGCGCTGCCTGACTGGTTCTTCCAGAGTCTAGGAGAGGGAAAGATCTTGCAGGAGGAGCGTCTTATTTGCCTTTACCTAGATGTTCTGATTGGTCCCAAATGATGAAGTTTAAATGGACACTTTTCCCTTTTCTCAAATCAGTCTTAAACTCCTGTGGAAATCAACAAAGATAAACTCCCTATTTTACCCATTTTTGCTTCTGTTATAAATTTTCCTATTGCACTTTTTGCCTTGAAATAAAGGTAGAAGTGATGTGGCTGGTGATGGGAGCGCATTCCCCAGGACTCTGGTCCTACTCAGTCGTTCAGCAGGACTTCTTGTTATTTCCATTCTGTACAGATTGCATCTGGGCCATTGGCCAAGTGGATATTATAACCTTGGCACGTCGGAACCCAACTCTCACTTCTTGATTTTCTCAAAACCAATGTTGTTCTCAGTGTCATGGTTCATTTAGGAATGTCCTGACTCTCTGCATCCTGCCCCTTGGGGTGTTGGATCAGTGGCTTCTGCAGGGGGTTTGCTGCTCTGCAGCTGCTGCAGAATCTCAGACTCTCCCTGTCTCTTTAGATCAGCTCTTTCCTTCATTCTGCCTTTGGAATTGGTTTTCTCTACATTTTAAAAATGCGGCTTTTTGGGGGAATAGCCCTTTTTATTGCTGTAACTCTAGTGCCTAACCTGGTAGCAAGTTCACGATGGGTGATTAAAACAGGGAGGCAGTGTCTGGAAACACTTAGTGTTTGCTTTAAATTTGCGCTGTGTTTGAGAAATAAAACTATCAAATAAATGTACTTTAAAATCATTACTTGAGAGAAACCCACATTTCTTAACTTTCCTTGCTTTTTTTCTTGTTAGAACTGTTCTCTTGAGCTGTCCTTTTTCCATATTTAGAAATTCACATGGGAAAAGGATGCCAGTGATATAGTCATTCCTGAATGGATGCTTAAAGTTGTTTTTTCCAGAACCATGTTGGGTTTTCACCGATTGATTCACTTTTTCATCTGGAAGCCCTAGAGACTAATTATGGTTTTTTTCCTTTCTTTCAAAGCAAAACAAGACAAAACATTGCCATAGTAATGTGTTGTCCACATAGAAAATTCCAGGAATACACAGTGTTATTTTTAAAAAAAGAAAAGAAAAGAAAAAATCAGGAGGAGAGGGGATAGCTTGTAGTGCTGCCGTGCTGAGATGCCCACTCAGGGCACAGCAGAGGGTGTTTGATGCCACTTTTCCTCTCTACTCACCGCATATGTTTTTGGAAGAGCCAAGTGGTATGAGAGTCCTAGCCGCAGCCATGGAACAGAGAGAAGCTGACGGACCAGCCTGGAAATCAGAGCCGATCTCATTTGTGCTAATTGGCCCGGGCATGAACTGGAGCTTTCACACATATGATATCTTGGATATAAACAGCCCTGCAGTTGGGTACAGGGCTGAATTAATTTGAAGACAAATTAATTTCATTCCATAGAATCCTGCTGTCCAGACTTAAAATTACATGTTGGGGTCATAGGGGTCACAGTTCCAGCAAGAAAAATAATCATGAACATATAGTAGATCCTTTTTTTGCCAAGCACTGTTTTAAGCCTTTATGTGGTGATTATATTTAACCATTGTTAACAGCACAGTGAGGCAGGAGTGTGTCCCATTTTACCACTGAGGAAACACAGGCCCAGGGGGTGACAGTTTTGTCAAAGGTCACCCCGTTTGCAGTAGTTCACATTCGGGTAGTGCTTGGGGGTGCAGAATGTATCAGCTCATTTGACCTTTGCATTTACCCCTGAGGAGCAGAGCCGCTGCTGTCCCCCGTATGGAACGAGGAAATCGAGGCTCCCGGAAGTGAGGCCCCTTCTTAGTGCTGACACATCCAGTGAGTGTCCCAGCTCTGGTGGAGACCGTGTCTTCTGATGCTCCAGGCCAGCATCCTTTCCACCACACCAGGCTGCATCCCAGGTTATGCACAAGAAAACTAAACAGGGACTGAATGGGACTTCTGCAGCCTCTCCAGTCCAAACTGGAAGGCCGTTGCCGGCTGCAGCAGAGAGCCCTACAGAGGGCAGAGAGGCGCGTACCGACAGGCCTGCGAGCAGGGCCAGCAGGCCCGAAGCAGGGCTGTGTCTGCTTCGTGTGGAAGGACTTAAAGATGTGCCGGCCCTTCCCCGCAGGCCGCCTTTCTCCCCACAGAGGCCGGAGTGCCACTGTCTTTGCGTTTCATCGTACAGGCTTTTCTGGTCACTCTCCCCTGCCTCTGGGAATCCTCATGCTGTTGTTATCTTTCTTACTCTGGTGACTTTTCCCTGTCAGCCCCTCAGCCAGCCTCTTTGGAGCATCAGCTCTTTAGAAAATTGTTCTCTGCGTCTGTTTTTTATTTTGAAACTGGATCCTTGATTTCCTTCCTTCCTTCTCCCCTTCCATCTCTTTTTTTTCTTTATAAATTTATTTATTTATTTATTTATGGCTGTTTTGGGTCTTCGTTCCTGCATGCAGGCTTTCTCTAGTTGCGGCGATTGGGGGCTACTCTTCGTTGTGGTTCGCGGACTTCTCATTACGGTGGCTTCTCTTGTTGCAGAGCACGGGCTCTAGGCACGCAGGCTTCAGTAGTTGTGGCTCGCGGGCTCTAGAGCACAGGCTCAGTAGTTGTGGTGCGTGGGCTTAGCTGCTCCGCGGCATGTGGGATCTTCCCGGACTCGAACCCGTGTCCCCTGCATTGGCAAGCGGATTCTTAATCACTGCACCACCACGGAAGTCCCATCTAAGTGCTTTAGATTCATGTTACCACATTGGTCTCCAGACAACCCCAGTGAAGGCAGGTTCATTATTATTCCCATTTTATTGACGAGGAAACTCAAGGCCCAGATAGGTGAATGTCCCCAAGGTTATACAGCTGATACATAGCAGAATCAGGATATTCTTCACCCCTGCACCGTACTGGGGGCACTGAGTGTGTGCCAGGCACTATTCCAGGACTTTCTTAACTCAGTCCTCACAGCAGCCCTAGGAAGCACAGATACTGATGCTTCCCTGTGCAGTGATGTTGAACTGTTTGCCCAGGACCATCACAGTAAAAGGCCCGGGCAGGATTTGAACCAGGGTCCGTTTGGCTCCAGAGCCCATGCTCCATCCATCTGCTTGTCTTTGCTGTCTTTTTGACTTTCGGCCTCATAGACAGCTCTGCTTTGTTAGACTGTAAACCCTTCGAGAGCGGGACCTGGGTTTAGTTGTCCTTCCCCACTTGCCTGGTGATGGGCCTGCGTTACGGTGGCTACTCAAGAAAAGTGCTGCACAAGTGAGTAACCGAGGTAGTGAGATGGGTTAGGTGCCTGGATGAAATACATAAGCCTCGTTGAGGGAACCGTGGAACCTGCCAAAAGTGAGACAAAGAAAGGGACAGAGAGTTTCCTCATTTTTAAAATTATATAATAAACGTTTTGTTCCATCATTAGCATCTCCTCGCCATCCAAGGAAAAGATGGATGAAGAAGCTAGAGAAAGGAAAAGATGAAGTCCCATTATGAGCTCTCATGTTTAAGACAGGAAATGCTGCTTATATCCAAAGCCTCCCATCACTCCACGCCTCATTAGGGATTTAGAAAACGCACTGCTTAATCTCCGTCATTCAGGCAGTGAAGGTTTTACGATCCTTGTGGGAAAACCCAGCAGCCCGTGGTCACAGTGCCCCCTGGAGACGGCAGGTGGAATTACCACGCTTTCCGTCCTAAGCCTGAGCCGGAATTCATCTTGCAAAATGCATTTCCTGTTGAGTCTCTGAAGTCTCGTTTCATAATTGTTTCTCTGCCGACTTCGTGCTTTGATTAAACCAGTAGTTGTTTTCTGTTCCTTCTATTCACAGTTTCAGTCCTGCTTTACATTCAAATAGCCAAGTTCAACGTGGAAGCTGTTTTACTGTGCATAAACCCTTGAATAAAAATAGGTGAAAGCAAACAGATAGCTCTGGAGGGTAACAGATGCCCACACTCAGAGTCTGTTATGTTGGTGGAGAGAGGCAGTGGTCTGGGTGAGGGGTTGGGGGAGGCAAGGTAGGTTCCCTTTGCCTTCCATGCTTGTTCATATCTGCCGTGTTTAAAATCTGCTGAATGATGAGCGTGCAGGGGAAATTAGGTGACGTCGTAAACTTATGCCCTCAGAAGGCAGGTTTATGAACGATCATTTAATTCACGACTTTCCTGCAGTCCTCAGACTGGCAACATTTTTGTTCTGATTTTTTTCAGGACAAGAGAACCGAGCTGAACCTTAACCACTCCTAATTCAGACTCTGCCTTCCACCAAGCAGCTGAAAACAGACAGTTGTTTGTCTCCTCCTTAAAAATCCCCAACAAAGGAAAATTCTGTTTCTCACTTGTTCTACTGTTGAGTATGATTTTTTCCCACTGGCAAGTTCTAAATTTGTTATGAACTAGTTCCATAAGATCTTTTTTGGTAGAAGATTTACTCACTTTAATCTTCATACAGAAGAAGATAATTGTTTTAAACTTTAGCCTGTTCACAAACTTAAATGTTACTTAATATCTGGTTTTAACAGCTTTATTGAGGTATAATTCACATACAGCTTACCCATTTAAAGTGTACAATTCAGTGGTCTTTAGTATATTCATAGATATGTACCACCATCACCACAGACAATTTTAGAATGTTTTCACCACCTCAAAAAGAACCCCCCACAAAGAAAGAAACCCCATATTCATTACCTATTGCACCCCTCCCCCACCCCCAGCACTAAGCAACCACTAATCTACTCTCTGTCTCTATAGATTTTCCTTTCTGGACATCTCATATACATGAATCCTACAATATGTGGACTGTCCTCACTGGCTTCTTTACTTAACCTAACATTATCAAGCTTCATCCATGTTGTAGCGTGTGTCAGTACTTAATCCCTTTCTGTGGTCATATATTCCTTCACGTATCACATTTTGTGTATCCATTTATCAGTTGCTGGACATTTGGGTTGTTTCCACCTTTTGGCTGTTATGAATAATGCTGCTATAAAATTTGTGTACAGGTTTTAGTGTGGACATATATTTTCATTTCTCTTGGGTAGGTACCTAGGAGTGGAATTGCTGGGTCATAGGTAACTCTGTTTGGTCATTTGAGGAACTTCCAAACTGTTGCCCAAAGCGGCTGCACTGTTTTTCATTCCCACCAGCAGTGTATGAGGGCTCTGAATTCTCTATACCCTCGCCAATGCTTGTTGTTATCTGTCTTTTTGATTCCAAACTCCTAGTGGATATGAAGTGATATTTTCTTGTGGTTTCGATGTACACTTCCCTGACGGCTAATAATGTTGGGCAGCTCTTCATGTGTTTTTTTGCTGTTCATGTATCTTCTTTGAAGAAACATCTAGATTCCTTGCTCATTTTAAAAATTTGGTTATTTTCCTTTTATTGTTGAGTTGTAAGAGTTCTTTAAATATTCTAGATAAAATTCCCTTTTCGGATAGATACATGACTTGCAAATTATTTTCTCTCATTCTGTGGGTTGTCTTGTCCCTTTCTTGATAGTGTTCTTTGAAACACAAAAGTTTTAAATTTTGATGAAGTCCAATTAATGTTTTTCTTTTGTAAGAAGATTTCTTTAGTACATGTTACAAAGCTATTAGGTATCTTTTCATTTTCTCAATGTAAAATTATAGAAAATATGATGTTTGAAAAACTGCGCCACCCCCCAAGAAGGTTTGGTGGATGGAGTTTGCTTTCCCCTCAAGAATCATGGACTTAGCTAGGGGTTTTCACTCCAATGCGTCTCTTCATGGGTGCTTCAGTCATTTTGTATTTTTCTTTCAATTTTTTGGTATGCTTCTAACTGGAGAGTTTCGAACTTAACAGGGAATTTAAAATAAAATCTCTACTAACAGTAAATAAAAGCAGAGAGGTCTAACATTTTTAGACCTTAGGGATATTCTGCTCTTTGCTCTCGTACTGCATTTGAAAAACAGCTGTACGTGTTTCACCACATTCTGCCTTTCATCCAAAGACCACTGTATGTTCTGTTTATGCAGAGCAAGGCTTCACACTGGATGGTCACAGTAAATGTGGTAACGGAAGCCGACCGCTTTCATGTGGATGACCTTTCTTCCTTTGCCAACAGGTATGGCAGATCCCAGAAAACGGACTCACCCTTTCCCTGACTGAGCCCGTGGTCATTTTAGAAGGCCACTCAAAGAGAGTCGGCATCGTGGCCTGGCACCCGACGGCCCGCAACGTGCTTCTCAGTGCAGGTAGGAGCCGAGCTGGCCTCTGCTTTCCCCTTGCCCTCGCTTCTCGCGGCCTCTGTGTGGAGGGAGCAGCAGACGCGTGCTGACTGTGCTTGCAGTTGTGAAGCGGGTCATTGGAACCCACGACAGGGTGCCTAAATGTGGGACTTCCCCGGCACCCGTGTGCATGTGTGTGTGTCGAGGCCACTTGGGCAAAGCCAGTGGAAGCTGTGGACTTCCTGCCTAAAATTAGGAACAGACACATGCTTACTTATATAATCACATTTCGGCAGAGCCGTGGTTCCTGTGGGGGCCTCCATGCCTCCATGGCCCTCAGTTGTAGTTATTTCTGATGTAGTGGAAGGAGCCCGAGTGGGAGCCAGGAGCCCTGGGTTCCAGCTTTGGTGTTGCCGCCAACTTTGGGGTGATCCGGTTCGTCAAATACCCTCCTTCGTTTTAAAAAATACTTTCATCTTTCTCCTTGCACTTGCAGTCCGTGTATACTATGGAGATACATATAAACAAAAGAGAGAAAAGAAAACTCATTTACAGTCCCACCACCCGGAGGAAACAGCATTATTACCCTTTTGATGTTTCTTTCCAGAGATATTTCTTTGCCCATAAACAGTTTTACATACAAAGATGGGTTCAGACACTTTACATGTGACCTGCTTTCTGCACTTGCTGGTACACTGTGGTCCTTTTCAGGTGCCATTACATGTTGTATGATATTTTTAATGACTCCATTAATAGTCCATTGTCTGAATACCTCTGTTTATTTAGTCAGTCCCCTATTTTTGGACATTGAGGTTGTTTCCGATTTTTCACTGTTAAACAGCACTGCAGGGCTTCCCTGGTGGCGCAGTGGTTGAGAATCTGCCTGCTAATGCAGGGGACACGGGTTCGAGCCCTGGCCTGGGAAGATCCCACATGCCGCAGAGCGGCTGGGCCCGTGAGCCACAACTGCTGAGCCTGCGCGTCTGGAGCCTGTGCTCCGCAACGAGAGAGGCCCGCGCATCGCGATGAAGAGTGGCCCCCGCTTGCCACAACTGGAGAAAGCCCTCGCACAGAAACGAAGACCCAACACAGCCAAAATCAATCAATCAATCAATCAATCAAACATACGCATCTGATTCAAGATCCTCATTAAAAAAAAAAAAAAAAAAAGAAGCAAACAGCACTGCAGTGAACCCTTGTGACCAAGTCCTAGTGTTCCTATTGGTTTCCCACTTGTGTAGTTTCCAAGTTTCATCTTAAAGAAATCTTTTTCTTTGTCTAAAATCTGAGATGTTATCTGCTTTTATAGAAGCAATACAAAGGACAGGAAGGAGCTTTGTGGGGTGATGGAAATGTTGATCTTGACTGTGATGATGGCTACATGCATATGTACATGTATCAAAACTTAACCAATGTAGGGCTTCCCTGGTGGCGCAGTGGTTGAGAATCTGCCTGCCAATGCAGGGGACACGGGTTCGAGCCCCGGTCTGGGAGGATCCCACATGCCACGGAGCAGCTGGGCCCGTGAGCCACAATTACTGAGCCTGCGCGTCTGGAGCCTGTGCTCCGCAACAAGAGAGGCCGCGACAGTGAGAGGCCCGCGCACCACGATGAAGAGTGGTCCCCACTCGCCGCAACTGGAGAAAGCCCTCGCACAGAAACGAAGACTCAACACAGTCATAAATAAATAAATAAAAGAACGTGAATTTCTTAAAAAAAAAAAAAAAAAAAAAAACTTAACCAATGTATACTTAAAATGGGTGCATTGTATTGCATGCAAACTATACCTTAATAAGATTGGCTTATAAAAAAAGCAGTGCTAATGTTAGTGGTAGAATTTTAAAGATCTTTCTCCTCACCAGTAAAAAGGAGAGGAGCAGTTCAGTTTTTAACTGGGTATGAAAGGTATATGTGACATAGTGAGTTAAGTTAAAAATCTAATGCCTGGTACCTATTGAAACCAAGAACTACTTAAAAAAAAAAAAAAGTAAGACTTTTTTTTTTTTAATTAATTAATTAATTTTTATTTTTGGCTGTGTTGGGTCTTCGTTTCTGTGCGAGGGCTTTCTCTAGTTGTGGCAAGCGGGGGCCACTCTTCATCGCAGTGCGCGGGTCTCTCACTATCGTGGCCTCTCTAGTTGCGGAGCACAGGCTCCAGACACGCAGGCTCAGTAGTTGTGGCTCCCGGGCCTAGCTGCTCCGCGGCATGTGGGACCTTCCCAGACCAGGGCTCGAACCCGCGTCCCCTGCATTAGCAGGCAGATTCTCAACCACTGCGCCACCAGGGAAGCCCAAGACTCTCTTTTTTAAAATCACAATTGACTATAACTGGGAAGCCTTCCAGTGTTCTACTCAGAACCTCAGTCTGATAAGGAGAGAAAACAATTCCAAAGGTGGAATTCCCTCATGGAAAATACCCTACTGCCCGCCTCATCGAGGTCAAATCTAGGGTATCATCTGCAGACTGAGCCCAGTCTCCCTTTTACACGCAGAGAATGGTTGATTGCAGCGTTGTGCATAGTTTTGGATAGTTTAAGACTATGTGATCCATCCACAGTGGCTGAAGTTACTCATTTGCCTATGATGAACGAGGCAGAGGATGGGTCGAATCTCCATCGCAGAGTTTAGCTCCAACTTTTCATACTGTCAGTCGTACAGTTTTTTTCACCCATTTCCTATTTCTGACCCTAGGTAACTTAGGTGTCCTGGTTATTAGTGGCTAATTTTTCTAAGTGCTTGCAGAATTGGCTTATTGACAAGAATCCATCTTCAGGATGTCCATCCCTTATTTTGCTTCATCCTTGAGCTAATGTCCTGGAAGCAGCAAATGGTGCCTCTTTTTAAAGGGGCCTCAGGGACTTGGGGCCGAGCCTGGAGGGAATGGAGGATGGAGCTGAAGAGCTGAGGGGCTGTGGCTCAGTGGACCTGTGGCCTCTTTGCGGATCAGGTTCTGAATTCACGTGCCTACTTGACGACAGTTTGTGCTTCTCAAATCAGGCCAGTCTTGGCCTATTTTTCTCCCCTCTTAAAGATAAAGATCTGCTGTGAGCAGATGGCTAGGCATTTCCCTTCACTTGTAATTTACATGCTTTTGTGCAAGACCCTGTCTCAACAGCATGGTTGATGGGAATAACCTGCTGTCCAGTCTTTGTCTTGAGCCTCCTAAACCACCATTTAAACCCTTTATTTTTAGTTCCTCTGGAAAGGAAAGAAGCTGTATTCATTCTGATGCTTGTTTTACTAGAAAAGGAAACTTAAGATCACTCAGGGTCCACCAGCCCAGTTAACTCTTTAAAAAAGCATAGGGTTCTATTTTCCTGTTGTTCTTTGTTTTTGTTTGTTTGGTTGGTGTTTTTGTTTGTTTCACATGAGCCCAAACTTCACAAGCTGTATTTTTCCTTTAATGTGTTTCTTTTACACAAATTTCTTTTTTTCTTGGTCACATCAGTTTTTGACTGCCAGTAAGTAAGGATTCTTATAATTAGCATCTCCATTTCAATACATAGGTGTGTTTATCCTCCCTGTATCTGTATCGATAGTTTTCACAAATGTGTTGTTGTGCAGGCGTTTCTCATCCCTGAGGGGTGTGGTTCTGCTTGCTTTCAGGCTGTGATAACACCATCATCATCTGGAACGTGGGGACGGGGGAAGCCCTTCTAAACCTGGATGATATACATTCGGACATGATTTACAACGTGAGCTGGAACCGGAACGGCAGTCTGATCTGCACAGCCTCCAAAGACAAGAAAGTGAGAGTAATCGATCCTAGGAAACAGGAGATTGTTGCTGTAAGTATTCTTAGGACAAAAGCCCTAGTATGTGTAGCGCTTTAGGGAGTGAGAACTTTCTGCGTTTTAAGGCAGACTGCAGGGGCTGGGACTGCCAGTCCGTGGACCCTTGCTGTGTGCAGACGCCAAACTCAATCAGAAAGGTCTCGGCCAGGCTTCTGTCTCCCAGTTGCCCTTCTCTCCAGAGCTGTGCATTTCTAGCTTTTACCCAAGCCTTCCCTCTCACTTGGCGACCGTTTCTCACAAAGAAACAAAGTTTTTTTTATCAGTTTGCTTAAGAATGTGCAAGTCTAGAGCAGCTAACCCACAGAGTTTACTGCATGCTGGCTTAAGACTGCAGATGGATCTGTTGATTCCCTCGCCTGCTCCCCAGTCGGTCTTTAAAGGGCCTGACAAGATGCCATGGGTTCTCTGCACAGCTCAGCGTCCCCGTTTCTGCCACCTGAGCTAGGCCTCCACAGAATCACACATCACGGCAAAAGATGGACACTCGGGCCTTTAGTCAGGTTGACACAGCAGGTGTTGAATCCAGAGGTGCCTCACTTTCACCCCACTCTGTGCCTCATCACGGCCCTTCTCTGAGAAGGCGGCTCTTGGCCGGTGATACTTTTCAAGAGTCGGGTGACAGGCATGGCTGGTGCTTATCAAGGCCCCGTACCCCGTGCTTTCTCCACTAGAACCTTCCAAGGTGTGGGGCTGGTGGGCTCCCGCTGAAGAGATGAGGCTAAGGAACGGGTTAGCCAGACTCGACTTCTGTCCTATGAAATTGCTAGATGCTGTAGTGACTATCCACCTTCAGGTTATTATCATACTCTTGAGAAACAAAGGCTTGGCAGAGCCGTTTCGTGCGTTTTGTTTTTGCAGAGCCTGGACTTGGGTTGGTGGCAGGGGCTGGTGGAAGGACTGCGGCCTTTCAGTCCAGACCTGGCGCGATTGCTCGCTCACCAGCCGAGGGGCCTTGGCCAGATCCCTTGGTGTCGCTTTGTTTCCTCCTCCTTCAGGGAGGGGAGGTGGCCAGTACTGACACGCTCGTGCACGTATGTGCACACGCACACACACACACCTTTGACGTGAGTGGCATGTGGGGTGGCGGGGTTCACTGTCTGAGCCCCCGCTCTCCCCCACTTTTCCTTCCTGCAGTCTGACTGTGTAAGCTGCCTCTTTGCTCTCTCGCCCAGGAGAAGGAGAAAGCACATGAAGGAGCCCGACCCATGAGGGCCATCTTTCTGGCTGACGGCAACGTCTTTACCACTGGTTTCAGCCGCATGAGCGAGCGGCAGCTGGCCCTCTGGAACCCGGTACGCCCCTTCCCAGCCCTGCCACCCCTTCCCCAGCCTCGAGCTTTCTCTTTTCTGAGCGGGCCTTTGGGTTGGTCAGTAGATGATAGGGTTCTCAGTGTCGTTTGCTGAACTCCTGCTTGTCTTAAGTTGGATGTGAAGTTCTCATCCTCACTGGAGACTTACTGCTGAATGTATTTTAAAAATGCATTCTTGATACTCCCAAGGAGTCTATGTTGACTGTAGATTTTAGAAAGAATGCGTGAAGAATCCAGTGTTTTAGACTTGGGAAATAAGTTCTAAACTTAGTTAAAATATTTCCTAAAGAACATGATCAAATGTCTAAATCAAAATAGTCATGCTTGGGAAAATGTTCATGACAGCACAAGTGGGAAAAACGTACTGAACTGCATATATGGTATGATCCCAATCTGTGTGTGCTTCTGTGTTGGAAGGAAATAGGCCAAAATGGTAATTGTTTCTACCCCCCACTGGACCGTGGGATTACAGAATATGGGATGATTTTTATGTTTTTCCTTGTACCTTCTAATATTTAAAAGAACATGAGTTTATTTTTGTAGTAAGAAAAAAATACTTTTGAAAAAGAAAGCAGGCACAAAGGAGATAGGCTCTCATCTCTGTCATGGGATCACACTGATGTGTGCATTAATTATGTTGCCAAATCAACACAATTTTCAGTGAGTTGGATCTCATCTAGTATTCCTATTGGTAATTACATGTATGAATATCATATGTGCATTGTTTAAACTTTCATTATTTTAGGGAAATAGCTAACTTAATTAGGGATGAAAAATGTATCATCTTATAAAAATTCACCTTTTAAAAATGTGTGTGTGTGTATTTTTTTTTTCCCAGAAAAATATGGAGGAACCAATTGCTCTTCATGAAATGGACACTAGCAATGGGGTGTTGCTACCTTTCTATGACCCTGATACCAGTATCATTTACTTATGTGGAAAGGTAAACAGTAATTTTGCTGTTTGATCTTAAATTTAATCCTGTAAGAAGAAAAGTTTATCCTTCAGAGATTTAGTAGATGAGCAATTGTATAGAGAATAGTGCTCCATGGGTACAAGCTTTTGAGGGCCTCAGAGACTCTCCAGAGGGTTCTTGCTCCTGGAGTTCAGTGTTAAGGCCCAGGCCTTAACAATTACATGGCCTGACTCAAGTGTCAGGAGGTGACAGTTGTTACAAGAAGACCCCACACTGAACTCAGGACACCTTCCTGCTGCCTGATGATTTCTGCCTAACTAAAGTGTTGGTAGCTTTATTATCATTACTGTTACTTCATTTTAGAAGGTAAAGACCTCAGTATTCCTTATTCTTCTGTAGCCTCAATTTCCCTTAGAATTTTTGTAGTTGAAATAAATGAATTAATACAAATGGAGCTGTTGATGTGTTTCCCTTCCCCAAACCTGTCAGATAGTCCCTTGCTGGGGATGAAGCTGGGGGTGTTTTACTTCTGTTCACAGTTGATGGAGTGGGCTGCAGACCTGCTTGACATTTTTATAGGCCAGTTATTTAGAAACTGAGATCTTGTCTGTTTCCTTGAAAGTCATTTTACTTGAGATGTTAACAGCTGCCATAGACTGCATTGTTACCCAGATGTTACTAACACTGGGTGGAAAGTTACTGTGAGTATGTAGAAAGCAAATAGTGTATGATTAGCTTGTCTTCCATTGCTTTAGATAGTTACATCATTGAAACAAATGGAAATATGAGAAAGGAGAGGGTTGTTAGGGCAGAGTACTGCCTAGCTATTTATCACTTCTTACACACACATCTCTCCCCTCAGGCAGGATTGCCTTCATTGTTCAGGTTCATGTAATTGTGTGACAGTTATTTACACTGAGAGAGGCTAGCACATGCTTCAGGTCTTCAAAAAAAATCTGACCATTCTAAGCCAGATTATCACAGAACTTGACACCTTGTAATGGGATAGCATTCTTGTCTGAAGTTAAAGGTTACTCACTAAAACTAATGTCTCTTCATTAGAAAACTCTTACTTCTTATTGTCCGATTGTCTGGTGTTAGTGCCCTCAGGTCTGTGCCCATGGAGGAATGCTGAAAAATCAGTAATTGCCCGCTAGGCCCTCTTGGTCTTCTGTTTGTTTGTTTGTTTGTTGCTGTGCAGTTGTTGGGCGGAGGTGTTAACCTTTCCGCTCCAACTCTGACTTGGTGCCAGACTCAGTGCAGGCAAGTCAGAAACTTTGGGAGGAGGCAGAGGAGGCTGCTAGCCTTGCATAGGCGAGGGCTTGCTCTGACAGGAAGAGAAGCCATCATGTGCTCGAGGCAGGCCTCCGAAGGGGAGCAAAGGTCAGCCAGCGTAGCGGAGTCCCAGTCAGTGCTGGGGGTATAGAGGAGAGAGACACCCACCTAAGCCAGATATTCTGGCTAACGTGAAACACAAACCTGTCTCCGATTTCTTATAGGGCGACAGCAGTATCCGCTATTTTGAGATCACGGACGAATCCCCGTATGTCCACTACCTCAACACATTCAGCAGCAAGGAGCCTCAGAGGGGGATGGGTTACATGCCCAAGAGGGGACTCGATGTCAACAAATGTGAGATTGCCAGGTAAAGAATCGGTATCGGAAAGTGTTCAGCCTGCTTACGCCATTCGTGTCCACACCTGAGTCTTTCTACCTGTGTGTGTGCAGTAGAATCGTAGAATTAGTATCTTGTTTCCTGCCCGTTCTTAGAAACGTGGAGTTTGAGAGCAAGAAGAAACCCTTCAAAATCATTTAATCCAGCTGTGCCCTCCCCATCCTTCAGATGATAAACTTGAAATGCAACGGTTAAGGGGCTTCACTGGGGCGTATCACACCCTGATTTAAGTAGTGAAACCATCGTCGCTTGTCTTCAGGCTGCGGCTGTGGCCAGCGTCCCCTGGGAGGCAACCAGGAAGAGCCTGTCCCTGGGATGGAAATGAGGGATGGTTTTCCTGCCCTGCAGAGGGACCAGCCAGGTTCCAAACCGGGTTGTGGAGCCCACAGATCCGAAACTAGAGAAACAAAGATCCACAGCTGGCGTTAGGTTAGCTTGGCTTAGGAAGCTCAGCTGTGTGTTGTAACTTCTGCCTCTCTGGACTGCTCTGTGGAGTTTTTATAACACTGCATTTATATGGACATTTTTCTAAGTGTGCTGACCTGGTCACACAAATAATTGACACTTACGTCTTTAAAATTAGAAGAAATTTTATGAGCCCTTTTTTTTATATTAATCATTGCACAGTTGTTGTTTTTTTTTTTGTAATACCTTCAACTCTATAGCTAGAATAATGAAGGAAAGCTGTCACAGATAATTCTAAATTGTGGTTTAAATCAAACTAATCAAAATGTGGTTCAAAACAGATTGAATCTGAACTTCAAAATTACATTCAGGATTTGGGAACACATTTATTTTACTGTCATCTAAAAGTTTAAAAGACGTAGTCGGCCCTTTGTATTTGCGAGTTCCAAATCCAAGGATTGAGCATATTTGGAAACAAAAGTTCCAGAAAGTTCCAAAAAGCAAAACTTGAATTTGTGGCGCATGGGAAACCGTTTACGTAGCATTTACTTTGTGTTTACAACTGTTTACATAGCATTTACGTTGTACTGGGTATTGTAAGTACTCTAGAGTGACTCAGAGTATAAAATGCTGTGCCACGTTATGTAAGGGACTTGAGCAGCCGCAGATTTCGGTGTCCGCGGCAGGTCCTGGAACCCATCCCCCGCAGATACCGAGGGATGACTGTATAAGGAAGTCATTCAGGACGCCTCCTGTTTACTCAGTATTTCTGGGGCGTTGGTTACGTGTTGGGCGCTGTGCTAATCACACGGCCGGGATCCCCTTTCTCTTCATACCCATGCTGTGAGGCGGGTGCTGGTTTACCCACCATGTGGATGAGGAGCTCAAGGCTGGGTCAGGTGGGCACATGCCCAGGTGTGGGGGGTGGAGCTGGCCATCCAGCCCAGGCCAGCCTTCCCACCACTGAGCTGACTGCACAGGTTTTGGGCTTGGTCTTCCTACTCTTCCCACACCCTGGATAATTCCAGATTTTTCTGAGTGTTATGCATGATGTGGTTTGCTCGGATGCCAACATTTAATTCCTAGGATTATTTTCGTTTCCTTTTTAAAAATCCTATTTACACTTACGAATGTTCAGCCACTTCACGTTGGCAGAAGACGTGGCATCCAGGTCATAGGTACTCTCTGAGACATGGGTGTCCATTGTCTTCTGCCTTGGTAATTGTCTTCTGACTTGGTAATTTTCTCATAAGCGGTTCATTGTCGGTGGTGTTAATCATTTCCCCACAGTTGATTTGCCCCCAGGTAATTGGAACTTGACTGTCACCATAATGCATAGGCCTCTGTTCGTGTCTCCTATCCGCCGTTCCCTAGCATAGCTACTCTCAGCTTCTATTTTCTCCTCTGTGACGTGGGAACGCTGAATTCTACCTGCTCCACAGGATGCGTCAGATGAGGTGATGGGCAAACACAGAACGTACGAGTGAATTATTAAGCCTGTTACTTGGCCTCCTGTTTCACTTAATGCAACTTTGCCTTTATTTCTCCTTTGAAGATTCTTCAAACTTCACGAGAGAAAGTGTGAGCCTATTATCATGACTGTCCCCAGGAAGGTAAGTGCCCAGTTGTCTAGGCAATCCATGTTTTAAAAATATTTTAAAAATCCCAGAGCTCTCTTCCTTACCTGTGGATTTCTCCACTGTGTCTCGTGTAGTCAGACCTTTTCCAGGATGACTTGTACCCTGACACGGCGGGGCCCGAAGCGGCGCTGGAGGCAGAAGAGTGGTTCGAGGGGAGGAATGCAGATCCGCTCCTCATCTCCCTGAAGCACGGATACATTCCCGGCAAAAACAGGGACCTCAAGGTGGTCAAGAAGAACATTCTGGACAGCAAGCCCACGGCAAACAAGAAGTGCGACCTGATCAGCGTCCCCAGGAAGACCGCAGATGCGGCCGGCGTGGTAAGGACCGCAGGGCCTGGGGCGTGCTGGGCTGGCTCGGCCTGGCCCTCCCGAACACGCCTGCCAGCCTGGGCGTCTGCGAGCACTGTCCCCGCTGCACGGATGGGGTTCAGTAATGGTAACAGGCACTGTTTGTAGGAACCACCTTGATCACGTGACATTTATGAGTTTGACTCCTTTAGCTCTCTTTTTTATGATGACCAGGATAGAAGTCAGTCTGTTACCGATGCCGGGAAGATGAGGTCCCAGGAAGGAGGGAGTGGTGAGAGATTTTAGAAGTTGCTAAGTGTCTGAGTGACAGAAGGATCTGGAGTGAGTGGAACTTAGAGGCAGAGATGATCTTGGGCATCTTGGCAAGAATTGTTTCAGGGGAGTGATGGAGACCAGAGGCTGACAGTGAAGACCCCTGTGGCCACGGGAGAGCAGGGTTGAGCCAGGGAGGAGAGGGGGCTGGCGTCGGCAGGCTGTAGAATGGAGTTCTGGGGGCCAGGAGGGGCCGGGAATTGTCGATGTGGAGGTGGCAGAAACAAGAGGCAAAGTGCCCTCAGGAGCTAGTGTTTTGGCTGGGACCGAGCAAGCTACACGAGGCACCACAGCTCTGGGGACTGCAGGGTTTCCTGCAGAAGAATCAGCTCCACGAGGGAGAAGCTCAGGCTCTTTAGAGGAGCAGGCAGGGCAAGTGATGTAGTTCCCGAGGACCTTTCTAGGAGCTGATAGGAGCTCAGTAGCCTCTGGAGGGTCACCTGTCACCCTGGTCACATAGAAGATACTCCTGGTGGAGTTGGCTGATCGGGGTGGTTGGGATACGGGGCAGCCTTGCAGGGATCAGTCTCTTCCTGCAGTTTAGTTGTGTCCCAGGAGTCTCCATCCAGCTCGGCGCACAGGTGGGGCCAGGAGCCGTGAAACACTGTTGCTTTGCTGTGGGTGCCAGTTGGCCCAGCCAGCATTCCTGGCATTCCTAAAAGGCTCGGCCTGGCTGCTGCAGCCTGCCACTTCCAAAATGGAAGGTCACAGTTATACCCCGTACATCCTACCTGTGCTGAACATTGCTGCTTTTTAGTCACCCTCTTCCCTCCCCTCTTTTTTTGTTTCCTTAGCAAAATGAAGCCAAATTGGATGAGATTTTGAAAGAGATCAAATCTATAAAAGACACAATCTGCAATCAAGATGAGCGTATTTCCAAGTTAGAACAGCAGATGGCGAAGATAGCAGCCTGAAGGTCCACCCCCCACCCCGCAGACGGAGCAAGAAGGCGCGCTCGTGGCTGGTAGTTGGTGTGGTCCCAGGGAGGGCGAAAGGGAGGCACTGCCACTTGGAGACATTTCAGATCTGTCGACCAGCGATAGGCCACATTCCAGTAAGGACTCAACTCGTCTCCCAAATTTGCAGAAACAAAATGTGATTTAAAAGCTGAGCTTTTTACCAGAAAGCTTTTTTTGATGTTTTAAGTGTTATGTGACTTGTGAACTTCTAAAAGACAAAAGTGCTACTTTGAAAATCCCAGATATTCTGAATTTTAGAAAACCAACCAATTCTGATTCAGTGTCCTGCCCAAGTACCTTTGTTTTTTTTTTTTTTTTACAAACAGGGACCAATGCCACATTGCTTTTTATATTTCTTTTTTTTTTTAATGTTGCCAAAACCAAAAGTAGCTTTTTTTTCTTTGTATTTTGCTACTTTGCAGTATTTGTGTGGGGGGGTTTTTTTTCTCCTTAATTTGAAAGGGACAGCACTGTGTATGTTTATAAACTAAATGAAGATATTATTTTGTATAAACGTTCATCTGAGAACAATCAGAGCAGTAGCCGCACTGTGCTGGCTTCTTTGCAGCACAAACCTGGTCATCTTAATGACTGTACAAAAGGAAGACTTGAAAAATCATGTGGATTCATATTCCCACCCCTCCCTTTCCATTGAGTCTTCTGATCAAAAAAAAAGCTCATATCAAATCGTTTCCTTTCTCTTTTCTAGAAATTGGGTGGTTGTACCAGAATGGAATTTTGCTTCTTGGTTATCCTGTGCTTCAGATGATTATAATCGAACCTAAACTAGCATGTGTTTCTGCGGTTTTGTTACACACATAGAATCTATTAGCTTCATCACTTTAACGTCATGTTCCAAGTTTTGGTCAGTACTTGACAAGGGTGTCCAGGACGAGGAGCCACACGTGCTGTGGGGTGTTCCTTCTTGTCCCTTTCAGCAGCTTGCCTGGCTCCCGAGTACCCTGGGATGGGGTGAGACAGACTAGGGGACCTGGAGGGAAGCGTTCGCCCCGCGTGATCCTCTGCTTTCCTGCGTGTCCCGTGCTGCCCCCTCGCTGTGCTAGACGGGTCCCCTACACCCCTGGAGCTCCTGCCCTTTCTTCTCCCTCCTGTATGCAGCCCCCTCTCTCAGGGCTCCCCCGGCCGTCCCTCCCTCCGGGCTCCCCCGGCCGTCCCTCCCTCCTCCTGCCTTTCGGTGCTAACTGCATTCTGCTAAGCTGAGGCCAGAGGGTGCTGTTGAATATTGAGACTGGGGAGGAGGGTCGAGAAGGAAGCAGACATCTGCTGTAGCTTTGATGGTGCAGCTGGTCCCTGCGCACCCTCTTCACAAACTCCCCCGTGCCCCGCTGCAGCTGCACCGTGGCTGGGTCCGAGCACAGAGACTACGCAGCCCCCGGCCAGACACTGAGCTCCCATGGCCTGCCCCACTCCCGGGTTAGCTGGGACTTCTCTCCATTTCCATTTTCTCAGAGTGTGTGCTTGAGAAACAAGATTTAAGGAGCCTCTGCTTTGGAAGGGCTGAGTGTCTGTGGTGGAACGGGAATCGTGTCATGCATTAGGACCACGGTGGGGGCGCTTGCACGTGCTCTTGCTGGCGTGGGGACGGTTCGGGACCGCCTGGAAGCGTCTGTGTGCAGGGACCCAGGCTGAGGCAGAGTGTGGCGTCGGTGGGTTGGGCTGCATGGTCGAGCTGTCCTCGTGTCTGAGTAGAAAAGAAGGTACCGTGTTCTTTACCAGTCCTGGGATTGCTGTCTCCATGGTTTCAGGGCATCTGAATGTTTGGTGTGGTTTTGTGTGTGCGTGCGTGTGTGTTTTAAATATTAAAGTGGATAATGAGGTGTTAAGAAAACAATAATTACAGTGATTTATATTCAAACCTGTATGTGTTTCTTTATCAACATAATCTGCTGAGGACCTTCATTTTTAAGATTCAGAAGTGTTCTAAGGTTCTGACACCCAATTAAGTGAACAAAATTGTTGATGGTGGTGAAACACCGTAGGGAATGTGGTTCAGAGAGAAGAGGAGGGCAAGGGCGAGTTATCCTGATCTTAGTGTGTAGTGTATGGCTTATTTAATGAACGGATTCCCCGCCAGTCTCAGTTGGTGCCTCAAGCTCTGTGGATTATTTTTCCTGTTTTGCCTTTTTTTTTAAATCCGTGCTATCCCAGAGGAAAACCAGTGAATTACTCCTAGATCGGCTCTTATAGAGCGGCCATCGTATTCTGTCAAAACACTTGCTTCCATTTTCAAAGATAAAAAAAAAAAAATCATTGGTTACCAAACGGTGTCCGTGTTTATTTCGCACGCCCACTGTCTTTGAGGCAGCACGCAGCTCGCTGCCTGACCCAGCGTCTCTGACCCGGTGGAACCACCCTCTCGGGGGGTAAGTACGGGGCACATGTGGGTGGGCCCCGGGTTCCGCAGGTGGAGTGGGGTCTGTCCTGCCTCCAGCCTCTTCCAGGGGCGGATCTGGGGCAGATAGCCTAGTCTGGATGAGCCCCAAATTGTGAAGGCGGGACGAGACTTGCGTAGAGTTCAGGTGAGAGGAATAGCCGCGTCTGGCCACCCAAGGAGCCCACTGCACGGCCACCATGGGTCCTACGACAAGCTGATTCCCTGGGAATCGGGGCCTTGGAAAGCAGCTCTTTCTTCGGTAGGGAGTCCAGTACTCTTGGCTTAGCTGTGCTTTTTATTCCAGCAGAAGGTTTTCAAGGTCACTTGAATTTCTTGGCCCTCTCTCCGCTTCCCTATTTGTACTGAAACATTGACCCATGACATCTCAGTGATGGTAGCAAAGAACTTCCCTCCATTTGGTTTTTCTAAATGCCACTATGATGACTAGTTGGCACGAAGCCTCCCGTCCTCGAACACCCTCTCCTGAAGTTGCTGTAGTCTGTGCGGCAACGGCGGCCAGGGTCGTGGTCAGCCCGTCTGCGGTTGCAGGAAGTGGAAGTCGGCTGCTTCCGTCTGCAGCCCCTCGGTGCCCCCCGTCAGGGGGCAGATGCGTGGTGCGGGACGTTTACGACCGACTGGTTTCTCACCTTGGCCGCCTTGCTCCTTTTCCAGAAGACCCAGGGTTACCACGTTGGCCCCAGACAGCAGCCAGCCAGGCCCCGTCGAGGGAGAACTTCCATTTTTTAAAGCTTCCTTCCCTTGCTGTACTCGATGTTCTGTGTCCAGAAGAATTCTGGTTGGCTCTTCAGAATCACTTAACTCGAAGCGGCCCTTCCCTTTCTGCTGATAACACATTCCCACGTCCTAAAGCCATCATTGGGTCACAGACCCGAGACGGTCAAGGACACACACCTCTCCTTCTGCAGGTGGGCAGCTGCACAGTGCCCTTTGTTCCTTTTTCAGATGAAAAACGTTTTTTCCTCCACTGCTGGAGGGATTGTGTTAAATTGGTACTGTTGCCGAGGGCAGGTTGACAGGGTAGATAGGAGTTTTCGACGTTCTTACCTGTTAGCCCAGGATTTTCACCTCTGGGAATTTTGTCCCAAGGACGCTAGCGGGAGGCATGTTTGGGAACTGGAAGAGTGAAAATTAGTCCAGCAGGGTGGCTCGATTATTAACCACCCCAGAACAGATTGTTTTTGACAAACCATTTTAGGGGTATGTGCCTATATTGATATAATGAATATTTCTGTGTAGGGTGAAGACCACAAATGTTGCTATGTAGGGTAGCAGTTGTGGGTAATTTTTCATTAATTGGATTTTTTCTGAATTTCTAAATTTCCTATAAATGTCTTTATTCCCAGAAAGAAGTTATTAAAAGTAATGTATGAGTGATGAATTAATAGTACCTTAAAGCAGGCATCATAAGTCAGAGGTGGGGAAGGAAGTGGTGGGACATTGAAGTCGCTCTGGGGGCAGGGACTCCTTAGCACCTCCCAGCAACACCAGTGTCCGTGCTTAATGGGGTCAGTAGTTTTGTTTTCAAATTTAGAAGTAAAAATAAGTCCCTTTTTATCTAGACTTCAGACTGGCAATAGAATAAATCACAAGAGAAAAGATAGGTTGGCTGCGGAAAAATCAAATTACATATTCAATATATCCAAAAAGCGAAGGAAGGCCATGGAAACCAGGAAATGTGTTTCCAACCAATACAGTATGGGATAATATCTTTTAGTATGCTTAATCCGAGTCCCAGCTGCCGCCTCTGTTTGAATGGGATGGTTTCACCTCCCTGGTGGCGTGTGTCCAATTTTAAGTCTGAGAGGGTCTTGACATGCAGATAGCAGTGTTCTTCGTCCCGCCCCCAGGAATTTAGTCCACCAGCAACCGGTTTAACACAAACTTAGAAGTGGAAGGGGTTTGCTAGGAGACGCTAGTCATAGTGTGCTTGGGGCAAGTTCCTGGAATGGAAAAGTGGAGAGAGAGAAATTACCCCTGGTCCAAAGATCCTCAGGGGTCAGGTGGCTGCCAAGTTTGGTAGACGGGTTGCAACCTTGAGGAAGGTGAGCTGAGAGCGGCTGGTGGGCTCTTTGAGGTTCAGTGTAGTTTCACGTTACTGCGTGGAAATGAAACTGGGTGAGAAAGCTGATTTTCAGAGCCTGAGTTCATGAATGGGGGGCAGGGAGTGTTGGGGGGAGGAACCCAGCTCCCGTGAGGGGAGAGCAGTGCTGGTCCCGATTCCTGGGGAGCCGGGTCAGACCGGAAGTTAATCCACTGAAGCACTCAGCTCAGGAGGTTGGGAAGCAGTTGAAGAGCAAGTGGACGGATCTCTTCTGTTACCAGAATCACTAGGTGCTGAGTTTTTTGTTGTTGTTTTTTTAATGGAGGCTTCCTCATGCTGATCTGAAAGACTCAATGAATGTTTTTGGAAAGGATGATGTGGTGGGTTTGGAGCAGCACTGGAGAAAAATGATTCAGACAAAGGCCCGGCAGACAGTTGTGGGTATAGGGAAAGCTTTGGGTTGAAAGAAACGGACAGTCATCAGTGTCTGAAAGGGGAAGAGCAAGGAGCTGGCCTGATGTCGGGTGCTCTGCCTGAGGGCTTCGAACACAAAGTAAGTACCTTCCCCACGTTCACGGCCCATTAGTCCAGGTGATGCGGACCGATCACAGTGTGAACGGGTCACGCACAGCGTCCCGGGGCCCCTGAGGTGCTGCAGCAGCTGAGGGGGCAGGGCAGCCTTCACCTTCTTCACAGCCCTGCTCTCTTCTCATTACTCATTTCTAAACCACCCCTCCCCACCATGGTTCCATTCATCTTGGCATTCACTGAGGAAATACGAGATTTTAAGGGGCCTGCAGAAAATTGGAGTGGAGCCAGTGACCAAGTGGCCCAGCCAGGAAACATTGTTTGGACTGAAGCTCAGTTCCCTGAAGGTAGAGAAATCAACCTTCAGGGTTTCAGCAACAAAATCCAAGCTTTGGAGCTCTAAGCGACGAGGTCTGAGAACTGGGAAGTTGCCCCATATATAATAGGACGTTGTTGCAGGTTCATTTCTGTGCCAAGATGCTATTTGGATTGTAGAAGGTAGACAAAGCACCTCCTGGTTAACGTACTGCCATTCTCAACTGCAGCTCCCAAAGTGACAAGCGAGTTCTTACCACCCTGGCCAGTTTCCACCAGGGCAGTGGATTCAAATGTCACAAAAGACGGCAAGGTGGAGGAGATTCCCATATGGGCATCTGGGCACCTGCCAGAAACCCCCCCTTGTAGAGTGACCAGTCCATTGTTTGAACAGCCTTGTAACTGGTTCCTCTACCTCTGCCCGCCTGTTCCCTTTTTTGCTTCCAGAGTGATGTTTTCTAGAACAGAATCTGTCAAGATCTCTGAGAGAGACATAAGTGGTTCCCCTCTTCAGCTCTTCAGCTTCCCCTAGGAGAGCCCCCTTGACTTGGCCCCTGCCTTCCTCCCACCTGGTTCCTGTCTCCTCTCAGCTACTCATGTTGGCTCCAGCTTCAAAATACATCCATGTTCCAGCTACTTCTCCCACCGCTGCTGTAACCCTGATAGTTCATGCCCCCATCATCTCTGAAATGAGCTGAGTTTCTGTACTGTGTTCTCCAGAGAAATGGAACTAATAAGATGTGTCCGTATACATAGTGAGAGATTCATTATAAGAATGGGCTCACATGATTATGGAGGCCAAGTTCCCATATCTCCAGTCAGCCAACTGGAGACCCAGTGTTTCAGTTTGAGTCCAAAGGCAGCAAAAAACCAAGCTCAGAGGCAGTCAGACAAGGAGTTTCTGCTTACTGAGGCTTTCTGTTCCAGTCTGGTCTTCAACTGATTGGATGAGGCCCACCCACTCACACTGGGCAGGGCAGTCTGCTTTCCTCAGTCCACCAATTCAAATGTTCATCTCCCCCAGAAACATCTTCCCAGACACACCCAGAATAATACTTGACCAAATTTCTAGGTACCCTGTGGCCCAGTCAAGCTGACACATAAAAGTTAACCATCACATCTTCCAAACCAAGCTTCCTGTTGTCCCCTGCTTTAGTCTGTTCTCAACACAGCAGCCAGAGTAACCTCTTAAGGTATGAAGGCAGGGTTGGGTAAACAAAGGCCCACAGGCCAAATCCAGCCCACTGAAAGTTTCTGTACAGCCCACAAGCTAAGAAGAGCTTTTTTACATTTTGAAATGGCTGGAAAAAACCCAGTGACAAGTAAAAATTACGTCAAATTCAAGTTTTAGTGTCCATAAATTTTATTGGAACATAGCCACACCCATTTGTTTGAGCAGCATCTATGGCTGCTTTCACTCTACACCCTCAGAGTTGAGTATTTACAATGAGACCCAATGGTCACAAAGCCTGAAATATTTACAATCTGGCCCTTTAGGAAAAAGTTGGCTGACTCTTGTTTTTAGGCCCAGAACCCTCCATTGGCTTTTCATCCCACTCAGAATAAGAGCTATAAGATCCTCACAATAAGTTGAAGCTGGCCCTCGATTTCCTGACCTCTTCTTTTTTTTTTTTTATAAATTTATTTATTTATTTATTTTAGCTGTGTTGGGTCTTCATTTCTGTGCGAGGGCTTTCTCCAGTTGCGGCAAGCGGGGGTCACTCTTCATTGCGGTGCGCGGGCCTCTCACTATCGTGGCCTCTCCTGTTGCGGAGCACAGGCTCCAGACGCGCAGGCTCAGTAGTTGTGGCTCACGGGCCCGGTTGCTCCCCGGCATGTGGGATCTTCCCAGACCAGGGCTCGAACCCGCGTCCCCTGCACCGGCAGGCAGACTCTCAACCACCACGCCACCAGGGAAGCCCCCTGACCTCTTCTGATGTCCCCTTGTCACAAGGCCTCCTACCTCTGAGCTTTCACATGTGCTGTTCTCTCTGGACCACCCATCCTTCCCCCCACCCCCAGTGTCTGCAGGGCTCATAACACCTATCACCACCAGCTCTATCAACTCATTGAGTTTCTGTCTCTCCCAAATTGAATGAGAACAGGACAGGAACTTGACTGTGGTATCCCTAGATTCTGGCATATGGTGTTAATAAATACTGTTGAATGAGTGAATTGAAAGTATAGACATTATTATCTGAGATGGGGGTACGTATTGGATTATCTGGGCAACAGTGCTTTGCTTCCAGATTATGACCCTCCCCCGTCCCCAGTCCACCCCAGGCTGGACCAGCGAGCCCGCCACCTTCAGTGCTGGCAAATCTGAGGTCTCCTTTACAAAGGCCTGGGATTTGGGGGTGCAGGGAGCTAGCAGGCAGGCAGGACAGGTACACAGTGATGGAGAAAACGCTCTGGGTCCCTTGTGCTCCCCAAGTCCATGCCCGAGATCCTGCTGCACGAGTTACCCCAGGAATCCTACTGCCACCTAAGCTCGTTTGAGTTGTTTGTCTGCAACCAAAACTCCTGCCTCATGCAGCTCTGTCTCCCTCATCAGAGGCCCTTGAGTTCCGAGGCCCAGAGTTCTTCATCTTTGTACCTTTAGGGCCAAGCCCAGGCCCAGTGCTTGGGGTGGCTCCTTGGAGGCATTGATTTCTTCAGCTGCTGTGCTCCTTGGAGAAATCATGGAGTCTGGAGCACTTTTTTAGATTTGATTGCCATCTGGCCGTCTAGGTCTGGGACCAGCCCCTGCGCTGGCCACTGTCCACGCTAAGCTGACCCAGTGAGCCCTGGAGAGTCCCTATTCGCTCTGGAGGACTGGCTTACTTTGCAGGCTCCCATCCCAGCAGCCCGCTCCTGAGAGGCAGCCAGAATCGGGCTGAATGTGAACTCCTCAAAGTTCTGTTCCCATTTGAGAGGGGAATTGTTGCAGGAAGAGGGACACCTTCCAGGGCCCAAGAGTGGACTCTTGTCTAACACTCAGAAATGAATTGTCTGAGGAGACACACGTGCTGACAAAGCAAGAGACTTTATTGGGAAGGGGCGTCCTGGCAGACAGCAGGAGGGTGAGGGAACCCAGGAGAACTGCTCTGCCACGTGGCTCGCAGTCTCGGGTTTAATGGTGATGGGGTTAGTTTCCGGGTTGCCTCTGGCCAATCATTCTGACTCATGGTCCTTCCCGGTGGCACGCGCATCACTCAGCCAAGATAGATTCCTGTGAGAAGGATTCTGGGAGGTTGGTAGGACATATGGACCGGCATCTCCTGACCTTTCCCGAATTCTTCTGGTTGGTGGTAGCTTGTCAGTTCTGCATTCCTTACCAGGAGGTCCTGTTGTCAGGTAACTCATGCAAGTGGTTACTATTGAGCCTTGCCAGGGAGGGCGGTTTTGTTCATTGGTTCCCCTAACAGAATGACGTCCTGGCTGTGGTGGCCCCCAAAGTGGCCGTTTCCCCTTCGGACATTCAAATCAACCAATGGCAGCCTGTGAGCCATCCCTTGGGTCAAAGAGGATGTGTGGGGAGGAGGAAGGGAAGGGCAGGCATTTGGGTTTGGTTCCCCTCTGCCTCTCCAGGGCTGGGCCTTTTATTAGAATATCTCTGTTCTCTGTTTCATGAGACCTTTGCTTTCACTTGAACAAAGGGTCCTGTGGGTGTATTTGAAAACTGCTGCGCTGCCAGCTGGACTCCTGTTTGTCTGAGAGGAAGCCACAGGCTTTGCGGTCTGGCCCACCTGGACCCTTCCCTGAGCCCCAGCTTCCTAGGAGGCATGATGGCCACTTAGGAAGGCAGGCATGATTCTATGGGATGCCACCCCCGTTTTCCTGCAGTTTTTTTCCATTTTCAGGGAAATGGGCATAGGGTCCTACAGGAAGTGGACATCTTGTGAGGGAGGGGCCCCGTGGGTCCCCAGCAAATTACAAAGATGATCAGATCTCAGCTACTCCTGGCCTGTCAGATACAGTCCTTGCCCATCCACATATTTCCAGAAGTCCACAAGTGTTTTTTTGTTTGTTTTTTCTCGTTTTCCTCAATAACTGACCAGCTTATGTCTGGTGAATACCACGTTGAAGCTAAGCTCTGCTGGCTTTGGCCACCTAATGCTTCCTCTCTTTGTCTCTATGGTATTAAGTTTCATAAGAACAGTTTCCCACCGCACTCCACAACCAGAAACGACTAAGGAGCAACAACCAAATAGGCCTCTGCACAAGCAGAGCTGTACAGGCAGTGGTGAGGCCGTGGGGTCTGGGTGCCCACCGTGAGGCTGTGACCGTCACCATGTGGCAGCTGCAGCACTTTCACCCATCAGCTGACGGAAGCACGACCGCATTTAGCGCACAAATGATCGTCTAGGAGGGTACGAGCATAAGGAGGTTGTGGACTGTTTGGATATCAAATCCTTAGTCGTCCAGTTGGCGGCCCAAGGAGCCACGCCGTTCCCTTTAAGAAGGGGCTGCTCCAGCAGTAACAGGCTTTAGTTCATGCCCAGGACCACATTTTCCCAAAAGGCCCATAAATGGCTCTTTGTTCCCTTCCCAAAAGGCCCACCACTGGACTCTGATAGAGAAGGGAACTTAACACCCATTGGCTTTGCTGATTGTAATTCCTGCTCCACACCCCAGCTGCTCACTTCAGGTTAGAGGGTGGTGGGGAGCATTGCATCCCCTTGGGCCAATCATCGCAGGCAGGGCCAGCCAGGAAAAGCTGGAATTACTTACATATTTATTCAACAGGCTTTTATCTGATTGAACGCAGGCTCTGTAATCAGACAGCCTGGGTTCAAACCCTGGTTCTGCCACTAACTAGCTGTGTGACCTTAGGCAAGTTAACTTAATCTCTCTGGGCCTTGGTTTTTCTCATCTATAAAATGGGAATACTAATAGTACCTACCTCATGGGGCAATTGTGACGATGAAACAAATTAGCATATATCAAGAGCCTAGGACACTGTCTGGCACAGAGAAGCACCTGCCAAATGTTAGCCGTTTTTATTCCTATGTGCCAGGCTCTGTGCTTGGCCCAGGAGATGCCACAGTGAACAAAACAGACATGGTTTTCTCCTGGGGCTTCCGGGGAAATACACATTTATTAGATAATCCCATGTACATTGGAGAGGGGCACAGGGTTCTGAGATCGCAGAATGGGGCAGGGTGGGCAGGACAGGCTTTTCCTGAGGAGGGGGCACGTGAACTGGGTCTGAAGAGTGAGGAGGGGTTACCCAGGTGATGACCAGTAAAGACTGCTCCAGGCAGAAGGAACTGTGCATGCAAAGACCCTGTGTCAGGGGGAAATACAAAAGGAGCTTTAAAAAAAGGAGCTGGAGCAGAGAACAAGGGGGCATGTGAATGACATGAGGCCAGGGGTGAGGGGGGTGGTTAGACATTGCCAGCCATGCTGGTGATTTGAATCTTTATTCTAAAAACAATGGGGAGCCATTGAATCCTGCATAGGGAGAGAGTTCCTGCACTTGGAGCAAAGAAGGGGCTTCTGCTCTTATTCATTGAGGAATGGCATCCTGAAACCTATGGCAGGTTTTGCTCTTGAGTTTTAGGGTAAATGGACTCAGGGAGTCAAAGAGGTGAGGCAGTTGGCCTCTGCCTATATCAGCAGCCCTACCTATTTACTCTCAGGCCTTAACTGAGTCGTTCCATTGTTTTGCACTAAGCATTCAAATCTCCGTTTTCCAGATGATCCAACCTCAGAGAGCTCAAGTGAATTCCCTAAAGCCACACAGAAAATGTGAAGCAAGGACCCAATTCTCCTGATTCTTAGGCCTGTGTTTTCTACCCGGCTGCATTCAGTGGCCCTACCTGGTAGCTTTTGGCCTGACCACTAACCGGAAGGCCCCAAGAGGACAAGGACAGTGTGTGTCCTGCTTGTGGCTCATCCCAGTGCCCGGCACTTGTCAGGGCTCAATAAATGTGCCCTGCCCTGAGAAAGCCAGCAGTGTAGTCTTAAGGGGACCAGTGTTTCTTTCTGCCCATCAATGGGGACCAGGTGGGTCCCTTTTCCAGTCTGGTTCTCCTCATAGCCAGTGACTTCCATTTTTCTAGGTCAGGGGTCAGCAAACTGCAGACTGTGGGACAAATTCACCTGTTTTTGTAAATAAATTCCACCTGTTTTTATAAATAAAATTTTGTTGGGACACAGCCATGCTCATTCATTTACATATGGACCATGGCTGTTTCCATGTTACAACTGCAGAGTTGAATAGTTACTGACAGATCCACAAAGCTGAAAAGATTTGCTCTCTGGCCCTTTATAGAAAAAGCTCCCTGATTCTATTCTAGGGAATGCGTTGTTCTCTGTGAGTTTAAGTCTATGATATGAGCAGGTTCTTAAACCCCTCCAGAGAATCTTCCATGGAGATCTTCCATAGTCAGGCTGAGGAGCATTTGGAGAAGTGATATCATTGGTCCCATTGCTGTGGCCAGGGGGCATTGGGAAACCATGGTTGGCAGCCCCGAAAAACACAAGGTTGTGGGGGGGGAGGAGCTGCCCCCAAAGACCCCATAAGGATAGAAACAGACAAAAGCAGCAGATTGTCTAGTCATTCTGAAATGTAGGGTGTCTGTAAAGTCCTCGTACAATTTAAAATCTGTTTCCTGATAATAAAGCTGACATATACATCATTATATACATTTTTCTATTTAAAATTATAGAAAAGGAAAATAGAAAGGGCCACTGTCATGCTTACAGGGCACTGTAAGCTTTTTTTTCAGTCCATCCTCTAAGCACCCACACCCCGTTGAAAGTATGCTGTTTATACATTTTTATACCCTGCTTTTACACCTAGCGAGGTGTGAGTGCTTTACAAACATTCAGCATAAATGTGACTTTAACCTCTGCGTCTTATCCCATTAAGGGACAGGTTTCCATTGTATGGGACTTGAATGTTTCTTCCCAATATTTCTTAAGTGAAATATCATCGCTTCAATCTTTGAAGGCATTCTGGAGTACTTTTCTGGGTTCCGTTTGTGGAAGTGGATACCTGCTCACTTTGAATGCTTGCATCTTACAGGTGTTTATGGGCCACGAGGTGTGCTGTGCTTTTATGGTCTTCGCACAGGCGCCAAGAACCAGCATCCTCTTAGCAATATTTCCTCCTCTACAAGGCAGATTTAGCGGCACAAGTCTTCCCTTGACATAGCTTTACCTGCTGCTAAGTTATTACCTTCCCCCTTACATAGAGCACTTGCTGGTATAGAGAAGATTCACCAGCACTCAAATACTCAGCCAGCATGATCCCAGGCCAGGGGTGGAGGTTGGGGGCTTTTTTCTGGCTCCCTGGCCTCTGCCGCCGACTCTGTGTGACCTTGAGCAAGGCACAGCCTCGCTCTGAGCCTCAGCATCCTGACCTCCAAGGGCTGCTGGGATCCTGCGAGCGGATAGATGCACAGCGTCTGGCACAAGGCAGAGGCCAAGGAAACGTTAGGCGTTTGTATTACGAGGCTTTGCAGGTGAGGAAACTGAGGCTCCAGAGGAGTGACTTGCCTAGGTCACGCAGCTTGTGAAAGGCCAGTTACGAGGCCCCTGGTCTTGAGAGTGGTCCCTTCCAGGGCACTGCCCCTGGATGGTTCTCAAAGCTCATAGGGGCATAAGGGACCGGGGGGCTGGACAGTGGCAGAATTAACTTTTCCCCAGGCTGTGCCCAAATCTGAGAAGCAGCTTGTAGCTGCACGAGGGTCACGGAGGGAAGGAGGCATCTGGGAGATGCGGGGCTCTGCACCTGCTAGCTCTGGACCCCCTGGCCAGTACCCCACCCCAGTGCCGCAGGTGCAGCTAACAGCCTCTGATACCCCATTCAGAATAGAACAAATGACCAGGTCCCCTGGCCCTATGGTCTGGGAGGGGCTGGTCCCTGCTCTAGGACAACCAACTCATCCCAGTTTGCCTGGAGCTGACCCAGTTTTAGCACTGCAAGTCCCGTATCCCAGGAGCCCGCTCAGTCCCAGGCAGGCGGGGATGGTCAGTCACTCTCGGTGTAGACTGTTGGCCCAGAGCTGGACTCTCACTGGGTCTTGCCTGCTGCAAAGTCATGGCTGTTCCCCTCTCCACCCTGACAGGTGGGCGATTGGCCCGCTGGAAGTTTCTGTCAGAGCCACCCTCGTGCCCCTCTGACTTGGCCATCAGCATCCTCCCCAGTTCTTGGAGAACCTTCCATCTTTGGAGGTTTCCTATTTTATAGATAGAGAACTGGGGGTGGGGTGGGACTGGGACCTGGATGGGGGGAAGTCACCCCAGGGGCACACAGGTCCCTGACTCCTGGTCCGCTCTCTCTCCTTGACCGCTGCATCTTAGGGATCTTGCCACCGGCTTCACACCTGTGGGTCTGGTGATGGGCCGTGGTTCAGGATGCGCTGGGATTCGGGGTGGACATCCAGGGCAGATCCTAGCAGAGAGACTGTCCCGCCCCCAAAGTGCTTGTGAACCCAGGCTAGAAGAGACGTACCTGGAATGCTTATGATCGGGGAAGTGGCCTTCCTCTCCTGCGTAAGGCTTTCAGAGTTTCTCAGCCCCTGCCCCTGAGGGCTGGCTATTCCCCCACCTTCTGGGGAGGAGCAGGAAGCTCTGAGGGTCTCCCTTCCTCTCTGGGGACTTCAGTTTCCCTGTCTGTACAGACTGAGTTTGGGGCCCCTTCCCTCTGTAGCTTCCTAAAGTGATCAAGGTTCTGTCATGTGAACAACCCACTGGGGCTCTGATTTTCAGTTTAAAACAACCTGTGTGCAAGGCAGGATGTGAACCTCTCTGCATGTGTCCTGAGCCCCACCACGTACAAAACCGCTGGCCAGACCTTGAGAGACAGCCCTTCCTCCTTGGCTTCCTTGAGAGTCTGTGCGTTCTCAGGCCTCTCAGCCTTGGCTCTTGCTCTGCGCTCTCCTTGGGCTGCTGCTTTCCCCCTGGCCTGCCCGCCCAGCCCACCCCTAGCCCACCCCTACTTGTCATCTCAAGGGCCACTTCTCCTTGGAAGAGTCTCCTGACAACTCCCCCCGGACCCAGGGTGGGTTAGGGGCCCCTCCCTGGCTCACCCTGGGGTGACATGACCACACTGTGTCCTAACGGTCTGTTTACTTGTTTACTTGCTGTCTTCCCCACCGTCCTCCTTTGCATCTGGTCACTCCCTCCCTTCCAGGACGGGTGCCCTCTCACCTCCACACTCCATCCCCGTGGAGTAGTGCTGTGGCATTTCTCAGCTTGGGCCGCCCCCCTCCCCCACCAACTACCCCTCCCCTGCAAGCTTCCATGTGGTTCTAGGTGTTTTCGTGGTTACAGGAACCTAAGAGTAACCTCGGGCTCAGCAGGGCCCTGTCTCCTACTACCCACCCAAGCTTGATCAACGTCCCCAAAGCTGCAACAAACAAGGAGGTGTGGGCCGTCACGTGGCCTTGAGTAACCACACTTTTGCTTCCTTCTTTTACACACGGCCGTTGGGGGTTGGAGCGGTCTGAGACCACGGCAGAGGTGCCGCAGCCGTGCTTGGCAGCACAGGCTGGGTCCTTGTCGCTCAAGCAGAGAAGCCGCTTCTCCTGGGCCCACGACGCAGCCATCTCATGCTCTGCTGAGCACGGTAAGTGCCAGCTTGCAAAAACCACAGGGAGTGGCTGGGTGGCAGGGTCTCCAGGGACCAGCGGGCCTGCCTGACAGCCAAGGGCAGGCTGGGGGGCAGCCCTGGGCAGAGCCTGAGCTGCAGCCCCTGGAAAGGACACCCCAAATCCCTGGCCACTCGGGATTGAGGTCTGCCTGGAGTTTGTAGCCTTATTCTGCTGTCTCTTCCGGATCCTGCTCCCTTCCATCCTGCCTTTCCTGTCAGGTTTGCCAGCAGCTTCCAGCTTGGGGGCTACTCTGAATTCAAAAAACTGGAGAAATCAGGAGCATTTCCCTAAAAATCATCCTACTCCTTCTTTCATGGTTGGGAAACCAAGGCCCAGAGAGGTGAAAGGATTTGCTCAGGCTATGGATCCATAAAAATAGTGTTTCCAAACTGTGTTTTTCACATTCTTATAGGATTGAGAAAGTGATGCTTGTCCACAGCAAATTATTAAAATATTAGTATTAAGATACTACTGCTAGCAAAGGAGAAAATAATAATTATTAGAATACTCTTATTACTTTTGTATCTGGGGTGCTTTAGGAGCATAAAAGAGAATGGTGGGGGGCTGGTGGCTAAAGCAGTATCCCCTTACACACACACACACACACACACACACACACACACGCCCATAGACAAGGATCAGGGCAGGCAGGCTCTGGTCTGGACCCTAGCCCCGGGCAGGCCACACCCTACGTGGTAGATGCCGCCCTCGCTGGGCTTGGCCGGCAGACAGGGGGGATTGAAACTCAATGGAATGGGCTGGGATGCCAGGCTGAGCACTTCCTGGGAACCTAGGCCTTCAGAGGGGCCAGGGAATCATCTGAGAACCCTGCCCCCTTTTTACAAATGAGAAAACCAAGGCTCAGAGGGGAGAAGCAGCAGCCCACGGCAGCATTGCTGGGAGGTGGCCGAGCTTGGACTTGTGGTGGCCCCCTCTGGCCACAGGACCCTCATGGAGCCCACAAAGACCCAAGGCCTCTGTCTCTCAGTCTCCTTTGCTGAGCTGGAGCAGGAAGACAGTGGGGGTGGCCTCTGGCTAGAAGGAAGTAGGATTGTTACCTGTTGTACTTCTTGTTGCAGGACAGGCCACTAAATCGAGAGACAAGGTGTTGGGGCAAGGAATAGCAACTTTATTTGGAAAGCCAGCAGACCGAGAAGATGGCCCACTAGTGTCCCAAAGAACCTTCTTACCTGAGTTAGAATTCAGGCTTCTTGTGTACTAAAAGGGGAGGGGGTGTGGCTGGTTGTTGCAAACTTCTTGGTGCTGGAATCCTTTTTTCTTGCAGCTGTCCACATAGTTCTGGTCACAATGTTCCTGTAAACCTCCAACAAGACAATTGTTATTTTCTGTTCTGCAACTTTTTAATCTCTATGTGAATGGAAAAGTGTTATACCTTTAAAGGTCAAGCCCTGGACGCAGAGCCTTGAGAAAGGATATTATGTATATTTCAAGCTGTAGGTGACATTCCTTTACAAAGGTGCAGAGCCAGTAGGACTAAGCAGAGGCAACAGAGCACAAAGGTTAGAGCTAAAGGAATAGATCCAACATGGAGTCAGGCTTGTTCTTCTCTGTTACAATTCCCTACTGTCCATGTCCATTCCACAATCTTGCGGGATAAGGGATGATGACCACTCTGGCTACTTCCTGCTGAACGGGGGCAAGGAGGGGGTGATGGTGGAATGGAATTTATCATCTTGGAACTGGAAGTATTCCCGAGTCCTAGGCTGGGTATAAGCAGTTTGCATCATGAGGACACTGCTCCCCCTTTTCATGGCCCTGTCATAACACTTAGACAAGCACTTGAACATATATATAAACTCCAGCACTTGGGATGAGGGCACCTAGGCTGCTCTGCCCTGAGCTGTCTTTGCATATTTCCCCTGTTGGCCACACAGATAACTTTATTAAAGCATTTCCTTTCCAACAAGTACAAGTGAAATGGGAGAGTAAAGTCATCGTTACTTATCTGATAGGAGGCTGGTAGGCTCTTAACAACAACTTAAGATCTTCTGATGGCTTGCAAGTCCAAGTCTGCAGACCTATTGGCTACAGATTCTCCTGCCTGGGCAGACACCTGTAATGGCCTACCATCACATATTTCAAAAGGGCTTAATTTAAGCTTGCTTCTGGGAGCCACTGTAATCTGTCGCCGGGCAACTAGCAAAGCCTTATCCCAAGGTAAATGAGTAGTTTCCAATCAATATGATACCTGTTGGGTTATACTTGTAGACAAAAGCAAACCCATTGTCACTTTGGTGTTAGGCAATCCAAATCGAGGAATAATTTGCCTTTCCTGGGGCACCATCAGCCCAAACTTCTCATCTTACCTTTCTGTAGACCTCAGGGGGATCAAGTTCTGTCTGCTTTTCTGAGTTTTCTAGGAGAGCCCTCTGTAGGTGTTAAAGCATGTTCTGATGGGACTCTGATATCAAGGTGTCCTGGTGAAAAAGTCACTTGAGCATTTAGTTTACAGAGACAATCTTGGCCCAGGAGGGGGATAGGGCGTTCAGGCATGTACAAGAAACTACATTTTAATATCAGATTTCCTAATTGACACTCCAATGGTTTGAAAATGATCGCTCTGTACTTCCCCTGATACCCCAGTGACTGGGGTAGACTGGGATGTTCTCAACTTAGTGTTTAGCATGGAATACGTTGCCCCTGTGTCTACCAGAAAGTCAATCAGTTTGCTTCCCACTGTCAATTTTACCCGGGGCTCCTGTGGGGATATTTGAATTGAGTGTCATAAATCCAGAGGAGCCCCTGGGCCTCTTCATTCATCATCTAAACATTCTTCCCTCTCTACCATCTGAGAGGCCTCACTCCTTTCCTCTTTTAGCCCTCCTTTTAAAAAAAAAATTTTTTTTTAATTGAAGTATAGTTGATTTACAATGTTGTGTTAGTTTCAGGTATACAACACAGTGATTCAGTTATACATATATTTATATCTATTCTTTTTCAGATTCTTTTCCCTTATATTGTTATATATGTTATTACAAAATAGTGAGTATAGTTCCCTGTGCTATACAATAGGTTCTTGTTGTTTATCTATTTTATATATAGTAGTGTGTATATGTTAATCCCAAACTCTTAATTTATCCCTTCCCCACCCCTTTCCCCTTTGGTAACCATAAATTTGTTTTCTATGTCTGTGGGTCTATTTCTGTTTTGTAAGTTATTTTGTATCTTTTTTTTGAGATTCCACAAATAAATGATATATGATATTTGTCTTTCTCCGGCTTACTTCACTTAGTATGATAATCTATAGTTCCATCCATGTTGCTGCAAATGGCATTATTTGGTTCTTTTTTATGGTTGAGTAGTATTCCATTGTATATATATACCACATCTTCTTTATCCATTCATCTGTTGTTGGACATTTACGTTGCTTCCATGTCTTTAGCCCTCTTGTTCTTTAATTTCAGGCATTCTCTTTCTCAATGTCCTTTCTCTTTACAATAAGTGCATTGTTCTTTACCTAGTGGTGGCTTATCTTTCTCAGAGCCTCCTGTCTTCCAGGAATCCAATGCAACAGTTAGAAAAGTACATTTCACCTTGTGCCTTCTTTTTCTGTTTGTGTTCTCTGCTGTTGAATACCTTAAAAGCAATGTCTACCAACTGAGAAAGATTCATTCCAAATGCACCATCTAATTTTTGTAACTTTCTCCTGATATCTGGGGCACTTTGCCTGATAAAGTTCATGTTTACCTTTCTAGTATTTTTAGGGCCCTTGGGATTGGCATCAGTATAATGTCTGTAGGTCTGATAAATCCTTTCCAAAAATTCCGAGTGGTCTTCATTTGATTTGTGCTGAATTTCTTGAATATTTTCAAACTCTTTTGTTTTGGGACCCCTTTTCGAAGTCCTGCCAAGATGCACTTAGGGCAGTGTTCTAATAAGGGCATTGCTGCCTCACTGAGGATCCCAATTTGGTTCAACTGTGGGTGCTGCTAGGTGGGCTTTGGGTGTACCATTTGGGTCCATTAGGTGGAGCTGGTACGCTTCTTCCCTGGCCTTATCAGTGACCATTCTCCTTTCATCTCCTGTAAGGATCATGTTGAGAAGAATGTGTATGTCTGTCCAGGAAGGGTGATGGGTGGCAAAAATGGAAGCAAACAATTCTGTCATTCGGAAAGGATCCTCCCTATAAGGAGGATTGTCCAATTAAACAAGTCCAGGGTTGACAAGGGACTGTGCGTCCATAGAAACCCAGCCAGCTGGCCATTTTCATTTATGCACCCTACTGGATAATTGCCCTGCTCTGGGAGTGGCTCCCAGTCCAAATTGGGTGCCCTGTTGGGTCTTAGATGGTGATACCAGACGAGGTCCCTGTGCCCAGGAAAATAATTGATCCCTATAAGGAGAGGAAGCCAGTCTGGCCACTACCTGAGCCCCGGTGTTGGGAATTGGGGCTGGAGCAAGAAGAATGGGAGGCAGTGGAAGAGGTAGATGTACTGGCATAGTGGCTGGAGTGGCTGGGACCCAGCTCAGCCAGGGGAGTGTTTAAGGTTTGGAGCAATGTATCCTCATTCTTGTTCCCTTCCTTGTCTTCCTGTGTGACAGCTCTTGCCTTGGGTTTCTTTTCAAGCCTTTATACCGTAAGGCGACAACTGTCTGACTTTTTCTCATCCTGATGTAATAGCACAAATGCTTGCATGTAGGGGATTTTATCATTCTTCCCTGCTTCTTCACAGAATAGCTCTAATTTCAGGATTGTATTGTAATTTAGAGAGCCATTCAAAGGCCACCATTCCTTAGATCCTAACAGGTACTGTGGCCACACACTGTTAAAATAAAATATCATCTTCCTCTTACTCATGGGTTCATAGCTGTAATCAGACCACTTATCCAACATGCACCCCAGAGGACTTTCTTTAGGGATAGTTGAAACATTCCCCATCTTTTAAAGACAGAAATACAAGATGGAGTCAGGCTTGTTCTTCTCTGTTACAGATGGCTGGTGTGTATCTGTGCGTGTGTCTGTGTGCTGGTCCATCTGTCTACAGACAGACAGATATCCTCTGAAAATTGTCAGTTGTTAAACTAAAACCAGGTGTAAGTCTCAATGAAGTCATTTGTGAAAGGACCTCGCTTCCTCTGTACCAGGCCAGCAAATTTGGGTACGACAGTTGAGAGTTGGGTTTTTTGGAGGGTGGGAGGGAAGGCAAAAAAAAATCTTAGCTATCACTATGGTTTGTGTCCCTGTAAAGGGTCACAGAACATTCAACAGATATATCTGCAGTATTAAAATTTCATGGGCGCGGGTGGTAATTAGGAAAAGTAATGTCGGAAAGGCTCCTTGATAGGGCTGGGGTACTTGATTAGAAAAGGCTGGGCAGTGCAGGATGACAAACGTGAGGCCAAAATCCTGCAGATGGCATGTCCTGTGCAGCTGTATGCCTGTTGCCCTGCCTCACTCCTGTGTCCACTCCTGCAACACGCCTTTAAGGAGCCCCCAGGATGCCAGGCCTGTGGGGACCAGGGATCCTGTGGAGACTTGTGGTCTGGTGGGGGCAGCAGGGCAGCCACAGTGCCTGTGCTCCAGTGGACCAATGTCACAGCGTCCGCCAAGCACCTGCCCGTCTGCTAAGCCCTGGGCGTGTAGCGCGAGCCAGAAGATGTCTGTGGTTCCTGTCCTCTTAGTGTTTATGAGCTGATGGGAATGAATGTTCTGAAAGTAAACAAACATTTTTTTTAAAAAGGTTTAAACAACCGGACTAATGATGCCTGGGCAATCTGGGAAGGCTTCTTGGAGGAGGGAGCATTTGCTTCGGCTCCGGAGAATGGCCAGGTCATGTTCACAAGTGGTACAGAGCTGTGACTGTGAGGTGGGCTCTGGAGCAAGACCAACCAGGTTTAAGTTCCTGCTCCTTCTCTTACTGGCCATGTGACTTTAAGCACCAAGTGGGTCTCAGTTTCCCCATGTTTCATGTGGGGTTAATACGAGGAGGTTGTGGGGCCCGAGCGAGTTAATAGTTCATGCATAGCTCTTAGAACAGTGTCCAGCACATTGTCTACACTTGGTACACAAACCAGAGGAGACCAAGGCTGTGTATGGCACCCAGGACTTGCTGTGGAGACAGGTTTCTGGGGCTCCTGGCCCCAGCTCTCTCTGACTGACAAGGTCAGAAGTGTGTCAAAGCTGTCCCAGGGCTGTAGATTTTTCAGGGATGTGGCCTTACATGCAGAATGACAATGACAACAGCTGGCCTTTATTGAGCACTTACTATGTGCTAAACGCTCAACCTGGATCAGCTCACTTCAACACATAACAACCCCACAAAGTGTAGGCGCTACTGGTATCTTGTGTTCCAAGTGAAGAACCTGTGGCTCAGAGAGGTGCGTTCAGTTGCCCAAGATCACACAGCTTGTAAGCGACAGAACTGGGACTGGATCTGGTTTGTTACTGGATTTGATCCTGAGCTGGGCCAGATCCTCTCTGTTACCAAACCCAAACTGGGGTCTGCTCGCTTGTGTGCAGTAAAGCCAATCTGCTGACACCATGTTGTGGTGAAGGAAAGTGCGGCGTTTATTGCAGGGCGCCAGACAAGGAGTCCAGGACAGCTAGTGCTCAAAAAGCCCAAACTCCCCGATGAGTTTTAGCAAAGCAGTTTTAAACGCCAGGTGAGGGAGGGGAGTTCCAGGGGCTGTGATCAGCTCGTGCACAATTCTCTGATTGGTCGATGGTGAGGTAACAGGGTGGCATCACAGGGGTTAACATTATCAATCCTCACACGCCAGGTCTGGGGTCATCAAGTAGTTAATTTCTTCCATCTGGTGGGGGTTTTAGCATCTGTAAAACAACTCAGGAAATGTGCATCAGATACTATTATCTAGGTACTTCAGGGAGGAGCTAAAGCAGAGGATATGGGGGAGGGGTCTGTCCTGGGAAGGCCCCACAGGGTCCTGCTGGGTTACATGTCCAGTGCAGCAGGACTCAGACCTGTGCTGCGATCTCGGGGGACACCTGGGCCTCCGCTGGATCCCCTCTCTCGAGGCTGCTCAACCCACACCCTGAGATGCTCAGTCTTGGATCCTGAGATTTCAAGTTCTTGAACGCCGGGACTCCTGGGATTCAGGATTCCAAATGGGAGGTCCCAAGCTTCTTGAGTCCTACAAGCATCTTTCCTGAGTGGTCCAGGGCAGCCATGTGGCGCAGTCTCCAGAGCTGGGGTGTGGCCCCTGGCAGCTCGCTCCTCCACACAGCCTGGGTGGGGCTTGGGGAAGAAGCACCCTAGTTTCGGGTGAAGACAGGAAACGGGCAGTGTCTGACCTCCTCCGTTAAGCAAGCAACAAGAAAAATAGGATGTGGCATCTCCTTGCCCCTCTCTCTGAGCCCTGCCCACCCCACTCCTGTGGTAAGTGACTGTTTTCCTGCCATCAGAGGAGAGAAGAGGTGAAAGGTGGGGCCTGAAGGAAGTGACTTCACTGCCCTGAGCCTTGCTTCCCTAATCTGTGTAACAGGAACCATAGCAGCCAGTGCTGGAGGTGAAGATGAATGAGGCCCCCAGATGATGAGATAATGAAATGATCCATCCGCACTGGGGGTTTTATAATGCATCATAAATGTGTTTTAGCGAAGATTAAAGTTATCATCCTACCTGCCGTACACAGCACTTATGCTCTGCTCCTCTCCTTGTTAACTGCGTGGCTCTTTGGAACCACAGAGCCTCTGGGAGCCATGTGGGTTTCAGTCACATGGGCTGAAGCCTGCCCAGCCACGGCCTGGCTAGAGGCTGCTGTGTCCCTGGTCCCTTCCCCTTGAAGCCCACAGTATGGCAGGTACTAGGCACCTGGATTGCCTGAGACTGACTGGGACGAGGGATTTTCAGTGCTAACACTGCGGATGTCTGGGATGAGCTGGTCGCCTTAGACAGGCCCAGGCAGGGAGATGCTGGTTTTCCTAGTGCTCACGGTTGCATCCCAAACAGGCGGGGAGGTCTCTGCTCTCACACAGGTCTTTGCAGCTTCCCTAACTGCTTCCCTAATGTAGGGAGGTAGGGAGGTTGCCATCTCTGTACTCTCCCTGAGTTGGAGGGCCCCCTCTCCTCTGCTCCTCTGTCCACAGCGCCCCCTGCTGGATGCCAGCATCAGGGAATCTTCCCTGCAGCATCTCATTCCATTCTCATCTTTGAGACAGTATCGCCCATTTTACAGATGAGGAAACTGAGGCTCAGACTCCATGAAGCGATCTGCTCAGGTTACACAGCGGCTAAGTGGTCTCTCCTCCACCCCAGGCTGCCTCTGTGCGCAGGGGACTGTGGGGATGGGTGCAGGGGGAGAGCCCACATTGGGGAACACAACCTGGTCCCTTCCATATACCCTCCCAGCCTCCCTGACTCGCCCAGTTGCCTCCCCGACCCAGGAACTGGTGGGTTGGGTCTTCTGTTTTTGTTTCTCCCTCTCTGCTTCCAGGAAGTGACTGAGGGCTCTGCCTTCCAGGAACTGAGAACTGCCCAAGTGGGGGTGGTGGGTGAGAGTCTTCATAGTTATGAAATATGTCCTAGAGCTGCTGGCTTATTCCTAAAGTCCCCCACCCGCAGGAAGGTGGGGCCAAGGTTAAGCCATATTCTCTTCCCCCAAGAAGGAACTCGACCCCCTGTGCAAAACAGTCTGCCTCCCAAAGGCAAGTTCAGAGGCAAAGAGTGTGTGTGCGTGTGTGTGTGTGTGTGTGTGTGTGCGTGTGTTTATAATACACTTATTAAGCACCTACTGTGAGCCTGGAACTTTTGAATCCCTCATCTCATTGCATTCTCCCAACAGCCCTGTGAGATGGGTAGTGTTTGTTGTTCCCATTTTACAGATAAAACTGAGGCTCAGAAAGGCAAAGATCTGGGTCAAGGTCATTCCTCTTGTAATGGACAGAGCTGGGACTTGAACATCATTTTGTTAGACCCCACAATCTGTGCCCTCAATCTTGTGCCCTTCATAGCACCCAGTACAGAGGGGGCTGACCTTTCTGGGTGATATGGCCTTCAAGGTCCTCCTTATTCTTACTTTGCCCCCCATTCCCCAGCTGGATCCCCAATAGCAGCCACAAACCCATCAAGCTAAGCTGTTTTCCAAGCCTTTGCTCCTTCTGCCCCTCCAACTAGATCAGGTCTCTCCACAAAGCCTTCCTGAGTCCTCGCTGGCTTCGAATCTGATCTCTGCCACTCGGCAGCTGTGTGGCTTTGGGCAAGTTGCTCTACCTCTCTGAGCCTCATCCCTCCTCAGTAAAGTGAGGACAACTGTGAGAGCCAGATGTGTCTGGTGCAAATGTCATCAAGTTTGGTTTAAGAAATTATTTTAAGATAAAATCAGACTGGCATTTTAGAAACCATCATAATTCTAACTAACATGTGAGAGGTTGGATTGAGCCTAGAAGCTGAGGGATCCATGAGTGAGTTACAGTCACTCAAAGAATGATGAACAATTGCTCTCTGCCCTGAATTACATGAAGTGCAAGGAAAGGTATTGAATAAATGGAAAAGAATTTGAAAAAGAATAGATATATGTATCAATATATGTATACCTGAATCACCTTGCTGTACACCTGAAATTAACACAACATTTAAATCAACTATACTCCAATTAAAAAAACAAACAAGGAAAGGTACTGGAAATTATCCAGGCTCTGCCCCAGAC
Source organism: Balaenoptera acutorostrata (assembly GCF_949987535.1). Classification (NCBI taxonomy): domain Eukaryota; kingdom Metazoa; phylum Chordata; class Mammalia; order Artiodactyla; family Balaenopteridae; genus Balaenoptera; species Balaenoptera acutorostrata. Next base: position 74,169,009 of record NC_080076.1, on the reverse strand, counting down.
ACTGTGCCTGGGACTGCATATTGCTGAAGGGTGCTATGTCAGGGAATCGAGTGATATATGAATCCTGCCCCAGAACACAGCTATTGGTCACCACAGGAGTCTCAGCTGCAAGATTTTGAATCCCACAGACACCAGCCAGTGCCAGGGGGAGCGTAAGGGGAGAGAGGGAAATCCAGAAGGCATGAGCGTTCACAAGGCCAAGTAGAAAGATCAATGAGATGTCCAAAGGGAAAGGCACTGCCCTTTCTGGCTACCTGTTCAGGAGGCTGAGGGGTGATACCAGGATGGACAGTGGCCCTCCCTACTCACAGGCAAATGAGATGGATGTCAACTCGCTGAGGACAGCCTCTTCAGAAAAGATTTGAGTTTATCTCCTGGCCCCAGATAGAGCAGTTGATGGCTCTGGGCCCTTGAGTACTTATGGGATAGATTTACTGAAAGAACTGAAGTAGCTGCCCTTTGTGGGAGCTGGAGATGGGAGCAAAGTGCTAAGGGCTTTGCAGGTATCACCTCATCTTATCCTCACAACAGTCTCCGGATAGGTGCTGTCATCCCCATCATGTAAGTGAGGACCAGGCCAAAGGGAACTGGGCCAAGCCAAGACACCAAGAAAGGATGAGAAAACTGAGAATCTGAGGGACAGGACAGGGCTGTGTGGGATGGGAGCCAAGATAAGGGAAAGTGGAACAGAGTGATGTGGAGAGAGGAGTCAGGATCGGACTCTGAGAGGCCTCAAAGGGCCAAATGAACAGCTTTATCCTGCAAACCTGAAGCCACCAAACTCTTGCTCATGGACCCCATCAGTGGATGATATAGGAACATTGATCTATTTATTAATTGTATACAAGTACCACTGCACTCATAATATATTATAAATGTATACAAAAATAGAAATTAAGAAGTGACATAAAAGTTAATATAACTAGAAGATCTAATATTATCTTTCCGCACCCCAGTAGATTGTCTTGCCCACAAATAAAAAGTTTTAATAAAAAAGAATAAGGAGGCAAATACATTTCTATGCACCATGTGGAGGGAGTTGAAGGGCTACCCCCGAGATGGATTCATTGATGTTATTAAGTAATAATAGCTGCTATTTGCTGAGGGTCTTCTGTGCACCAGGCATGTGCTGGATCACAAGGATGCCCCAGGCCAGATGTGCTCCCAGCTGTGGCCGTTGAGGGTGCTTGGCAGGTCCAGGGGTACAGCTATCCTGACATCCCTCTGTCCGTATCCCCCTCCAGGTGCCATGTTTCTGAAACTCCTACTGCTCCTGGCCCTGCTGGGCCCTGGCAGCAGCCTCCAGCTGTGGGAGACCTTGGAGGATGGAGCCGAGGAGGCCCCAGGCCCCCTGCGTGTCCGTGGCCGGAGAGAAGTGGATGAGGACGACTCCGACATATATGACTATGACATACAGACGGACCCTCCAGAAATGCTTAACTATAGCACCGAGGCCCCCAAGCTTCTGCCTGTGATGGGAACATTGGAGCAGAGAGCATCTGCAGGGCCTTTAACACCTGAGCCAACCACTCTGGAGGTGGCCACAAGGGACCCTGCTGTCCTGGATGCAGGAGGGGCAGCCACTGGGAATCTGAGCATGGAACTGGTCCTACTGGTCACTCTGACCAAAGAACCAGTCACTGTAATCCCTCCCATCACGGAGGATCCATCCACAGAATCAGCTGCAGTGGAGGCCCTGTCCACAGGGCCAGCAGGCAGAATGGCACTGGCCACAGAGCCTGCAGCCACAGAGGCTCTGTCCACAGAGACCCTGCCCACGGAGCCAGCAAGCACAATGGCGCCGGCCACAGAACGCACAGCCATGGAGACCCTGTCCACAGGGGCCATGTTCACAGAATCCACTGCCACGGAGGCCCTGTCCACAGAACCCACTGCCACGGAGGCCCTGTCCACAGAATCCACTGCCACAGAGGCCCTGTTCATGGAACCCACAGTCACAGAGGTTCTGTCCACGGAACTGGCCACCACAGCAGTTCTTTCCATGGAGCCCACTACCACAGGGGCCCTGCCCACAGATCCAGCCACTGTGAAGACCCTGCCCACAAGACCTGCTACCACAAGGGGCCTAACCACAGCCCTTCCTGTGCCCTCTGATCCTCCCAAGAGCACCATTGTGGCAGTTGGCAATTCATCTGATGACTTGATCCACAAATGGAAAAATGGTCAGAGTCTTTTCCCCCGGAGCTCAGTGGCCCCAAGCCCCACAGAGGGCCTGCTTGACCCCAGCTCAGTGAAGCAGTGCCTGCTGGCCATCCTCATCCTGGCCCTGGTGGCCACCGTCTTCCTCGTGTGCACCGTGGTGCTGGCCATCCGCCTGTCCCGCAAGAACCACCTGTACCCCGTGCGCAATTACTCCCCCACTGAGATGGTCTGCATCTCGTCCCTGCTGCCCGAGGGGGGTGAGGGGCCAGCTGCCATGGCCAACGGGCGCCTGCCCAAGGCCAAGAGCCAGGGCCTGAAGGCGGGGCCCGGGGAGGACCGCGAGGGGGATGACCTCACCCTGCACAGCTTCCTCCCTTAGCTCCCGGCCCGGCTGCCTGAGCAGGACCAGCCCCCCAAGCGGCCTCCACAGCCTGCTGGGCCACCACCCATACCCAGGCTCTATGCCATGGGTCCGGGCTTCCTTGGAGCCCCCTGGGGATGGGAATGTTCAGGGTGGGAACCCTGGCCACCCTACACAGGACTGAGAGCAGCCAAGGTCCAGGCACCAAAGCAGGCCTGGCCAACGGAACCTCCAGTGGAGGCTGGAGAGGCCCCCCCACCTCCCTGCCTCCCATGTGTTCTTGGCCCCCTCTAACGCCTCCCACAGCTGCTGGAATCCCATCCCCATGTGCCCAGGAGGACTCAGGGTTCCCTGCCCACACCCCCACTGCCACTTTCTTCTGGTGGCCATGGTCACCGCACAGGAAGGGGGCACTTTTGGGGGGGAATACGGCATTCCTGAGTTCATTTCCTGTCACTCCCCATTTGGGGTATCTCTCCCAGGAGCCCAGGGTGAGGGCTGGGTATGTGAGGGCTGGGCAGGCTTGGAAAGCCCAAGGCTACAGGCTTCTTTGGGACTTTGTGGACCAATGAGCTTCCATCTGATGATAGAGTGACCCCCGTCCCGCCCTCCCTCGCCTCCCCCTGTGGCCTTGTTTTAGGGTGGGCTCTGCCTTGTTCACCGAAGTCTCCCAGGGCCCAGCTCGGGGCCCGGGAGAGCACAGACACTCAGTAAATGTTTGGTAAACAAGCGATGGCTGAACGAATGCATCAAGGTGCCAAGGTGCCTCCTTCAGGTGGGGGGTTGGTCCTCTGCTGTTCACGCCCAGCCCCAGGCCCCTCGGGAGGACCCCTGCACGGGCTGTTGCGGTTACTTCAGGGCACGTCTTGCTGTACCCTTGGGCAGCTGGGAGGCGGGGTTCAGGCTGTTGGAGGACAGAGGCTGCTGGCCTCGGGAACCACTTTCTTCAGCACCTCCCGTGACCCAGTTCAAGCCCACAGAATTTGGTTCCCCCCGCCAAATCTCAGCCAGATACCCCTCTAAACACCAATGCCATCCTCCCCAGAAGCCCACCCTGACCCCTCTGTTCCACATGGGGCCCATCTCCCGTTAACACCCAGCGGCCCCTCCTCACAGGGGGAGCCTGGCCACACCCTACAAGGCCTTCCTACAACTGACCACCTGCCATGTAGAGTTGGGGGCCAGTAAACTTTTTCTTAAAGGGCCAGACCATAAATATCTCAGGTTCGGCAGGCTGCGTGGCCCCTGTTGCAACTTCTCGACTCTGTCATCGTGGCATGAATGCAGTGATCGACTCTGTGTCATAAATGAATGGGTTTGACTGAATTCTATTGAAACTTTGTTTACAAACAGGCAGCAGGCTGGGTTAGGCTCTATAAGTTAGCTTGTCCCCGACTTAAGTGTAGAGTGACCAGATGTCCCGGTTTGTTTGAGACTGCCCTGATGTTAGCACTGAAAGTCCTATATCGTGGGATATAAGACTTTCAGCTCCAGCAATCAGGACAGCGGGTGGCCCTACTTAAGCACTGAAACCCACGTGGACCCTGAGGGTCAGATCAGGGAGCCAAAGACTTAAGAGAAGTGAAGAGCCTGGCTTACTTCCTGACAGTGCCTGAGCTGGGATTCAAACTCTTGATTTTTGCTTCCCAATGCCTTTTAGTCATTTTTGTACAGGGAGAAGGACAACACACACACACACACACACACACACACACACACACACACACACACACACTTCTACCTTCTAAAACATTCATCTCAGGGGACTTTTTCTCTTCTAGAAAAATACCTCCAGGGGCCTCTTTGGGAATGCAGGACCCCTCCACTCCAGGGCATTACCTACAGAGAGAGAGTTCAGAGAAAATGTTGAATCTGAGGGGTATTGGCTGCAGCTCGGAGAGACGGGTTGGGGGAACAGGAGAGACTGGGGAAAGGCAGGAGGAACACGAAAGGCAGCAGGGCCGTGGGGGACAGAATCAGGGAGCGGAGAATTGTCTGCTTCTACCCTCCCCCACCCCACCCCTGAACCTCTAGAACAAGTGTGATACACCGGAAGTTGTGCTCAAGGTGCTTTGGCAGGGGCGCTGGTGGAGAGGGTTATCTACCGTGGGCGGGAACAGCTGACCCTGCAGAAGTCCGGTTCCTAAGGGAACAACAGGAGTTCACTTCGCCTTTGGCAGTGATCAGAAAAGTCAGGGGGGGAGCTCCACATCACGGCGGTGGGGGCCCAGAGGCTGAAGGACTTGGGGGCACATTTGGGCAGTCCCTCTGGGGTCTTGCTTCCCCGTCCGTCTGGGCAGGGAGCAGGTCTCCGCGTTCCCCTGAGGGCTCCCTGAGCGCCTCTGCTCCAGGACGTTGGTTCTCCATCTCTACTGGAAGAGGACCACCCCTCTGCCGCCCTCTCTTCAAGGTGCAGGATTTGTCAGCAGCAGGGATGGTGGGTGCTTGAAGCAGCCACCAGGGGGCGCCCGCCACCAGCTCTTGGAGCCAATGGCAGCCTGGAGCTCCCTTGGTCCAGTCTCTGAGGATGAAGGAGGGATGGTTCAAACAGGACCCAGCTCCAAACCCAGTAGGGTGCTGGTATATATTTAACAACTGGCTCCTTGGGTGGATTGGTGCCCAAGGTATGATTTGCAGTGCTTGCCAATTTCCTTGCTGTAAATGCTCCCATGGCTGATTTTGAGAAACCAGCCATTTATATGGTAGATGATACAAAAAGGTAAATAATGCCAACAGGGTAGGTAATAGTAGGATGTAGTAAAATCATGAGGAAGTGATGAGTTTTGAGTATTGAGGACCTTGGTTTTTAATATAATGTAATTTAACTGTGAAACAACTGACTCACAAAATTCTGAAAATTTGACAGCTGGCTCTCAGAAACTGGTATAGGCTGGCTCCTGCATCTCAGTGTGTCCTTTCCCTTGTCCAGACCTCCCCTTGCCCTTGAACATCACCCCCTGAATCTCCCCATCCGTCCACTGAGCATGAAAATCTGCCACATCTCCATGGATCCCCTCAAACAGCCTAGGAAGGAGGAACTAGGATTCTCCCCCATTTTACAGAAGAGGAAACTGAGGCTCATAGAGGTGAAGTCACCTGTCCCAGGTCTTACATGAGGATCTGAGATTGGAACCCAGGCCTGAATTAGAAAGCTACGTTCTTACCACTAAGTTACGCTATCCTTGAGATCACAGCGGGGTTCTGGGGGAATCCCATGCCCCAAACTCCCACCCCTGCTGACCTGTCCTGACATCTGGAAGTCCCCTGTCAGTCACCCTTTGTGGCTCCTGGTAGCTGAGGGAAGGCATTGGGACTTGGGAGAGTGATAAAGCCGAACCCAGCTTGCAGAGAGCAAGGACACAGCAGAGCTGGAACCCAGGACAGAGAGAGATGGCTGGGACAAGGAGCTGGAATTTACTGGGCACTCAGTCCATGCCCAGCCCCACGCCAAATGCTTTATCAGCCTGATCGTATTCAGGCCTCACAACAACCTGTGATGTTGGGACAATTATTATCCCACTTTACTGCTAGGGAAGCTGAGGTTCAGCAAGCTGGACCATTGGCTCTAGCAGGTTGCACTGCTAAGAAACCAGACTCTGCTGACTTCAGCTCTGGGGCAGGGAAGGAAGGAGGGTAGACAGGATATGGGGGTCAGGAGGTGGCATGCTAAATTTACTCCAGTCCCTTATCCCTTTGGAGGGGGGGCTGCCAGCCCTGCGGGTGGTTCATCTGGCAGCTGATCTGGGCAAAGGCTCCCCAGACCCTCCCTCCATATCCCACCCCCACCTGCCACTCAGCCAAGCCTTACCCGATGCCTGGGATGGGGTAAGTGCTCCATAAGCCATAGCTATTAGGATTATAAAATGCAGAAAAAAGACTGGAAGGAAGTACCCCAAATTATTGAGAGATTAGCCATCGAGTGTGGGATTATAGGTGAATTTTATTTGCTTCTTTCGACTTTTCTGTGTTTTCCTAATACTTTTCAGTGGACGGAACAAAACCATAAGTGTTTAGGAAGTCTGGGGGTCCCAGGTCTCCCCAGCTAGTGAGTAAAGGCATCGTTCTTTAGCTATTAATGCCCACACAGGAAGGCTCTGAGCTTGTGGTCCTCACCTGGGGGCGACTTTGCCACCCCAGGGGACATCTGGCAATGTCTGGAGATACTTTTGATTGTCGCTACTTGGGGGAACATTGCTGGCATCTAGCAGGTGGTCAGGGACCCTGCTAAACATCCTGCAGTGCACAGGACAGCCCCACACAGCAAAGAAGTGTCTTGTCTGAATGTCAGTGGTGCTGAGGTGGAGAAACCTTGCTTTTCCCACTCGACAGTGAGAGCCCCACGGAGCTCCCCTTCTCAGAAGTTTTTGGAAACCCAGAGGGACCTCTGTGTGGCCGTGAACTTGGTTGTTGAGCGTCCTTTTGGTGGCTGGAAAGCTGTAGCCCTAGCTGCCCAGGCTCTTGCCACTTGGGGGGCCCGCAGAGCCAGTGCCCCATGCCTGAGGCTGGCAAAATAAGGATGCTGTTGCTGAGCCTGGCAGGGGGACAGCCTTGGAATTGCTTTTCCTAGGAAAGAAGGAGAGAGGAACAGGCCCAGGGCAGGAGACTGGAGAACCAAAGGGGCAAAGCCTAGTCTCTTTCCCGGGCACATGAACCCTGCAGGGGGGTGGGGCATGGGCAGATGAATCAAGGTCCTCTCCTGTCTCAGCACTGCTTCTGGGCTGCCCCCTCCCTTGGGGAAGCCCTTCCAGGAGACCCTGTTGTCCTGCCTTGTGTCTGGCCTCTAGGCCCCCTAGAGGGACAGGCTTCAAGGGATTTCCCCCAGAGTTTCAGTGGCCCCTCAGCAAATCACTGGATACAAATGAATCTGTAGGACAGTGGGGTACCTAATTCCACCAGTTGAAGCTTCTGGAACACGACTCCTTTCCTGCTTGGACCCCCATATCACCTATTGACAAACGTGTTGGCTGGATGAGTGCAAGAAAACTGTCATCTCTCATTCTCACTCTGCTCCGGCCCCATGAGACTTTTTGTTCTTTCTTCCTCACATGCTCCTGCCCCAGGACCTTTGCACTTGCTATTCCTCTGCCTGGTATCCTCTTCCCAGATGTCTGTGTGACTGGCATCTTCTCATTCTTTACGCCTCAGCTTGAATGTCGCCTCTTCAGAGGGGCCCTCTCTGCAGCCCTGCCCCCAGTTTTTCTTGAGGACAACCCCATTTTCCCCTTCCAGGTACAGATGACCATCTGGAGAGACGTTATTGATATATGGACTTTTGCTGTGCAAGGGCGGAGGCCTCTGTCCCTCACGTTCACTCTCTCCTTTTCACTGCACAGAGCCTGGCACACAGTAGGGGTTCAGGAAACATTTACTGAATGAACAAATGAGCAAGGAAGGCTGGCGAGGGTGTGAGAATGGAAGCAAGGCCATGTGACTGGCAAAAATCTAAGCGCCAAAGGCAGAAATCAAGGGAGCCTTAGGTTTGAGGCTCAGAGTCAGGCAGGCTGGGCTCGAATCCCCGCTCTGCTGTTTACAAGTTGCTGGACGTTGGGCAACTCTAACCTCTTGGAGCCTTAGCTTGCACACCTGAGAAATGGGGAGAACAGTCCTTGCTATTCGTACGGCTCTGACATGGCTGGCACACTGCAGGGGCCCAGCTGGGGCACACCCTGGAGGGATAGTCCCTGGCTATGGGGCAGGCGTGGACCCTCTGAGGGGAACTGTGGGGCCTCCACGTCCCCCCAAGGCCTGTCCCCCCAGCCCCTGTGGTTTGCCTAGCAACACCCGCCCTGTTGAGCTCGCCGTCTTTTGGCCTAAAATTAGCTCACAAATTCCTTGGCTGCCTGGTTGGTGCTTCCAACCGACAATTCAAACCAGATGTTTCCAGCTGTCGGGGGCCCTTCCCCCATGGCCAGCGCCTGCGTGTGCCCCGGGGAGGTCGGACCCTACCCAGGAGAGCTCAATCCGCGACACGCACTCAGGGGCCCCGGCAGCAGGGCAGCGGGAGCGGGAGCCAGCCTGGGCCTCTGGGCTCACCCCTCCAAGGATGGCGGCCTCCTCGCCGGCTGACCTGCTGGTGGGTGAGGGCTGGGGTGGGTAACTGCTCTGCCCTTTTCCATCCAGGAAACTTATGGAGCACCTGCTGTATGCCAGGCCTCTGTATTCGCTGCTGTCCAATGCTGTGAGGAAGATTGTCAGTCCGAGGTGCCACCTGTGTTGCTGTTGTTATTATTAGTGTGTGTATTTAGCGCCAGGTACCAAGGCTCATTGCATTCTCACAGTAACCCAAGGAAGTGAGTGTTACTATTACCCCCATTTTACAGATGAGCGAACTGAGGCCCAGAGTGGTGGGATGACTTAGCCCAAGGTCACCCAGCTCTGAAGCAGCAGAACCCAGAGGTCCCTGAAGGGCAGGTGGTCTCAGCTCACTCTAGGTGTGTTTTGCCTCCTTGCTGTCACCCCCATGTGGCCCTGTCCCTCCTGGTGGATGGATCTGGGGGGTGTGGAAGACCCTCTCTGTCAGGCTGTCCCTGGGCTCAGGTGCAGAAGGCTGACTCGTGGCAGCTGCCAGGAGAGGTGGTTCATTAGGGAGCCCCGGGAGCCAAGTTTCTGGTCCCAGCTGAGTCAGAAGCCAGTGGCCAGGGGAGAGCTGGGGGTCTGCATGGGCTTCGCAGGGGCTTTATGTGGAGCCCCTTCCCCTCCCCAGAGGTGGGACCCAGAGCCCTCTCTTGGTGAGGGTCCTCAAGAGAAAGGGTACGTGTGTGTGTGTGTATGTGTGTGCGTGTGGCATCGGGGATAAAGAGGAGAGGGGATTGATGCAGGGGGAGGAGAGGCTTTCACACACATGGGGAACCATGGTTGGCCTTCACTCATAGAGCCAAAGCCCCTGCAAATGCAGGGGCCCGATCTGGACCTGGTGCCCTCTGACCTCACTTCCTCCTACTCTCTCTTCGCTCACTCACTCTGCTCCAGCTTCATCGGACACTTCTTTTCCACGCCTTGAAAATGCCAGGCGCCCCCTACCTCAGGACCTTTGCACTTGCTCTTCCCTCTGCCTGGACCACTCTTCCTCTGATCATCTCCCTCACTCTCTCACATCCTTCAGGTCTTTGCTTGAACATCAGCCTTTCCCTGCTTTATTTTCCTCCATACCCCTTACCAGCATCTTCCATACTGTATATAATTACCAAGTTATCTTTTTAACCATTTTCCAGTCCCACTAGAATGAAAGCTCTGTGAGGACAGGAATTTTCATCTGTGTTGTTCTCTGCTGTAGCTCCAGTGCTTGGAAAGTGTCTGGCACATAGTATGTGCTCAATAAGGATTTGCTGAGAGAGAGAGAGAGAGAGAGAGAGAGAAGGAAGAAAGAGAAGGGGAGGATAGGAAAGAAGAAAGAAGGAGGGGAGAAGAGGAAAGATGGGAGAGAGGGAAGACGGGACAGACGATCTCAGTGTAAAGTGAGGGGACAGAGAGCAGGAGACACATGAGATGATGTACTGTTTGAGTGACTTAGGGGCCCTGAAGTCCAGCTCCAAGCCCTCCCCACTTTGCCCCTCTGCTCAAAGACAGGCAGGCCCCCCAACCCAGTTCCAACGGTGCTGCAAAGGCAGTTCAGAAGAATCATCTCAATTCCTGCTCGTGATGGAGGGTGGGGCTGGGCAGCGGGGGCTCCTGGGGAGTGCCCGCCCGAGGGCACCCCGTGGGCAGCTGGCAGAGCAGGAGAGCAAGGCCAGGTCTGCAGCCGGTGGTGCGTGTTTACATTGCTGCCCTCCGAGATGGCTCCCACGTGGGGTGCGCGGAGCTGCTCCTTGCACAGGGCCCTGGGGAATGTAAATGTTTACAAGGCAGCGTGCAGCTGGCCAGGCCACCATGGCCACAGGAAGCCAAGGATCCTACCGGCTCTGGTGTGTCCCCCCCACCCCCGCCCAACAAAAAAGAGAGAGATGCAGTGTTCTTAATTTTTAAAGAAAACTTTGAGTCATAACCTACGTAAAGCACGACCATCTGAAGTGCGCAGCTTGATTTTTCTGTGTGCACGTGCCCACGTAACCGCCACCCAGACACTGTACCTCTGCAGCCCCAGAAGTTTCCTTTGTGTCTCTTTCCAGTGAACACCCCCCAAGGGTAACTGCTTTTCTGACTTCTGTCCCCATAGCTTAGTTTTGCCTTTGTTCTAGAACTTCCTGGAAATGGAATCACCCAGTCTGTGTTCGACTGGGTCCCTTTCTTTTGCTTGGTGTGTCTATGAGATTCATCCAAATTGTCCACCTCCCATCTTTTCCTTCCACTGGGGGAAAGTGTCCACTGCATGGACCACAGTCTGTTCATCCATTCTCCTGTTGGTGGACATTTGGGTAGTTGCCAGGTTTTTTTGCTATTACGGATAAAACGACTATGGACATTTTTGTCTTCGTGTGAATGTGTGTTTTCATTTCTCTTGGGGAAATACTGAGAGAAGAAGAGCTTGCTTCTTCTCTCATCTGGCAAGCACATGGTTAACTTGATAAAACCCACCAGACTGTTTTCCAAAGTGGCTGTGATATTTTTCTCCCCCCGTGGTGGTAGGTTGTTTGCTGGGGTGGGCAAACAAGTGGGAAATTCACTTAGAATCACAGAGCGAGAGAGGTTGGAGGAGCCTCCGCTGACCCTTCCTGGTGCAGGAAGGGAAACTGAGGCCCAGGTCACACAGTGCATGAGGGGCAGAGCCAGGAGCGAAGAAGGCAAGTCTCTCAATTTCAAAGCTCGAACGACTCCTTGGTGAGAACCGATCAACACCCCGTCTGGATTCCCTGGAAGAGGCCTTGTGCCAAGCCCTTTTCCAACACAGGGCCTTTGCATGTGCTGTTTGTTTCCTTGGCCCGGGAAGCTGTTCCTCCTGCTCCCTGAGTGCTTGATTCCTCTTATCCTCAGATGTCAGTGCTGATACCTCTTCCAGGAAGCCAGCGCTGACCACAGTTGCTAAAATAGCTGCCCGGACACCTGCCCCTGCCCCTTCCCAAGCTATTTCCTGTCTCCTCGGCCTTTTTATCTCCTTGATAGCATTTTGCAGTGTTAGGTTGTCTTTCTGAATTGCCAGCTGACTTGCTTCTCAGCTGTCTCCCCTGATAGGAGCTCCCTGAGACAGAGCAAAATTATGTCAGTGAATCCCCTCCCTGGGCCTCAGTTTCCCCATCTATAACATGGTCGGGTTGGACTAGAGTCATTCAGCCGGTGGAGGGGCATTTACTGAGCACCTACTGTGTTCCAGGCACTGGTGCTGGGGATACAGTGACAGAAAAAGCCCTCGCTCTGGACCAGAGAAGCTGACAGTCTAGAGGCACATGGAAACAGGCTTTTACAGGCCAGTGTACTCTAGGCAGGGAACCGGGGGTGCCGGAGCATAGAAAAAGCTGCTGATCTCCCTCCGCAGAGGCTGGGGTTCAGGGAGGGCTTCGTGGAGGTGGTGATGACTGAGCTACAAGATGTGCAGGTGGGTGAGGCACGGGGGCCCGTGGAGGGCAGCACTTCAGGCAGAGGGAACAGCCCGAGCGGAGGTGCATCAGCATCTGTCTCATTCGCAGCTCTCTCTGGGCCCTGTACAGTTCCTGGCACATGGAGACACTTGGGAAAGAGCTAGGGAATAAAAGAACATGTCTCGTTTACAGATGGGGAAACTGAGGCCTGGGGAGGTTTCACACACACTCTGCCTCCTTGGAGCCCCCGACTGGAGGCCCCTGCTCCATGGGTGTCCCTCTGAAGGCCAGGCCTGTGCTGTGATGGGGCTGTAGCCTGGGCCTCTCAGCCACATGAAAGGCTTGGGATATTTTTGCCCGGAGAGCAGGCCCCAGTGGCTTTGGGGGCTGTATAATTAGAAGTGGCTCTGAGCCCACAAGAGGCTGGAGCTGGGGGCTGCGGTGGGCCAGGCGGCCCGCCCCAGGCTCAACCCGGGGAGGACTCTGGCAGAGACTCAAGTCCGGGTGAGGTTTTCCCTCCTCCTCGGCCCTGGCTGTTCAGCGGGGTTGGGGGGAGCACGGTGGGCACAGGGTGGGGTCTCTGAATCGTTTCAAGGCTGGGCAGACGACCCATTGCTCTCTGCCTCTGAACATGCAGGTTGCAAGCGAGTGGCCCGGCCCCCTCCATGCCCCAGGCCTGCCCTTGCCTTGGAGCCATGGTGCTGCGGGCTGTGGGGGTCACCCGGGCCAGACCCCGCAACAGGTCCTGGAGCTGGAGAATGTGGACCGGTGAGTCCCTCAGGATGGATGAGGAGTGGGTGGAGCCTGGGAATGTGAGAGTGGAGGGCAGAATGGTCATTGACATGGCATCAAGCATTTATTGAGCACCTACTGTGTTCCAGGCACTATCCTAGATGCTGGAGTTATGGCGGTATGCAAAACAGGCAAAGTTTCCGGACCCCATACACCTAGTTCATCTATTCAGTAATCTTCAGGAACTGCTCTGAAGGTGCTGGGTTCCTGTCTACCTCAGGGCCTTTGCATGTGCCATTCTCACTGCTAGGAATCCTGTCACACCCTTGCCTTCCTAAATACCTCCTCATCTTCACGAGTGACTCTACTTTCACCTCCTCATGGAGGTCCCCAGGAGCTCCAGGACCAGACTAGTCCCCCCAGACTGGCCTCCCATAGCCCCAGAAATGCCCCATCCCAACTCTTAGGTCAGTTTGCAGTCAGATATTCATTTCTTTGTTTACTTGCTTATTGCAGGTCTCCTCTCTTGGTGCCTGTGTTTGCTCATCACTGTTTTCCAGGGCCTGACACTGGGCTGGGTGTAAAATCAATGCTCAAGAAATGTTTGTAGAATGAATAAAATTTAGAAGGTTACAGCATTGGAATCTTACCGCTGGCAGGCTTGTGGTGGGCATCTAGACTGACCCCACATTTAGCTGCAACCCAGAGAGGGGCAGAGGTTTGCCCAGCCACCCACAGCTGATGCATGAGGGGGGGTTGGAACTCAGGGATCCTTCTTTCTGCCATCAGTGACCGACATTTCGCTCTTCTGTACTCAGGTAGAAAGTTGAGATGTTTGGTTTAAGTGTGTCTTTGTGTGTGTGTGTGTGTGTGTGTGTGTGTGTGTGTGTGAGAAACATGGTCTGATAGCACTTTAACGGGGTCACCAGCCTGGCAATTTCACTTCCAGCTAAGACACAGAAGGACTGGTGAAGAAGCAAGGGCTCTGATCCCCAACATGCTGTTGGATCCCAGGTAGGTCACACCGCCATGAACCGCAGTTTCCACATCTGTTGAATGGGCTTTGCTTACTCATTCACCTCTCTCCCCCCAAGGTCTTCTGGAACCCGCTGGGTTTGAGGCACAATGATAGGCTCTATGGGGGGAGGAAAACCCAGTGCTTTGGAGGGTGGAGGATTCCAGCCAGCTCTGCAGGGAACAAGTAATCATAGGCAACCGTAGTGTGAGAGACAGAATAATGCCCTCCCGCGAACCCCCCCCCCCAAAGATGTCCACATCCCAATCCCTCAAAACTGTAATATGAGTATGTCACCTTACCTGGCAAAAGGGATTTGCAGGTGTGATTACGTTAAGGCTCTTAGGGAACTGATCCCGGATTATCTGGGTGGGTCCAGTATCATCACAAGGGTCCTTAAAAGTGGAAGAGGGATTGGAAGAGAGAACCAGAGAGGTGGCAGCGTGAGAACTCAGACCCTGCAGCTGACTCTGAAGATGGAGGAAGAGGACTGTGAGCTGAGGAATGCAGGCAGCTTCTAGAAGCTTGAAAAGGCAAAGACTCAGATTCTCCCTGTGAAGACTCTGGGATAAACAGAGCCCGGCCGACACCTTGATTTTCGCCCAGTGAGACCCATTTCTGACTTCCAGCTGCCAGAATGCTAAGATAATAATGGTGTGTGGTTTCAAGTCACCAAGTTTGTCATAATTTGTTATAGCAGCTGTAGGAAACTTATACACTTGGCACCTGGCCAATGCTTTTATATTGTCCAGCACGTTTACACCCTCTGACTCCTGATTTTCCCAGCAGCCTTGTGAACAGAAGAAATTCTCTATCCTCATTTTTTTTTTTTTAACTATTTTTTTTTTAATTTTATTTATTTATTTATTTATTTATTTATTTTTTATTTATTTATGGCTGTGTTGGGTCTTTGTTTCTGTGCAAGGGCTTTCTCTAGTTGTGGCAAGTGGGGACCACTCTTCATTGCGGTGCGCAGGCCTCTCACTATCGCGGCCTCTCTTGTTGTGGAGCACAGGCTCCAGACGCGCAGGCTCAGTAATTGTGGCTCACGGGCCTAGTTGCTCTGCGGCATGTGGGATCTTCCTAGACCAGGGCTCGAACCCGTGTCCCCTGCACTGGCAGGCAGATTCTCAACCACTGCGCCACCAGGGAAGCCCTCTATCCTCATTTTACAGATGATGAAAGAGGCTCCCCATGGGGCAGGACCTGGTGAAGGCAGACCTAGAACCTGGGGCTCTCTGTCTCCGGTCTGGGACTGCTCTGGCCCCAAAGGAGGAACACAGAATGGGACCGCAACTTAGTCTGGGGCCTCTGGGCCACCCGTGCTGGAAGCAGGCCCCGTTCAGGTTGGTTGTACCTCTGCCCCTTGATCTCTTGGGATCCGATTCCCCTCAGCCCGCAGACTATTGGGGCAGGGGCTCCTCCTCAGGCGGTGGGCCCTGGGGCAGGTCTGGCCGCTCCTGCTCACCTGCCATCTGGTCTAAGATGGGGCTGGGACACCCCCTGGCCATCTTCAGGAGGGCTCAGCTGTTACAACATGTCTGTGGGCGGCCACTTGCCCCAGGGGGCATGTGAGCACATGAGTGTTTGTGTGTGTGTCCATTGGTGGACGGCTCCCCATTCCCTTAGGATGCAAGGTTTGGGGTGATCTCAGAGAAGATGGGAAATTTTCTGGTTCTATTTTCCAAACAGCTACCCCTTCTTTGAGCAGGTGAGTCGTGGCTGCTGGGACCACAGAAGGGAATAGTTACAACCTAGCGCCCTGGTTCCTAAAGGGTGGTCATGACCTGTTCGTTCACACACTCCCCCTGCTCCAAACCTTCACTGGCTCCCTACTGCCTCGTGGATGAATGCCATTCTGAGACTTTAGCCCTGCCCTGGTGACTTCTCCCACCCTAATCATCAGCTCCTCCCTTTCATCCACTTCATGCTCTAGCCCCGTTTAATTACAGCCCCTTGTCCGTGTGTGGCGTTCCCAGCCACCTGCCTTTATCCACACTGGTCCCTCCTCCTGGGATGCCCTTCCTGGGTCTCCTCTTGCTGGGACTCTGCTCATTCACAGCCACATCCTCTAGGGCGACTTCCTTGCCTCTTTCTCTCAGGGGATCTCTCTCCGTCCTGGGCTTCCCCGAGCCCTTGGCCTCTCTCCTGCCACAGACCCATTTCTGTTTTGTAAAAAAATAATTTACATACATGTGCTTCTCCTTGGAAGTCTGCGAGCTTCTTGAGGGCTGGGCTGTGTCTGATTACTTCTGAAATCTGCTCAGCACAGGACCTGGTGCTCTACAGGTGTTCATTAAGCATTTGATGGATGAATGAATGAATGGTGCAGGAATGAATGAATGCAAAGGACTACTGTCCCACTGGATTCCTCAGGTCTGCCAGAGGGCCTGGTACCCTGGGTGAGCCTCTTGAATTCACCCTGCCTCACTTTCCCCACCTGGGAAATGGGGCCACGACTCCTGCTCTGGCCATTCCATTGGGGTATCACAAGGCCACAGATCTCACAATGTTAGAGCCATAGGGAACCCAGAGGGCTTCCCACCCACCCCTGCAAATGGGGAAACAGAGGCCTGCCGAAGGAAAGGGCCTGACCAGGGCCAGACAGTGGGTGCCAGGACTCGCTCCCTGACTCAGGCCTGACCCTCCATGCATCCCTTAAACGCAGCCCAGCTCCCACTCAGCACTCTGAGCCTCGGAAAACCTGAGTCACAGCTGGAACCAAGTGTGGGGAATTTTCCTCCTCATTTTCAGGGACCTCGGAACCTCCCTGGCCTCATCCCCTTCAGAAGGGGAGGCAGGATCCCAGCTCTCTGGGCCGTGGGCGCTCCACAGCACGGCCCTGTCTGTGTGTCTGTCGTCCTCAGACTGCCCTGGGGACCGGCGGTCAGGGAGGAAGTGCCCCATCTGGTGTCCCCGGGGCGTGGAGGGGACGCCCACGGGCGTGAGCAAGGGGGGACTGTGTGTGGCCGAGCTTGGCCCCGCCCCTGCCCCTGTCCCCACCCCAAACCCACTTAATGAAATCAAGCTGGCCCCGCCGAGGGGAGGGAGGGAGGCGGGAGGAGGCGGGAGGGAAGGGGCGGGCGGGCGGCAGCCAGAGCCGCGGCCACAGGGCACTGCCACGGACTTGCTCTGCTCCACCTGGCGGGACACACTGTGTGAGGAGGCACTGGTGAGTCCTGGGGGCCCCTCCTCTCTCCAGGGAGCCTGGTGTGTCTTGGAGTTTAGGGGGCCAGTGTGAGTGCTTTGGGGGGCTTCTCTAAGTATGTGTGAGCTTTGGGGCTGTGTTGCATGCTGCCTACTTGTGCGTGATCTGCGCTAAGGGGGCGGGTGGCGGGATGTGTGTGCACCTTGGATGCTGCCCGAGTGCAGTGCTGGGTTGGCCGGAGTGTGGGTTGTGTGCAGTTGTGTGTGGGCAGTTGGGGTCTTGCTGCAGGGGGTGTGTTGTTCTTGGAGAGTGGGCACCAGGGTAGGTGCTCCCAGGGTCTGCGGGCGGGTGGTATGGATGGGGGTGGTCCCGTCCGTGGGGATACACGGGGGGGCGGTCAGGGGGTGCATATGTGCACACGTTGTCAGAGAACCAGCCCGTTGTGTGTCCACGTGTGTTCTCTGTGTATCTGTGCTGGTGGGCAATCTGGGGTGTCGAGATGTTATGCGTCTGTGTCTTTGTGCCTGTGTTGTGTCTGTGTATTGTGTGCCCGTGCTGCTGCTGCTCTGCGTGTGTGTGTGTGTGTGTGTGCGTGTGCGTGTGTGTGTGTGCGCGCGTGTGTGTGGATTTTGAGCCTTCAGCACCGCCGTCCCTCCCCAGGTCTCCCATCCAAGGGGCCCAGGTCCCTGTCCTCGGCTGCCCTGGAGCAGGGGTGCAGAGCTTCAGCCAGAACCCCTCTCCACAAGGCCACTAACTGAAGCCAGGTTTTTGTGGACCACCCCTCCCCCCCTGGCCACCAGTCTCTGAATGGGGGTGGGGCAGCCACTCTGGCCCATCAGTCTCAGGTTCTGGGGAACTTGGCCTTAGGGATGGATTTACCTCATCTGCCTATTCCTGACCTCAAGTGGGGCTATCACATTTGAAAACAATAAACTCTGAGTGAGCTGGGCTCTGAAAAGAGTCCCTGCTCCCAGCCAGGAGTCCTGGATAGTCACGTGGTGCCACTAATTGCCATCTACACTGTGCCAGCCGCTGCTATTTCTTGTCCTAACAATAGTCCAGGAAGGTGGCCTTATCCCCATTGTACAGATGTGGAAACCGAGGCTCAGAGAGGTGATCTGCCTGGCCTCAAGACACACAGCTGGGAAATGACCTCCTCCCAGGTATTCGGAGCCGCCTCTCCAGTCAGGCTCTGCCCTGACTGGCTGTGCGACCCTGGGCAGGCCTTTCCCAGTGTTGGGCCTGGGTTTCCTCTTGGGTTAAACAAGAGGGGATGGCCTGACCCCACCTCTTAATGGCCTGTGAGTTTCCACATCCTGGAAAAAATGAGGACGCAGGGAGGAGGTGGGGGCAGCTGATGGGCAGAACGATCATTTCAGAGCAGCCCAGGCCAGGGTACCCATTCTACAGATAGAAGACTGAGGCCCAGAAGGGTCAGGGGGCTCATCAAGCAGGGTCACACGGCCATCTCCTGTGAGGCCCGGCCGGCTCCCCGCACTTTGCCTGCACCTTTCCCCCGGAGCCCTGAGGGGAGGGTTGTGGTGGGTGTGAGGGACTCTGAGAGTCGGGGTCTCAGCCTTTAAGATCCAGAGGTAGTTTGTGTGGCCTCTTTCCTTATCCTCTGCCCCTGCCCCCAAGGATCCAGGGGAAAGGAGGACTTTTCTCTGTCCGACTCACTGCCGCACATTCATGTGTGTGCATGTGTGCGTGTGCGTGTGTGTGTGTGTGCGCACGTGTCTGGTCCTGGATTCCTCACTGGCCACTCAACAAGATTTCACTCCACGAGGTAAAAAAGTTGCTCTTTCCTGGAGAATGGCGGGAGACAATGAGCAAATTTACACATCAGGTGAGGATAATCATCGTTTGTGACTTGGGGTGGGAAAATGTTGGCTGGTCCTGCATCTCTGCTGGGGTAGAAATGTGGCTGCTTCTGAATTTCACCTTCCCTCGGGCAGCAGCTGCTCTGCACCAGGCACTTTCTGAACGTGATCTCATCCGGTCCTAACAGCTCAGGGAGGCAGGCCCTGTGCTCACCTCCTCACCCTGCCCCCAGTTTGCAAATGGGGAAAGTGAGGCCCAGAGGGGCCGGGCAGCCAAGCTAGACCCAGATGGAGCTAGGATTCTAATCCTGGCCTAACCGGCCTTATCACTCTGCTGCCTGCGGAGCTTCAGTACAGAAACTTCACAGCCGTCCCCCCAGGAAAGGTCCCTGGTCTTCAGGCCCCACTGGTCAGAATTGCCGTCTATGGTGAGAAGTTTCAGCTGCCGCCGTGAAAGGTCTCTCCCGGGCTTGACACAAGGCGGAAGGCAGGGAGGTGACTGGCAAGAGACAAAAACCCCCAAGATCAAAGCTGTTTGTAGGAACATTTGCTAACAAGTGTCAGAGAGTGGAGGGCCCAGGAAGGCTCCTAAGCTTCGTGGAACATCTCAGATCCTGGTTCCAGCTGACAAGTGATGTCAACCAGTGATGGAGCCCATTCCTGGGCCAGCCTTAGGCACGTGAGAGAGAGTGCGCTGGGTGTGTGTGTGATTCTCAGAGTCACAAAGAAGAAGGTTCAAATCCCAGCTCTGACACTTAGCATCTGTGTGTCCTTGGGCAGGTGCCTGTCTGTCTCTGAACCTCTGTTTCCCCATCTGAAAAATGGAGACAATGTTAGTGCCCAGGGCTTCTTTGGAATTGCACCCACAAAAGGGGCTCAGATGAGTAACCCGTGATAAAAGTACACGGTGACCAACTCATTTAAAATGAACCCCTGGGTGAGTGTTGCCTCATTTGATGTCCTGGGAATTATCTTTTGTGTTTTGCCATCTGAGCCACTTTGTCCAAATTCGTGTCACATCAGGAGGCCCCAGGTCACTTGGAACAAGCCACTCAGTGGCCCCGTGTCATTCCTACAACATCTTCTGAATCCCCAAGTCAGCATGAGTTGGTACTATCACCCACTTTATGGAGCTGGGCCTGAGGCCTGGGCACTCAAGGGGACCTGCCGTCAAGATGTTGGGCACCTGACTTCCTGCTCCAGCCCAGGAACTCACTGTGTGGCCTGGGGCCTGCCCCTTGCCTTCTCTGGGCCTCTGTCTCCCCATTTCCATCCCCTGGAGAGGGCACCTCAGTCAGGGGATCGTGAGGCTTTTCCATCTTGGCACTTGTAGCCCCATCCAGAGTCCTGGGCCCTCTTCTGGGTCGGGCAGAGGCTCTCAAGGGGTAGCCTGGGGGGCGCAGGAAGGGGTTCCTGGGTTTGTCTGAGAGGCCAGGCTGACTCACACTGGCTGGGAGATGTACTGCTTTAGAAGCCGGACTCCTCCGTAAAGCTGGGCCATAAGGAATTTATTAGTCAGCCAGGCTGTCTGGGCCGGGGAGGGTCTGGG
Organism: Balaenoptera acutorostrata; assembly: GCF_949987535.1. Classification (NCBI taxonomy): domain Eukaryota; kingdom Metazoa; phylum Chordata; class Mammalia; order Artiodactyla; family Balaenopteridae; genus Balaenoptera; species Balaenoptera acutorostrata. Next base: position 74,148,772 of record NC_080076.1, on the reverse strand, counting down.
GGGTTCACGTCGGGAGCAACCTTCCAGTGGGGGGAGGGAGGTGCGGGGTTCATCTGGATCCCATTTGGTGGCGGCCATAGGACTTAGGCTCCAGCTTTGTTCCAGGCACGAGGGTTCCCTCTGGGCCTCCAGGCCCTGCTTTGAGCCTTGAGGTGGGGGTTAGCCATGGGGCACATGCTCACACAGGCCTCTGCTGAGCTCAGAATCTGGATGCTTCAAAACCTATGAATCTTCCAGAGACGGGACCGCAGAGGAGCTGGGAGCAGCGAGGATGGCTTCCCAGAGGAGGGGGTCAGCTCTCTCAGTTACTCACTGAGCCCTACCATCCTCTCTCCCTCTGTGCCTGCATCCAAACCCCAGCTCTTCCTTAGCAAGTCACTTAATCCCTCTGAGCCTCAGTTTCCTCACCTGGAAAATGGGGAGAATGTAGTACCTGCCCTATTGAGCAGTTCTCAGGATTCAATGAGAAATTCCATGTAAGAAATGTAAAATAGTGCCTGGCACATGGCAAGCAATGAAAGGGTAAGTTCTTATTCATTCAGCCAACTCCATCAAGATGTGTTTATTGAGCACTTGCTGTATACCAGGTATGATGCAAAACCCTGAGGGTGCCGAGATAAATAAGATTTAGCCCTTGCCCTCCGGAAGCTCACAGTGAAGTCGGAGGGACCAGTGTAAACCCCGGGATGGGGTCCATTGTATGGTGGGGAGGCTCAGGCCCGGGGAAGGGAAGCGACTTGCTGGAATAGGTTCTGTGTCTGCCGCACCTCCTCAGGGTCCCCTGAGCCTGGGGTCCCAGCCTGACGTCTCTCCTGCCTTGCTTCCCCACAGGTTCCAGGCAACATGGTTTCTGCGGCAGCCCCCAGCCTCACTGTGTCTCTCCTGCTGCTCCTGCGGGTCCTGCCCGTGGCGTCCTACTCCGTGTCCCTGCAGGCCACCTTCCTGGAGGACACAGGGGGCAGCGGGGAGGCCGAGGGCGCGTTGGCCTCCTCCCCGAGCCTCCCGCCGCCCCGGACCCCAGCCCTCAGCCTCACGTCGGTGGGGCCCCAGCTCACGCCCCTGGCGGGCCCCAAGCCCCCCACCAACTTCCTGGACGGCATCGTGGATTTCTTCCGCCAGTACGTGATGCTTATCGCCGTGGTGGGCTCGCTGGTGTTCCTGCTGATGTTCATCATCTGTGCCGCTCTTATCACCCGCCAGAAGCACAAGGCCTCTGCCTACTACCCCTCATCTTTCCCTAAGAAGAAGTACGTGGACCAGAGTGACCGGGCCGGGGGCCCCCGGGCCTTCAGCGAGGTCCCCGACCGGGCCCCTGACGGCCGGCCTGAGGAGGCCCTGGATTCCTCCCAGCAGCTCCAGGCTGACATCCTCGCCGCCACCCAGAACCTCAAGTCTCCCGCCAGGGCCGCCCCGGGCATGGGAGACGGAGCCAGGATGATGGAGGGCAAGTTGGAGGAAGAGGAGGAAGGCAGCCGGGAGGCAGACCAGGAAGCCCAGGGACATGGGGTCCCGGCAGAGAAACCAGAGGTGCCGCCAGAGGAGCCCTGCTCAGCGCAGGCGGATGGGGCTCTGGCAGCCGTTGAAGGTCAAGGGGAGCCAGAAGCAGCTCCCTCATTAGCCCTCGAAGCTGGGGGCCCAGCTGGTTCCCTCGAAAACCCCTGTGCTTGCGGCAGTGTCCCCCCCAGCATCTAACAGGCCTCTAGGGCTGCCGGCCCTGATTGTCGGACCCCTGGTGGTCACCTCTTTGGGCACAGAAAGGTCCTCGGCCCTGACCGTGCTCTGACACCCCCTACTCGGCCACTCCCCGCTGCAAATCCCGGCATGTCTGATCCTACTACAGCAGGCAGAGATGCTGGTCTCTGTTCCACCCTCAGGAATCTCATCGACTTCGAGAACATTTGTCCCTGCAGCCCCAAGGGCTACATCCCAAAGTACAGCTCCTCTGGGGAGATGGGGCTGAGGATGTGTCCCCGTCACAGGCACGTCCGCTGGGAAACATATGTCTCAGGTCCCTTGTGACAATGCAAACATCGCTGCTTTCCATTGAGGTAGGAAAGAGAAACAGAATAACTAGGAGTTTTGGAAGAGTTTGAACAGATGGGAGATTCAGAGGGGCCTGGGGTTGAAGCAGGTAGAGGTACCGCAGAAGATCAGTCAGGAAGCTTCCGTGAGGGGTCCTGCACCGATCACGACAGGTTCCTAAGTGAGCATTTCCCAAACTGGGTTCCCTGGAAGAAAGATTTTGAGGTCCAGTGAATGAATTGAGGAAACATTGCTTCTCTGCTCTGCATACCCCTCTTGGAGCACCCCAAGGCTCTGACAAGTCCCGCAGTAAAGGTGCCCATGGAATCTGATTTTGCTTAGCCTTTCCCAAAAAGCTTTTGGCCGCGGAGTACTTTTGTTTTTGTTTTACAGCTACAGAGTAAAATCCTGAAGAGAACACTCTGGAAGTTACAGCTCCAGATGTTCTCCAGGGCGCCCCCTCCCCAGTTCCTGGTTGGTCCGGGGTGAAGGCTGTGGAGGTGGAGGCTCAGCCTCTCAGGGGCTGCCTCTCATCCTGCTACTGCTGCGGGCATGGGGCAAATGAATTGAACTTTCTTGCCAGGGCCCCAAGGCAACCTAGAAGTGGTGGCGGGCAGGGCTGTGTGTGAGGGGACCCCACTCTGGGGGAATCTGAGGGGATCAGGGAGGGTTTCCAACAGGCTGGAGCAGGGGGGCCCTGACCCCCTGCCCTTCACACACACACACACACACACACACACACACACACACACACATATCTGGCAGCCTGTGCCCATAGCATTCTTTAGTCTTCGACAAGGGAGCCTGAGCTCCGTCCTGATTTGGGGAGGCTCTGGGGGGGGGGTCCTCTTCCCCATCCCTCCGTCCGCCCTCCCCCCAACCTCTGCACAACTCTCCAGGTGCTGGGATATAACAAACTAGCACAATAAACCTTTATTCTGGCCTGAGTGTCACTGGTTTTCTTGGGGCGGTAGCGGCGGAGGAATGAATCTGCTGGGAGGTGGGGAGCATTTCCCCTGGACTGTTCCATGGGGGTGGGGCAACTTTCTGGGGCCAGGGGCTGAATGGGCAGATTAGTGTGGGAAACGGAGGGAGGGATGGATGCCCTATGGGAACAGGGGCCGGAGCTTGTGCCCCATCAGCCCTGGGCTTGTGGCCACAGAGGCAGGTTCCACACAGGCCTCTGCTACTTACTGTGTCTGCAGGAGAACCACCACCTCTCCGTTTCCCCCAAGGGGCAGTGGAGGGGCTTGGGGCTGAGGTTTCAGTTTCCCCTGACCCTGCAGAGTGGCTAAGGACTGGCCCGGGTCTTAGGGACAATGCCACACTCGCTGCACCCTTGGCCAGTGGTGCGTGGGGCTGGAGGCAGCCCTGGCCTGTGTCTCCTCGCCCACCAGCCTCCTCCTTGCCTTTGATGGCCATCCCTGCGGCCACTGCTCCCCCTCCGTGCTGGAGCTGCCAGCTGGAATCCAGATGCGGCTGGGCTGCGAGCGCGTGCTGGATCCCTGGGGTGATGGGGGCAGGGAGGCCATCCTCCGGCAGCCCCTCTCCTCCTCCGACCCCACATCCATCCGGAGGGGGCTGGGGTTTGGGTTTCATAACACACAATGGCCACTGTCTTGCTCAGTAGGGAAGGGTCCTCCCTCTCTCAGCCCAGACAGGCTCCCGCCCAAGAATGTAGGGAGAATCTAAATACAGACACCGAATACCCGGATGCTGTGTGGCTGGGACCAAGTCACTCAACCTCTCTGGGTGGGACAAGCTCTCTCCTTCTTCCTGAACTCGTGCGGGGGGTCCTAAGCGCTGGGGTGTGGCTGGGAAGTGCACGAAGCTTCCTCATGACAGGCAAAACCCAGGTAAGACAGAAGTGGACATTGGCGATCCCTGGGGAGCAGGCAGGGCGGCATCTCCCAATCAGCAGCTTCCTGGTCAGTGGCTCCCCATTGGTGCCCAGTGGGCCCTCCAGAGAACGTGGAGTGTGTGGCCTTAGCCACAGCCTGTGTCCCCAGGGACTGCTGGGGGGGATAAAGGAGGTGGTCTGAGCCCCAGTGCAGGAGTCAACCTCTCCCTCACCTCTGAGCTTTTACAGCTACTATTCCCTCTGCCTAAGACACCCTTCCACCCGCCTCCTTTCCTTGCTAACTCTCATCTTCTAGCTTCTGGCTTAGATGTCCCCTCCTCCTGGGAGTCTTCCTGGACACCCCACACCCAGCCTCTCTTCCACAGTCCCCTGGGCTCAAGGATGATAAAAATTGCTTACAATTAAGGGGCATCTGTTATGTGCCAGGCACTGCTCTAAGCAGGGGACATCATTAACTCATGGCAACCCTACGAGGTGGGCAGTGTTATTATCCCCATGTCACAGATGGGGAAACTGAGGTCCAGAGAGGGGAAGTCAGTTGCCCAGGTCACACAGCCAAGATTCCAGCCCTGCAGTCTGATTCTGGAGTCTGAGTTCTCCGCTGGGCTCTACTGCTTTTCTGATGAATGAATGAGTGACTGAATGAAGTAAGCGCTTGGGGAGGGAACAGCAGGGCCCCACTACCACTGAGGCTTAGTGCCCCTCCACTCTGCTCCCTCCTCTGTGATGGAGGTACCCAGGAGGGGCCTTTTATGCGCACACATCTGGCGGGCACCAAGCGGGGAGTGAGCCGCGGAGGGAGACCGTGGTGGGAGCGTGTGTGGCTAGGGCCAAGTGGGGGGGAAAGAACGGGGTTTAAGCGTGTGGGTGAGGGGTTCCAGTGTTCCCAGGGATCCGGGAGGCTGCCAGGGCACGACCAGGCCCCCACTGTCCCAGGGCTTGTAAAACCACATGGCGGCCCCCAGCCTGGGAGTCTGTCCTGGGGCCAGGCCCACTGCCGCCGTTGAGGGGGAGAGGGAGGGAGAGCAAAACCACCCCGAGACATGAACCCTAGCTCGTGTTGGAATGGGGCTTCTGGTGACGTGTGGTAGGGTTGGGGGTTGCTGAAGAGCCCTCTTTCCCATGTCCTGCCCTGCTCTGATCACTTGACAGGCTGGGCATAATCTGGCTGAGGTCATGTCCGGGGTGTGGGCAGGAGGGGCAGAACCCACACTTCCCAGGCCGTCGTGTGCTGAGCACATCATCCTTAACCTTCTGGGGTGCTCAGAGTGGTTTGGGCTCTGGGGTGAGACCACTTGGGTCAATGCCAGCTCCACGCTTTCCTGGCTGTGTGACCTTGGGTGAATCACCTCACCTCTCTGGGCCTTGTTTCCGTGTGTGTAAAGAGAGGATGATCCTACCCCACCTGGCAGGGCTCTCCACCTGCACAGTGGGATTACCTGGGAGCTTTTAAAAATCCTGACTCCTGGACCCCACCTGGACCGATGAAATCATTATGTCTGAGGGTGCGGCCAGGCAGCTGTCACAGCCAAGATTCACAGTCCACGAGGAGAGGGACCTGGGGGTCTGTCCACCACTGTCTCCCTAGCACTCAGCACGGTGCCTGGCACATAGCAAGTGCTCCGTGTGTGTGTGCATGTGTTTAAGGCTGAAGGAAGGCATCGTGCCCGCACATCCATAACCACATTTAACCCTCCCCACACTCTTTACAGAGAGAGGAGCAATATCATTACCCCCATTATACAGATGAGAAAACTGAGGCTCAGAGGGGTGTAGTGACTTGCCTGAGGTCACACAGCCGGGCATAGCTGGGATTCGGACCCAGGTCAGTCTGGTTTCTCAGCCTGGACTCTTCAGCGCTGAGGCTCCTGCCTCATTTTAGAACTTTGTGGTCCAAAAGTAGAGCCCCTCTGCTGATGGTAGGGTGGGCACGTGCGTTTTGTATCCATTGCATTTCATCTTGGGTCCCCCTTCTTTGTTCCAACCCCACCCTGCCTCCCGGGGTGATGACGGTGACTGCCCAGTGGCTGTCTCTGTTTTCATTCATAGACACTTGGAATCATCCAATTTTCCTTCGTTGGGATTAATTAAAACTCTGGATTCCAAGGTGGCCCAGGAGCGAGTAACAGGGTCCTAGATCTTTTGTTTTCCAACCGTAATTCTTTAATGAGCACCTACTCTGTGCCAGGTATTGGGGAGAAACTGTTAACAAAACAGATCTGAGGCTCTATTCTAGTGGAGGAGATGAAACTTCATGAAAGAATCATCCAGATGCAACCACAATGATTAACAGGAATAGCCGCCATTTAAAAATGGACAGTTATTCACTTCTGGCGCTTTACCCATATTACTTTTTACAGCTTTACCGAGGCGTAATTGACACACAATAAAATGCACATATTCAAGTGTACAGTTTGATAATTTTGACATATGTGTATAAAGCCATCACCACAATTAAGATAATGGACATATCCGTCACCCTTTGTAATCTCTCCTTACTGTTCCTCTCCATCTCCCACCCCAGTCCCCAGGCAACTATTGATCTGCTTCCTGTCACTATGAATCATTTTTATTTTCTGGAGTTTTGTATAAATGAACCATAGAGTGCAGTGTGTACTCTTTTTTTTTTTTTTTGGTCTGGCTTCTTTAACTCAGCATAAATATTTTGAGATTCATTCATGTTGTTGTATCTATCAATATTTCCCTCTTTTTTATTGCTGAGTAGTATTCCCTTGTATGAATGTATGAAAACTTCTCTGTTCACCAGTTGATGTATGTTTGGGTGGTTTCCAGCTTTTGGCTATTACAAATAAAGCTATGAACTACTGATATTATTTTACCTCTTCCTCCCAACCTTCTTAATGAGATGATTGTTAGTTCTCCCCATTTTACAGATGAAAAAAATGGAGACTCAGAGAGGTCAAGTAATTTATCCAAGGTCACACAGCCAGTAGTTGGAGCATGGAATCTTTTAAAGAGTGAGAATGTTTGAGCTACGTGACTTTAGGGAAACTCTAAAGTTCAGAGAGCCTCAGACCAGCCCCTCATTTTATACTTGGGCATCTGAGACTGGGTCTCGTCCAGAGCTGGGTGAGAATTGGGGGCTCAAGTGGGCAGTCTTGTGCTGTGTCTGGCTCTGCTCTGCTTTATCCTGGCTCTTCATCTGGTTTGGGGGAAGGATCTGTCTGGAGTGGGATAGGGATTTGACATTTTTTCAGGAGGTTTTAATTTCAGGATTCCTCCGGCTGCTCAGAAATAGCAGGAAGGATTTGGTGCTGGCTCCAGGGTCCGGGAGGTTCCCCCGCAGCTGCTCCCCCTCCCCAGGAGGGTGGCAGGGTTTACGGCGGCAGCTGCAAAGCATAAAATAGTCCTGCTCGTAAATCTGCTCTTGCCAGGGTCCCTGATGCCAGAGGCCTCTGCGATGCTCAGCATGGAGTCCCACCAGCCGCTGGGGACCTGCAGGGACACTGAGGGTGCCCTGGCAGGCTGAAGGGTCCAGGTTTAGGGTGTCTACCTGCAGCCTCTCCCTTAGGGTTTGGGGAACCCGACTCAGCTGGAGGGACTGGAGAGGGGAAAAGACTGGGGTTGCACACGGGGGATTGGGGACAGTGACGGAAGGGAGAGGTAGTGGACATGGAAATAAGGAACCAGGAGACCCAGTTAAGGGTCCTCCTAGCTGTGTGACTTGGGCATGTCACCTTTTTGAACTATGGGTTCCTCACTTGTAAAGCTGGGGCCACAGCCCTTGCCCTGTCTCCCCACAATACTGTTAGGTTAATAGATGTGAATGCACTTTACAAGGTGCACGGCAGGGTAGCCTGGTGGTTAGGGGTTCAGATGGCCCGGGATGGAATCTCAACTCTGCCACCTCCCAGCTGTGTGACCTTGGGCAAGTCATTTAACCTCTCTGGGCCTGAGTTTCCTCATCTGTGAAACGGGACCTTGGAGGGTTGGTGGGAGTTGAGTTCATTCCCTTAAAGGGCTTAGAACAGGCCCCCACGAGTGCTCAGTGAACGTGAGCTTTTGTTAGCTGTAAACTGTGAAGTGCGGTGCCCCACAAAGAGCAAACAGGGAAACTTCTGTGTCTAAAGGTCTGGCTGTTCTGCAAGTTACCTCTTCTCTCCAGGTCTAGGCTTAGAAGCTTCAGAATCATAAGATCAGTGATTCTAGATGCTTGGAACTTTAGAGTCTAAACATCTATTCTTGGGGGGCAGGGCAGAGGATCCTAGAAGGGTTGGTGAAATCTGAGCACTTCCAGCAGCCAGGGAAGTCCCGTGAACTCCAGGGAGGGGGTGACGGACGCGGCCAGAGACAGAGACAGGCTGCTGTGGCCCTTTGGGTGGAGAAAAGTCACCCTCACCCGTGGGCCCCTCTGCAGGGGTTTGGCGACCAGTGGGGGCTAGGGGTCATGCTGCAGCTGTTCCCCCTATCCCTCTGGGGTGCGGTGGCCCCAGCCAGGGCTTGAACGTTGTCTGGCAGGCACGGCTGGAGGCGTGGCTGGCAACACGGGCTGGGGACCCCAGGGACTGGGGCCCATCTGGGGCAGGCACTGGGGCTATTTGTAGGTTGGAAAGGGGAGAGGGACCCAGTGGGATTAATTGCCAGATGACCTGGAACATCTCTCCTCCCCTCTCTGCTGTGTTTCCCTCTATAAAACAAACCAAATGCTTAGACTGGCCAGAAACTCCTTCAGGCACCGTGGGGGAAGGGCAGAAGGTGTCTACATCTCCGAAAGACTATGGTTCGAATCCCAGCATTCAAATCCCACCTCCAGGCTGCGTGACCTTGGGCAACTTCTGCCCTCTCTCGGAGTCTCAGTGTTTCACCTGTGAAACCACAAGTCCTGCCCTGCTGTGAGACTCAGATAAGAAAATGCTGCTTGAGCATGTGGCCCACGTGAGAGACCCCCTGAGCCCCCAAATCTCCCACCTGTGCCCTTCCTCAGGGTTTAAATCCCACCACGAGGGCCTGTTTCCATCACTGCTTCAGCACGCACTGTGTAGCAAGTGTGGCACTGAGCACTTTCTACACACTGCGTCCTCACAAAGCTGAGGACGGTACAGATATTATCCACCCTCTACAGAGGGAGGCACGGAAGCTCAGACAGGCCAAGTGACTCGCCCAAGGTCACGCAGCCAGAAAGAACCTGAGCCAGGCTTTGAACGTCCTGCGCTTTTCGTATCCCATAGGAAGTGCTCTAACCACAGCTCCACACGGCCTACAAGCCTATTCATGAATGAATGAGCGCATGAATGCAGAATAATGGGGTCGGAGGAGGGGGCCCAAAGCCAATGTGTCCAGACTTCCATGTCACCCCACAGCTCAGCAGGTGGCAGGGGCGTCATCACAGCTGCCGGGGGCTGCATCCACTGTGGTCTGCAAGGGGGAAAGGCAAGAACGAAGCCTTTGACCTCCACGGGCCGCGGAGTCTGACCCCTCCTGTTCAGAAACTGCGCCTGCGCGCGCCTTGCGTGGGGCGGGCACTCCGCTGGGGGGAGGGTGGTACCCCAGCCCCTTGCACCACCACCAAGCAGGCGGCCTGTCTCCCCTTGCTACCGAGTGTGCTGAAGGGGGCCTGCGAGACCACGTGGCCCGGGAATGACCAAGCTGGTCTGTCGAACGCCAGCCAACGCTTTGCTCCTGCCCCGGACGCTGCATGGGGACGACGGCGAGAGTCCACCGGGTCCAGGGTCAAGCTCACAGCCCTGAGCTCTCTGGAGACGTGAACTTGGAGGTGGGGACACAGGCAGGCACTGGCCCTGGGTCTGGAGCCCCGGGGTGGAGGTCCGGCTCTGCCCACTCCCTGGCTGTGCCGCCTGAGGAAAGTTGCTCACCCTCTCTGGACCTCAGCTGCCTCTCCCACAAAGGAAAGAAGGAGGCTTGATCCGGATTTAAGATTCCACCCAGCGGCGGGCCTCGAACTCTGTTCCCGTGTGAGCCATTATTGTCAGCGGCTGGGGGAGGGGCTGCAGGACGCCATTTTTCCTGAAGTAAAAAGAATCACTCAATTCTTGGACGAGAAGATCTTGGAAGAACCTGGCTTTTTTACCCTCTTGAATCCATCCCCAGGGAGATCAACCTCCCCCCACGTTAAGAGACCCCTGGACGAGTTCTCCCAGCTCCTTTGACTGTCTCTCCAGTATCTGAGCAAACCCTCAGTCTCAGGAAGCCCTTTTCCATCTAAGGTAAGTTGAGCCGGTTGGGCCCGAGGGCCGATTTCCCCGCAGCCTGGCCCATAGCACGAGCTCTGGCTGGAAGGACCGGGCCAGCCACTGGGGAGCCAGTTAGAGACTCTTCTGAATTTTTCCCCTGGCCTCTCACAAGAGAAGAACATCTCACCTTTGTCCGGATCTGATCTCCACACTGTCTGGTTTTGAGTAGACTGCGGGGAGGAGAGAGGGGGGGCCTTTTGGAGGGTCGTACTGCAACATCTACCAAGGTTGTCCATGTCCTTGTCCTTTGCCCCAGAGATTCTCTTCTGGAACCTGCCTACAGAAATACCTGTGTGTGGGCCCTGAGATGGGATGTTGGTGCCAGCGTTGTTTAGAATAAGTGACAAAAAGGGGAACCGCTTATGTGCCCATTGCTGCGGGAGGGTTAAGGAGACGGTAGTCCTGTTGAGTGAGAGGATATTCAGAGAGGATTCGCTTCTGGGGAAAGGGTCTGGACATAAAAACTATCGTCAACATTTCCCAGTTTGCTTTTCACATAAATGACTTCATGTAAAAAATCACTACGAAGTCGGTTTGATCAGCTTCCTTGAACCAACGAGGGAACATCCCTGCGCAGTAAAATTGTTGACGGATGCGGTACCCCAGGGGCGAAGGGACTTGTCTCACAGCGAGTGAGTTGGGAGAGGGCTCAGGTCCTGGGTCTGGCCTGGCAGCTCATCCTCCTTGTGGTCCGTGTTCTATCTTACGTGAGGGGAAAGGGCGGCCCTGGCGTGGGGGACTCACACCTGGGAGTCACCTGTTTGAAGTGTGAGCCCAGACTTCTGCTACCCGGGCTTCAGGCATCCCTAGAACAGAGCCAGTTCAGGGTGCCTCTGGGTCAGGTGTCGGGCAGAGTGGGACCTGGGCGAGCTCGAGAACGGGGATCACAGGCGGCAGAGCTGGACAGCCCTTGAGTCATCGCATGTTTCCCAGGCCATCCTGCACGTGGGTGTCTTTGCAGACACCAGGTCCTACTGGGGGGCTTGCCGAGGCAAAGGGTACAAGCATCGCGTTTTCGGAGTTGCTGCCAAGTGGCTTTTCCAAAATGCGTCACCAATTTCCATTCCCATCTTGGTCTAAGGGTGGTTCCGTTTCTCCTTGACGACACTGTGAGTTTCCAGTCGAAGAGATGAGAAGCGGTATTCCATTGTTGTTTTCGTTATGGTTCTCTGATTACAGGTAAGAGAGGAACTGTTAACCTCACGGAGTTCCTCTCCTATGAATTACCTGTTTCAATCCTTACTTTCCACGTGTATTGGTTGGGTACCCACTGATTTTCAGCTTTTTTGAGCTGCAGAATCCTTTGTTTGAACAAACTCTTCCTAGGAATCCTAACTAAGTTAAATGAAAGCAGAGCTGCATCCTGGAAGGGGGGGTGGGATACCCAGAGGGCACCTGTTTGCCCCTTTTCCCCCTCTGCAGGGGCCCCTAGGGCTCAGTGAAGCAGAGTTTGCAAACAATTGGTATAGTACTACCACTCCAGCTACAAATGGGGAAACAGACCCAAAGCCACGCAGAAAGGTAACGGCCGAGTCTGGTCTCCAGCGCAGATCACCTGCCTCTGTCAGTGTTCATTCAAGAAGGATCTCTAGGTAGATGATCCATCCATGAGTGACAGTTTCATCACTTCCTGTCTATGCCCTTCACTTGATTTTTGTGTGATGCTGGTGGTAGAGGTGGAGATGATGGCGGTGGGGAAGGGGTGGTGGAGGTGATGGTGATAAGGTGGTCGTGATGTTGGTGGGTGTGGGTGGAGATGTCGGCGGTGGAGGTGGCGGAGGTGATGGTGGAGGTGATGATGGTGGTGAACATCCTTGCCTTGTTCATCATCTTCACGGGAGTGCTTCCAAAGTTTCCCCGTGAGCATGATCTTTGCTGTAGTTTTCTGGTAAATGTCCTCTTTTCAAGTTAAGGAAATTCCTTTCTATTCTTAGATTGCCAAGATTTTTGAGTTGCAGATGGGTATTGAAGTTTATCAAATGCTTTCCAGTCTCTCCGAAGATGAGATACTTCTTTTCTCTCACCGTGGGGCACTGGATGGAGACATCCCTGGGACAATCTGGGTGGACTGATTTTGCCTCAAGCCCGGAACCTCGCTCTCTCTCGTCCACTTTCCCTGTTCCCTTCTTTCTTTCTCCCTAAACACAGACACTTTTCCAGGCCCGAGGTGCCTGACGGTAGAGGAGGGTGAGGGAGGCATCAGAATAGAAATGATCTCCCCGTGCTGGGTCAGCGCTTTCCGCCTGCCTGACTTCTGCTGCCGTTTCCTGTGCTAATCCCAGGGGGGACCAGCCCCCCTCCCCATCTGGTTCCAGACATAGCTGGAGACATTCTGAGGGTGCATTAAAATGCTGGTGGCAGACAGACAGGGGAGGATCTTGAAGCCCCGCATTCCTCTCTGGGGTGCTGGAGGAGGGGTGGGCGCGGGGCGGGTGTGTGGTGAGGCAGGAATTTGTCTTGGTGGGGGCAGGGTTGGTCCGGGGTGTGGGGAGAAGGGCTGGGTTGCTAGGCAAAAGCGGCAGAGATGAATCATGTTCTGGCGTGAGCTGGTTATGGGCTAAAATGAGAAGTTATCCAAGGATGTGGAATCTTTTTGTTTGAGCTGGAAGGGAATATGGATGCATTGGGTTCAGCCCGCTGGTTTTGCAGACAGAGGAACCGCAGATACAGAGAGGGAGAAAGGTTTGCCCAGAGAGTAAGGAGCGGGCGTCTTGCCTCCTCACTTTTTCCAGGGACCGTGGCCAGAAGAAGGCCTTGGCACCGCCTCCTGTAGTGTGCGCGGTTACCGTTCTAGGCGTCCGAGATTTCACGAATCCTCAGGCATGCTTTCCCTGAGCAAGAGAAATCCAGAGCGATACGCTCTGGGACGGCTATGAACAGTGTGATGCCAGGGTGGATGGGGGAGGCCTGTCTGGGGAGGTGGCATTTGAAGTGAGACCTGGATGCAAGCGGCAGCCCTGGGAAGCTCTGGGAAGAGGGCTGCAGGCAGAGGGACCAGCCAGTGCAAAGGCCCTGCGGTGGGAATGAGTTTGGTGAGTTTGAGGGACAGCAGGGAGGCCAGTGGGCTGAGGGAGGCAGAAGGGGGGACAGGCAGGGCCTTGGAGGCCGGAGAGAGGCTTGATGGGAAACTGTTGCCTGACATTAATCAGGGGGCGTGATCCCCCTCGTGACTCCTTCTCCTGTCCTGTGGTGCCTGCTAAGGGCCTGTCCTGTGGATTAATGAGCGTTTAATAAGCACCTACTGTGTGCCCGGCTGTCCTGGGCACTTCGCCTGTATGGTCTCATTTCACCCTGCAACGGCCCCTCCCAGGCTGACCGTCGGAGGAGGACAAATGGGAGAGGCCCACACTTGCCCATAGCCGCTCTGTGCAGGCCTCGCTGACCCAGGCTCTGTCCCTTGAGGCCCTCTGCTCAGCCAGAAAAGGACTGGCCTGCACGAGCAGCTTGTCCTTTGGTTCAGCTTCTTAGGAAAAAGAGTGGGAAAGGTCGAGAGGAGACTCAGATCCCGGCGGCCGCCCCAGAAGACTTGCCAGGAAGCAGGGCCACGCTGGCCCGAGCCTTCGGGGTTGGAAGGGATGAGCACCCACTTGAAGGGAGATGGTCCCCAGGGGCCCTGCTGTGGTGGGAAAGTGAGTGAGAATCCGGGGCTGAAGGGCAAATGGGACAGTGTGAGAAACTCCCCCAAAGCTCCTTTGCTGCCAGATAGTAAGCCCAGCAGATGCCTGGAATTCCACCATTAATGATTTACACTAAGCCTTGCTTTTGGCTCCTCTTCTTGTAAGATGCAAATCTCCTTTGGAAAAAAGAGTGAGAAGATGAAGTCTCAAACCCAATATTGTGATAAAATTCAGAGATAGTAAGTGATAGGGGCCCGAATGCTGGACAAGTCCGAGGGGCCATCAGATTTAGAGCTCCCCACGGGGTCAGTGGAGACTTTTGGTGGGGCTACCCTGCTGCCCATCTTCTCCCTCTGCCCAACCCTGCTTTCCAAACCAGGCTCCACAGGTGTTGATCCCAGGAACACTCCTGAATAAACACCCTGCACGTTAACTCCATCTAAGAGTCAACTTTCTGGGGATTCTGACCTGTAACAATGAAGGTGATGATGTTGATGATGATGGTGTTTATAAAGTTGATACTGATGATAATGACCGTGATAACGATGGTGTTGATGATGATGGTGATAATGTTGTTACTGGTGATGATGACGATGGTGATGATGATGGGGATGGTGGATGAATCAGCCCGCTCGGGCTGCCATAACAAGATACCACAGATGGTGCGGCTTAAACAGTAGGAATTTCTTTTCTCACAGTTCTAGAGGCTGGAAAGTCCAAGGTCAAGGTTCTGACAGGGCTCAGTTTCTGGTGAGAGCTCTCTTCCTGGCTAGTAGATGGCCACTTTGTCCTCACGTGGCCTTTCCTCTGAGCATGTGTGGAGAGACCTCTGCTTTTAAGGTCTCACCCTTATGACCTCATTTAACCTTAATTACCTCCTGAAGACCCTATTTTCAAATATAGTCACAGTGAGGTCTGAGCTTCAATATATGAATTTGGGGGAGGGGGTTGCAATGTAGCCCATAGCAGTGATGATGGTTACAATGATGATGGCAATGACCACGATGGTGACAGTGTTGCTGCTGCTGATGTTGGTGATGATGATGGCGATGGTGGTGGTGATGATAATGACAATGACAACTGTGATAGTATTGAGGATGGTGATGGTGGTGACGGTGGTGGTGGTGGTGGTGGTGGTGGTGGTGATAATGACAATGACAACTGTGATAGTATTGAGGATGGTTATGGTGATGATGATGGTGGTGGTGGTGGTGGTGGTGATAATGACAATGACAACTGTGATAGTATTGAGGATGGTGATGGTGGTGATGATGGTGGTGGTGGTTATGGTGGTGATGATGATGGTGGTGGTGGTGGTGGTGGTGATAATGACAATGACAACTGTGATAGTATTGAGGATGGTGATGGTGGTGATGATGGTGGTGGTGGTTATGGTGGTGATGATGGTGGTGGTGGTTATGGTGGTAATGATGGTGGTGGTGGTGATGATGATGGTGGTGGTGGTTATGGTGGTGATGATGGTGGTGGTGGTGGTGATGATGATGGTGGTGGTGGTGGTGATGATGGTGGTGGTGGTGGTGGTGATGATGGTGGTGGTGATGGTGATGATGATGATGATGGGGTGGTGGTGATGATGATGGGGTGGTGTTGATGATGGGGGTGATGGTGGTGATGACAGGGATGATGATGATGGTGATGATAGCTAACATTTATTGAGTGCTTATTACATGCCTGGCACTGTGCTTTTTTTTACTTTACATGGGATCATTCTTTTAATCCTTACAACAAACCTCTGACTTAGGAGCTAGTATCCTGCTGATTTTTCAGGAAGGGAAATCAAGGTTCAAAGAGGTTAGGTACCTGCCTAAAGTCCCATAGGGAGCTCATGGCAGAGCTGGGATTAGAACCCATGTCCCTAGGTCCCCATCCAAGGTTGTACCTTCATATCCTGTGGTTCGGTTCAAAGGGGCTGTGTGTGATGGGAGGTGTTTGGGGAGGGGTCCAGCCTGGTTTCCCCACTGGGGCTCCCTCTGATCCATCAGCCTGAGCCCCCGGGGGGCAGGATGGAGGCCCCTGGAACCTCTTGTGCACCAGCAGCTCTGGGGCATTAAGGGTTGTCCTCACCTGGGGGGCCTTCTGGAGTTATTCTGGGATCTGGGCTTCTCTGAGGTGAGACCAGGGACTGGAGTGTCTAACACGACATTTCCAAAGATAGCTGGGCGGGGAGGGTGCTGGTGGTATTTGAGGCTGTGCCCTGTGTCTGACCAAGCACTGTGGAGTGAGCTTGCCCATCAAGCCACGTGTGACAGAAGTCACGTCTTTGTGTCCCCTGCACAGGGGCAGCCAGACCACGACTTTGTGTACTTTTGGAGGCCTTGCTGGGAGGGTGCGTCTCAAGGCAAAGACATCATAGATTGGAAGCCTGGAAGTTATAGTATTTTACTTTACATTTATTTTATTGTACTGTATTAATTTCATTTAATTTTAAATTTAATTTAATTTTGTCACGCTGCGTGACTTGTGGGATCTCAGTTCCCCGACCAGGGATTGAACCTGGGCCCCGGCAGTGAAAGTGCCGAGTCCTAACCATCGAATCGCCAGGGAATTCCCTATAGTATTTTAAAAACAGTAATAGTAGCAGTAGTAGTGGCAATAGTAGTAATAGTAACAGTGGCTATGAGGAATGGTAATAATAAGACCAATGCTAATAGTAATAATGATAACAGCAGTAGAGAGAATAGACCAGTCGCAAGCTGAGAGCTTGGGCTGGAATCCTGCTGCAGCCACTTCCTGGCTCTGTGATCTTGGACACACCCCTCTACCTTTTAGTTTCTTCATCTGTAAAATGGGATAATCATAGAATTTTAGGATTTTTGTGCAGAATAAATGAGCTAATCTATATAAAACACCCAGCAACTGTGTCTGGTGTGTAGCTGGGGCTGAAGAGTCATGCGTAATCATGACAATCACCGTAACGTCTGTGAACTCTTCTTTTTTTAAAATTTGTTTATTTTATTTATTTTGTTTGTGGCTGCATTGGGTCTTTGTTGCTGTGCTTGGGCTTTTTCTAGTTGCGGCGAGCGGGGGCTACTCTTGGTTGCAGGGCGCGGACTTCTCATTGCAGTGGCTTCTCTTGTTGTGGAGCACAGGCTCTAGGCCCGTGGGCTTCAGTAGTTGTGGCACGTGGGCTCAGTAGTTGTGGCTCGCGGGCTCTAGAGCGCAGGCTCAGTAGTTGTGGCGCATGGGCTTAGGTGCTCCGTGGCATGTGTGATCTTCCCGGACCAGGGCTCGAACCTGTGTCCCCTGCATTGGCAGGCGGATTCCTAACCACTGCGCCACCAGGGAAGCCCTGCACTCTTTTTTATATGCCACATGCTTTACGTGCTTCATCTCATTTAATGGTCATGTCAACCAGACCAGGTGGGTACTATTATCATCCCATTTTGCAGATGAATACACGGAGATTTGGGGTGGTTGAAGTCTCTTGTTCAAGGTCACACGGGGTAGGTGGCGTTTGAACCCACTGGGTCTGACACCAGTGCGCCGAGCTCACTCTGCTGTGCCCTGCTGCTGGGTAGAGACGGTCTTCTCTGGGGAGGTGGCTCTTTGAGGGGTTGGCTGATGTCATCTTGAGGGATGGAGGAAGCAAGCGGACAGGCCCCAAAGCCACCAATGAAAGATGTGCTCCACATCCATCTTCTGGTTGGGGCTGGGGCTCATCTGCAGGGTCCCCCTAACTCTGCCAAGACTCAGTGGGACCCGGAAGTCTTCTGTCCCATCACGAGGATGGACACAGAGTCTGCCCTCTTGTCTCAAGTTCAAGGGGCCTTAATCATCAAAAGTCACCCCTCATTTGCTTGGCCTTTTAAGAAGATGCCATGATAGAGACAGCTAGTTTTGATAGGACAGTTCTTAATGGGAAGTTGTGAAAGTGCATTTTGATGTGGTCCCAAGTGGCCAGAATCCAGGAATAACATCTAGGAAAGGTTAAATTAGAGATGTGGTCATAGCCATGGTGGGGTTGGGAGGTGGGCAGAGGACCTCAGCTGGAGCTCTAACCTACCACTTCCTTGCTGTGTCGTCTGAGGCAAGCCGTTTCACCTCTCTGAGCCTCTGTTTCTCCATCCAGCCATCCTCCCACCCACTCACCCATCCATCTACCCACCCATCCATCCACTCACATACCCTCCATCCATCCATGCATCCATCCATCCATGCATCCATCCATCTATCCACTCAGTAAGCATTCATGGAGCCCCTAGTAAGTCAAGAGGTGTACCAGAAGCTGGGTCCCATAACTGAATTGCTGTCATCAGTAGAAGACTAAATTATGAACCATCATACGTGGAATGCTGGGTAGCTATTAATAAGAATGAGGCAGGTCTATAGGAACTGATATGGAGAAATACAGCTAAGAGGAAAACAGAAAGATATAGAAGTATATGTAGTATGCTACCATTTGTGTAAAAAAGAAAAAAACAGAGGGTCTATTTAAACACGTGTATACTTGGACATGCCTAGAAAATTTCCGGAAGGACACCTAAGAAACAAGTACCAGAGATTGCCTCTGAGGAGGGAGATTGGGGAATTAGTAGGGGTGGCAAGGAAACTTATATATCATTCTGTTCCCTTTCAGGCTGTTTGAATTTTTGAAAATAGTATATTGCCTGTTTAAAATTGAAAAAAAATTATTAAAAAAAAAAAGAGTGTCTGAGTAATGATATAGAAATATAAGAAAAGAGCAAAGTACAAAACCCATCCATGATATTTATGGGCTCAGGGAAGGACAAGAGACTGTAGGAACAGAGAGGGCATCTAGCTCAGCCTGGGGGAATCAGGGGAGACTTCCCGGGGGAGGTGGGATCTGAGATGAGGCTCCTAGGCTGAGTGGAGGTTAAGGGAAGATGCCTGGTGAGGGCATTCCGGGCGGGGGGTGCAGCATAGGGCCTGAAGGGAAGGTTCAGTGTGGCTGGAGCTAAGTGATCGATGTGGTAGGAGGTTTGGAATTTGTCAGAAGGGCAACGGGCAGCCATGGACAGGTTTCAAGAAGAGGAGGGACAGGGTCAGAGTGGGGAATGGATCCCAGCAGTGAGGCTGGAGGCAGGGAGGCCAGTGCGGAGGCTAGGAGAGAGACGATGGAGGCCCAGACTAAGGCAGATGCGTGGGGTGGGAGGGGCAGAGAGGGAGGTTGGAGATGGGAAGTGACACCTTCTCACAGGACCATTGAGTCCCCACGGAAATCATCTTGGCAAACTGCTTTCAGAGTGCAGAGCACTTCACAGTGGTTCTCACTCAGGGCTGCACCCTGGAAACTCCTGGGGAGCTTTGACACAATGCCAGTGCCCAGGGCCCACCCACACAGCATCAGATTTAATCAGGCGTTGGGGTTAAATTGGGCTCCTGGATGACTGAGGCGCGGCCAGGGCCCGGCGAATGGAGGTGAGTTGGCCAAATGAATGGATCAGGGCTCACTCTGTGTGGGCGTTCACCTTCCCGCCGATGCTCAAGGCACAGGTGAGCCTCGGATGGTGTCGAGTTCTGCCAGAAGGAAATGAGGCAGAAGCATGGCCTTTGGGGTTACCCAGCCCAAGCCCAACCTCGTGGCATGGGAGTAGCTGACCTCCTGAGCCAGTTTCCTTGTTTGAAATAATGCCCACCCCAGGGGGCCATCCTGAGAATGGACGGGATTACAAATCTAAGAGTCTGGCTCAGAGCACAGGTGTGTGAGCCTGCTGTAAGTTACACGGTGGGTCCCCCGTGGAAGTGTTTATGTGGAGGTGCTGAGATCCATAGGATGCCAAGATCTCGAGACCTGAGCTCACCCAAGGAAGGGGACACGGTGCCCTCGCGTGGTTGAAACTAGCTGTGTTCTTAATGGAATTTCAAACAAAATATTCATTTCTTTTAGCTGCACGACCACATATTTTGAGGTTTGGGCTATTCTGGTAATATTGCTGTGGCAGTTTACGAGCAGCTTCTGATGTGTAGAATTTAGCCTCAGCTCTCAGAGGATGTAACCGGGACAAAAATGTCTCATTTAAAAAAGTCACAAAGAACAGCGGTGGGGAATTGCAGGGCGGCCACATGTAATAAAGAGACAAGCGCAGCCTTAGAGGGACGGTGAATTAAACAGTAGAACACGCCACATGGGACAATGTGACATGGTTCCACCCAGCAGCTCTAATTTGAGATTCTGATGAAGGCCCTGCTCTGTGGCCTTCCCCGCGGGTTGGGGGGGGCGGGGGAAGGGGCCTTTGAAGTTCAGTGTCCTTCCCCAGAACCCAGAGGAGTTTTTTGTTTTTTGCTTTTTTTTTTTAAACAAAGGAGGTATATTTAAGAGAAGAGGCAGCCAGCCCATGCCTGAACATTGGGAAAAACAAAAGCATCTTACTTTTGAAGTTGGAGATTTGAGAGTCTTAGCTGGCATTTTGAGATCATGTTTCACTAGAAAGTCGGGCCTCCTTCAGTGGGGCTTTTGGCTGGTGCGTGACTGTGGGCGCCTCAGCGTGGCACCCCCTGCCTGCCCCCCTGGGGCCAGATGGGGCAGGAGGAACAGTGATTAGAACGGCTGTTATTTGTCCCTGAGCCAGGGAGGTATGTTTTTAAACTTGAGGTCACTGTACACGTAGGCAGTTCACAGTGAACTATTTAAGTATCACAGCTGTGCAGGTGCGGACAAAAGAAGGTTCTTCCCGATGGCTTGGCTCAACCCGCCTCCACACAGAACCACCCAGGAGGTTCTCAAGAGTCGGGTATTGGAACTACTTGACCAGACCTACAGCAGAACCCTGGGCCTAGGAATTGACATCTAAAACTTATCCCTCAGGCCTCTTTGTGGATTTGGTCCACAGCTTTAGGGTAGCGTCCAAGCCAGCGTTGCTCAGATTTCAGGATTTTACAAACCAGTGAAATTACAAACAGAATCTTCTGGACTGACTTTGAGTTGTCAGCCTGTTATTTTGTAAAGAATGAAAAGTGATGGCCATCTCCTTTCATCTTCCCCCTTGTTTCAGAAAACATTATTGACATCTGGCTTTGTTAAAATCTCCGTGCGTGGTCTTTACTGCCCAGTTTGCTGGGAAAGGTGCACGAGTCATCACTGTCCAGCATCTGTGAACAAACCCCAAGGGGCTGAGGGCAGCCCTGTGGGGTGAGTGAGGGACCCAAGAGACAAGGCTTACCAGAGACAAGCACTGCCTTATAGTCCTTTATTTATTATATATATGCAAATCTGTTTTATGTACAATATTTGGTCCTACCAAATAATCTTACCAAGGCATTCTACTGGTAATCTTCCCCAAAATAGATTCAGGTAAAATTAGATATTTGTGCACTTCACGACTACCCAAACCTACTGATTTCAGTTTGGGGGCCATATGCATAATTCGAAATAGACATACACTAGGTTAAGGCGATGAAAGTGAGCTGCAGGAAACCACAGGATTCAGAACAACTAGACTGTGTATTTTGCTTGCATTAGAGTCACAACGTGAACAGCAAATGTTGTGCGGATCTCATAGTGCTTTATATCATAGTGAGAGGGCTTCTGAACACCTACATGACTGCGCGGCGGAGGGGCAAGCAGCCCACGTGACCTGCGGAAAGCTTCGCCGGGAGCTCATTTCTTTTCCACCTCTCCTTTCTTGGGTTCTTGTTTCAGTTTGTAATCAGCCAGGGCGGCCCTGATGGCATCTTCGGCCAGCACTGGAAGTAAGAGAACGAAAGAGAGCCTAAGTTTCTAGAATCTGCAGGAACAGTCTTAGGAAGAGAATCTTTAAGAGCTGAGGTAGCGGTGCTGGGACAGGCTTAACAGTCACCTCTCCAGGGTGCTGGGCGAGGAGCAGGCCTGCAGGCCGATGGCTGTTTCCTGAACCGGGTCCCTCCTGCGGGGCGGCTCTGGGGACAGACTGTGCTGCAAATACCCGAGATTCTAGGTTAGTTCCTTAGCCTCTTGGACGATCATGTTTTCTTGCTGGGATAGGGTGAGGGCTTTATACATAAAGTGTCTGATGCACAGGAGGGACACAACAAATGTTAGTTCTCAGCTGCTCTCAGGGAAGTCAGGATAAATGTGGTGGACGCTGGTGACGCTGGCTGGCATAACTTAGGTCGTGCCAGTTTGTGGCTGGGATGGCATTTGCTGGCACTCTCTAGTGATCCCAAGTGTGGAAACTTTTATTTTGGAGTCGATATTAAAAGGGAGGCTTTGGGGAAAATAAACATTGAGAGAGCTGGAATGACAGCAGAGAGTGTTGGCTAAAGGTTTCAGTACCCAAGAAGGCCTAATGAAAAGGCGGGGGGTTCCTCTGAAACCATGTGAAAATGTTTACAAGCTATGGCCTTTATTCACGGGTATTTGAAATTCCAGGGCAAGCGGAAAGAACTCGGGTCTCAGCAGACCTCCATCCCTGCCGCGGCACTCACTTCTTCTTTTATGAGTCCTACCCTGGCAGGAGGCCTGGCCCTCTGCTGATTTTTAACTAATTTGGTCAGTAAATCTCCATCAATAAGTTTAGGCTACTGTTTCCCATAACCGCCTTCCCCTAGAAGGTTGAGATTTGAAAAGCTTTAGACTGAACTGGAAAGCCAAGTATAAGCCTTAAGGCATCTGGACTTTCTCTTAGGGAGAGTGAAGAGGGGGATATTGCACAACTGGGCTTAGTCATTTCATATACACAGATGCAGACCCCGACAGTGAGGGCATCTGGAAAGGAAGTGAGGAAACGCTCAACAAACAGGATTATGGTGAAAGCGGCATTTTCTCCTTTACTGGTCCCAACTTCACCACAGCCGGGTGAACAGCACAGATTCTGGAATCAAAGACTGGGGTTTAGACTCTGGCCCTCCCACTGAGGAGCTGTGTGACTGGGGGGCTTTAACCTGAGCCCTCGTTTCCTCCTCTGTGAGGGGGAGAGGTAATGACGCCTCTGGGGACTGGAGGACGTTCCTGAGGGTTAGACGTGAGGCCACAACGTGCTCGGCACGATGCTCGCCCACACCACCCCCGTAGGACTGCCCTGGAGACCGCAGTGAGGCCCTGGGGCTCTAACCCTCTGGAGATCGTGAAAACGGACTCCATGAGCTCTAACCCTCGGAGGTTGTGAAGGTGGACTCCACGGCCCAAAAGGACTCGCTGTTCCCCTGTCACAAATCAAGTGGGTGCCACTACAAAACTGCCCTAAGTGTCCGAGCCCGCCGGCATCCTGGAGGGGACACTTACTGGAGCAGTGCAGTTTCACAGGCGGGAGGCAAAGCTCCTTGGCGATGTCCGTGTTTTTGATGGTCAAGGCTTCCTCCACCTGAGAGGCACATGGGACAGACGGGAAGTTTTAGTGATCTCTGTCTGGTGGGACAGAAAATAAAAAGGGCCAAAGAGGCCCCACGACAGGGTGGCGGGGGACGATTTCCATTTAATAACCCCAGACAGAGGACTCCCACTTCCATGTCCCGGCTGCAGCTGGGCTCCTCAAGTACGAAGCATACGCACCTGCATTGCTCAGCTGGGGCGAGCCAGGCCCGCAGAGACGCTGCCACGAGCCGGGAGCGGACCCCGGGAGGAGCCTCTGAGGGGTCTGCTTGAGGCCAGCAACTTGAGCCTTTTTTTAACAGGCAGTGATTTTCTACGCTGGTTTTGTGACTCTCAACTTCTCTGGTGCCTTATACTAAATGTTCAGAATAAATCCCATCAACTCTAAGTGCTAGATGGTGTCAGGGAGGCAGGAGGGGTGGCACCCAGGCTGGCAGCACCCAGGCCAGTGGCACAGACAGCTCCTGGAAGGAGAGCTCTTGGGGCTCATCCCCTGCCCCAAGGAGAACCTTTCTCCTCTAGGCGGACTAAAAAGGATGCCTGGGGTTTTGTCGAGAGCCCAGGGGCATAACAGAAGGCAGGCCTCTGTGGAACGGAGCCCCGCTGCCTTAAGGAAAGCGATTTCCCCCCCCAATCCCCAATCTCCCAAGTCCACTAACTCCACTGAATTATGCTTCAACTTCTGTTCCTGGAAACTCAGATGGGAGTCTCTCAGGGTCAGAGAAAGGCCCTCTCCCCACTTTCTGATCACATTCACGGGGCCAGGCCCTGGGAGCACAGGTGCCCTGTCTCCTCATTTCCTCTTTCCCTGAGGATAGTTCTGGACAAATCACTTCACAGCCACCTCCGGCCAGAACAGGTTAGGTCTCTGCTTCCCCGGCCCTGAGGAGCTTGCCGGCCAGGAGGCCCTGAGCCACAGGGAGCCGGCGGCACGTGGCCTGGCACACGCCTCTGTGACTCAGCTCCCAGAACTTGGGCCCTTGGGGCTGCAAAGATGAGCACCTGCAGTTTGGCTTTTCTGAGAGGTTTTAATGACGACAGGATTTTAGAAAGGCTAGTTTGTTATTTCATGAATCCTTGTAAGCCACCTGCAATCCCTCCTGAAACAGGATGGGAGGAAACAAATAAAACAAACCACAATAGAACCACCCCCTGAGCAGACTTAGACTTCTAAGAAATGATAACAGCAGTGACCTTGAAGAAAGCCAAAGATTTCTTTTCACTTCTATTGTGTTAGAGGGGGAAGTGAGGATCTTTTTTCAATTTAGTTAAAAACAAAACACCACCAAAACCCCCAAACAAATAAAAATGATCAACAACAAAAAACCCCAAACTAAAAAACACTTAAAATTATCCGTAATTCCCAATGTGGAGAAGAATTTAATAAAAACCTCGGTAAGCAAAATTAAAAAGAAAATTCTTAGCATATTTAGAAAAAAAAAATCATAGGTTTTTGGTTTGTTTGTTTACACTCACTAGACCCTTCCCTTAACTGAGAGCCAGGTTTGTGGAGAATGTGACTTAATTCTAGTTTGCAGGAACCTACCGTCTTCCCCTTTACCCATTCGGTGGCTAGCGAGCTGGAGGCAATCGCAGAACCACAGCCAAATGTTTTAAACCTGGCGTCCACGATCTTCCCCTTTTCATCCACTTGAATCTAGAAAAGAGGCAGGAGTTAGCAGAGGTTCTGGTGCGCCCCATAGATCCTGGCGCTCATGGAGGCCCACGGGGCGCTCCCTGAGAGCTTTGATCCTGCTTTCCACACTTAAAAGTTTGGGCACTAATTACTGAGTTTCCTCTGTTCCAAAGAGCTCAGTGATGAGAAGATAAAAGCAGGAACAACTATA
Organism: Balaenoptera acutorostrata; assembly: GCF_949987535.1. Taxonomy (NCBI): domain Eukaryota; kingdom Metazoa; phylum Chordata; class Mammalia; order Artiodactyla; family Balaenopteridae; genus Balaenoptera; species Balaenoptera acutorostrata. The sequence continues at coordinate 74,123,945 of NC_080076.1, read as the reverse complement.
CAGAATTATACAGACCTAGCTAGTAAAGATCAACCAAAAAATATGCCTCCTGCCGCCCCCAACCCTAGCCTGATTTTTGGCTATGAGGTTCTCCTCCCAGCTGCTGGGTCAATGTGCGTCTTTAAACACTGGGAGAGTCTGCAATAAAGGTCTCTGGATAATGCTTTTTCCTTTGGCGCCAGACTGCATGCAGTAGTTCCCTCCTGCCTTGTTTCTGTTTTCCAAGATAGGCATGAAGCTGTCTGGCGAGCTGCCCACCACGGTGACGAAGGAGATGTGGAGAAAGCTATGGTTCACCCAGAGTGCCAGGCACTACCTGCAATGTCATCTCCAACGTGCGGGAGGTTTGATTTACTGCGTTTCCTGTCTCTTTGGGGATTGCTAACTGAACAGTTGTGGTTTTCCTTTGATTGGTAAAATTCACAAAAGATTTCACTTAGCTAAGTTGGAATTTAGGCTGGTACAGTGAGCACAAAGGTGAGATCAGTTCACTATGTCAGAAAGGGTCAGCGTAGTTTACCAGTGTGACTAGCATTCAGCCCCTGCTTGAGTCATTTGTAACACTGACTTGTCCCATCTCACAGGAATCGAGATGGGGACCAGATGCAATGCTGTACACGTAAATGCTCTGTCAACTACAGAGCACTGTACAAGCAAAGGGGTCACTGTTACCACCAGTAAAGATGGGAACCAGCGGTACCTGTAATTTCATGACATCACCACACGCCGGAGCTCCCACCAGTCCGGTTCCAACATTTTTAGATGTCTTATCAAGGGACCCCACGTTTCGGGGATTTTCATAATGATCAACAACCTGAAACGAGAGGGTGAACAGAAATCACAGTCACTCTTTTTTGCTGTTGGTCTCCCCGACTTTGATGGCAAGGTCCTTGAAGTCAGCAAGCTGAACCTGGCAGGCCATCACTAAATACCAAATTTCACCTGGGAAGGAATTCAGAGATTCCAGATAGTGGCGAAAAATCAGCAAAATCATGTCTTAATTCCGCAGGGTTTTGAACCACAAATAATTACTTGACCTTTAACCACCCAAGTCACCAGAGTTGGGCTCAAACAGCATTTTTGTAATTTCCAAAGAAAATCCATGCTTAAAGGATAATGATTATTATTCGAAAATCCTAAAAATAAGTATGGTCCAGAAATGGAAGGGTTTCCCAGAAGCCTCAAGGAGACTGATACAGGAGGAACAAGGCTATGGAATACGTTCCTTTGTGTGCGAAAATAAATAATAAATATCTCATTACTTGTATTTCAGGGCCCTGAAATCTCTCTGGTGCAGCAGCGCACCCTGGTGGCGGAAAGGCTCGTGTCAACAACACACAACCCTGGGTCGGGGAGTGAAGTCCGTGGGGAAATGCGCGGAAGCCAGAACAGAATAAACATCTATTCAAACTGGCACGCGGAAGGCTTTACAAATCTTGAGGTTTGTTTACCAGTTAGCAGTAAGTATCTCGATCTTTCCAGTCTCCCCCCCGCCCGCCCCCTCCACCCCAGCTATCCAACCACGGATTTTGACTCCAAGCCCAAGGACCTACAAGATAATGTCCAATCTGGACTTTCTGCCCCGGGTTGATTCACCGCATTCTTTAGTCAACCGGTTCCCGAGTGAGAGAGTCTCATGTTTAGGGACTTTACACCCCCGGAAGGTAAGGGCTGCAAAGTATGCACCTGTCTCTACTCACAGCTCACCACCACTCCAAACAGAAACAAAACAAAAATAAAAACGTTATGGCTGTTCGTTACATGTCCACCTCCACTCGGAGGCTCTGAGCTTCTGAAACAATAAAAATCACCCTAAGTGGCCTCCCTGTGCCAGGCACCCTGCCGAGAACTCCTTAGGAATGGTCTCGAGTACGGGGGGCTGCTAAGACCCCATTTGACAAGTGGGGAACCAGGTTCAGCGCACGGCACTGACTTGCCCAAAGTCACCTGGCCAGGGCGGTGGCCTTGGTTGAAGCCGGACCCCGCGCCGCTGTGTGTCGGGCTGGCAAGTCACTGCAGGACCCTGCTTCCTGGGCTGTTGGGGGTTTAAAGGCTGGATGCACGAGATGGCGGCCAGAGGCCGGGCCCACGGGCAGCGGCTACTAGATGAGCGGAAGCTGTCATTTTTATTTCAGGCGCGGTTAGTGCTCCTGCGCAGGGAGGGAAAGTTAGTCCAGGCGGATTCGCGCGAGGGGCGGCGCCTCCTTTGGGGCCGGGGGCGGCCCGTACCCTGGGTCGCAGTGGGGCCTCACGGGCCCCGCAGTGCCCGGGCCCCGCAGAGTCCTTCCTGGGCCGGGCCTCCGCTACGACGCCCGCACTCTCGGTTGTCCTCGCACTCCCGCCCACTCCCGCCCGCTCCCGCCCGCTCCTGCCCGCTCCTACCTTCTTGTGATAGAGCCGAGCCGGAGCTGACAGCTCCCGGACCGGCAGACGCGGGGCCCGGAGCAGCAGTGCCGAAGTCGCCCGCCTCAGACGGCCTGCTCCAGCCGCCGCCATCTTACGGGCTTCCGCCTGCGCAGGCCGAGTGCGAGACCGAGGCGGGGGGGGCGTGCGCGAGTCGGCTCCTAGCCGGGAGCGCGCTCCCTCTAACGTCCTGGCGACTTCGCGCTTGAGCCCTCCCGCTCCGTGCACGGGTACGCGCTTTGGTCACGCCTTGACCACGCCCTTCCGGGGCGGGCGGGGCGCGGAGCCCGGGCGGGACACAGAGCCCAAAGGTCTGGAGTCGCAGGAGGCTTTGTCCTCTGTGATGGTTTCTGGATCTGAGGGGCTTCGGGCTGGAGTTCGGGACCCAAGTTTGCGTTCACAAAGTCCACCGCCGGAATGCGCAGAGGATCAACCAGTCCACCTTTCTTAGCCCTGTTTTGCAGCTTAGGAAGTTGAGGATCAGAGCGGTGTAGTAGCTTGTCCTAGGTTGCCCGGAGAGTTAGACTCAGTTGGGATTCAAACTTGAACAATCCTGAGTTGGAATCCCGTTTGTGCTCCTAACTGGTTGTGTGATCCTAGGTGAATGACAGCGTCTTTCTAAACCTCGATCTTCTCTTTTGTACTAATTCAAGGACAATTCTTTCATCCATTGAGCAAATATGTGTTGAGTATCTACTTTTTGTCGGGGTGCTTTGGGAATACAACGGAAAGAAAAACATAATTTCTGACATAATTAAGCTTGCTAATGAGGGAGAAAGGCAATAAATAGACACACCAAGGCTTTCCTACCTCAAAAGTGGAAAGCTTAGCTAAACGAATACTTCGCCCTGATTTTAAAATGTGTGTATGTTTATGTCTCTATTTCTCTCTCTGTAAAAAAGCAAACTGTCACAATTTATATGACAAGGCATGGCAATGAAGAGATTCTAAGTAAATGTTTACTAATGTAGTTTATTAATATTGGTTTGCAGAATATGATCCTATAAAACCAGAAAACGCACATGTGTATTTAACTGCTAGGCACGAGACATTACATAAAGGGGAGGAATCTCTTTGGGAAATGAATTTTTCTCATAAATGGTGCAATCGATCCTTCCCCGAGGACTTGGACTTTTCTCTGCATTGAGGCTCAGTTACTAGGGAGACTGAACCACGCGCCAGGTCAGAATAGGCGGTAAGTAAGGCATTAATTCCAGGAATCATTTTGACCTTCTCAAGATGGCGCCAAACCCTTAATGTCAATCAGCACGCTCACTCCATGACTTCCTCTATGGCTTCCACTTCCTGTCTAAGGACCCAACTTCTGTCCGAAGTTGTGGCGGAACACATGCCCTGTTAGTGAGTTCTTTTTCCTCCGACGAGAACTATTAGAAGTATATAAAATAACATGAGTTCCGTGTATTACGAGGTTTCGCCGTCATCCGTGGCTCACAGTTTCTCTCTAGGTGGCAGGAGAGCAGGGTTTTGATCAGGCGCGCGCCGCGGGCAGCTTCTACTTCAGTGGGTCTTCGGCGGCAGAGTGAGGACCCGTGAGTCACTGGAGGCGCAAGATGGCGACGGCGGCCGCAGCATCGGCTTCGGAAGTGGAGGCTGAGCCCAAGGCCGGGCCCAAGGCCGAGGGCGAGGAGGTTGAAGCTAAGGAGGCTAGGACGAGGAGGAAGGTGTTATCGCGGGCCGTGGCCACCGCGACGTACAAGACGGTGGGGCCGGAGTGGGACCAGCAGGAGGAAGGCGTGAGTGAGAGCGATGGAGATGAGGAGTACGCCATGGCTTCCTCGGCCGAGAGCTCCCCGGGGGAGTACGAGTGGGAGTACGACGAAGAGGAGAAGAACCAGCTGGAGATCGAGCGGCTGGAGGAGCAGGTGGGCGCGGGGGTGGGCGGCGGGCTCCTTCCCTCAGGTTCCCAGGCCCCGGCCCGCCTGCCTTGTCCTCGGCGGTAATAAAGCTGCCAAGGCCGCCAAAGCGCAATTCATCAGCGCGTCTCCCGTCCTTCGAGCGCTTACTGCTCGCCAGGTGCTTTGCAACCGTTATCCCATTGAACCTTCGCCAGAACCCGCTGAAGGAAGTAGTGTGTTTCCCGTTTTATGGGAGGAAACAGGCTTTTGGTGGAGGGAATTCTCTTGCTCAAGATTACACTTCCTGTAAATGGTGAGACAGGCTTTTGGCGAGACAGGCTTTGAACTTTGAATCGACTCCAGCCAGAACTCCCGCTCTTAGCCACACCGTTCAGCTGTCCAGCACGAGAGATAAATTTTTATTTCTAAAAGAGAGTTATTTGCCTGTAAGAATGACGACGATGATGAACTATGGCGTGGTCGGGAAAATATTGACCGTGACGGTGATAATAGAAATGGAAAGGGAGAGATTTCAGCATCTGGAGCTTAAGGCCCCAGTTCTGGCTCTTCCACCCTTGCGTGCGCTTGGGCGAATTTCTTAATCTCTCTCAGCCTTGGCTTCCTCATTTGTAAATTGGGAGAAACGATTTCCGCACATAGGTTTGTTATAATGGTAATTAAAGCCCGGGGCTTGGCAGTAGTAGCTACGTGATTTCTAATCTGTAACCTTATGAGATACATACAGGTGGTGGTATCTCTTGTGTAATCTAGGATTCCAGCAGGAAGTAGGTGGCACATTCAAATTAGGAAAGTTTGAGAAAAGGTCAGTAAAGGGACTACTGTGTCTAGGGCAGGGAAATCAGTAGTGAAGGTTTGGTACCCCAGGGCTAGTAGTAGCAGGACCTTTAGGTGTCCACCTTTAGGCCTGAAGAGGTGGTGGGAGGGACTGGTTTTCCAAATAGTTGTGTGGAGAGAACACCTGAGAGGAGGTGAGACGTTCGTTCCAGGGGTGCGGCCCCAGTTTCCCGTCAGGGATTGGGGTGGGGAAGAAGTACCCTGACCTACCGCTCTGCCCCTCTCCAAACAGTCTGCTGGTGCCCTCTGCTGGGCAAACCCTGCTGGAAGCAAGACAGCCAGAGACCTCATCAGTGTGGTCCACACAGTGGGTCACAGGACGGGGAGGAGAGAGGGTAGAGTGGATTTGGAGGGGCAAACAGATGGAGCACATTCTCATTTTACAGATGAGGAAACCGAGGCACAGAAGGAATGATGAAATGATTTGCTTAGACTCACTCGTAAGGGGTTTTGAACTTTTCAAGGTTGTCTGTGGACTGAATGCCACACTGGCTATGAAATTACTTAGTGATGTGAGGTTGTTAGCCTGGGTTTCTCACTTAACTTTGCTGGGTGTGACATTCCTTATAACGTCCTGTCTCGAGGTGATGTTTTGTTAAATTGTGAAACAGTTATATTTCTTGCTATACCTGTCCCACTTGTCATCCTATCTGAACCAGCTGGGGGTAGGCAGGTGGTTACCATTTCTGCTTTTTATAAATAAGCATGCCAAAGTCTATTCAGTCTTCTATTCATTCAGCAGTGTAATACGAGATGCTAGGCTGACTGTGTCCCTGTCCTGGTGGAAATCTGTTCTTCTGGCCTTGGGCCTTTCAATGAGCCATTAGCTTACTCGGTAGGGGAAAGAGGATTACCATTTTAGGGGAAGGGGAGGCTTGGAAGCAGAGCGATTAAGTCGTTGATGAGGGTACCCAGCCTACTAGAGAGGAGGATGGGTCAGGGCAGAGGCCACCGGCCTACTGGTGTTGTGCAGTTGCCAGCCCTGCCTCAGGCCACCGAAGGTGACCACACAGGATGGGATCTGGCAGGTGATGGTGAATTGAAGAGCCTCTGGCTTTATCCTCTTTTCCGGGGGGTCTAGAAATGGACTTTTCCAATTTTTCCAAAACTCCCTCCCACCTCCTCCTAATCCCACAGCCTCTAGTTCCTGCTGTAACGACTCTCCTGGTGGAGCATGACGGTCAGTAACTTCCAGAGACGCCTGTGAAACCCTCGGCCTTGTCGTATTTGCAAATTCCAGTTGTCGCCCTGAGTGTGTTTATGAAAGCTCGCAGTTAGTAGTATCTGTGTAACGAAAGCGGAGATTTCCCACCATTTGTGTTTGTGGCCTGAAACTGAAAGTGGCACCTCATGGTGTCTTACAGGTCATGTCAGCGCTCTGAGCCTGCTGTCCCAATTGGTAAAGGGAGGGTTGTAGTAGTGCCTCCCTCACAGGGCTGTTGTGGAGCTTAAGTGACAAGAGGTGTGTAAAGCTCCAGGCACAGTTTGACACACAGTAGATGCAGTGATGGGACCTGCTCCCATCTCCTTCCCCCCCCGCCCCCCTTTCCTGTGATTGCAGCTAAGTGTCCTCTCCACCAGGCCTCTCTGTCACCTCTCCGCCCCCAGTCCGGGGCCAGGTTGTGCTGTTAGGGAGTCAGGAAATCAGTTCGCAGAGCACTTGCACGTTGGCCAAGCCTACTCTTTCTTTAAAGCATCCTTTGTTGTTAACAGTGTTCTGAGACCAGACTAGACCGGCACATGTGCTCATTTATCAGTGCTGGTTGAACACTCTGGAAGGTCTCTTAAATGCATGTCAGTGTGCGTTTAATGTACATGCTCTCAGAGCACCTCTCCATATATAGTATCTTCATTATTTGGGCCTAAAAATCAGAAATTTAGATCAAAAACCATCCTAGAGACAGTTCCTTTACTTCAGTGAGTTTTGTACGTTTCTCTTCTGACCTCCCTCTGGTGTTCACGGAAGGGCCGCTTGCATAGACGTTACTCAGGCTGGCTAGGCAGGACTTGCCCACCCCCCTTCATGCTCAGAAAACACATTCAGACCCAGGTGAGTTGCGAGTGATGGGGAGAACTGCGCCTGCTCCTTCATGAGGAAAGTACATCTTTCACAATCTTCACTTCTTTCACTATTGTTACTTGCGTGACACACTTGACAGCCAATTTTGAGACATCAGTGCATCATGACAGTCCACTTGAGATGCAGAGGTGTACGCCAGTGCCTTCCGGTACAGACGGGGAAACAGAACCCGTGGACGTTAGAACACTTCTGTCCTGACCTCGTCCTGTCCTTTTTCAGCCTATCACATAATCATGGGGTGGGTTCAGCCTGTCAAGTTTTATAAGTCATGAGCAGGAGAACATTGCTAAAAGATTTTTTTTTAAATTATAGGTCATGGGCTTACCTGGTATTGATTCTTCTTTATTATCTATTTGTGTGTAATTTGATACATACAAAGCAGTTCACATCTGTAAATTGTAAAGGATGGTAATGAGATGAACACCCTTGCTCTAAGAGTGGGGACTTCATCAGTACTGCTGCCCGTCCCTACAGCTTCTCCCCGGTTCCAGTCCCCTGCCTTGACCCCATCCCCTCCTCAAACCCAGGTAGCTGCTTTTTTGAATCTTGAGTGCTTCCTTCTCTTTTAAAACATGTATAGTTTTATCCTCTAAGTATGCATTCCTAAGCATATATTGTCCACTTTTGTTTGTTTTTGAGCTTTTAAAAAAGTGTATCATGCAATGTGTAATCATCTGGGACTGCTTTCCACTCAGCAGTGTGTTTTTAAGATTCAGCCGTGTTCTTGCAGTTGCAGGTTATCCATTTTGACTGCTGTGTGTTCAGTACACCAGGGTGTGAGTAGCCCACAGCTTATTGGTTGTTCTGGCATTTGAATTGCTTACAGTTTTTTTTTTTCCCTATTACAAACAAGCTACAAGGAACATTGTTACTGTTAAACTGTGCCAGTCTCAAACTGTGTAAGAGTTTCTTTAAGTCAGTATTTTTCAAACTGGGGCCATGGTCATGGGTCATGAATTCATTTTAGTGGATACACCCAGTGCCCCTCTGTGACATACTTTCTGGTTGCGTGGGTCTGTTTCTGGGCGCTTTCTAGTGTTCTGTTCGTCAGTTTGTCTGTCCCGTGTCAATTCCGTGGTCTGACTGATTACTGCTGAGACTTGCTACCTGCTGAGACAGATCCTCCTGTGTGCAGTTTAATGCAATAACTAGGGTCTAGATTACTAAGAGTACATTGTCAAATGGCAGTGTTAGTCGAATGAATTATAGGTCATCTGTCATCTCTGGAGAGGGAAATATTTATTGCTGAAATGTGGCAGACGTTGGAAGAGTAGATACTAGTCTAGTCTTGGTGTATAGACTTAATGTAACCCCATACCCCAACTTGTCTGAAAGCTTTTTTTTTTTTTAAGATAGATTGATTGATTGATTGATTGATGGCTCTGTTGGGCTTTCGTTGCTGCGCGCAGGCTTTCTCTAGTTGTGGCAAGGGGAGGCTACTCTTCCTTGCGGTGCGCGGGCTTCTCATTGTGGTGGCTTCTCTTGTTGTGGAGCACGGGCTCCAGGGGCGTGGGCTTCAGTAGTTGTGGCTCATGGGCTCTAGAGCGCAGGCTCGGTAGTTGTGGCGCGTGGGCTTAGTTGCTCCGCGGCATGTGGGATCTTCCCGGACCAGGGCTCGAACCCGTGTCCCCTGCATTGGCAGGCGGATTCTTAACCACTGCGCCACCAGGGAAGTCCCTGAAAGCTTTTTTAAAAAATTAAACTTTTCATTTTGAGGTAATTGTAGGTTTCCCTCCAGTTGCAGGAAATAATACAGAGAGATCCTGTGTACCCTTTACCCAGTTTCCCCCACTGGTGACCTTCTGTAAAACTATAGTACAGTCTCACAACCCATGTATTGACGTTGACAAAGTCAGCACACAAATCGGCTCTGTCACCTCAGGATCCCTCCTGCTGCCCTGATAGAGCCACAGTTCCTGACCTCTAGCACCCACTAATCTGATCTCCATTTCTACATTTTAATCATTTCAATAATGTTATGTAAATGGGATCATATAGCATGTAACCTTTGGGGATGACCTTTTTTCACTCAGCATAATTCCTTCAAGATTCATCTGAGTTGTGTGTTTATTTGTTCCTTGTTATGGCTGAGTAGTATTCCGTGGCGTGGGTGTTCCATGGTTTGTTTACCCATCCACCCATTGAAGCACCTCTGGGTTCTTTCCAGATTTAGCTGTTAGGAATACAGCTGTTATGCACATTCCTGTTCAGATGTTTGTGTGAACATAGGTTTTGTTTCTCTGGAAAAACGCCCAAGGGTGCAGTTGCTGGGTGATATGGTACTTGTGTGTTGAATTCTATAGGAAACTGCTAAAAACAGTTTCCTGAATTGCTATACCCATTTTATATTCTCATCAGCAATGTATGAGTGATCCAGTTTTTTTGCATCTTCTCTGGCATTTGTTGGTGTCACTGTTTTTCCTTTTGGCTATTCTGATAGGTGTGTAAGGATAGCTCATTATGGTGTTAGTTTGTATTTCCCTGACCGTTATTCATGTGCACTCACTTGCCATCTGTGTCCTCTGGATATATTGGGTTGGCCAAAAAGTTCATTTGCATTTTTCTGTAACATCTTACGGGAAAACCCAAAAGACCTTTTTGGCCAACCCAGTACATGTTGGTTCATGTCTTTTGCCTACCTTTTATTTTATTTGGATTGTTTGTTTTTTACTGTTGAGTTTGGAGTTCTATCTTTTAGATATTAGTCCTTTGTCAGATATGTGGTTTGTAAATTTTTTTTTTCCAGTCTGTAGCTTGTCTTTGCATCCTCTTAACAGAGTCTTTTACAGAGCAAAAAGTTTTAATTTTGATAAAGTCCTAACTTTCTGAGAGTTTTTATCGTGAATGGTTGTTGGATTTTGTCAAATCCATTTTCTGTATCAATTGATACCATGATTTTTGTTCCTTAGCTTGATATATAGTGGACTACAGTGATTGCTTTTCAAAGATTGAGCTAGCCTTGCATACCTGGAATAACTCCCACTTAGTCATGGTGTATAATTCTTTTTGTACATTGAATTTAGTTCTGTAAGTTTTCCTGTCCACCCTATGCTAGCTGCAGTCCACTTATTTTTATTTGCTGTGTTTGCATTTTCATTCAGTTCTGTGTATTTTAAATTTTGAGGTTTCCTCTCTGACCCATAGATTATTTAGAAGCGTATTGCTTAATTTTCAAGCGTTTAGAGATATTCCTACAGTAATTGATCGTTGTTATTGGAAAACATACTTTGTATGATTTAAGTTTTTAAAAATTTGTTGAGGTTTGTTTTATGGCCCAGGATATGGTCTCAGTGAATGTTCCTTGGGCACTTGAGAAAAATGTGTTATTCTGTTATTGTTGGGTAGAGTGTTCTATATATAGCAGTTAGATCATGTTGGTTAATGGTGTTGTTGAATTCTTTTTATATTCTTGCTGATTATCTGTTTGGTAATTCTTTTTTTTTTTTTTTTTTATGTATTTTATTTATGACTGTGTTGAGTCTTCGTTTCTGTGCGAGGGCTTTCTCTAGTTGTGGCAAGTGGGGACCACTCCTCATTGCGGTGCGCGGGCCTCTCACCGTTGCGGCCTCTCTTGGTGCGGAGCACAGGCTCCAGACGCACAGGCTCCAGACGCGCAGGCTCAGCAATTGTGGCTCACGGGCCCAGTCGCTCCGCGGCACGCGGGATCTTCCCAGACCAGGGCTCGAACCCGTGTCCCCTGCATTGGCAGGCAGATTCTCAACCACTGCGCCACCAGGGAAGCCCTGGTAATTCTTTTAGTTGCTGAAGTGGGGGATGTTGAAATCCCCAATATAATTGTGGTTGTGTCTGTTTCTTCTTTTAGCTGTATCAGTTTTTGCTTCATCTATTTTGAGGTTCTGTTGTTTGGTGCATGCACTTTTAGGATTGTTTTGTCTTCCAGGTGGGCTGATCCTTTTGTCATTATGTAATGTCCCATTTTATCTCTGACAATTTTCTTTGCTCTTAAGTCTACTTTATGTGATATTAATATAGTCACTTCTGCTTCTTTTTGTTTAATGTTTGCATGCCATATCTTTCCCCATCCTTTTACTTTGAACCTACCTACACCCTTTTATTTGAAGTGAGCTTCTTGTAATCAGCATAGAGATGAGTTGTGTTTTTATCCACTCTGCCATTCTCTGTCTTTTAATTAGTATGTTTAGATCATATACTTTGAAGGTAATTATTGGCATGTTAGGTCTAAAGCCTGACATTTTATCATTTTCTGTTTGTTTCCTGTGTTGCTTGTTCTCCTGTTTCTCTTTTCTTGCCTTTGTATGGGTTATTTGAACATTCTTTAGGATTCCAGCTTGATTTATTTATAGTGATTTTTAGAGTATTGCTTTATGTAGTTTCTCATTGGTTGCTTTGGGTATTTCAGTATATTTGACTTACATGGTATCTATGTTTTACCCCTGAGTGAAGTGTGGAAATCTTCCCATTTAGGTCCCTTTACCATTCCTCCTTTGAAATGTCATTGTTTTGGGTATCAGATAGCCTTAAAAATTTTATTTCCGTTATCATACAATTTAGAAGATTCATGAAGAGAAGGATCATCTATTGTATTTACCCATATTTCTGCTCTTTCTTCCTTCCTGATGCTCCAAGATTTCTCTTATCATTTGCTTTCTGTTTGAAGAAATTCCTTTAGCTATTCTTTAAGAGTAAGTCTGCTAGTGACAAGTTCTTTTAGTTTTCCTTTGTCTCAGATGTACGATAGCTTTGGAAGCAATTATCTTAATTTATTAACTTTTAACTTGAAATATAAAGATAAACCTTTTTGTACCTATCACTCAGCTTCATCAGTCTGTTGCCGTTCTCGTTTCTCCCGATAGGGATTTTCATTTGTTTGTTCGTTTAGTAAAAGAAGAGAGCTCTTACTGATGTACCTGGCACGTGCTACAGCGTGATACTAAATTACCTTTCAGTGGGATAACAAGGATAGGAGGGAGGCTCAAGAGGGAGCAGACAGGGGGACATGTGTATGCATATGGCTGCTTCACTTTGGTACAACAGAAACTAACACAGTATTGTGAAGCAATTATACTCCAATAAAGCTCTATTAAAAAAAACCAAACCTCACAAGAACCTTACGAGCTAGAACCTAGTGGTGTATCCCATTTTACAGATGAGGGAATGGAGGCTTAGAAAAGTTAATAACTTGCCTGAGGTCATACCTTGTGTTTATTTGCTTCATTAGAATGTTTTCTGTATTTCAGAGAGAACCCACGTGTGTTCTGACAGGAATTGTAACATATTTGAGAGAGTGTTAAGTTTATTATAAAAAGCTCTTTCTTGTGGATGTTTCTCCCTCTTGCTGAGGGTAAATGTTGCCTTGCTCTTTTCGTGGCTCTCCCACATCGCACATATTTTGTGCTTGTGGCAGACGTGTCATCACCAATGGTGAAAAAAGCTGAGTTATTTTGATGATGGTATTCTAAATTTCAACGTCTGTTCCTTTTTCTTCTAGCTGTCTATCAATGTCTATGACTACAACTGCCACGTGGACCTGATCCGGCTGCTTCGGTTGGAAGGGGAGCTTACCAAAGTGAGGATGGCCCGCCAGAAGATGAGCGAGATCTTTCCTTTGACCGAAGGTAAGGCTTCCACAGTTGGGCTGCTTTTATAAACACAGAGAATTGAAGAGTGTCCTTTTTCTTCAGTGCTGAAAGTGGGACATGCTCCTTATAGAAAATTTGGAACATGTAAGTATAGTGGAAAGAAGAAAACCCATCATCTAAAGTCAGCAATTTTTAGTTTATCCTCTTCTAGTTTTTGCTAAACATAGTTGTGGTCGTGCAATACTGACTCATGTTTTGAATCCTAATTTCTTTATCCTAACTTTATGATAAAATATTTCTATGTAATTAAACGTTTCCCCCGTTCCCTTTCTGTTTCCTGTTCTAGTATTTGTGTATTTAATCCATTCTCAGAAACAGATAACTGTAAATGTATTATAACTAAACTTTCATAAATAATTTTTAATTTAAATGTTTCGTACCTTATTTGTTCCACAATAGTTGGGCATTTAGGTTATTTCTGCTTATTTGAAACATAATTACACCAAGCATCTTTGTAGTTAAATCTCCGTGAATATACGTAATTGATCTTTTAGGGACAAGTCGGAAAACACAGGTCCTAGATCCAGTTCTGTCCCCTTCTCCCTCCCACAAAGCATAACTGCAGAGCTTAGAAGCTGAAATCAGATTGCCTGGCTATATGTCTTTCTAGCTGTGTGACCTTAAACAAATTATATAAACATTCTAAGACTCAGTTTTGGAATTCCCTGGTGGTGCAGTGGTTAGGAGTCCGCCTGCCAGTGCAGGGGATGCAGGTTCGAGCCCTGGTCCAGGAGGATCCCACATGCCACGGAGCAGCTAAGCCCGTGCGCCAGAGCTGCTGAGCCGGCGCTCTAGAGCCTGCGAGCCACAACTACTGAGCCCATGTGCCACAGCTACTGAAGCCTGCGTGCCTAGAGCCTGTGCTCCGCAACGGGAGAGGCCACCGCAGTGAGGGGCCCGCGCGCCGCGGCAAAGAGTGGCCCCCGCTCGCCGCAACCAGAGAGGGCCTGCGCTCAGCAACGAAGACCCAACGCAGCCAAAAATAATTAAATGAATAAACAAATTTATTAAGACTCAGTTTTCCCAGCAGTAAAATTGGGATAACAGTAGTTTCTGCCTTGTAGTACATTGATTGGAAGTGGCATTCTGTGCACAACACTTAACACATGCTTGGCATGTTGTAAACGCTTAGATAGATGCCATTTTTATTAATGTCCCTGTCACCTACCTCATAGGTTTTTGACAAAGATTGAATGAGAAAATATATCAGTGCTTTGCAAAATATAAAATGGCCAGCCACTCTAGGGATATTATGACTTTAGTGATTGATCTTCTTTGGAAGCGTAAGCCTTCTATGTGCTTGGTGCAGGTTTTAAGAATTGAGTTTCTGTGAACTGGGCCAGGTTGTATAAGGTGGATGAAACGTTCTCGTGCTGATGCCTCACGGTGCAGTCCCTGCTTTCAGCCCGCCCTTTGGTTTGGGGGGCGGTAACGCAGGGGACCCTGGTGTCTTGCAGAGCTCTGGCTGGAGTGGCTGCATGACGAGATCAGCATGGCCCTGGACGGCCTGGACAGAGAGCACGTGTATGACCTCTTCGAGAAAGCGGTGAAGGATTACATCTGTAAGTTCCCTGCGGGCTCTTCCGAGTGTGTCAGGTGGGCTCATCTAGCATCACTCTCTGCCGCCGTGGATTGTACTGTGAGGTGTTGCTACCCAGAAAAGAGCATTCGTCCAGCGATTGGAAATATTGGAGTTCATTTATTATTATCATTGTCTGTGGTTTTCAATTGAGGCTTTAGGTTTTAAAATACAAGTAGAAGAAATATTTGAAGGAAGGAGGTGAATATACTCACCCCCACCATTTATCTGGCAGGGAGAACTTACCTGGTATTTCCAGATGACTAAAGGTTACCTTTTACACATTGATTGGATTTTTAGAAGCTTTGGACGGAAGGCTTTTTTTTTTTCCAGTACTAAAAAAACTTAAACTTTTAATTTTGACATTTTTATAGATTTATAGGAAATTGCAAAGATAGTACAGAGAAGTCCTATGTACTTGCTTGATCCAGTTTCCCCCAGTATCTTACGACTATAGTACAAACTCAACACCGGGAAATGGACCTTGGTACAATGTGTGTGTATATAGTTCTGTGATATTTTATCCCACCACTGCATCGAGATGCAGAATCTTCCATTACCACAGAGATCCCTTGTCTGCTGGTCTTGACATTTTACCAGTGAAAGTGAAGTGTGGACACCTTCCCTCCCTTAAAATCCCATTTGGTGGTAAAAGTCTCTAAATATTTTCTCTACATACATCGAGGACTATATCAGACAATGCTATGGACAGAGTGTTCTTAAAAATTATTTTAAAAATTCCCCATTTTTAATTAAATATCCTTTTTTCCTATCTGATTTTCCTCACTCCCTCTGTGGGCATTTCCCCTAGTGAGAAGCATAGACCCTCTGTAAACTAGACTAACCCTCACTAAGGGCTTCAGCTCCAAGAGCTAGTTCATTTCCATTTTCATTTTGCAGCCCATATGGCAGCTCTGTACTGGTGAGCAAAAACAGAGTAGCTCACAAACTTTAGCTAAGTTCTTGGAAATGACTTATTTCATTGAAAAAGCAAGCCTAAGGAAAACATACAGTAATTCTCATGTTGGCTTTATCTTTTTAGTATTTTTATTTTACAAGGTTAGTGTATCAGCATCAAAAATTATTTTCAGATCTCTGAAAAGTGACTTGATAGGCACAATATGTACAGTAAGAATTGATGCATTCATAAAGAGTTTAATTCATTGGTCTTAATACTGCAGGAGTGAGAATATAGAAAGTTTAAAAAGTGAAAGAAACAAGGCAACCAGGTCTTTTTTGTTGTTGTGTTTTAGAGATTTAAAACCTCTAGTAACAGGATTGGTGCTTTTAATTTTGTTTTTCACTTTGATCAGAAGGCTTAAAAATGAATCAAGATTTAAAAGTTGAAAAATTCTAGGCTTTGCAGTCTTTTGAAAAGTCACTCAGATTTGTAACTATTTTCATTGAAATCTTTACTGGGTTTCTTCACTTTTAACAAATGAGCTCTATAATCAGTCGTATTACATATTACCACTTGGCATGTACTGTTTATGGAGTCAGATCTCAATGGTTAACCTAGTAGGGCCATTAAGATAGACTTTCTTTTCGGGCTGCAGTGTTGGTACAGGGAACCTGGGACACTTGTTGGTGATACTCTTCCCTTTCTCCATGAATGAGTACTTTTTTGGTGGACTCATTTCTTCTGTTGTTCATCAGAACAAAAGTTTTGATGTTTGGGCATTTCATATCCTGAACTAATAGAACACTTCTCATTTTTAGGTCCTAACATTTGGCTAGAGTACGGCCAGTACTCAGTCGGCGGGATTGGTCAGAAAGGTGGCCTTGAGAAAGTCCGCTCTGTGTTCGAAAGGGCCCTCTCGTCCGTCGGGTTACACATGACCAAGGGACTCGCCATCTGGGAGGCTTATCGGGAGTTCGAAAGTGCCATCGTGGAAGCTGCCCGGGTGAGTGACCAGTGCTTGCCTTGGCCACCCAGGGCTGTCCTCGTAAGTGGTCTTGGAGGAACATAGTTAACAAAACGGTCTTCACCTGTCACTTAGTGGGTGGGCAGTAAAGTAAATAAAATCACGAGTCTTTGTGGAGTTAGCAAGAATGTCTTCTTTGACTGAAAAACAGATGACCCTACAATTTTTTCCTGATATTTAAACATACTACTGTTTTAGTTACTGGTTTCAGGTGAGAGTACAAGGATAACGAAGTCATTCCAAAAAAAGATTTTATATGTGTGTGTGTGTATACATATATATGTGTACATATATATGTATATATGTATCGTGTCCCATAGTAACTGTGAGAGATTTGATCCCATTATAATCGCGTTTTTTAGACTAGACTATGATTTATAGAATTTTACAGTCCCCTCCCTAGTGTCTCTTTTCCACTCTGTGTGTGACCACAAAGTTGTTGTTGGTACACCGTGGAGCCCTCTCCTTAAGTTAGATCACTGTGGTTAAAGTGGCCCAGTCCCGTCTTGATTGTGTCCCTGTTGAGAAATGTGCGGTGGTGCTCTCCCCCTACCCGGACTAAGGCGCTGGGGCTGAGCCTCTGGCCGACACATGCGGCTGTCTCCAGTGTCAGTCGTGACCCCGCCTCCAGTGTCAGTCGTGACCCCGCGTGGAGTCCGCTCCCACGCTCCCCTCGGTGTTCACGTACGTTCCGGCCACGGTACTTGTACTCCTGCCCTCCCTTCAGCTAGGAGTCTGTTCTCCTCTCTTGCCAGCTCCGGAGAGCCTGTAGGGGCATCCCCGGTGCCAGCTTCTCCAGGAGCCTTTCCTTGAGTCCCGCCCTTCATAACGACAAACTCAGCCCTGAAAACCAGCTTGAAGCAAGCCGCCATCCGCTGATACTTGTGACGCTTCGCTTTTGTGATGCTTATGCTGTATCTTGTAGTCATTTGGGTACATTTCTTAGATTCCTTCTTGCTCTCCCCTCATAAACACTTGCTAGGGAAAACATTCACTTCTGAGCCTCATGCAGCATTTGGCACAATACCTCGTGTATGAGAGGTCCTGTGAATTTTTTTAGTGTGAACTAAAGATGTGCTGAAATATTTTTTGAAGTAGGAAGAACCAGAGTTTGTCATTTACTACAAATTTGCTTCTTTAGCCCATAGCTGGCTTCCTTTCCCCTTTTGACCGGGAACAAACCTTTGATTCACAGCTGGAGAAAGTCCACAGTCTCTTCCGGCGACAGTTGGCGATCCCACTCTACGGTAAGAGAAAGTGACCCATCCACAGCCAGTCCTTCGTCGTTCTTAGAACGCTTTGGAGCATGTCACGTGATTAGGCCTTTCCCAGCGTCTCGTGAGGTGAACGTGGCTGGTGTTTGTATTCTCATTGGACAGTATCACTGTGGACGAGGCCCTGGGGAAAAACATATCTTGAATTGTTCATGCTCAAGAGGGGCAGGGACAGGACTAGAAGCAGACTTCCTGACCCCGAGTTTCCTATGGTAAGACATTGTCAGGGAGGCAGAGAGAGGGTCTCTGAAAGGAATAGGGAAACTGACCCCCTGTGTTTTCTGGGGGAACTTCATTGAGTAAGAGCTCCATTATGAGCATTTTCTCTTCAGAAGTAACCTCCATAACAGTGTGGGGCTTGTACGTGGGCTAATAGCCTCCTCCTGTGGAGGTGAGCTGGTGGTCCAGGAGCGCGGTCGATTGGAAGTGTTCCTATCTGAATTTCTTGGGGCTTGGGAAGGAGTCTCCTTTTGTGTGAACATATTTTGGCCAGCCAAGCCTTTGAGCTTGAACATGAGCAGCGCTGGGAGGACTTCCGAGCATGGGAAGAATTGGGTGCTGCCATCTTGTTTGTTCCCCAGGTGTGGTTATGCGTTGCACACCCTCAGAACCTCTGGCCGACTTTACTTGAGCCCAGGTGTTATTTCTTTTTACTTCCTGGTTTATTTGGATTGGATTTGACAAATTATGAAGTGGCTCTCCAGTCGAATCCTTGGGTGACAAACAGAAAAGGCTAGAACTGAGCTGGCTTCTATGTTTCACTCACATACCAGTGTGGGGCAGTACAGCATGGTGAACAGAGCATGAACTTGAGCCAGACTGCCGGGGTTCAAGGCCTTGTTCTGCTGTTAACTGGCCAGTTGATGTAACCCTCTGCTTATGTTTCCTGAACTGCAAAATGGGAATCATGGTAGAACCTCCCTCGTAGAATGGTGAGGATCGAATGAGGTAATGGATGTGAAGTGTTAGAACATAGGGAGCAGTAGGTAAGTGTGGTTAGAGCGTTGCTATTAGTTTCATTTACTCTGATTGATTAGCTAGGTGGTAGGGCTGCCCAGGATGGTGCTTTGAGACAGAGTCTAAGACCAAGTCAGGGCTCAGCAGAAGATCTCAGGAGTCCATCAGTGAGAGCCCTGTGGCCACAGATGTGGGAGGGGCCAGTGGCATCTGAGTCTCAGGGTTTACTCTGTTTGAGTTGATAAAACCCAATGGCAAGACCCATGGGGCTGAATCCATCTCTCAATAGATATGGAGGCAACGTTTGCAGAGTATGAAGAATGGTCAGAAGACCCCATACCAGAGTCAGTAATTCAGAACTATAACAAAGCACTACAGCAGTTGGAGAAATACAAACCCTATGAAGAAGCACTGGTAAGTGTTGGTCTCTTTTACAGTAAACGTCTCTCTACAAACTTTTCCCTAATTGATAGTTGCAAGTAAAACAGTATCTTTAACATTTGTTTTATTGTGAAATATACTATAGAGTGTATAAATGTGTACGTTCAGTTTACATCCTAATAATAAAGTGAACATCCATGTACCCACCACCCAGGTTAAGAAATAGAGCATTGCCAGTACCTTAGAAGTCTCCTATGTGCCCCTCTCCGATTGCCTCCTCTTCCCTCTCCCGAGAGGTAATCACTTTCCTGACTTTTGTGATAATCATTCCCTTGCTTTTCTTTATAGTTTTACAACCTGTGAACGTATCCTTAATTAATACATGGTTTAATTTTGCTTGTTTTTGAACTTCTGTATGATGGAATCATGCTGTATATTTTCTTTCATTCAACATGTTTTTTGGGTTTTACTCGCGTTGATGAGTATAGTTATAGTCCATTTGTTTTCACTGCTGTAAAGTTGTCGTGTGTAAACAATTTATTTACCCTTGTTCTGAGGTGGTTGGGTTGTTTCCAGTGTTTTGCTAGGAGGAGTAGTGCTGCTCTGACCGTTCTTGGACGTATCTCTTGGTACACGTTAAAAAGAGTTTCATTCCATTACGTCAGAATGGAATTGCTGGGTCCTAGGGTGATGCGGAACTGTTTTCCAGGCTATCAGTTGCTACTCCCGCCTGCAGTATCTGAGAGTTCTCATTGCTCTGCCAACCTGGGGTATTGACATACTTAAATTTTAGGCAATCTGATGGATCTGAAATTATAGTTGTAATTTGCACTTCCCTCATAACTAATGACGTTGAGCATCTTTTCACACCTATTAGCCATTCAGATTTCCTTAAAAAAAATTTCTTTTTGAAGTACCTGTTAAAGTCTTTGGCTCATTTTTCTTTTGGTTTGTCTTGTCTTTTTTCTAATTGATTTGTAGGAGTCCTGGGTCTTAATCCATACTTTTGGTTGTATGTATTACAGTTTTTTCCTCCCAAGTTTGTGGCTTGTCTTTTCCTTTTTTTTTTTTTTTTTTAGTGACATCTTTTGATGACCAATTCTTAATTTTAATCTAATTGGATTTGTCATTCTTTCCCTTAGGGTTTGTGCTTAATAAATCTCTCCATACTCTGAGGTCACTAATATACTTAGTTTTGTTTTTCTTCTGAAAGTTTATAGTTTTGTCGTTCATCTTTAGGTTTTCTTCTGGAATGGATCTTCGGGTATGGTCTGAGGCAGGGTCCAGTTTCGTTTTTCCATATGGAGAAACAGTTGTTCCAGTGCTGACTTTGATAACTCCATCCACCCTCACTCATATGCTGCCCCACGTCTGTCATGGATTAGCTTTCCATTTCTGTGTGGGTCTATTTCTGGGCTCTCTGTTCTGCCCCACTGGTTTATATTACACTGTTATAATGACGATAGTTTTATAATTAAGTTTCAATCTTTGGTAGCATGAGTCCCATCCATGTTGTTCTCCTTCAAGGGGGTCCTGGCGTTCTTTAGCTCTTAATACTTCCATTAAATTGAGAATCAGCTTTTCAAGTTCTACTTAAAAAAAAAAAACACAAAACTTGATTTTTTTTTTTCTCCCCCTACACTGCACTGCACCACATGCAGGATCTTAGTTCCCTGACCAGGGATCGAACCCGGGCTGTTGGCAGTGAGAGCATGGAGTTCTAACCACTGGACTGCCAGGGAATTCCCTTGAATTTTTGATTGGAATTGTATTGAATCTGTAGATCAATTTGGGGAAGAATTTGTGTCTTTTAAGTATTGAATCTTCCAATCTGTGAACATGGTATAGACCTCTGCTATTTTAAGTCTTGTCTGTAAAGTTTTATAAATTTATCCAGTGTCTTGAACACATTTTTAGATGTATTTCTAAGTGTTTTTTTGATGCTATTATAAATGGTATCTTTTTAAAGATTTTCTTTTCTAGTTGTTTGTTCCTGGTATATAAAATGCAATTTTTTTAGTATTAATTTTTTAATCAAACTTGCTCAATCCTTATTAATATTATAGATTTGGGGAGATTTTATGTGTTGACAATACACACACAATACTATTTGTAAATGGCATTTCCCCTTTCTTGGTCTTAGAATACTTTTAACTTCATTTACCACCCTCAGACTTAACGCTTTGTTTTCTTGTGTTCCTTGTCTTTTAGTTGACCCACAAGGCATAAATGCCACAATAATTTTGCAGTTCCAGTTTGTTTACATTTACTGCATGCATTTCCCATTTTCTTTGCTCTTTCTTCTCACATCATAGATCTTTCACCTGGAATCACTTTTCTTTTGCTTAAAGTCTGCCCTTTAGCATCTCCTGCACTGGATATTTGCTTGTAACAGATTTTCTCAGTTTTTGTTTGTTTTAAAAGGTCCTTACTTTGCTCTCCTTGAGAGTTAATTTCTCAGGATATAGAATTCTAGGCTGACAGTTCTCTTCTCTTGGCAGTTAAATATATCTTTTTGTCTTCCGGCTTCTGTTGTGCTGCTATGTCAGCTGTCTAACTCTTGCTTCTTGGAAGGAAATCCTTGTTTGTTCTCTGGCCAATTTTAAGATCTCATTGGTTTGGTTTGATGTCTGGCAATTTCATTGCAGTAGGTCCAGATGTGGATTTTTTTTTTTTTTTTAATTTTATAGTTACTTTATTTATTTATTTATTTATTTTTGGCTGTGTTGGGTCTTCAGTTCGTGCGAGGGCTTTCTCTGGTTACGGCAAGCGGGGGCCACTCTTCATCGCGGTGCGGGGACCGCTCTTCATCGCGGTGCGCGGGCCTTTCACTATCGCGGCCCCTCCCGTTGCAGGGCACAGGCTCCAGACGCGCAGGCTCAGTAGCTGTGGCTCACGGGCCCAGCCGCTCCGCGGCATGTGGGATCTTCCCAGACCAGGGCTCGAACCCGTGTCCCCTGCATTAGCAGGCAGATTCTCAACCACTGCGCCACCAGGGAAGCCCCAGATGTGGATTTTTTTTGTATTTATCCTGCTTGAGGTTTGTTGGGCTTCTTGGCTTTGTTTTTGGTATCTTTCACGGCCTGGTGAGTGAGAACACAGGCTCTGAGAGGTGGGCTGCCTCAAGTTTGAATTTTAGCTCTGGGCTAGTACTTAGCCTCCTTGTGACTCAGTTGCCTCGAACGTAAGATGGGTATAGAAATGATAGCTGCTTCCTACGATTGTTGTAAAGATCAAATTCTTTAAATTTATTTATTTATTTATTTTATTTTTGGCTGCGTTGGGTCTTTGTTGCTGCGCGCGGCCTTTCTCTAGTTGTGGCGAGCGGGGGCTGCTCTTCCTTGCAGTGTGTGGGCTTCTCATTGTGGTGGCTTCTCTTGTTGCGGAGCACGGGCTCTAGGTGCGCAGGCTTCAGTAGTTGTGGCTTGCGGGCTCTAGAGCACAGGCTCAGTAGTTGTGCATGGGATTAGTTGCTCCACGGCATGTGGGATCTTCCCGGGCCAGGGTTTGAACCCGTGTCCCCTGTATTGGCGGGCGGATTCTTAACCACTGTGCCACCAGGGAAGTCCCAAGATCAAATTATTAATATTATCTCTTAAACTGGCAAAAGCTTAACCTTCCCTTAGCCTTAACCACCTTCACTTAGATTTTGTTTGCAGTATTTCTTGTTTCTTGGCCAGTTTGTTGTTGATTTGCAAGAAGCTTTTTAAAAATATTTAATCTAGTATTTTCAGTTGTTTTCAGTGGCACAGTGTGTCTGGGTAACTGATTTTGTCAGTATTAGTAGAAACTGAGTCTCTGCAATATCATCTTTCTAAGTTCAGAGCATGCGTGCTCTCTCTCTGGTCTGCATGTGCTCCCTCTCCCTTTTTCACATGTAAATGATCGGTATTTAGTCGCATTTCACAAAGCTTCATTCATGAAATCCTCAGGCAGTTGAATTTTGTTTTGACCGTCAGCAGAGTGTGGCTGAGGAGAAAACAAGTTGAATAAGAGGATTTTGTTTAAAAAGAATTTTAATTGTACATCTTTGGATCAGTAAACATTGAGCATAGCCTCCTCCATCTCCTGCATGTACCTGTACTCTGGCAGGAGCTGGTATTTGGAGTGACGAACCTGAAATAGCACAGGGCACCAAGTAACTCTGGTATGGTTGCATTCACCCCACTTAGTAGGCCAAGAAAGTGATATCTGTTTTGAAAGGATGGTTAGCAATGGTAGTTGGCAAAGGTGTTTCTCTTTCATTCAGTTCCTGATTGATGGGAGATTTAAATTCCCTGTGGTCTAGGGATGGAGTTTAAAAAGGGTTCACAGAGCCTTTGTAACTATGGCCATGAAGAGGCACTTTGGATTCACTTTCTGCTAATTAGTTTATAGACCTGATATGCAGAGGTTCTGAGAGTGGGGATTGGTGATTCTTTTCTTGGTGCGGCCATTCTCACCAAAATTTACTGTGGAGCTGTGTGTGCTTTCTGACAGTGTCACATAGCTCATTTCAATTTCATTGCCATTATCCTTTGCCCCAGTTGCAAGCCGAAGCACCCAGGCTGGCTGAATATCAAGCATACATCGATTTTGAGATGAAAATTGGAGACCCCGCCCGCATTCAGTTGATCTTTGAGCGCGCGCTGGTCGAGAACTGCCTTGTCCCAGACTTATGGATCCGTTACAGTCAGTACCTAGTAAGATAACCTGCCTGTTCTAATCTCACTTTATTTTTTACCAATTTAGGTTCCATTTAAAGAAAATCAGAAAGAGTGCCAGTAGTTAGCTGCATGCTGCTCCTCTCTGCTTGACTCACTAAGGAAGTCTCCTGGTGTTTTAAGTTATTTTAAACTGATAACTGTAAAAAAATTTTTGCATAGCCTTACTATTGAGGGCTTTATAACAGATTAATTTTTCTTTTAACTTCTTATCATGGAAAAATGTAAATACATAAATGTAGACAGATAAGTAAAATGAAGCTGCAGTTAACCATCACCCAGCTTCAACACTTAACTAATGGCACTAGTCTAGTTTCATCTATAATCTTACTAGGTTCCTTAACTATTTTCCTCCCTTCCATGTTATTTTGAAGCAAATCCAGAAATCACATTTTGATGGTAAATATTTCAATGTGTACGTCTAAAAGATTTGAATTGGGATCTAAACAAGATCCATACATTAGGATTGGCTGATGTCTCTTAAAGCTCTTTGATCTGTAGGTTCCCCTCTCCACCTCTGTCCTCTTTTCCTGCAAAACCCCTTGTGATTTTTTTGTTGAAGAAACCAGTCATATTAAGGAAATGTCTTTTGTTGGTTGTGCTGGGAATGTCTCATGGATGGTGAAGTCTTAATAAAATTTTCTTTCCTGACCCTGGCATTCTTTATCATAGGATCGGCAGCTGAAAGTAAAGGATTTGGTTTTATCTGTACACAGTCGCGCTGTTAGAAACTGCCCGTGGACAGTTGCCCTGTGGAGTCGGTACCTCTTGGCCATGGAAAGACATGGAGTTGATCATCGAGTGATTTCGGGTGCGGATGTTTTTGTGGGAAGACTCCTAAGCTTTTTGCCCCGAGTCAGAAACATTGAGCTGTGACAAAAGTCATTAAATCAGCGTTCCCCAGGCGGTTACTTTGGGATATTGGGTATTAGTGACAAGAAGGGCTCTAAATGGGAGATACGAAGTAGTTGTATTTTTGACTTCTTAGACCTTTTTAACGTCTTAATATTCATTGTGATTTTCCAGGGAGTCATGGTCTTTTCTCCAACGTACTTGGCCTGGAGCACTTTAATGCAGGGCACCTTGTGGGGTGTGCCCTTTCTAGAACACAGTTTGTGCACCGCTGTGGCAGCCTTTCCTTTGAACATTTCTCTCTAGCTCATTCCACTTGGTTGCATCCCATTATTACTATTACTGTTTAAGCCATATGGAATTTTATAGTCAGTAGCAGTTTTTATAATCATCTTGATAACTTCTTTTTGAATTGGCAACAAATCCTGGCTTTTTCTTCGACTCCAGTGACCTTCGAGAAAGCTCTGAGCGCTGGCTTCATTCAGGCCACTGATTATGTGGAGATCTGGCAGGCGTACCTTGATTACCTGAGGAGAAGGGTCGATTTCAAACAAGGTATTGAAGTTTATGTGTTTCCTATCAGAACTGAGCTTTTCCTTAACATGTGTTTTGGTAGGATGTCCCAGTTGCCCAAATATCTCACGATGGGGCAAGTGATATTGGTAACTTTTTTTTTCTCAGAAATTTTAGCTATTTCAGTTTGTAACGAATCATGCCGTGGATTGTAAAGGGAGAGAGTAATGGTCCTAATGGTTTACACTGGCTCCTGCCAACTTGTTTAGTCTCATTTCTCCCTTCTCTCCCTTCTGTGTATCCTAAATAGTTCTTTACATGGGACTGCTGTGTTCCTTTTAAATCATTGAACCTCCATGGGATCCCCTGCCTTCCTCTCTCCTCCCTCAAAAAAGAAAAAAAAAAAAAAGAGCGACCAGAACCACACGCCCCCACCCCTAATTGGTGCTTGCTTCCTCATGCAGGGGGCTTTTAGCCATTCTGCCGGCTCGGGGAGACCCCCTCTGCTGTGCTCCCGCACATGGCGCCCTTGTCACCTTTGTCCTCATACTGTCTGTGATGTGCTGCCTTCCTGTATCTGCCTCCCCCCACTGTGTGATGAGGGCAGGGACTGGCACTTTTATTTCCGTGTCCCCAGCATGATGCCAGGGAGCGTCAGTGTAGGATTGAAAAGAACAAACAAGACGTGGCATGTGGTTTCCTCGAGCCGAACCTCTCTGCACTTTCTCACAGACTCCAGTAAAGAGCTGGAGGAGCTGCGGTCTGCGTTCGCCCGCGCCTTGGAGTACCTGAAGCAGGAGGTGGAGGAGCGTAAGTGGGGCCCCCCTCCTGCCTTGTCCGCTTGTGCTTCCTGTTCTGGTCGGTGTACCTTTTCAGTCAGAGGCCATTTGCCTCTCAATTACTTTCTGATTTCGTCTGCTTCTGTTCTTCAAGGTTTCAGTGAGAGTGGAGATCCAAGCTGCCTGATCATGCAGAACTGGGCTCGGATTGAGGTAAATGTTTTTGACACATTGTCAGTTTCATCCCCTTTTGAGGGACCTTTGTCCGATAGTGTGACCGAAGCTGAGTCGGGATCCCAGGTGACGGTCTAGGCCCTGTAAGGATTCATGTTTATTTCCTTGCTCGACACACATTCGTTTCTGTCTTAGGGAGAATCCTAGCTCCCCGCTTGAAGTTGCGCAGCAGCTGTCTGAATGCCAGGCGCTCGCTTGTGTGTTACCTCTTCCCCTCCCGCGCTGCGCCCCATTGATGAGCACGTCCCCAGCATAAGCAGTTTGCAGGCCTTTCGCTGTGTGCCGGGGGACGAGAGAAACCCTGTCCCTGTGCTAGTAAGGCTTTAATCTAGTGTGAAAGACAGACAGTTTCACAGATAATCAGAGGGTATAATGAGTTGAATGTTATTGCTGAACCAAGGACCCCAAGGTGAGTAAGACGTGAACCCTGCCCTTAATCAGCTCATAGGATTGTAAAATGCTAACGTTTTCTCCTCTGGGGGAGAGTCAGGTATCAGGTAGTTGGTGGATGGGATGGTTGTGTTGAGACCACGTTAAGGATGCAGCAGCTGCGGCTCAGAAGTTAAGAGCCGGCATCTGCTCCTCGATCCATCTTTCTTTCTCTGCCTTGCCCTTCAAATAAAACACTTACAGTTAAGCTTGTTAAAAATAAAAAACGCCTGGCCAGTACTGTCGTAAGTGCCTGTGGGCTCCCCAGTGTGGTTCTCGAGGTGAGCATGGGCAGACAGCCTGAGGCTTGTCGCTGCAAAAAGGCTGACATGCTTGGGCCGGGCTGTTATCATGGGGGGTGGCCCGGGAATGTCCAGGGAGTTAAGTAACGCTGATAGTTTTGGGGTGGGAGGTTTTTAGCCATGTGCGTCTGAAGTGTGTTTTGTAGCGAGTGTCACCATCATAAGGTCTGAGTCCTCTCCTAACTCAGTCTGCTAATGCGTTCAGGCTCGACTGTGCAATAACATGCAGAAAGCCCGGGAGCTCTGGGACAGCATCATGACCAAAGGGAACGCCAAGTATGCCAACATGTGGCTTGAGTATTACAACCTGGAAAGGTAACCGGCCGGGGTTGGGGGCGGTGCTTGTCAGGTGTGACCCGCAGTGCCCCCTGCCTTCTGCAGCCTGGGCCTGCTCCTTGCAGCACACTGCTTCTCTTTATCGTCCTGTCTCTCCTCGGTGGCTGGGGGTTTATGGGGCAGGGCTATAGAGAACCAAAGATAATATTCTGTGCCTGGGCTCTTATAGCCATGCATTACTTTTTTTTTTTTTTTTTAAACATCTTTATTGGAGTATAATTCATTACTTTCAATTTATTTTGGTTTGTTTTGATTTTTGGACATGAATGTTTTATTTGACTTTCGGGGGAGCTGTTTATTTTTTGTATCTGCTTTGTCTATAAAAGTAGGAAATAATAAAAAGCAGAGAGGAAAAAACCCAAGTTTTTTTGCAGTGACAGGCCCACATACAACCACCATTAGTTAATGGTTTGGGTATGTTCTTTGAGACTTTCCTGTGCTTATATTTTTAAGAAATGATGATGCAGTTATAGTATACATTTTCTAAACCTCTAAAATTATTTTAAATAATGTTTATGACATGGAGAAGGTATAAAGAATATGACTAGCTTTTAAATTCAGTATATCTTGGACATTGCATGTCTATAAATACATCTTTTTTCTGTTCTGAACATTTTGTTTTTTTTACCCCCGATTTAAAAAATAGTATGTGCTCAAGTTAAAATTGAACATTTAAAAAAATGTGAGCTAGAAAGTGAAAGTCTTAAAATCCTTCCCCAGAGACGATCACTATTAAAGCTTCTTGAATATTCCTCTAGATCAGCGGTTCTCAAATGTTTTGGTCTCAGGACCCCCTTTACACTCTTAAAATTTGAGGACCCCCTCAAAAGCTTTTGTTTATGTGAGGTATATTTATTAATATTTACCATGTTAGAAAATAAAACTGAGAAATTAAAAAATATTTTTATTCATTTAAAATTCACAATAAATTCATTACATTTAACATTTTTATGAGAAAGGACTGCTTTCCAAACTCCAAAATAATGCAGTGAGAACGTGGGCTGGTTTTATACTTTTGTAAATATCTTTAGTCTGGCTCAGTAGCAGACAGCTCGATTCTCACGTCTGCTTCTGCGTCCCCTCTGTTGTGATGTTTTCATTGAAGAATATGAAGGAAATTTGGCCTCACACAAATAAGAGGTTAGGAAAGAGAAGGGGGTATTTTTCAGATAATTGCAGATATTCTTCTTTCACACTACAGCAAAATTTAACAAGTCATAGTCATTTGCATTCTGGAATCTGAAGCCATATCAATGAATTTTTCACTCTGTTGCATTAATATCCATTGGTCTGTTTTGCACTGAGCAGACCTTTTACCCACGCATGATCCCGTGACATGCGTTGTGTGTGTGGAAAATGCTGACTCATTAAGTCCTGCAGCTCTTCCAAATATTGACGCGTTTCATTATCCCATTTGTTACATCTGCACTGATCTTTGTAGAAAAGCCTTACATGTAGGAAGCTGTCAGACTCACGGTGACAGATACAAATTTTCCAAAGCTCTGATTTTCACTTGAAAGCTCCAGTCTTATCACCATCAACAAAAACTCTTAAGTGGTTTTCCTTGAAGTGATAGCCTCACTTCATTAATTTTTGAAAATGTCTAGCAAATACCCAGGTCTGAATCACCATAGTTTTTGTCACTCAGCTGTTCTCTCAAGTGAAAATGATGTTCCATGAAAAAAAGTAACTAGTCCAGCTTGCAACTCAAACAGTAACCCATTGTTTCTTTGCTACAACCATTGTACTTCGGTATAAAGAGGTGCTTTGATGTGTGCATCCCATTTGTCACACAGAATATTAACAAGGTGTGCACTGTCTTGATCTGTGCTAAGAGCCACTGTAGCTTTTGCACCCTCAGTGCAAATGTCAACACAGTGGAAAAAGTCCAATAAATGTTTCGGTATTATTATGAAAGTAGTTTTGACTTTGCAGACCTCCTGAAAGGGTCTTAGGGACCCTCAGGGGTCTGAACTGCTGCTCTGAATTTTTTCTGAGTGTCCTAATACGTATTTACAATGTTTATATTTATAAAAAATTTTAAAACAGAAATGAGAACATAGCATCTCATAACTGCTGGGATGAACAGAATGTTGTTTTAGATATACTATCCTGATGAGCAGTATATATTTCCATGTCAGTGTAGGAAGATCTGACTCTAGGCATGAAATCTGACA
The DNA here is from genome assembly GCF_949987535.1 of Balaenoptera acutorostrata. Taxonomy (NCBI): domain Eukaryota; kingdom Metazoa; phylum Chordata; class Mammalia; order Artiodactyla; family Balaenopteridae; genus Balaenoptera; species Balaenoptera acutorostrata. The sequence goes on along the minus strand of NC_080076.1, from coordinate 74,094,689 downwards.
GCCCCCTGTGTCAGTGACTCTCCCCTCGAGTGGGACCGTGTCCTAGAATTTCTCTAGGGACTTTATCAAGTCACCCACAGCTCTTGGGTCCCCCCATGCATTGCACACGTGAATGCAGTAAAGGCAGAACGCCTGGCTGAGGACCACTGTCCCCAGGTGCGTTTTCCACTAGCACCGACTTGCTAAGGGAAAGAGTGGCTTAGAAGAAAGCCTTCATTTTTGACTAGAGGGGCTCCCTGGGCAAAGGAGAAAGCATTAAAAGTATCAGTAGCACACAGAGCGTGGCATCTCCTCAGAAGCTGGAGTTGGCGGTGGGCTTTGATGCCGAGACGTTAGCTGTGTGAAGGCAGCCCTCCCTCTGCGCCTTCCGCTGTGCGTGCTGGTGGCGCCAACTGTGTGTTTTCCGCCTTAGGGCCCACGGTGACACTCAGCACTGCAGGAAGGCTCTGCACCGGGCTGTCCAGTGCACCAGCGACTACCCGGAACACGTCTGTGAGGTGTTGCTCACCATGGAGAGGACAGAAGGTGGGGACCTCGGCGCGCTGCCTCTGGCTTGGGGTCTGTCCCTTTTGCCATTTGGTCTCAGGTCTGTAGGCTTAAGGACAGACTGTGTTTACGGCTTCAGCCCCTCGAGGGGCCTCTCTGATGCGACCGTCACGCGGTGCTCGCCAGTGAGGGGGGAGTCCTGCAGCCCTCCTCAGACTCCACGTGCGAGGGGGCCCGTGACGATGCTCTGGCGCAGGCCTCTCAAGACTCTTTAGTGGGGGCTGTTGTGTGTGGCATCCCTGGCCTCCCTCTACCCGCTGGGTACCAGTGGCGCTTTTCCTGCCCCCAGTGCTGACCACCAGAACCGTCTGCAGGCGTTGCCAAGGGTTCCCTGGGACTCAGGAGAGACTGTGCTCCAGCACAGCGCCGAGAGGCACACGGCAAAACGTGCTGTCTGGTCACGTGTGCCTCCCTTGTGAATCTCAGAGCCTCAGTGTTCAGTTTCCATGGGCGTTAGTCTGGATTTGGGGTATGAACCCCTCAGAACTGGAGATAGACACCCAAACAGCAACAACAGTAAGAAAAACACCCCAGCATTTATCATCTGAGGAGCTCTTAAGTTCTTTCGGTCTTAGTACAGATGTCTTGTACCTTTTGCATTAGAATGTTTTCATAATCTTTGCCACAGAGAGCCCATAATAGAACCTATTCTGGTTTTCAAGTCTCCTTTCTAAAAGAGAACGGATGTTCTAAACACACCTGGAAGGACTGTTTGAATTCTGAAACTTGAAACCTATACAAATGAAATCTTCTTAAAATGGGGAGCCAATTCTCCAGTTGTTACTGTTTGATGGAAGAGCTTTCTTCTGGAGGTGCGGGACAGTAAGAAAATTTTATATTATTATATCCTTCAAAATCCAAAGAAGTGAAAGTTTGCTTCTCTTCCTCTCAAGGTACTTTAGAAGATTGGGATATAGCCGTTCAGAAAACCGAAACTCGACTGGCTCGCGTTAATGAGCAGAGAATTAAGGTAACGATGCTCTTTATTTCAAGTCTTTGAACCTCTGAAAACTACTTTGACTGTGTTTGGTATGAATGTTCCTTGTCAGAACCTTTGGGGTCGTCCTGAGAAATGTCTTTTACTCAAAGTATTAACTATGAAATGTTTGAATCAACATTTAAGCCTGTCATCTTTTTAGATCGGCTTAAAACTTTAGCCCCAATGATAGATACAAATCCAAAACAGGACTTTTGGCCCTAAAGGTTATTGGAATAGACGAACAAAGTAAAAGAGGAGCCTGACATACTTAGCCTAGTGATTGGAGCATGAACACCCCCAGATGAATCAGGGCCTCGGTTTTATAGATTTTTTTTTTCTTTCTTTTGGCGAGTCATTCATGGGGATCTTGTGAGACATACCGTAGACTTGAGATGCGGCTCCCAAGAAGCCTGACGAGGCTGCGGCTCAGCCGGGGAGACTGGGGGCAGCCCTCCTCCTTGTCCTCTTCCTGCTCTCCTCCCTTCCCCCGGGTGGTGGCCGTCCTCCCTGTGCTCCCACCTCTTCCATCACGAGTCAGTAGACTTCATGTAATCGCCGCATCCAGTGATGCGTCATACCCCGATTTTCCAGGCTGCGGAGAAGGAAGCAGCCCTCGCCCAGCAAGAGGAAGAAAAGGTTGAACAACGGAAGAGGGCCCGGGCAGAGAAGAAAGCGTTGAAAAAGAAGAAGAAGACCAGAGGCTCGGACAAGAGCAAAGCTGATGAGGATGATGAGAAAGAGTGGGGTGACGATGAGGAAGGTAAGGCCTGGTAGGACTTCACCTGGGACGTCCCGGAGCTCCAGACAGGGCGCAAAGCAGCACGGAGAACTTTCTTGCATTTGAGAATAAGTTGCTTGCGAGGTGCCCACCACCCTCCCTGTCCCTGCCTGCCCTCTACGTGGGTGCCCTCTTCCCCGGCTTGACTCCAAGGCCCTGTGCCAGGCGCCACCCCGTGTAGACACACCCCTGCCCATACCCCCTGGGCTTCGCTCCCTACCCTGTTGCTGACACCACCGCCCCCTTCCTGAGTGGTGCCTCCTCTCCCTCCGTGGGTTCCCACACCCCACCCTGTACCGTCACTCCCTGAGCATGGATACTGCCTTATCCTCAGGCCCCGGCGCCCCTCACCGCCACCGCAGCCGGGCCCTGCAGTGACACCAGCCTTACTTGTCCCCACCTGATGGTTTTGACAGGTAGAATTTTCCAGCCAGTGTTTGTCACCCCTGCCATTTCAGGCGTGGGCAGGTGTGGGTCACATTTGTTTCAACAAAATCAGTCAAGGTGAACTGTCTCTAGACACTAAAGGACGCTAAACATTTTTCTAGTTCAGAGTTGTCAACCAGAGGGAAATAGTAATGGAGTCATTGTTCAGTTGACCAAGAATTTCTCCCCGAGTCTTTCTGGAGCCTTCAGAAATGACCGTGGGTAGCTCACTGTGCTTTAGGGCCTCTGGTTTAGCAGGGGAAGGCAAACGGGACCTGTGACCGCAGTGACGTGTAATAGGGACTCGGGGAGATGTAGGTGTGAATCATGGTGGAGGCCAGGGAAAGCACTAGGGGGTCAGCGGCCTGCAGGAAAGACTTCGTGGGGAAGTGACGCTGCACCTTGGCATCTGGGGGAGGAGTGAGTGACTGTCAAGTGAGAAAGAAGGGAAGGGGCCAGCCAGCCAGGGTCAGCAAAGCACAGGGCACAAAACAGCCTGGCATTTTCTCTGAGCAGCAAGTGTCTGGCTTTGGGCCCTGATGCATGGCAGAGGGCCGAGTGCTGGGGTGGGTGAGGCTGGGGCAGCAGGCAGGCCAGCAGGCCCAGTCAGGGCACCCTGGAATGCAGCGTGCCACGGTCAGGCTCCATTGGGAAGGCAGTGGGAAACTGATGGGAAGGTCTGGAAGCAGGGGGCCCTCACCAGTTGGGTTTCAGTATTGTCCCCCTGGAGGCAGTGGGAAGAGCGGGTTGGAGTAGAATGTTGTTAAGTTCTGTTGAAGGACACGAGACAATCGTGAACGTGGGTAGGAACTGTAGCACTTTGTACTGCTTCCAGGGGTGGCCTGGGGAGCACATACTTCAGTGTCACCGGAGGTGCTTGTTCACACGCAGTCCCCAGACTCTATCCTCCCCTTGCTGCCCTGGGCTGTCTAGGATGGGGTCATTGGGATTTGCCGGCCCAACTTGGAGACCCACTGACCTCTCATATGATTAAGCGTGGCCGATGAGGACTTAGGTTATCACTTGCACCTGAGTTCGTCCCCTCACACGAATGTAACTGGGGCCCGGAAGGGAGTGGGATGAGTTGGGCGGGTCAAGAGAGACCTGGCAGAGGGCGGGGGGGGCGCGTATAGGGGGAAGAGCCCTTTCCCTGCCAGCCGCTCCCCTTGCACAGCTCACCGGCAGGAAGGGGCAGTTAACTAATCGTCACTGCTTTTCTCCTGACCTACTGTAGAGCAGCCTTCCAAGCGCAGGAGGGTGGAGAACAGCGTTCCTCCCGCTGGGGAGGCTGAGCCGGGCCCAGAAGCCCGCCCGGGCCTCTGTGGGGGCAGCGCCCCTGCGGCCGCGGAGCCCCCCTCCGAGCAGCAGGAGCAGCGGGCGGCCGCCCGAAGGAGGGATGTGCCCAGGGTGCCGCACGACAGCAGCAAGGACGGCGTCACCGTCTTCGTCAGCAACCTGCCCTACGGCCTGCAGGAGCCTGCTGCCACGCTCCGGCCACTCTTCGAGGCCTGCGGGGACGTGGTCGAGGTCCGCCCCATCTTCAGCAACCGTGGCGACTTCCGGGGCTACTGCTACGTGGAGTTTAAAGAGGAGGCGGTGGCCCTGCGGGCCCTGGAGCTGGATCGGCAGACCGTTGAGGGGCGGCCAATGTTTGTCTCCCCCTGTGTGGACAAGAGCAAAAACCCAGACTTCAAGGTTGGTTTGTGTAAGAAAGCACGCCTTTACGTAGGGTTGCGGTAGGACAGGGTAAGCGCTCTTTTCCTGCAGCAGCTCATATTTAGAATACACGTGGAACATTTGCTAAGAACGAAACTTGCGCGTTAACCGGGTCAGTTCTGTTCTGAGCTGGTTCGCTGAGGTCTCAACTCGGGGCTGGGTCACTTCGAGCTGGCATTACTTGACAGATGACGATACAGTTAGGAACTGTGTGATGGCTGCTTGCCGTTGGATGGTTAGGAGTGACAAGGGACGTGCCAGGTGCTTTGTATGTTACCTCATTGGGTCGTCACCCAGGCTCTGAGAAAAGTGGCTTCACTTGCCATTTTACAGAGGAGGAAGTGGAAGCTTCGAGAAGTTGAGTGACTTGCCCAGGGCGAGTTAACAGTTCCCGGCACCTGGAGCGGGCTCTGGGCTCTGGCTGGGCCAGGCCTGTGGACAAGGCCTGACCCTGTGTCGTGGGGAGCTGGGCTGGGGCTCGGGTCACGGTTTCCTCTCCCCACTCCTCCCTGTAGGTGTTCAGGTACAGCACTGCCCTGGAGAAACACAAGCTGTTCGTCTCGGGCCTGCCATTCTCTTGCACGAAAGAGGAACTAGAAGAGATCTGCAAGGCCCATGGCACTGTGAAGGACATCCGGCTGGTCACCAACCGGGCCGGCAAACCCAAGGTCAGCGTCTGAGCAGACGGCAGTCGCCTCCCGGAGTCTGGGCGAGCCTCTGTTCAGAGATTACTTGGTTCTGGAGTGGGTTCTGATTTGTCTACTAGGAGGCAGACGAGAAGTTAACAGAAGGATAGATGCGCGAGGCTCTTTTTCCATTTGGAGTCAGATGAACCCGTATGTGGCTCATTGTACTAAAAAGAATAGGGTGTTTGAAGAAAAACTACCACGAATTAGCAGGGGCTCCAGTGCAGCTCCCAGGCTGCGGAGCCTTGGGGTGAGGTGCCCCCCTTTGCAGTCTCCTCCCTCCTGCCCGGACCCCTCTTTTCACTAGGCCTCTGGCCATCTCCCCAGGTCCCTGCACGGGCTTTCCCCTCACCATGTCCTCCCCTTCTCCGGTCCCCTCAATCTCTTGTGAAATCCTTGACCACGTTTTGAGTAGTTGTCTAAGAAGAGTTTGGTTGACCTCTCAACCCCCGTCCCATTTATCCAGGTTAATCGAGAGTTGAAGAGTATGAATAAGGGCGGCCCGAAGGCACAGGGACATTGGGGCTCACCTGTGTCCAGGACACCTCATCCATTTGCTAGATTTATGCTGGTCCATCTCCTTCCTTTCTTTTTCTGGCTGGAGCAAGCACAAGATGCACTGAACTTAAGTTATTTGAAGTTAGTCAGTTGCAGAAATAGGGAGGGAGACTAGGGCTGTGAGACCTGTAGACAAAGGATGGTGGTGGTGGGGAGGGAACCCAAGGGTCGGGGGCCTGCCCTGAACCGGCCGGTGAACCTCAGGGAGGAGGTTGTGCCCTGCAGCACTCACCTGGCCGGGCTTTTGCAAACTTTCAGGGCCTGGCCTACGTGGAGTACGAAAACGAATCCCAGGCATCTCAGGCCGTCCTGAAGATGGACGGCATGACTATCAAAGAGAACGTCATCAAAGTGGCCATCAGCAACCCACCTCAGAGGAAGGCTCCAGAAAAGCCAGAGGCAAGGAAAGCCCCGGGGAGCGCCATGGTGCCGCGGCAGATCTACGGAGCGTAAGTGTTGTGTGCTCGTTGGTGCAGACGTCGTCCTGGCCTGCACCACGGTGACCGAGTTTCCTGTCAGCGCGGTGAGTGCGCGGTGAGTTCAGACGGAAGGTCAGGGCCTGGCGTCCCTGGGGCGCTCACACTCGTTCCCAGGGCAGGGTGTCTGCAGCAAGTCCACGCTGAGGGCCAGTCTGGAAGTGGGACCCTCTCTCGTGTTCGCCGGTTAACACGGGTGATTTATTTATTTTATTATTATTTTTTTAACACAGTGATTACGTTAAAGTCCCCTTTGGCAGGTGAATCCATATGTGTAGGTTCCAAACCTGACAGCCATGTGCTTGCCGTGCTAATCTGTATCTCCACCTGTAATCCAGATAGAAGCTGTGTTCTCACCCGATAGGGATGAGGTAGCAGGGTGCGAGGTTATTTGGTGAAGTCTGCAAGGTTAGAGCCCTTTTTATCCACCCTAGGTGTGATGGTATTACACAGGCGTGGCCCTGGCCAAAATTGTGGAAAGGCAAAGTTGGTTAAAGTGATTTTTACGTAATAGCCGAAGTCAGGGAGAACAGGGCTCGTCTTATTACCCTTTACCCCCGAAGTCAGGGAGAACAGGGCTCGTCTTATTACCCTTTACCCTTCTTTATTTTTGTTTTTCACCTTTTACCTTGGGGTGATCTAAGACCGTCCTGGCTTATTTTCATCAATTATCACCTCAGAAGGTCCGTGCGTTGTTTGCTCTTCCAGGCGGGGGAAGGGGAGGACCCAGCTCTCTCTGCTGCCCCGCGCCCTGCAACGCCCAAGCGCCACCGCGGCCCAAGCTGAGAACGGCCCTGCCCCGCCGCCGGCGGCCACCGAGGTACCCAAGATGTCCAATGCCGACTTTGCCAAGTTGCTTCTGAGAAAGTGAGTGGGACTGTGCGAGAAGGGAAATGCCTTACTTGATGCTGGCCGGGAAGACGCCCGGTGGCCCAGCTGCGCCCTGGCTGTGCAGGACCTGGGGCAGCGCCCGTGGCCACACGCTTGCTCTGGTTTAGGTAGGACGGGAAAAGGGTGTCCAGGGAAAGAGGCTTTAAGTGCTCCCTCATATTGAGGGCGAGAGGACGAAAACGGTCACTCCACAGGCTGGGCGCAGGGTGCGGTTTCCTAAGATGTGTCTTAAAGAGTGAGAAACAGAAGTGAAACGCGAACACACCATTTTGAGACCCCCTTGTCCAAATATTTTTGGCCACCTCTGGTCCCCTTTTTATAAGACACTTCTCTTACACCCTGCACAGCACATGTGCCCGTCACTCTTTTTAAAAGACAAAATGGCAGATGTTAGTAATTCACCAGAATGGCCTATTTTAGTAAAGGGGTGGGGGCAAGGGGCACATAAAAAACATCTGATGGGCTTTTGTTCACGGGGGCTGTGCGTTTTTATATTACGTATTTGTAAATGACACGTCAACCCACTGTTTTGTTTCCTAAAAGCAAAATACTTGTGACATTTGTTTTGTATAGGAATTCTGTGCGCCATCTGCTATGGACGTTTTTCTTTGCCTAGTGACTAGTGAACTGTGTTCTTTGTCTAAATGTTGAGTTTCAGCCCTTTGGTTTTGTTTAAATAGCATTGTCAAGTGCAAACTTAAATTCTCCCCATTTAGCTTTGTTTATTAAACTGAAGTTCTCTTAAAAACTTCTTGTCGAAAGGTACCCAGATGTGCATTCAAATATGTATTTTGAAATGGGTGTACCTTGGTTTACCTAATGGGTGTGTAAATAGAACTTTTGTAAGTCAAATCCGCTTGGCACTTTGATTTAAACCATTTCTGCTGTGATGTCTTTGGTTTTAAACTATAGTTTAGAGCAGTTTGGCGCTTACAGCTTTCAAGTTTTTTACCCACATCTTTTATCCAGTATTTATTGCTTTGAAAGTGACATTGGCAGTTCAGTAGGGAAACTGACTTTATAAAGGCACTCTGGGGGAAAAAATCGGAATTCTCATTTATCTATTTCTAAAGGTTTTATGCATCATTCAGGCTTTCCTATATTTTTTAACTTAACATTTTTAATGGACAATTTGAAACAGATAAGTAGAATAGTAAACTAAGCCCCGTGTGCTTGTCATCGAGCTTCAGCATTGCTTAGCTCGTAGCCCGTCTTCATCTCCACCTCCTGCCCCTCTTGTATCCCCTGTGTTCTGGAGGGATATCCCAGACATCATTAGTGCTAACCCAATAACACTGTAGCATGTATTTCTAAGGACTTAAAGGCCGTGGTTTTATCATTTCTAGAAACATTAGCAGTAATACCTTAATGTTATCAACCATCCAGGCAAATCTCCAATTCCCTGTTTGTTGTTTTGTAAATAAGTTTTTTAGTTGATAGGTTCTCTGTACCTCATCTTTATCTTCTGCACAGAATGTTTGTTGTTAGGTGTTTTTGAATTCAAGCAGCGGCTGTGAAGCAGTCAGAAGAAACTGTGTTCTCTGGGATGGCCGGCCATCCACTTCCCTGCAGAGAGGCCCATTCCGTGGGTGAGAGGATGTGGGTCAGTCGGGGACCAAGGGGCCATGGACCTTTCCTTAGCAATCCAGGTCATGTGGTGCTAAACGGTTTTGTTCTCCTGCTGTTGCCAATCCTCTGACTTCACTTCACCCTCTCAAATGTCCACAGGGGCTTGTTACAGAGGTGGACCTTTCAGACTCGAGCAGGACCCGATTTAGGTGCAGGGTGTTGACTGTTCTAGAAATAGATTTTCAGGAACTTAGGAGTGGGTTTATGTAGTCCTGGGGGGAAAAAAACTGATGGTAGATAGATACATGAAAAACCATTTCGGCTACTCGTGTCTTAGTGCAAGATCAGCGATACATCCCTGTCAGCATAACCAACCAGTTCTGTCTCGTTGTCTTGTTGAAATAATTACCATCTTGGATCTGTTTTTCTCCCAGAACAATATAAAGAATAGGGCTAAAGTTCTGAAAGAATCCCTCCCTCACGCTTAGGATAGATGGGAACATCTCTCTCTTGAATAAGGTAGCAAAGTCTCAGGCATTTATGTAACAAAATACTTTACTTTATTAGTAATTTGTTAAAATAATACTCTTCACATAGCTAAAGTGCAAATTTCTCCCTCTAGTACAAAGCAAGCACTTCTGTCAGGCTTCCTTGGTGTGCTTATAAAGAGCAAGATGATAGAAGAGTTAAGGTTTAAGAAATACCTTATGGCAGCATACAAATACAAAAATATTTTTTATCAAGGTTTGAATAACTATCACTTGGGGCCATTTCATACATCTTTTCACTTATTAATCTTTCAGAAAATTACTCCATGCTTATTATACAATTAAATAACTGTATAAACACTGCATCAGAATAGTGTCCTCATTACTATAAGGATCTGAATTTTCCAATCAGACAGCACTCGGTGGATACTCACCAGCATTCAGACACTGACAAAGTGCGTACAGTGTTAGACATCGCCAGCTCGGTCACTGGAAAAGGGACCCAATGGCTTCCAGCCATTCAGACTAAACAGCAGCAGCCAACTTGGAAACTTGGCTTTGTTACATGTAACATTTTATCCTTTAACAAGTTGCTAGGAACATAAGGCCACTCCAAAGCAATCTGCTCCGCTTCCCCGAGGGGACAATGGCTGTGGGGGCAGGTGAGTGGATTAAAGGGACGCATCCTGGCTGCGATCAAAGGTGTTTCTCGGCTCCTGTGAACTGCCGCTCCGACTCCTCACAAATGCTTGTTGGGTACTGACTAGGCGTCTGTCTTCAGATGTGTCCTAATGCCTGATTTGCAGCAGGATTTGTTAAGTGACAAACCCAGAAGAACCTTTAGACTGAAACATCTGGTCTGAATTGCTGCAAATGTGAGAAACATCAATACAAAGAACCCAGGACAGCCATGCCCCTGTTCTTAATTAGAGAAACGGTCGATGTGGCAAAATAACAGCCTCTGGTACCGGAGTTTGCAAACTATGGCTCAAAGAATCTTCCTTGAAATAAGTGAGGTATCTAACTAGATATATTGTAAACGTTCATTTCATCTCTCAGAAACTTGCTCTGCCGGTAAGGATTAGTCACAACACTAACCTCTTGGTAGGGGAGCCAACACCTGTACGCAAGGAAGCTTTCAGTCACTTCTCAGAGCTGCGACCGGGTTCTCCTCAGCCGTGCTGACTTCTCTCAGGTAGTCACGGACCCTCGGGGCCGGTTCCAGAAAGGGCTGCAAGGAGTTACTCCTCCGGACCTCATCCCACAGCTCCCCCACCGCAGTGCAGATTCTGCTCCAGAACCTGTGTTCTGGTCACATAAGGAGCACTGATGCCCCCAAAGCCTGCTGGGGCCACCCCAAGGATCGGGGCCACCAGCACAGACAGCTGACACCACACATTACCAGCTCAGAGGGAAATAAATAACTGGGCTCAATTATAAGTTACCTTAGGGACAAGGCTTAATAATTTAGTTTTCTTCTTTAAAGAAGCATTTGGAAAGAATGCTTTTAGAAAGAATGTTTAAGTTCCTTACCCATCTTCCTCTTGCTCTGGGAGATGACTAGGTTTCTAGAAATGCTGAGTTTCTTGGATTTATTCCCCCCTGGGACATCCTTTGCCACCAAGGGAGGATTTGGAGCGTTAGGGCTTCACAGGCAGCGTCTCCTTGAACCTAGAGTGGTTGGGTCTGGCCTCTGGCAGTGCCACAGGGTACTCCGTGGTGGCAAAGAGCAGGGTGTCCAGGGTGGTCTCCGTGCACTTGGCAATGAAGCGGATGAACGGCCTCACGTCGCCTTCGTTGGCCACCTCCAGCACGTGGTAGTACTCGGACCTCTGCTCCTTGCGGACGGTGATGGGCGGGTAGCCCGCCTGCATGAGGATGAGGTTCATGAGCAGGCGCGAGGTCCTTCCGTTGCCGTCGATGAAGGGGTGGATGTAGACGAGTTTATAGTGTGCCAGGGCCGCAAACTCCACTGGGTGCAGGTTCATAGCGTCCTCTGAGTTGAGCCACTGGGTGAACTCCTGCATCTGCTTCTCCACCTCCTGAGGGTGGGGCGGGACGTGGTGGCCCACCAGGACCTGTGTCGTGCGGAAGCGGCCGGCTTCCACGGGATCCACGTACCCCAGCACCCGCCGGTGGATCTCCAGCACGTCGCCGATGCTGACAGAGCCGATGCGGGAGAGCAGCGTCGTGTTGACATACTTCATGGCCGCGTGCATGCCGATGACCTCATTCTGCTCCTCCAGGCTCTTCCCTGGCACGGCGTAGCGGGTCTCCAGGATGTGCCTGATCTCTGAGAGGGTGAGAGTGTTGCCCTCGATGGCCACTGTATGGTAGATGTGGTGGTAGTACGTCTCCTCCATGACCCGGCGCAGTGCCGAGTTGCCCTTGGGGATGGACATGACCTTCTTCACTTTGCTGTCGATGATGCTGAAGTACCGCTGGTCGATCTCCTCCACCAGCGGCAGCGTGCGGTCGCGGTTGACCAGCGCCTTCTTGTGGTGGGGCGCGATGGTCAGCGCTCTGGTGTACAGGTAGTCAGCCTGGATGATGTCCCTGTCCTCTTCTGAGAAGATGCCGAACTCATTAAGCGCGTCCACGAAGCCCGGGTCCATGCTGAGGGCATGCAGGAAGAGCTTGTGGGCTTTCTCCCGCTTGCCCTGGCGTTTCATTTCCAGGGCTTGGTTCAAAGCTGCTTTGGCTTCTAACTTGTTGGCTAGAAAAGAGCCAAAGAGGCGTGGGTCAGAGAGGGCAGAGGACGTTCAGGGGAGGCACCGCCCGACAGCTGGTCTCCTCCAGGGCCTCGGGGGCTCGACCTAGCCATGCTGTACACGCCCTTCCGCATACCTGTCTGTGCAGACATGTTTGTTCCCTGCAGCCCAGTGGGGCCCTGTGCTGGTCGCTGTTCACTCAGCCCCAGAGCCGTTCTCTACCGTGGGGGCAGCAGCCGGGCCCCCCGGCCCCCTCCTCTGACCTGCCGTCGTTGAGCGGCTGTGTTCTCCCACGGCCGCAGCTCCTGTCAGGCGGCCCTCCCCTACGTCTGCTCCAGCTCGCAGCCGTTCTGGTGATTTCTTCTGGAGGTGCGGGTCCCTTCCCCCTGCCTCCACCCCTGCCCCTTTAGGCCCTGGCTGTGAAAGGCTCCTCACTGCTGCTAGACCCTGGGGGCCTCCTCATCCCTGGACCTTTTAAAAATTCTTTTAATCTAATGGTTTTCAACTGGACCCTGCTGTACATCTGGCCCTTTTCTGCTGGCCCTCCCACCCCCAGGGCCAGCCACACCTCCCAGACTTCTTTCAGTTCCTGAAGTGCCCAGGGCTCTCCTACCTTGTGGTCTCTGCCTGGAACACTCTCCCCTCAAACCTTTTCCCTTGGGTCTCTCCTCAGGCATCCCCTCCTCCAGGGAGCCTTCCTGGTGTGCTCCTACGGCTCCCTCTGCTTCCATATCACCACATGTATCTCAGCCACCTATCACCTTGTCTAGCTAGGAGCTCAGGGCTGACCCTGTGCCCCGCACACACGACATAGCTGGCCCTCTGAATACCTATGGGATTAACGAGCGTCGAGGCGAGATGGCCAGTCTTACCTGGAGAGGCCTTGGTCTTGACCACCAGCGGTGCTGCATCCCTGGAGGTGACACTGAGCTCCGTGGACGGGCTGGTGCACTTGGTGATGGCAGGCTGGGTCCTGTCCAACTTGCTCCTGAGCAGGTAGAAGCCTTTGAACACAGCCAGACACTGCTCCTCCATGGCCCCCAGCGGCAGCAGCAGGGCCAGCAGGGAGCCCAGCACCATGCTCAGCAGTATCACCCACAGGAAGCGGCCCCAGACTGAGACCCATTTTGGTTCAGTCACCGCCATCACTGAAGCCATCGACATGAGTGTCATCTGGACCAAGGGGTGGGCCCCTTGCACATGTCCACAGTGGCCTGGGAGAGAGCAGGATCTGCAGGGAACCAGGAGTTGCAGGAGTTGAAGCAGGGGAACCGATACCCTGATGACACATTTCTGGCTTCAGGGGAGGCGTGGAGATGCCAGGGTTCTTAATTCACTGTGACCAGGGGTGGGGGCGAGGCAAGGATTAGGTGCCGCCCCCAGGGCAGTGTGACGCTGCGAAAAGCAGTGCTGCTGCCACCCAACTGCTATTAAACACCTACTGCGTGCCAGACCCTGTGCTAAACCCTAAGGACCTCACACGTACCCTCCTGCAATCTTCAACAGGAGCTGAGGCTGCCCCATTCTCGAGCTGAGACCGGCTCAGAGAGGTGAAGGCCCTTACCCAGTCACCCAGTGAGCAAGTGACGGTCTTTCGTTCAGGAACCCATGGCTCAAAAGCCTCCCCACTTAAGCATAAATCTCTGTGGCCTCTGACCCCAAACACTGGGTGCCCTAGACACATAACACACATGTCCAGAACAGCTAAGGTAGTTCTGAGGCTCATTCTTTGCTAAGTACAACTGTTCGGAGGCCTGATTTATTGCCACCTGGCAGTCAGCTCTTCCTGCCCTCACCCTGCTATTAGCCACAATGCTGTTCCCCGCTCTGGCCGCCTTTTCCTGGCCTGTCCAGGAGGCATCCCGCATAGAGTTTGGGCAGTCTGAGCATCTCAAGAGGAACTCAGGTTGTGGGCTAGAGGGGTGACCACTTGCCTTCTGTAACAATGAGCAGGTGCTTGGGGCTGGCAGTGGGAGTGGAGGGATCGGGTCTGCAAGCACCATCATACTAACAAGCATTTATTAAGCAACTATGGTGTGCTGGGCATTGAGCTGAGTGCTAGCAATGCCTTATCTCACCTACCCCTCACCACCTCACGGAGGAAAGCTACCCCTAGGCTCCACTTCACAGACAAGAGAAACTGATACACAGAGAGCAAGTCAATTCCCAGACAACCTACAGGGAATAAACAGAGGCATTCGGGAACGAATTCCCAGTGCATCTGGGTCCAGAGTACCCAGGTCTTCACCTCTACTTTATTCATAATCAGGGCCCAAGCACCCGATCCCGTCTGTTTCTGGTACTGGACCAAGACCCACAACTGACTGATAAGGTTTCTGGGGGAGCCTGGCTGGTTGATACAGAACATCTGAAAAGGCTTGGGACGAGCTCTAATGGGGAGGTACGAAAGAGGGTGTGGGTCACTGCTTCGTCCAGATGGTCGGCGCGGGCTCCTCGGCGGGGCTGGACTTCTCCGAGGAGGACGTGCGTTCTGGGGGCACGAATCTCTCAGCCCTCACTAGCTACTAAGGGGGAAACAGGGGCTCCAAGAGGCGAGGACACTGGACTAAGGTCATTCTGAGGAGCCGCCCCTTTCCAAACCCCACCCAGGGCTCACTGCCCCGCTGCACCCTTCCCGGTTCACCCCCTCCTCACCTCGCGCCACTACCCGGCCCTGCTCTGCTGTCGCCTTTTCAGCACTCTGCAGTCGCCTTCTCAGCACTCGCAGTCTCGGCTGGCCGCCGGCTCCGGGGACCTTTGCCGTCAGCCCGTGGCCCCGCCCTCGGCAACTCTGCATTGGTCGGCCCGCCATCCTCTTCGCAGCGTATTGGCTTCCTCAATTTGTCTGCGCCTCGCATTTCCGGGTTCCAGGTCTGCCTCCGCTTTCCCGGGAAAGACGCGCCGTGGGCCACTCCCATTGGCTGACTCCTGTATTGGTCTCGTGCCCGAAAGGACCAATAAGCAATAGGAGGGGCGGGGCCTGAGCGACAAGCGGGAGCCCCAGGTGCGGAAAACCCCTGCCTATGCGGTTTTGGGGCACTCTGGGTACGGCCTGGAAACTCGAAGTTCCGATTGCCTTTCCCTTAAGTTTTTTCCTTCCGCGGGCCCCTCTCGCCGTCCCCTGGGCCTCAGTTTCCTTAGGTGTAAAGTGAGAATGCTGATGGTTTACACCTGTCCACCGTTAGCCTGACTTCACACCCCGCGTTCTCAGCCTCCTCTCTGTGCTACCAGGGTTGCTCTCTTCCCCCGTCTCTCACCTTTTCCTCCTGACTTTTAAATTTACATCCTCTTGAGAAGAGCCTGGCTGGTTCTCTTGCTTCCCGGTGCGGGCAAAGAATGTTGCCTGCCATTTCAGCAAACAAAGAACTTTGCCTGCCATTCTGGTAGACAATGGATTATGGCCATCCTACGTTGCAGCTGCCCAGAGGGTTTGTGTGCCCTAGGTGGAACTCAAGATGGAAAAAACAGGATACTGGTCCTAGATAGTTCAGATGCATATCAAAGGAATAATTTCAATGAGCCTAGATTCTTCCATCTTCTTATAGAAAGGCACTAAACTCATTCACTTGAGATGCTTTTTGTGATTAGCAGTAATCTTCTGAGTGTTCAACTGCACCCCCAACCACCCCCCCAACCCCCGCAAAAACTCATATCCTGGCTCCTCCCTTACCTCTTTGGAACAGTTCTTCAGAGTTGAGAGGGCTCTGCAGTCCTCAGTAATGTCCCTGAACAAGAACAATTCAACTTTCAGGTTGTATGTTTTGTTTTGTTTTTCAGTCGACAGTGAGAACTGAAAGCTCCATTTTAATTAACAAATATTGACATTAAACATCCAGGACATGCCCAGAAATGCTAAAGTACATGAGTTTTAAAAAAAAATATTAGCAGTACAGATTCTGTAGTCAGGGAAACCTGGGCTTAAATTCAGACTTTGTCACCTTGGCTGTGTGTTCCCTTGAGCGAGTCGCAGTTTCCCCATCTGTAAAATGGGGGCAAACAGCCTACCTCACTTTTGCCCTCAAGTTTGGGATTTGCAGAAGGCCTGACACCAAAGCAAGCTCCTCTTGTCCGATGCACAGCAAGCCAAAATGCTGAGAAACTGAGGTTCGCAACAAAGAGGATTGATTCGCAAGGCAGCCAAGCAAGGAGACAGGAGAACAAATCTCAGATCTGCCTCTCCTTGAAGGCAAGGGGCTCAGGGTATTTATGAGGTGAAGAATAAAGCTGCAGGGCAGAGGCGTGGGGAGCAGGGGGCAGGTGACTGGAAAAAGGGGTGATAATTATCATTCTGCACAGGCATAACTAAGCTACAGGCCTCTGCATGTTCAAAAGGTCACCGATGGACCCCCGCCCATGCCCAGGTGAATGGTGGGTGGTCCTATCCAGTCTCAACCAGCTCAGCTGAACCAGACACAGCTGACTCCAAGTTCCTAGAAGACAACTTGGGCAAATACCTTATTGTTTAGCTATGGGCTGCTTGGAGGACAGGCAAGTCTTAAACAACCTTAGTGGAAGCAGGTGAAATGGATTTAACTCACGGTTGCAGTTCCCCCTATTTTTGATCATTCCTTAATCTTGAGGAATAAAGGCAAAAACCGTTCTGGCTACTTCCTGCTGATAAGGGGTGCAGCTTGTGGAATCAAACTGCTTAGTACTCACTTGAAAATATTCTCTTATTCCTGGATTCAAGTTAACATTTTGATTTTAATAAACAATTACTACCTACACACCAGCTGTCAAGGCACTTATAGGCCCAAGATTGGTAACTGAAACCACAAAGATGTACCCTGAGGGGGGCATGCAGAATGTCAGACATCTGACATTCTTAGATATTATATATGGAAGGGACATAGCCTGGGAAAATTAAGTACAGTTTCTACAATATCCTGACAAAGTAGAACCTCGCCAGGGGTAGACACCAGGTCTTTAAAAATCCAAGGACATGAGGAGAGGACCAAATTTCAGCTTAGTCAAGAAAAAACAGGGGACAGGAAATTCTATTAGCCTAATCTGATATGTTACATCTGAAGACACAGTGAAAATAGGGAGAGTCAAAAAATTAATGACAGGCACAGTCAAGGGATCAGCATGATCCAATACAGAAAAAAGGTTTTGGATGACAAGTCCAACAGCTAGAGGAATTAGCACTTCTCAAACTTTGGCAAAAGTAGGTAATCACTGAATTGTCCTTCCAAGCCCGGGAGGTTAGAAGCCAAGAGAAGGCATAACAAAGGAGAACAATCTTTCTGGTAATCTAACAAGTTATTTAAATTGCCTTCTGAGAATTACCAAAGCCACCACTGCAGCAATCCCGCTCACCTTGATTTCTTTCTTGCAGCTTCTTTCTGAAAAGAAACTTAAGATCCATGAAGAGGTTCACTTGCCCCCTTGGAGAAGTCACTATTGGGGGTCTGGAACCAGCCAAGGTTTGGATGATCTTGGTCCCAGTTTTTCTTCCGCAGCAAGCATGGTTTCTGTTCCCCCATCATGTTCCTCCATAAGGTCTGGTCCAGTGAGGATGGATATGGTTTTCCGGATGTTTATTCTTCCAAGATTCCAGTCTAGAGGTTCATCGTCTCCCCTAAGAGCTTCCTAAAAGGGGTTTTGCTATGAGTCCAAAGTTGGGGATCCAAATGGGGCAGAACCCGGCCACCCCCAGGAATCCCCGGGGGTCTAGAGTTTCCATTCTGTCGGGGAGCAAGTCTCTCTATCCTTGTGAGAGTTCAGAACCCAAGTATTTAACAGAGGGCTGAGAACTCTGCCTTTTTCTTGGACCCATTATAGTCTCTTTCAATCAAGAAGTTCAAAGTCAACACTGTATTCTGGTCCTAGGTGTTTGTCTTACTGGTAAGCAGAAGATCATCCACAATACTGGAGCAGGGATCCCTTCTTTAGTGGAAGGTCCCTCAAATCTTTTGCCAGGATTTCTCCAAACATTGTGGGGGAATTTTTAAACCATCCCCCCGCCCCCCAGGAAGTAGTGTCCAGGAGTACTCTTTTTTTAACTCTTGTATCTAGACCTTCCCATTTGCAAGCAAACAACTCTTGGGAGTCAGAACTCAAGGGTATGCGAAAAGAAAAAAAAAAGCCATTCTTCGACTCCAATATGGGAAGCCAACAAAAATCTGCGGACAAAGTAGTGCGCAGGGTGTATGGGTTAGGGATCACTGGGTGAATATCTTAGGTGTAGCAGTCTTTGCTCTCTTCCCAGACCCCCATCCTCTCTCACCTCCTGGCTCACCTTCTGCAGTATCTCTTCCGGAATGGTCGCAGGCTGTCTTTTGGGGTTGGAACACTAGAGTCTCCAGTGGGCGAGCCTGCTCAGGGGGTACGTTAATGTCTATTTGCCCAGATGCAAAGGTAACCCTGGTATTTAGTGAGTCTTGTCCCAGAGGGGGAATGGGGCATTCAGGCATGCGTAGAAAGCCATGCTTCAGATGGTTTTTCCCCATCTGACAGTCTAGTGACTGGAGAAAGGGCTTTTTCAAGGTTTCTCCCGACACCCCAGTCACTAACAGTCTCAGAAGAAAGTTTGGAAGGCCAGGTGTTTAAGACAAAGTAAGTGGTCCCTGTATCAATCAGGAAATCCAAAAGCTGATTCCCCACATAGTCTTAGTCATCCGGGGCTCCATATGGGAGATATTGATGGACTCGATGGGATTTAAAAGAACCTGTCATTCTTTTTTTTTTTTTTTATACAGCAGGTTCTTATTAGTTATCCATTTTATACATATTAGTATATATATGTCAATCAACCTCTGTCATTCTTGATCACCTGGCACGCCCACTGTTTACCTTTAAGCCTTACTGAGGATGGGACGCTTTTCCAGGGTCCCTCCTGTTTACAATATGCACGCTGGTGGGGTCCCACTATAGGATGCACCATTCAAGTGGGAGCTTGAGGCCTCTTACCTGTTGCTGAGTCCCTCGTGGGGGGTCATCCATTTGGTCCGGCTCTTCCCTGTGTCAAGGCAGTCACCAGTGGAGTGGCCAGTTTTATTCTCCGTCGTGCCCTTTTCTCCTGAACCTGGTCCCTGCCATGAAAAATTCTGAAGGCAATTTAAACAAGATGAGACATAGGCATCCCTAAAGCCCCTTCCACCTTTTGTCATTTCCTCTGTATATCAGGGGTTCTCTGACCAATAAGAGTCGTATTAGCCACCTTTAAATTCTGTGGGGCCTCAGGGTCTATACCTGTATATTGCCTGTAGGCTTTAAAGATCCGGTCTAGAAATTCTGGAAGATCCTCATTCGGTTTCGTTTTTACCTCCTGTATCTCACTGAGGCTTCTTTGGCTTGGCACCCCTCTTGGCAACCCTCCAAGAATGCAGTCTCCATGACGTTCAAGTTCTAGCCCATCCCCAGCATTCACCTCCCAACTGGGGTCTGCTGTTGGTACAGCTACGCTTGCCGTGGCTCATATTGGGTTACCAGGGATTTCTGTGTGCAGCTGATCTGCCTCTCCCGTGGCTTTATCCAGCACCATTCTATGTCCTTCTGAAGTGAGGAGGGTATTTCATAAACTTTGCCTGAACCTTTTTTCTGGGGGCGGGGGGCCATGCTGCATGGCATGTGGGATCCTAGTTCCCCGACCAAGAATCGAACCTGTGCCCTCTGCAGTGGGAGCACGGAGCCCTAACCACTGGACCACCAGGGAATTTTGAACATCTGCCCAGGTTGGGTTGGAGGTTGCAAAGATCGGTGAAAGATCTTCCATTCTCTTTGGGTCGTCTCTGTAAGCTGGCATATGGTTCTTCCAATTAAATAAATCTGAAGTCGAAAAGGGATAGTGGACCCATATGCATCTCATAGGCTACCCAGTCTCAGCATTCACACCCCCAATGGGGACTTAGCTTAAGGGATATTGCCCCACCCGAGTTGGGGTAGCTCCCTGGCAGGTATGGGAGGGGGAGACCATTCCTATTTGTTGACTCTTGGAGACCAGGGGGCGGGACTCGAGCCTGAGGCTGTGGCTCAGGCTCTGGCAATGCAAGAGCCGGAACACCATTGCCTGGGGATAGAGAAGGAGCAGTTGCAGTGTCTGACTGGCTTCACAGCAAGTGGTCCTCCTCTGCATCTGAATCAAGCAAAAGAAGTTTCTCTGTCTCCCCTTCCCGTTGGACCATAACCCTATATCTCCTCTGCACAGGTTTATTCTGACACAACAACATCAGAGACTGTATATAATGCATTTCATCCCGTTCTTCCCATTTACAAACTAAATCTAGTTGTAGAATTGTAATTTAAGGATTCTTTTTCAGGCCATTTTGCTCCAGAGTCTAAAGGATATTGTGGCCATGCAGTGTTACTAAACAAACAAAACAAACCATTTTTTTCTTTTCCATGGATTCATTACTCAAAGTCTCCCAATTTGGGAGAATGCAGCTGGAGGGCTGCACAGGGGAATTGAGTTAACATTTCTCATTTTGAAGGGGCTTTGCTTTCGGGTGGTTACAGCAACAAAATCTTTCTAAGGGTCCTTGCTACCGGCACCAAGAAGCTCAGTCCCCAATAGCCCACCTTTAGCAGGACAATCAGACATAGACGGACATAGATAAGACCAGACCAGAACAAACAAGACCAAATACCAGAGCCCCAGGCCTTTTACCCAGGTATGGAGTACATTGTAGCTGTGAATCTTTTATGTTGGCTCCAAAATCCTACCAGGTGGGCCTCCAACCCACGATTGGGTGATCACTGCAAAGACAATCCAGGCACAGGTGTGTTTCTTTAACGAGATTACTCACCCCAAAGATGTCTTCTAAGCCCCCAAACCATCTCTTTGTTGCAAAACAAAACGAAGCACCAAAGGTCAGTGGCACCTTGTTGGGGAGATCCGGGGGAGGGTCCCTGACACGAACAGACTAGGAGCTGCTGGGACTCGCCCACAGGCTCCCAGTACCAGTGAGGGACTGATGAGTCACAGGTAATAGGTGTGTTTGGACTTACCTCCTGGATGGTTCCCCAAATTTGCTTCCAAACCAGGTTCTTGCCTGACACACAAGAGCCAAAATGCTGAGATGCCGAGATGTGTAGCAAAGAGAGAGCCCTCCTGGGTACAGAAGCCTTTCCGTGTCCCCCATTTCTCATGTGTAGGAAAAAGGTTTCAGCCTCCTAGACCTTCCCTAATTAGAGGAGGGAGGGAATGCAGAAACAAGGGAGGCTCAGTCAAGAAACAATAGCGCAATAAACAGAGTCCTAGTTCCTCCTCAAGGGATACACGTAACAACCTGATACATACCTCTGAGTTCTTCTGCAGGAACTAAGGCCCCCACCACGGCGGAGGATGGGGGCTTCACACTAAGCACAGGATCCCTGGACCACCTCGCTGTCCACCCATCAGAAGAAAGTCGTGCACCCTGCAGGCCTCACCCCAAAGGTTTCCTTTAAAAACTCTTCCCTGAAAACCATCAGGAGTTGGGATCTTTTGAGCACAAGCCTCCCATTCTCCTTGCTTGGCTCTGCAGTAAACCTTCCTCTGCTCCAACCTCTGACGTTCTGGCTTGGTTGGCCTCACTGTGCGTTGGGCACACGAACTTGGGTTCGACAATTTCTTGCGAGGCAGTCAAGCAAGGAGGTGAGAGAACAAATCTCAAATCTGCCTCCTCCGAGGCAAGGGGCTCAGGGTGTTTATGGGATGAATAACAAAGCAGCAGGGTGGCTCCAGGTGTGGGGAGCACGGGGAAAGGGGACTGGAAACAGCTGTGATAATTCCATGCAGTCGTAACTAAGCTACAGGCCTCGGCAAGTTCAAAGGGGCCCTCACCCATCCCAGTTGAAGGGTGGGTGGTCCCATCCAGTCTTAACCGGCTCAGCTCGAACTAGACACAGCTGACTCCAAGTTCCTAGAAAACAACTCGGGCAAACATGTTATTTAGGCTCCGTGCTGCTTGGAGGACACACAAGTCTTCCAACGATCTTGATTAGTGGAGGCATGTGGAGTGGATTGAACCCACAGCTTCACCCGGGGCTGCTCCCCTGGGCCTCAGTTTCCTTAGGTGTCAAAAGAGGATGCTGATGGTTTACACCTGTCCAGCCTGTTAGCCTGACTTCACAGCCTGGCGTTCTCAGCTCCTCTCTGTGCTACCAGGGCTGCCCTCTTCCCCCCAACTCTCACCTTCTCTCTTTTCCCTCCTGACTTTTTACTTTGCATCCTCTCGAGAAGAGCCTGGCTGGTTTCTCTTGCTTCCTAGAGAGACAGAGGTTTTTTTCCTGGAAGCAGAGAGCTGAAAAAACCTCATCTTAATTCACAAATGTTGAAATTAAAACATTCAGGACGTGCCCAGAAATGCTAAGCATTAAGATGTTAGCAGTACAGATTCTGGGATCAGGGAGACCTGGGCTCAAATTCAGACTCTGTCA